>NC_137429.1:4590000-5190000 GCF_964374335.1 Astatotilapia calliptera
AGTATGTCTGTCGGTTATTTAGATAGTCCAACTAGTGCCAAAGTTTAACCTTACTTCTAATGAAAACCACTCACGATTATACCTGACATGTTGTTTGGTTTTTTTGATTATAGGGTCTATAAAGGTTACAGCAGTTTCAGTGACATGGACAGCAAGTGCAATCACACACCCTCCAGAACTAACACAGGAGCCTTGCCTGAACTGCCAAGCAGAAAATGACTCAGAGAAATGGAATCAGCGGGACGAGTGATCGCATCCTCCACTCGGAGGCCTCCAAGATCTTCCAGCAGGCCAACGGTATAGACCATGAGAAAATCCAGGAGGCCGATGATTGTGAATTGGAGGAGAGGGGACAGGAAGGAGGGCGCCGAGTATCCGTGGCTGTAACAGGAGCAGTCGAAGCTCCAGATGGCGGCTGGGGCTGGATGGTGCTGGTTGCCACTATACTTGTCCTGGCTTTGACACTGGCATTTCCCTCCTGCGTGGGAATCTTCTACACTGACTTGCAGAATGAGTTCCACGCAACCAACAGCGAAACCTCCTGGGTGCCCTCCATCATGACGTCAGCGCTTCATGCAGGAGGTAAAGCTAGAAGACCAGGAAATAAACCAGACCCAAGTTTTTCCAAGCCTAATTTACTCATTTTGGTGTAATTTAAGAGAATAATAACTAGAATTTACCATACTACTGAAGTTGCCCTTTAATGCCCCCTGGCCTGAGGGTAGTTTTTAGTTTGCAGTTGCTGTTATTGTTCAGGGAAAGTATGAAACCAGATAGAGAGAGAAACTGAGGATGCTTTAACCTGTCTTGCTGTGTGATGTTGATTTAAAGGTTATTCCATGAGAAGCTGCAGTCCTGTCATTTCCCACAGCCTCAAGTGTTTCATTGACAGAAGAAATAATGCAAACCTTAGAGTGGCTATTTTCCTTCTGAAGTCTTCATTCCTGTGCTGATGAAAAGTAAAACTCAAAAGAAGCTCATCCTATCATAAATCAAAACTTTCAGATTTATTAGATTAGTTTAAAATAGCTGATTTAGCAATAAATTGTCACTTTTAATAGCAGTTAAACAAAACTAAACTGACGTACTTAGTCTGGCATGATTATCTAAGGTCTAATGTTTCCTGACTTTCAGAAGATATTACTGTTGACTTATTATTTACCGTGATCCTCTCTGTACTGTGTAGGGTCATGATAGACACTGGTTACCAAGAATAAAATGTACTGTATATAAATTATGAATATAGCCACGGTGACATCACCCACATTTTACATTCTCTTTTCAAACGGGTCAGAGAGGTCCAACAAAAACTCAACAGCGAGGTACTAGAAGTATAAATCTCAGTTATATTCTCCATAGGGATGTTGGTAATAAGCCATAATATTGTATCCATCCAAAGTAGATTTACTATGAGTATGACATTGTAAAACTATAGAAGTCTGTATATATCATCCTTAATCCTGTATACAGATGGATCGGGTATAAAGCAAATCAACCCACAGCTGTTAGGTGGAGGAATCCATCTACAGGGGCCAAAACTGAGAGACAGAGACTAAAATCAGGGACCAAATTATAGCACTTTTTTTATTTCTGATCTTCATATCTTCATCATCTTCATATCCGCAGATTGTAGATTTATGACAAGAAGGCGTCACACAATTATTCTTATTCTGTTGGCTTCCTTTTAAATCCATCCAAAAACGGAGATTAGTTTGGAGATTTAACCCCTGGAAACACAAGTTGGAAGGATTATGGTCCTTTATCTATGTCCAAGAGTCCTTTCTTCATTAGAAAGATTAGAAATAAGTTTTATGTGATGAGCGGGTGCACATAGTGCAACTTCTTATCTGTCTTATAAGTTTTGAACGGTCAATATTTAAAATGCTAGAATAAAAAGATAGTGGAAATCAGCCCATGGTTTATCTCAGTGTTATCGCAATGGTTGGATAAAGTTCCTCCTCTTTACAATTTCTTCACTCCCAAATAAATTTCAACAACATTTATCAAAAAAAAGTAATAAGCATCATAGTTTTTATTTGAGATGAGGGAAGAGTTCACACATTCAGTATAAAATGCAATTATATGCGAGCGTTTGATCAGAAGCAGCCTGTGGCCTACAACACCTGAACAACTGGTAACTGCCTGTTTAAGTGCACTCCTATGCAACTTAAGTTCCTCTCCTTCAAACTTCTTCCTTCCATTTTCTGAAAATACAGCACACTATTAGCAAAAACCCTTCATAAGGGCCATTTAAAGTCCTCACACGTTTACTGTTTACTCGAACAACATTACATCACGATGACTGTTAAGTATGAACAGGCGACATGCATTGAACAAAACGCAGACACAGAACGTAACATCCCTTTCACGGGGGGATAGTAAAATGAACATAATATATAAGCTAGTCAAAATAATCGGGATTTATAATGAATCTTTAAAAAACCCATACAGATAGTGATAATTGTTGTATGTGGCAATATTAGATTGACCGATAACAACGAGATCAACAATACAGGAGCTTTTGATGAAGAGGAAATTAGCTTTTATGTTATTTATGAAATGTAAAAGCAGAACTAGAGCATAAAAATGCCATTTGATACACATCAGAAAAATATGGGCTTGGGAAAGCTTTAACACAGCAGCACTTCAAGTTTATTTTTTAAGGTTTACGATGAGGATGTTATGCAGTAATGTCAGACTCATCCTTTAATGCTGCTCTGAACAAACCAGAGGTAAATGTATGTTTTGGTCTAAGATGTACACAATAATAGTTGTTTTGTTTTTTCGCATCCATTTCTATTCAAACAGTCAAGATGTGACTTGTGCAGACTTTTAGCTTTTTTAGAGGCTCAGAGCTAATTGGACAGGCTTAGGTTTATCTCCAGTAAATTGCATGAGGGAGCCTTGTCCCAGGCCTGATTTGTGAGCTTAAGAAGTGATTCATGAGTTATTAAAACTGTAACTTTAGAATAAACACAGTCTAAAAGATTCTGATAAAGAATAGCGTGATTAAATTTTTTTTTAATGGCGCAAAAACTGAAGTTTTAAACATGTTAGTTCAGTGATTTTCCCCCATTAATATCTAGCAGATCTGCTGTTTAACAACAGAGATAGGCCGTGTTAAATTTGACACCCCTGTTAGTGACCTTTAAACAGTGTACACTGCTGTATTTGCTCAAGCTTTCAAGTATACACAGTGAGATTTTTTTCATGGCAGGCAGGTGAGTCAGGATGATGTGTTAGAGATTGAGAAATCTACACACAAAAGGTAGTGTAAGATGAAATCTAATCTCACTGGCAGGCAGGTGAGTAAGAAACAGATGTGTCATCTTGTGCACAGTGTAAATGAATGAGCAGACATATTTTCAGTCATATGTTCGGTTCTTTTGAAGGTCATCCAGTCGGTGCAGATTACAAGTTATGTGAAATGTGCTGGAGGATTAAGGCCTTTGCCCACTCGGGTTCTGGTATTAAACTAAGAGCATTAAATTTGATCCACAGGTCCCTTTTGTAGCATGTTGGTGGAGAAACTTGGCTGCCGAGCGACAATCATGTTGGGAGGGGTCCTGAGCGGGCTTGGAATGGCTGCCAGCTCATTTACCCAGTCAATCACTGAGCTTTACATCACCGCCGGGGTCATTACAGGTCAGCAAGCACTCAGTAGATTTATTATCCCAGCACACATTTCATTGCCATGGGTACACACAGCTACCTGCCAAGCATCAAAGGGCAGGCACAGGTAGAGTTCAGCTGTGCCGAATATTTGTTTGGTTGTTGTAGACCAAAGCAGACAGATTTTGGACAACTGTAAATGCATCATTACATCTTTTATATCACTTAAATTTGACATACAGACATTCAAAAGAAGTTAAAACTCTAATTTCACTTCATAACAGCCTTGGTCTAATTTCCATAGTTGTGGCTGTTCATTTTTGTGGTAAACTCATAAAGATACAGATACAAAAACTTTACTGCTTTATCTTATTTTTTTAAAATGTTATCATTGGTACTCCCTGCATAAAAGGAGAAGCCTTACCCAAGGTACCTCTGGACTACTTCCATGTCTTTCCTCTTGGACTTATGCATCTGCAAGTGTTTCAAAATATAAACCTTTCATCATGATTTAATTTTCTGGGAGTGGACGAATTCGCAGTAAGTCAGATCTGTATAGTAGCACAGATGTTGAGTGACTTGTCTGGGGCCAGAATATGATATAAGAGGTTGGTGGACCATCTCTGAAAGTATTTGTCTTAAACTAAATAAATCGTCTAAGATAAAACATGCTTTCCATAGTGGAATATGGTTTCATAGAACCGAGGTTGCTCATGTAACCATGTTTCCTGGTCATGTTTCTGTCCTAATGAACTACACTTCAAGCTTTGTCATAGCTGGAGTATAAGTTCTCATCACGTGCCCTAATCCTAAAAATGAAAGCTAAATGTTTTAGTTTGAGGTTTGCAGTTAAATCACCGCACATGGTCTCACAATGGTCAGTACATGACTTCTACCAGCTGTTGTCCAGAGGTGCACAAGGAGGTTACCTTGAAGGGAGGTCTGACAAATTTAGAATAATAAATAATAAAAATAATAGAATAAAAATAAAAGCATTAGCAAAAAACATTTAGTGTTACTCAGGATAGATTAAACATAATAGAACTTTTCTACATTTATACTTTATAATCCATTAGCACTATCGCTGATAATAAAAATGTCACTCATCTTTCATTGTTTCAGGTCTTGGTTTCTGCTTCAGCTTCCAACCAGCTGTGACAATCCTGGGACACTACTTTGTGCGTCGCCGTGTATTTGCCAACGCCATGTCCTCCACGGGCACCGCCTTGGGACTGTGCGCTCTGCCTGTCCTGGGAAACTACCTCCATACAGAGTACGGTTGGAGAGGAAGTTTTCTCATTCTGGGGGCCGTCCTGCTGAACTGCTGTGTGTGTGGAGCTGTGATGAGGCCCCTCCAGCCCAAAAGGCATCGTGGCCAGCCGCTGATGAACCACGGACCTCCTCCGCCAGATGAGAATAGTGAGAGCAAGAAAAAAGGGAGGGTGAGGACGATTTGGAGCTCCATGTTAGCTTTCCTGAGCAAACACATGGCCTTCAATCAGTTCTGCAATAACTTGCGCTACCGCGTGTACTCCATCGGCATCACGTGGACGATGCTCGGGTTTGTGGTACCTCTGGTGTATCTGGTTCCCTACGCCACAGCAAATGACATGGAGCCGAGTCAGGCTGCGTACCTGCTGTCCATCCTGGGGATCGTCAACATCGTGGTGCGGCCACCGTTTGGCATCGTCTTTAACATGCCATGGTTCAAAGGGCGACACGTTTACGTGTTTTCTGCAGCTTTGCTTGTCAATGGGCTCAGTAACAGCATCTGCTGCATCGGGCCCAGCTTCCATGTACTGCTGGCTTACGTGGTGATCTACGGGCTTTCCATGAGCGTGGTGGGCTCCCTGATGTTTACTGTCCTCATGGATGTAGTGGAGATGAGCTGCTTTCCCTCAGCCCTTGGCCTCCTTGCTGTCATGGAGAGTGTCACGCTGCTCATTGGGCCTCCACTGGCAGGTAAAGGAAATATAGATATTATCATGAGTGAGAGATGTGAAGAGAATGTAGGTCACACTTTTTTATCCCATGAAACCATAACCATAAAGCCAGTAAAAACCCTGGCGGTATAAATATGCAAAATAATTTTTGCCTGTAGTCTCTCTTCATGTTTTCTGCATCACTGGCTTAGATTTTGCATGATGTATGGGACTGGGGGAACAGCTAAAGAGCTGCTTAAAGGATTGGCTTAAATTTTTTCAGGGACTTCAAGGCAACCTCATGAACTCTGGAACAGGTTTGCTCAGGTTTATACTGGCCCTAAGGAGATTCCATCTAAGAGCACCATAGTATAAGGGATGGGGAGAAAATCCAAAGCCCTGTTAATACAATTAAACCTTCAGACTGAAGCTAATTTATGGTCTCAGGTAGACAGAAAGTATTTCCTCTTTGTGTTACTGTGAACTTTGTGTAGTATATATTCCAGACAAACAAAAGGAAGGACTCTGACACCTTTTTGTTTGGCTGCTGGAGCCTCATAACAACTTGAGACCTTTACCAGTAAGAGTCTGAGTGATGGAGCAATGCCAAAAATGCATGACTGTTTACAAGTTGCCAAAAAAGGGGAAAATACTTTCTATAGAAGTTTATCTTCAGTGACTTAAAAGTCCTTTCATACCCACTTTGGCCTTTCTCAGGACTTCACGTCACTTAAAGTTATTGCTTAGTTTAAAATGGATTTCGAGAAAAAAAAAAAGACCAACAGGCTACAAAATCAAACATATCTTTCTAAAACTGACCAATCAACAGTGGGCCGCTCAACAGTGGGCCGCTCAACAGTGGGCCGCTCAACAGTGGGCCGCTCAACAGTGGCCTAAATGTGACCTTCCTTTTGAAATTAAAAATGAAACTGTTATGGTTAGATGCAACACATGACGAAATCTGAATCTGGTCTGTCTGGAAAATGTGATATAAAAATCAGTTGGTCTTAACCTCCTAAGACCCGAACTCTTCCACGGCATGCATTTTTAATTTCTCTTTGATATTTTGGCATATTGGGGTCTGATGAATGTAAAAACAAAGAATTACCAGATTTTTTTTTTTTTTTTACCTTATTTTTGTTTTTATGAAAAATAAGAGCCACATATGGCTAAAATGTAAAATTTTGATAGAACAGTAGCAGTATAATGTCCTCGTAAGTGGATATCAGGCCCTTGTACAGCAAAATAGAGTATTTTGGTCTAAATAACCCAAAATGTGATGTCCACATATGTGGACGGCAGGTCCTAGGAGGTTAAGCAGGCTCAGTTATTCCCAGGTAACCAGTATCATAGTTCAGACAGGGCAGGTGTAACAACAAAAGGTGCGTTTGATGAAGTAAATGTGTTGCTCAATACAGGCATGGAAACAATCCAAATGTGAAATGACAATGAGGCTGGGTAACGGCAGAAGCATAAAGAGAAACTCTAACAAAGGTAAACATAAGATTAGATAAGCACACTCAGATTAGAAAAGGTGGAGAAACCAGACACAAGAACCAGAAACGCCACAGAAACATCATCAAACCCCGATCTGAGGGGTGAAGCAAATTCAACATAGCCAGGCTTTCCTGGCAGAAGCTGATTTGACAAAAAATAAAACTCCCGTAAGAATGAGCGATTATCATGCCGACTGCTTCACTCTATATTCACATAAAAGTTTGTAATTCAGGCATCATTTAGCTGTTTTCTTTCACTAAACGGACAGATTCAGCGCCGCCTACTTCAGTCAGAGAAATGATCAGATAATGAAGATCTGTAAAAAATATAAAATATATGATGGGTAGCACAGGTGCTCCACTCACACAGGTGCGTGATGCTGCGGAAAAGCATTAGTGATTCGTAGTTTGCCGATGATTTTAAACCACAACTCCAGACCAGGTTAACAGTTCAGCTTAAGATCAAGCCAGGCTAAAAGAGCACTGTACTGAAAACTCGTCTCTCTAATTAGTTAATCTCGTGGCAGAAATACTTTCAAAATAAAAGTGGAGGCCAAAAGAATGCAAACTCAAACATATGACAAAAACATGATAGTTTGAGTCTTTGGTGAATTTTCATCCATTTTTTGCACCAGGTTGTTTCTTTATGGTTATTTTTTTTATCTATCCTCATGTTTCTTATCAAGTTACAGTGCACTGACCTCTATTGATCAGTGGCAGAGCTTTGTTGCTGTAGATAAGTCAGTTTAAAAGCCAGCAAGTCAATATTAATCCAGCTCCATCTAAATTCCTGCTCCATACTCATCTTTTCCTTTTATCTGGTTCAACCTATAAAAAAACAAAAAAGTAAAGCCTTCATGTGTGATTGCATACGCTTCAGTGCACATGTTTTCACATGTGTGTTATGTGAACGGCTGAAATGAAGGAGGAGGCGGCACTGCAGGGTGTTGAGGCCATTTAGCACAGAGAGAAAAACAGTTTGTTCTTCTCAGTGGAGAAGCGAGCTCGAGCTGCAGCAGAGTGAGAAAAGGGCAGAGGCTTCCTCTCCCTCTCAGGGCTGCTTTCGTCTCAGATGACAGTTATGCTTAGACTGTTTATCTGGCTGCTTCTCCAGCTGAACAGTGACATAACCACAGAGACAAATCACGGCAGGATTATGTTGCTTGTACATCTGACCTGATGTGCTGCTGATTATAACGGGGAAAAGGATTTTCCGAGGTCACGGTTATGGAAGATAAACACAGTTTGAAAAGATGTCTTTTTTTTTTCTTTTTTTTGGTGGAGTCAGAATATATTATGCTGATTTGAATAGAGAACTTGCCTGTGAACAAATATCACACTGACCTCTAATAATAATAATAATAATAATAATAATAATAATAATGGATTGCATTTATATAGCGCTTTTCGGGGCCCTCAAAGCGCTTTACAATTCCACTATTCATTCACTCTCACATTCACACACTGGTGGAGTCAAGCTACAGTTGTAGCCACAGTTGCCCTGGGGATGACAAATGTAAGCTCTGGGTCAGTGATTTTCCACAGGTTTGCGCTTATGAGGACTGCACTATGAAACAAGATTAGTACAACAGATTTAGCCAAGAAAAACCGCCAAGGATTTCTGGACGTCTCTGACGAGAAGCTATCATGAGTCAAAATGCTGACACTGTTGATGTTTTCTTTATTTCCAGGAATCCTGGTTGACAGAACGGGCCACTATTTCCATGTTTTTTTTGCCTGCAGTGCCGTTGTTGCCTCATCCGCCGTGTTCCTTATGGTGTCGTTTTGCTGGCTGGATAAAAAGGAGAGGAAGGCGCTGAATCAGGTGAAGCCACCCACGGCTCCCGACCCGGCGGCACCCACGATTGACATCGTTCCTGGTTGCCAATACAGCAGCGTGTCCACAGAGGGAGATAAAGACAAGGCCTCAGCTAACGGGGCGGAGTATATCACCAGCGTCTGAACCTGCTTACACTGTGTGTCACCTTTTAGCACACGTCACACCTTTGGTCAGACTGTTCTGCAAATGATTCCTAATATTTGCGGCCGCTTGCCTGGTGCGTCAGATGTGTCGAGGTTTATTTTTCTGAAAGATGCCACACATCCTAACATCTGGAGCACCATAAAAGTCAGAACAAATAGTACGAAGAGTAGGGATGGGTATCGTTTAGGTTTTATCCGATACCGGTACTTTTGAAACGGTGCCGGTGCTTAAACGGTGCTCAAACCGGTGCTTAAAGAATGGAGAACACAAAATTGGTCCAAAAACCTCTCATGTTTAGCTGTTTTTTTTGTAAAAAGATAACAATGTTAGCCTTTTCTGCAGCTATAGGGCATATATGGTATCACTCTTGGCTGGAAGCAGTGCTTAAACAATGGAAAAAACACAAACTTTGTCCAAAAAAATGTTTAACTGTTTTCCACTTTTTCTTTGGTCATTTTAGCCTTTTTGGCCAGGGTGAAGGGAGTATCTGCCATCAAACAAGAAGACAGCTGCATGTAGCTATGATGATGTTTGCTAGTTCACCTTACATGCATTAATGTAATAACGTGGTTAGCCTACTCAACGTAAATTACACACGAACAACGTTAAGCTACTCACGCAGAGAAGAAGTGTATCACAGCTCAGAAAAAAAAGCACCGAAATGTGCGCTGCTTTTCGGTCTGGTTACTACCGTTTATGTCAGAACCTACCGGTACCCATCCCTAACGAAGAGTTTGCACTGTTTGACCAAGGTTGCATCAAGAGATGTGCACTTAAAAACCACGACGTGATTGTACTGTTTATTGTCAAATGCTGCTGATTTTATCTACACAATCTATCACACATGAGGTATATCACTCTAATAAGCCAAGATACGTACATAATCCCTCATTAGAGAAATCAAATCTTTAGTAGTTGTTTGCTGGAACAGTTTTTTTTTTTTTTTTTCAATGGTGTGTTAGTGTACGATGAGCTTAGAGACACAGAGAGTAGATACTCTTGAGCTTTGAAACAGAAAGGAAGGGGACGGTGCAGTAATATCAGTGGGAAACATTGTGGTGCAGCAACCTAGTGAGGCCTTATCAAGAGGGACATGTTATGTTTTTTTCTATTTCCTGTCATGTTACAGTGGTGAATAGTTGTTAAATACAGCCAAAACCAATGACCAAAAGATTTGAGTTTCATCCAGATCTTTCGAACAGTGTTTCCCACACCTAGACTTCACTTGGGTGTGCAACACAGGTATATGTTGCAATTATTTTTTTTATTTTTACAGCCATCTAACATCACTATCAAGCCCCTCACTCTTATTTTGACATTTCAATCGCTGTTAAACAGCTAGCTCTAGTCCTTTCTCTACAGGCAAGCTGGTCAAAGCATTATTCTGACAGGAGGTTGGTACTAGTTCTGCTCTGGAGCTCTTTCACAGCCCCGAGGGGCAGCTCTAGTCGACAGTTGGTCACTAGAGGACATTCGCTCTGTTTGCCTAGGTAACTCTCTAATGTAGAGTTTATGGGCCCTGCTTTGCCACAGGTGCATAAAATCAAGCACCCAGTCATGCAGTCTGCTTTCACAAACATTTGTGAAAGAATGAGCTCAGTGCACTCCAGAGTTGTCCTGTAACAACATTCCTTCCTAACTATTCCACAGTCAAGTTTAGGTGATATAATTGCAAAGTGGAAAACTTTAGGAACCACAGCAGCTCAGCCATGTGACCACGTACAGTTACAGAATGGGGTTGCTGGGTGCTGAGGCATATACTGCGAGCTCCAAACCTCCCTGGCATTAACATCAGCACAACAGCTGTGCACCAGGAGCTTCACGGCATCTAGCAGCTCCTGTAGGTATAATGTGTAGGTGGCTCAGCACTTCTGTCCACCTACTGCGTCTATCACCTCTCGTATCAGTCTATTCTGCATTCTCACTCTTGTCTCAGCAGTTGCTTTAATCATTGACCGCAAAGTTAAACTTCACAAGAAGTCGCTCGACGTCACTCAATTTCTCAGTCTCTGCTTTCTGTGTGGGCGCCTCTTTGTAGACCATTCCTCCGTGGGATGAGGAACTTTCTTGAGAGCCAGGTGATGGCTCGGTATTTAATGTCTCAAAGTAGGGCTGGGCAATATGGCCTAAAATTCATATCGCGATATAATTTGAAGCATGTGCGGTAACTATGTATATCACGATATATTCTTTTCTTCTGTATAACGTATTTTCCACACTATAAGGCACACTTAAAATCGAGAGTGTGCCTTATGTATGAATTCTGGTTGTGCTTACTGACCTCGAACCAATTTTGGCTGCAGAAATCTGTTAAAAATGTTTTAGTACAACTTTGGTAAGCCGCACTGCTTGATGGATTGTCAGAGCATTACGGCTGCCGTAGTGAGGAGCTTCGCGGAGTAATCTGGGTCCAAAACTCAGCTGCATCCTACATCTATCGTTGGCCAAATTTATATTGTTTCTATCGTATATCGTTTCTATCGCCCACCTCTATCTCAAAGTGTGATTGATATTATTTATTTATCAATTTAGGACGGCGTCCTTTCACCTCTTTCTCAACAAAACCAAGAATAGATTTTTATTCTGTGGGAAACACCATTTCTACTTTAAGTATGATGTTAGAGGGGATAGCCTGAAAGTAGTCTCAAGAACTGAGTTGCGGTTTTGAGCATAGAAGCCCCACCCACTTCAGTTTCCAGCCAATCAGTAGAAAGTTGGCTTACCAGGAGAGGAATTAAAACACCTGGTTTGAGACAGAGGATGAGCTGAGGGGCAGCAGAAAAGCCCACTAAGATAAATGAGGATTATTTTGAATTGTGAATCATGCAAAGCTACTCTGGGGGAGTAAAAGAATAAAAATATGGAGCCAGAAATGAGCAGAATAGGTCCCCTTTAATGGATCAGGGTTGTTTTTATTTTGTACTTATAACATTATAAAGACATCTTAAAAGACCAAAACCAACAATTTGTTATAGCCTGAGGATTAAGCCAGCAGACTGCACTATACACATTGATGTTAACAATCATAGAAAAGCTTTTCACATTTGGACTTCATGTTTTTTCGTAAAGTACCCACAGATTACTGAACACCGTGTACTTTAATGGCAATGTGAACAGCACAGTCAGACCTGTCGCTCACACATTTTTATCACTGATACCTAATCCAGAGTAAACAGGGGCGTGAAGCGCTTTAATGCCCTTCCGTGTCAGTGAAACTAAGCGAAAGCTGCACAGCAGAGTGTCGTGACACTTTTATGGTTTAAGGCAGATAATTTCAGGGGTGTGAATACTTTTAAACATGACTGGTGCTAAATAAAAAAAGGCTGTAGCTCTGAATGTGAGTTTGTGGTGACCTGTAGAAGGTGTACTTTGATAAGTGATTAAGAAAATAAATGAATGGATGAAAATTTAAACAACACCTCAGTTTAATGCGTTATTGGTTTGCGCACGCAACTGTTTTATCAGTTGCCACTTTAGCTATATTTCAGCTGTATTGAAAAACTCCATCTATTCTCCTTCACTTATTCACTGGAAACTATCACAGGAAAGGCAGGAAGTCAGGATATTTCCACAGCATGTGAAGTTTAAGAATTTTTGAAATTTATGTGCAGTTATTCAGTTTACATGATGTGCAGTGCCTGACATGGTGTTCATGTGTCCTGCTGTAACTCCAGCCTTTCATTCATCTAAATCATTTTAAGGTTAGACCTTTGTTGGTGTTGGCTGTGCGCCAAAATAACTCTTGAGAAGCCGCACCTGTTGGTCAGTGCTCACCTGATTTATGTCTGTACAGCACAAAAACACTGATAAACACACAGTTCCCAATATTAAAGCCTCTGCCTTATTAAATTTAAGTTCAATGCATCCCGTACTCAGTCTCGTGTTTGATAACAACTGATTACTTACTGCAGCATCACATGCCGGCATTGCCAACCTGGAGAACAGCCATACCGATTATGTTCAGCTTGTTTAAAAGCTAATTACCAGGAGCGGTCTGAGCGAAACTCAAAATTTATATCTTTTAAAATAAACCACAACTATACTTTACAAGTCCGGTTTTGTTCGTAGAAAGCGCTGAATCACTGCTGTCGTGTTTTTTTTTCTTTTCTTTTTAATGAAATGTTTGTTTGTTTTTTAGCAGGAGTAAGTACCGTATTTGTTTGGGTCTATTTTCAGCTGCGGATGAATACATACTCGTGGCAATGAATGAACTGTGAAACAGTGGAGCTATATCAGACTTGTAGCATGAATTTATTGTTGCTTTTATTCTTGTTAGTGGTTGGTTCGTTTCAGGAATGATAAAGATGAAAAGGAAAGCAGACTGATAGCCCTGTGAGGTCTAAGTCATCATCGATGGTGAGAAATGACCCAGATTCTGCATTTCAGGAATAAACAGGAGCTTTGTGTTTAGAGGTGCTTAGACTTCAGAGGGAATTTTAACAAGGTGTAGTAAACGATATATTACTTTATTATTTTTGGCTTCTTTAAAGAAGAATCATACATTTTCTTCCCACCTTGCTGAGCTGTTTGGTTCACTCAACATGGACCTAGAAAATTGTTGCCTGCACTTCAGAGTCATATATAGCAATTTAACATGTACTGTAATAGCAGTGAATTAATGATGTTTTTCTTTTCTTGTGCTTGCTTTTCATTCCTCAATGCAACAGTGCCTTTTTACATAGCTGCCGTGTTTCGTAAAAATTACCCACACTGATAATTTCACGTGCTTTCAGAAACAAAGAAGCAGATGGTTTCGCTTTTCATGTCAGACATTTGAAACATTTCTTCGAAGGAATATTTCAAAGGCGCTGATCACAGCTCACACTACAAGTACAAGCTATTATAACAGAGTATTGAATACACTTTTCAGGTATAAACTGTATTGCAGTAAACAAAGATGTAAGCACCAACAGAGGATTTTAGTAATTTTTAGATGCTTGTCTTGCTTTAATTCAAATAACTTTATTATAAATTCTTTATTTATATATTATGATTCTGGAAAATAAATGTTTGAATATCAGAGATGTCTCTTGGGATTTTTTTTAATTTTTTAATTTTATGTATTTTTACGTGCCTCGGTTATTATTGGAGAATAAAACACAGCCTCTCAGACTGAGAACTAATGTTCTTCTTATTTTTTATTAGTACACATAATATTGGTGCATATTTATTTGAAGTATACTGAAAAAGGTTTGAGAGGGATTTAAGCTCCTGAAGCCCAGCAGTTGTTGGTAAGTGCCCAATAAATTAGTGGAAACAGTCAAAGTTTGATCTTACTAGGAAAAAAGACCATTTGATTTTATACCTAATAAAATTATAAAAATGGATAAGAGACACTTGGGAGAAACTCTGTTTCTCTGCTGACATTTTTACTTTGGCCCAATCAGTGACACTGTGTGTTTACACACTATAATACCCTTAATATAGTCCTTAGGGCTCCACAGCATATGATACCTGCTGAACTTGGTCCTCTCTCTATGTGCAAGAATCATTGAATGTCATGCTGAGGAGAAAGTAAAACTATATTATATGTGTTCTCTTCAAACTTGTTTTCATAAGTGCTTGTTTAAAAACTAGAACAAAAATAACAAAAAATATCAACATGGATGTAATACAAGGCTTTATTATCAAATATAAGCCTGTATACTGTTTATTTTTTCTTATAGTATGAAAGGGTTGACACTGATTTTATATTTTCTTATAAGAATTAATAAATTCCACAAAAAAAATTTTTCATGGTCAAAAAGTTTGGTGTCAACATTTTATGATCAACTGTTCAAAAATGGTTGATCGGTCTCTGCTGATGCTGGTAAAATTGCACTAGTGTCTGTCTGTCTGTCTAAATTAATATAAAAAACTGGGATCTGACTTGTGCTGTAAAGGCCAGGCAATATGATAAGAAAATGACATCCAAGTGTCCCCTGTTATGCTACAAGAATCATGTGTAATGTTATTATTATGCTTTTATGTATTATACTATTTTTAGAAAATGCAAAAATGGGAATTTTCACCAGTAAACTGTCTTATGAAATATATAAAACCTAACTTTCATGTAAAAACATTTTTTTAAGAGTTTTTGCCAAAATTAGTGTCACACTGTCAAAAGGGTGTAAATCTTTCCTACACAGACAATTAAACAAACCGCCGTGCCTTTATTGTGAAAGGGAGGAAGTAGTTTCCAGCAGCATAAGCAACGACGCAAACTGCTGCCATCTTGTGGCCAATGTGTGAAATGAGCCGTTTTCTTAGTGTAAAACTTTCCACAGCTGTCCCACAAACGTTGATTCGTGGTACAAAAACGATAGTTGAACAGACATGAGGACAGAGTTTGATATTTTGTGTAATGTCGCTCTTTTTTTTTTTTTTTTAACGTGGTCTGAGCCGCGCAGGTGTCAGCTAAATGAAAGTGAAAGTAAAAGTGAAGCGGGTGCTGCAGACACTTAAGCTAGCTGTGCTCTGTGGAGGAGAGAGATATACGGTAGGTAATCTAAATCAATCCCGATTAACTCAATTTTAAATACATTTTAATGCGTCACAGGTGTATACACAGGTAAATGTGAAACGGCAGGTAGGAGAGCAGGTAACCTAAACGGCCTATTACTGAAGTTACCACCTCAATTAAGAAAGCTACAATGAGAACCAGCAGCTGCAGATATATTTTATGCTCCAGTTGCATTAAATATCTGTAAGGCTTTGTTAATATAACTATAACAGATATTAGTGTTAACGTTTTGCTCATATTTTCCATAAGTGTGATGTAGACAGTTTGAAAAACAGCACCGTTTTATCCCCGGAGTCACAAAATGTGTCTCTGTGGTACTTAGAGTAGATTAAATTAAAAATGCAGGACCTATATTTTTACTTTTTTGCATATTTTATTCAGTGATTAAGGATATATTTGTTGAGAGTAACCCTAATACTGCGAGAGTGGGTGTAAATAAACAAAAACTGAAACCAAAAAACGACACAAAGTATAACAAATAGAGAGGAAATGTGGTTATTTTTAGCCTTTTATAGTTTGGTCCAGTTTGTTATTACACCTTCTCAGGTGAGGTTTTGGTCCAGATGTTTGAGGCTTGAGGATGACCTCATGATCGTGAGCCAAATGCTTCACAAAGCGCTGTGTTTGTACTGTAATCTCTCCTCTGAAGTCATGAAAAATTAGGCTCCTGACTAGTGTTATTACAGTATAAAATTTCATATTACTTTACCTTTTTTTAATTTAAAAATTTTAGTTTCAGTTTACGCTAGTTTCACTCTGTTGCCAGATTTGATCCTTCCATTTTGGAATAGGAAAGGTTTAGTTTCAGTTCAGTTTTACTTTTTATTTTCTCTGATATTTTCTATCGATATTTATGTTCTTATAAAACCACTTAAATGAATGTTGGGCCACAGTAGCAAAAGGTCCTAAATTAACCAAAAGTAATTCAGGCACACACACAGTCATACATACACACATTAAACTTGCGCAAATTATGTACCAATGAGATAGAATATCTTAAAACAGAATTACATGGAGAGATGTGAATTTAAACGTACACCTATGAGATCTAGTTTCCAGCTTCTGTGTGTGTGTCAGGCTTTACAGACCGATGCATGACCACTGATAGGAAACTTCATTTGCGGAGAATGGTTCCTTTTTTATTTAAATGTTTGTGATGAAGATTAACAGATTAGATATGTCCTCATCAGCCACTTGTATCGAAGTAGCAGAGGAGGCAGTTGATAACTGGCAGGTTCTGAGTACTAAAGACTGTAGAGGAGCTAGAAACACTAAATATCATGTAAACATCTCATGCACATGAGCTAGTTGCACACCAACTTTCTGCTGCTTGTTGGAAATGTGATCACATTTACATTTTTAAATGCATAAAGTTCTCGTTTTCCAAATTCTAGTTATTATTTTTATTCCACTAACTAAAAATTTTTTTTTCACTACTAGTTGCAATTTTTTAGTTTGTTTTAGTTAACTGTAACAGCTTCAGTGCTGACAAATACCCTTCATACTACAATAATTAATAAAAATAAAATAAAATAAGAAGATGAAACAAATTAAGCAAACACTAGAAACTAAATGAAACTAAACGAAACCAGATAGAAATTAATAAAGAAAATGTCTATTTAGTGTTTACGTTTCTATTTTCATCTTCTTGTGGAAGGAAAAATGTTAAGGACCATTTACACAGGGACCAATTAACTCATCATGCATTGCTTTGCAGATGATGGTTGGCCACTAGTGGACAGTCCGGGCTCCATGTAGTATTTACTACCAGGTCATATGCCAGTCAGTGGTTTCCTGTGCACTCCTTGTTAGTCGCTCACCTTGAAGGTAATGGCCGTTTGCTTCCTGTATGAACGGTTTTTGGTTGAAGTAGAAGCTTTTCAATCTGATTTAACTATTTTCCTGAGAGAGAGAAAAAGAAGATACTCAAATCAACCAATCAGAACGGTGAAGTTCAAAAGAATCACCTTCCCACTATGAGCTGCTCACACCTGCAATAGTTAACTCTGAACCTTAAGTCCTGTTTGCCCGATTTTCCCCCTCTGGCAGTTTCCACTGTCATTGAGATGATTGGGATTAATAGTTAAATATTTTACAAAAAGACACACGTTTGGGAAATATAATTGTTTTCCTGATAAAGTAAATCTAGATTTTAACACATCTTTTCTGAGTGACTGTAATACTTGCTGTTGTAGGATCCGATTGAGCCTCCTGCGTTTTCACCGCCAACCGAGGGTAAAATGACGGATGTGGCAGCCTCAGGATTTTTCGTCCTTGTTTTCGATGCAGTTCTGGGTTCATCGATGTGGACCGGGCTGCTGCTGCTCGACTGCTCCAGCTGTGGTGGACTGGAAGGCGTGTGGGCCTTTGGAGCTGTAAAATGGGTTTTCCTCCATGTTTTCACCTCTGTGTTGACTGATGGAAAGCCCCAGCCTGTCCTCCACAGGTTGGTGGCGCTCCTTTGCCTTCTTCCTCCCGTGTTTGAAAGTGGACGCTTCCTTAAAGCATCTCCATCTGAGCCTTACTCGGGCCCATCTCCCAATCTCAGCATGCTCCTCTTGGGCCCGATGGCCTCATCTCTGGCCTGTTTAATTTGGGAAAAGGGTCTCAGTGGGAATGGAAAAACAAAAACGGACAGCGTCAAACTGGATACCAGTGGGCTGCTTATGAGGACATTAAAATATTTCAAACCAGACACTCTCTACCTGATCGCAGCGTTCGGTTTCCTCATCTTAGGAGTCATCTGTAAGTATAAAACATTCCCATTTTATAGTGTGTTAGATAGAGCACATGTGTTTATTACAGTGTAAGACTTATGGATCAGAAACATGCAGGCAGAAGTAGCCGTGTTAGGATCAGAGGGTGGAGGGCAAGCTTGTTAGCAAGCACTCCCTCATAAAATATTTCTAAGAGACCGGACTTGCTGTTCTGTGTGCATCAGAGTGGAAACAGAAGCTGCAGAAGTTTGTTTATAGGTTAGGAGGCCTTGAATGTATGTATTTGTCTTTTTCTTCCTGGATTCCAAATCCTGTTAGACCTGAAAGGTCCTGCATGTTACTTAATTCAGAGAAGTAAACAAAACTTCTCTTTTACTCTGTTTAAGGTTTTTTTCTAATCAGCTGGAAGAGAAGGGACCTTTGAGTCTACAAATCCTCTCTAAAACACAGTATATAAGTAAAAATTAGACTGTGAGAGCAGATTTTCTCCTATCATTGTTCACTGATAGAGTAAAACCATCGATTCCTGCTGCTGAGTCTGTGTGCTGGGATGGCAGAATTAGCCACGTTGGAATATTTGTTCCAAAGACCAGCACAGATTTGAACCATTCGTTTATGTCCACAAAAGGGCAAATCAATACGAGAGACGAGTTATGTCAACATTAGCATGTTTTATAAGGTCCACGTGCAGGTTTTGGCATTTTAAAAAAATAGGCTGGGCAAGATGATTTCACCATGACAGCACTTTTCGTGCCTGCAGCATGTCCCGGCACCTGTACACTGACTCCACCTGCTCATCCAAGATTTGTCACTTCTGCTAAGAAACCCCTACAAAGAGGGGGCTGGCTTAAAAATGCACAGTCTGTCCTTTATATACGGTCTATCATCAGCACTCATAACCTAGTCAGTAACAAATGTGATTTCCACCACACACTACATGTCCTTAAATACTCACTACAGTTTAATACTGCTTTCGAAATAAGTTTTTAATAAATTTGTTGACTTTGTCCTTGTTTACCTTTGTACCTGTCATTCATCTTTCCTCACAGGTGATACGTTTATCCCGTTGTATCAGGGGAAGGTCATTGATATGCTGAGTGGTAAAGTACTTGAAGCCGGCTTCGGTTATGCGCTCGGAGAGCTGGTTCTCATTTCTCTCGGAAGGTGATGAACCAAAACTGTTCCCACCATTTCTTTGTCTCTCAGATATTTGTAGGAAGAACATTTATTTACTTGGCATCTCTCTGATTTTTTTTGTCTTTCCATCTTAACAGCGCGCTCTTCTCTGGCATGAGAGGTGGTATATTTATGTGCACCTTGGCCAGACTGAACAAGAGGCTGAAGCATTTGCTGTTTCACACCCTCCTGAAGCAGGAAGTGCAGTTCTTTGATGATAACAACCCCGGTGAGAGGAGCACGACATGTCTATTAAGATATTTAGGGACTGCATGAATTTGCAGGGTCAACAATGCCAAAGGTTCCCCTAATGAAAATATTAACGCTGATTTAACTTTCGGTAAATGGAGCGTCATCTTAAACTGCAATTGGCCCGACAAACTAGCGTCTAAAAAGCCTCATAATCTAAAACAAACATTGAAGCTGTGCAGATTTAAGCGGTTACTGAACTCTGTCCTTTTTTTCTGTTTCACCATCCAGGTCGTCTTTCCTCCCGCTTGCACTCTGACGTGGACAGGATGGGCCGCACGGTAGCGCTGAATGCTAACGCCGTGGTTCGCAGCACAGTAAAAACCTTCCTCATGTTGGTAGTGATGTTACGCCTGTCCTGGGAGCTCACTGTGCTCACCTGCATAGAGATGCCACTCTTAGCTGTAGTGCAAAACAAATACAGCACCTTGTATAAGGTAGGTGTAAAAGGAAGAAAAAACAGCCAGACTTTTCTTTATCTTTTTTCGATGACAGGAAGAAAAATGTTTGCAGCTGGAAAGAATCAAGGATATTAAAAGTGGGAGTCATGAAGACTTTATTTGTTGATCCTGATTTGTTGTCTGACAGGAGCTGAAAGAGCAGATTCAGGACTGCCAAGCTCAGAATGCAGACCTGGCTTCCCAGACGGTCAGCGGGATTCAAACCGTCCGCAGCTTCAAGGCCGAGAAAGACGAAATCAGGAGATATCAGGAGGCTCTGGCGCAGATGCGCGTAGTCAAGAGACGTTCAGGAATCTACAGTTCAGTCTTTCTCCTAGTGCGGAGGGTAAGGCGACAGTCATGTTACAAGCAAGGGAACATGTTTCATTCTCAGCTCTAACTGCATATGTGCTAATATTTAAGCACCAAGAAGAAACGGTACCCTGGTTTCTTAAAGCATTTTAGTATTTCCCCAGTATTTGATATGTGCTGACATGATAATGGATCCTGCTTTGTTTGTTTTTTAGCTCCTTCGCAAGTAACCCTCCTCTCCAAACTCTCTTTATTTAGCTGGTGTCTCTGGGGATAAAGATACTGATGCTGTTACAGGCCCGCACTCTCATCTCGTCCGGAAAGCTCAGCATCGGCAGTCTTGTGTCCTTCTTCTTGTATCAGAAGCCCATGTCAGTCAATTTAAGGGTAAGCCGAATCATTCTGGATATTTATTAACATGTAGTGCCTGTTTTTGATATTCAACGGGTTATTTATGTCGCAGGAGATTTTGTACTGCTATGGTGAAACGGTGGCCACAGTTGGAGTGATTTCCAAAGTGTTCAGCTACCTGGACAGGACACCCAAGTGTAAGGAGGAGGGAGATTTAGCTCCTGACAATCTGCAGGGAAGAATTGTTTTCCAAAATGTCACCTTCAAATATCAAGAGAAACTTGCCCTGAAGGTAACAGTTTCCTAGTGTTACAGTGATGGTTGTGTTCATCCTACAGTGTCACTGTTGGAATGGTGTTAATCATTAATTTGTGAGAGGTGGACAGATTTATGAATGCTGCACTGACGTCTTCTCTCCAGTCAGTGTCGATGGAGCTGCAGCCAGGGAAGATGACGGCGTTGGTGGGTCCCTCCGGCAGTGGAAAGACCACCTGTGTCAGCCTCCTGAAGAGGCTGTATGAGCCCCAGGAGGGTGAGATCCTGCTGGATGGAAAGCCGCTCCACCTTTACAAACACAAATATTTCCATCAAAAGGTACAGACGGCTCATTGTACAGCTTAAATCATTGTACTAAATCAAATAATGTAGGGATGCTCCTGGTACATATGATCTCAGTACTTAATGTGTCTTTAATTGATGCAAACATGTAATCGTATGTTAGATATAGATGCAGTTAATGTTTAAAACTGTGGGTCTAATCTAACATCAGCTTCAAGTCACAGACCTCGGTTCCTCAAATGAATGACACAAAGAGGTCGTCAGAGGGTTTCTGTAAAAGCTTTTCTTGCTTGGAAAGCTGCCGTGTCTAGTCTTGTCTTCAGCTCAAACACTCTTCAGAGTTTTAAGGCTGGAAGATTTTTGTTTGACTGGAGCAGCTGGACCAGTTCTGGGGACGAGGGTGTAAGTGTATTTGATTTACTAGTAGGTCTAGATCTTAAAATAGCACGTGGACAGTGAACCTCCTTCTTTCCACATGTAGCCCAACAAAACTTTGACTCTCAGGTTTTGTTCTTGTGAGACGCGTCAGCTTATTTACTTTAATTGTTTAAATGGTGAAACCACATTAATCCTTTCTTCGTGCAGGTAACCCTGGTTTCCCAGAATCCCGTGCTGTTCTCTGGCTCCCTGAGATACAACATTGAATACGGCCTGCAGGATTGCGGCATCGAGAAGGTGAAAGAAACTGCAAATAATGTCAACGCACACGACTTCATCTCTGAAATGGAGAACGAGTACGACACAGGTACAGAGCCATCTGTGGTATTGTGCCTCACCTCAATCACACGGGTCTAGAGACCACTTGGCAACTGTCTGCCAACCACTGGTTACAGTGGAAAAATGAGCATTACCTGACCAGTTCTGAGTTGTTGCTAAAGCTAATCAAAAGCCTAAAGAGCTGTCAGTGAGCCCCTGGTAACCGCTGGCACTGTGAACCTCGAGCAGGTTGCTTGTCTTTTCTATATGACATAATTGTCTGTTGCTCCTTTTGAAATGTGTCATTAATGCACAACTTTTATTTTGAAGACAAATGTCCTCAGTTTCCAGGAATGTGGAGTAGAGCAGAAAAGTAATAACAGTAGCTTTTAAAGAGATAAAATTAACATTGAGACGAACTGAGTTCAGCTTATTGGTCCACAGCAGTCCCAGTTTATCATGTGACCCCTTGGGAAAACGAAATCCCACCCCTGAAAGACCAGCACGCTTCTGCATATTAACTTTGCCCACAGCGGTGAAAATAATCACTGAAATTTGAAGAGTGTTATTAATGAGTACATACCTACAACATGGAAAAATTCAGATTCATGTTGTTTACTTTTGCTTGATTGCCTTTCTTTACATTACTTCTCTATCTACTCATACTGCATATTGCAGTGAGATATTTCTCTTATAAGCCCCTTGTGTGTGTTTTTTCTTTTCATTACATTCATTACATCAGGAAATAAAAATATATGACAGCTACAGAGGTGATCTAACAAGGAGAAAATGCTCAAGTCAGTTGACAAAATAATCAAGTACAGAGGCACATGTTTAAAATAGATCATGGTGAGCTGCAGATAGGTTTATGAAAGTTAATATTAACTTTTTCTGACAGATGTGAAGTAAGGAAAGTCAGATTTTACAGTTGTAAAATATCCAGCTGGAAGCTGGTAGCCAGGTAAACCACGAGCTATGTTTCAGTAATGATTAACTGTAAAGTTGTGATGGAAAAACCTGAAGCAGGTGCATGTTTTCCACTGTAACCTTGGTCTGTGTTGTTTGTCCTCTCAGATGTAGGAGAAGGTGGGGGTCGTCTTGCAGGAGGACAGAAGCAGTGCATCGCCGTGATCAGAGCTCTGGTTCGAGACCCGCAGGTCATCATTCTGGATGAAGCAACCAGTAAACTGGATGTCGAGGCACAGCATTCAGTACGTATATAAAAATAAAGCTCAGAAACTTCCATACGACCCTCAGCTTTCCTCACGGTGACCAAACAAGGAAATCCTGCATGCAAGAAGCGTGAATGGGTTTTCTCTGTGTGTGGGTGTGAGTCAAGCAGCTGCTCTTACATATCTGGCGATGAGAAAGTTTGGGCAGTGGGCCAATAACACAAAAAGCAAAAGCAAACCTCCCCTGATTTAGATTTGGCTGGTCTCCTGTTCCTCTCAGGCAAGTCTGGACCGCTTCCATCATGATTTTTAATCTCTTTGATGAAGTGCACCTGAACTTGTACCTCTAGTATGTGTCAAAATGCAGATCCTTCAAAGTTATTTTGTTTTGGAAGTGGACAAAGTCACGGGGTTGCAAATCCATTAATCCACACAGTGGCCCACACCTGATGTGAGTATGTTCACCCCAGATGACTCAGGACAGTCTCACCCTGGTCCCTCTCATCACCCGATCCACCGCCTTCAGGTTTGGAAACTTGTCAGCTCGCGTCCTTCACTCCAGAGTCGTATCAGTTGGTGTTTGCTCTGTAGGTGTGAGGTTTGTTAAGAAATGACAGAGCTCATAGTGCACGTGGTCAAAATAGGGGTTACAGGAAGTGATCTAAACATAAACTCAGGGCTGTGCTCAAAGCATCTCTCCTGACCTGTGGCTCGCTCATCGAGAAGATGAGCGAGCCACATTTGAAACTAGAAAAATTTGCATTTCCTGCGAAAATGCTGTGTGGATGCCTTAACGCTGAAGATGTATGCCGAAAAAAGCTGAAAAAGTTGAGAAAAAAAAAAAAACTGCCCTGAGCAGGATTCGAACCTGGCCCTCCTGGTCTAAGGGCTGCTATTTAGCTCATTCTCACAAAGAAGAGGTGGAGAGACTGACAATTGTGCTGAAATGAGCAGAAGCTGCTGAGAATTGTGCTGATAAAAGGTGGAAAGGCTGAAAATGTTTCAGAAGAGGTGAATAAGCAGAATTTGGGCAGAAAAGAGGTGAAAACTCTGAATATTTTGCTGAAAAGAGTTCAATCAGCAGAATTTCTTCTGCATAGATTTCAATCAGCAGAATTTCTGCTCAAAAGAGTTTTTTTCTGAAAACAGCTGAGATTTGTGCTAATAAGAGGTGAAAAGGCTGAAAATTTTGCAGAAAAGAGATGAAGCAGCAGAATTTCTGCTGAAAAGAGGTAAAGAAGCAAAACGTTGCGCTGAAAAGAGATGAATCAGCAGAATTTCTGCTGAAAATAGTTTTTTTCTGAAAACAGCAGAAAAAACTGAAAATTTTGCTGAAAAGAGTTCAATCAGCAGAATTTCTGCTAAAAATAGGTTTTTGCTGAAAACAGCTGAAAAAGCTGGTATTTGTGCTGAAAAGTGGTGAAAAAACTGAAAATTGTGCTGAAAAGAGTTTTAAAAAAGTTTAACTGTTAACTGAAAGAAATTTTGCCATAAGCGGGACTTGAACCCAGGCCTTCCAGTCTGAGAACGGATGCTCAACTCACTGAGCTAAAACACAGGTCAACCCGGCAAGGAAAATCAGTGAGGCCACTGATAATATGGCAGAAATGGGCAAAAAATATTGCAAAAAAAATTCAATATCTCAAAAAGTATAGAAGTTATGAGCACCAAAAGTCATAGCCAGAAAGAGCAGAATTTTTTAAAGTTTGAACGGAGAAAATTGGCTGAAAACTGAGGGAGTAGTTAACATCCAAAAAAAACGTACGGAAGCAACTTGAAAAAGAAAAATAAAGAATAAAGAGAAACAGGAACTCAATAGTGTGGATGCCTATTACTATAAGACAGTTTTCTAATTTTATGGGCCTGTTGTTGGAACTTGAATGAACATAGCTCTGGCTGTGAGTGCAGAAGCCCCACCCATCTGTTTATGAGTGGCAACCAATCAGATGAAGGGGCTAAACTTGTAACTATAAATTAGAATAGAAATAACACAGAAGCTTAAAGCAGCAACACCCCCAGTCTTGACATGGAAAACAATAGCCCAAAGATATCTCTGCACACCTGAATCAGAGGCAGGTCGAAGGGAAACCTAAAGCTTTTTGGAATTTTTTAGGGTTTTATGAGTTTAGTATTATTGTAAAATTGATTTTTTTAAGACTAACCAGTTAATCCAGAAAGTATTTAGCTGATAAACTGATAATAAACACAACCACTACCTGCAGCCAAAGAGGGGAAGAGGTCCACAAAAGAATTGTGTTTGTGAAGTGGCCTCATATTTCTGTGTTCAGGTGCTGAAGGAGATTTTTGCTCGTGGCCGGACGGTGCTGGTCGTGGCTCATCAGCTGAAGACTGTGGAGCAGGCTGATCACATCATCTTCTTGGAGAACGGCGAGGTCGTAGAGGAGGGGACGCACAGTGAGCTGATGGCCAAAAAAGGGCGTTACTATCGTCTGAAGGAGGAGCTGTTCTCTCAGGACAGCCAATGACCTGCTCGTGCTTTCGTCGCACAAATACTTTCGTTTCTAGACAAAGAAGAAGTGATGTTGTTTACCTGTTTGTATCATGAGAAATGAACTGTTCATCATCAGAAAACTTCAAACGGCAGAAGTGTTACTGCAATGTTTGGTCGGTCAGAGGAGCTCAACTCGTCCATCCTCGTTTATTTATCTGGGAGGAAACGTTTGAAGTGGAGAGAATATTATAATCATGACCTTTAGCTACCATGGGTAACTACATTTTGAGAGTATAGTTCATATATGCAATTTATTGGCAGTATTAGAGGAAAAATGTGGGGTTTCCTGCCAGTAAACAATGCAAATAAATATGAATACTCCACATGGCAGCAGAACGGTCATGACATAAAGTGACTCAGATTTAGAGGTCGTCCTCTAAAATGAAGTGTTTTCTGATTCAGTCCTTGACATTCAGAGCACACCAACACTGAAGCCCTCCATCATTTTAAGGCAATTAAAATGATGGAGGGCTTCAGTGTTGGTGTGCTCTGAATGTCAAGGACTGTTTTTCTCACTGCCTTTTGTGCTCCATGTGTTAAAGCTTTGCTGTGAATCTCGGGTTAAACTCCTTAAAGAAGCCCTCGCTCTAACAGAAGCTCCTGTTAAGGTGAGACTTTGTCACTGACATTCGTCACTCCTCCTGTCAGAGTTATCATCACCTGTGGTTTCCACCGTGAATCATGGTGTCTTTTCCTGAAACTCCAGAAATATTATTTTTAGTGGATTTTGTTCACTGATGTACTTTTTTAAACTATACTTATTAAAATTGCTTTTGAAGAAAAATTGATGGAAATTTTTGAGTCCTGATCCGTTCCAGTTTTTTACTTCGGTCGTTTCTCTTCCTTATTAAGACTTCCTCATTGGAGGTCAGCTTCATTTAATGTTGAAACCTCATGTATACTGAAGGATAACTTAGAGGATGTGTTTTTATATAAATCAAAAACTGGATTTTGTTCCTTACGAGCTCCACAGTGCAGAGGAGACACAAATCCCTGGGACTGTTATGGCAGGAGTCCACTTAAATGTTAATATCTCCTCCTGCTGCTGCCTCCTTTTCTATCCATGGGTGATCACTGACAAGCTGATTTTTGCCTGCAAACTTTTACTGGAAGATGGAAAGAAAACAAAGCTGTAGAGACCAAATAAGTGGAATAAGATACCAAAAAACCTGGCTGAACAGAACGAGGTTCAAACACTGAAAAACAAGTATAAAATAAACAGATTAATTTAAAAACAACAAGTGTTTTCATCCAAATTCCCTCCAGGGCTATGAAAGGATATTTCCACATTTTTGACTTGCAAATATGTTTCTATTCTTGTGCAGATAAGCCTATTTTGGCTTCACTTCCGCATGTTCTTGGCAGGCTTTTACATCTGCTTTCTTGTTTTTATGTTCATGGGAAGACTTTCACGTTTCCTGTTTTGCCGAACCCCTCCTTTATCATTTTATTTAGCATCATTTGTAAACGCCGAAAAAATCTTAGGTCTTCAAAAACAAATTCTAAAGCTTTGAATAGTTCCTCTGTGTAGAAAACATTAACACTAGTTCATACTATGTAACACAATTTAATGGGCTACATGTTTAACTTCCAACACCAATAATAGAGTTGCTATTGTAACCGGTGTAATTATAACAAGATGTGATTTATGACCCTGTTACACTATGACACTATCAATATTCGGATCGATCCACCTACTTCGGCAGGGGTTCAACGTGTCAAAGTGAGAGAGTGTAAGCGGGTTGAGCCTTATCAGAAGAGGAGTTAACAGCCTGTCGCTCAGTTCTCTGCTGGAGACGAAAAACCTCAGCTCAAGCTTTGTGTCCCGGACGCGGCCAGCTGCACACAATGATCCCCACCGTTGCCTTCTGCACTCCAACTATGCGCAATTGCGCTTTTTTCAGAGGTTTAAAGCTTTTTCAGAGGCCATGGACACGCCAGCCAGGACTAACTACATCCACTCGGTGAGTGAGCCGTGGAAGGTAAAATAAGAGAAAGCGCTTTCGCTTTAAAGCAAAGCTCCTGGGCGGGGGTCTTGGAATTGGAAGTGAGTAAACGCTCCTCAAAATAGCATCAACCGCAGAAAAACTAATGCGCTCGGTGGTATGTTAAATGACCGTCTTTTCTACCAAGAAACATCCGTTTGTATCGACTTGAAAGTTTTGTTTCCGTCTGCAGAACTCACCCCCAGGATTAGTGGTCTCGGGTCTAGCGTTGCGCTGTCTCAAGCTCGGATATTTTGTGCGCAGACTTTGCAGCTAAAACTGTTAAAATCAGAAGGAAATCAGAAAACTTCACAAATCCCTGAGGAAATTCTGTGGTCACAGTCGCTCCAGGATTTTGGAAACGGCGATAATACAACCCATAGCAAAGTGTGCATTATTGCAGTGTGTGTTGTTGTTGTTTTAGATGGAGGAGTTGTGTGGAGAGATCAACAGGCAGGAAAGTTTTCCTGTGGCTCGGTGGTGCAGCACGTCAGGGAGATCAAAGAAACTGAAGAAAATCTGTTTTCACAATCACGGATATCAACATTATTTCCATTGTGTAGAGATGCAGATCACTGTGTCCACCTCTTGCATCGATGTGATACTTTGAACAGACACAGTAAACATTGATTTAATCAGTGTGCAGAAAGTTCTTTTCTTTATCTTTGGGAATTTTCACCCATGCTCAGCAGCCCTGAACCTTCCTTCCTTCATCTCTGCATGCAGTCAGAAAGTATGTAATGCAGTAGATTCATAAAAATCAAGTCAAAGGCAGTTTTTAAATAAAACAAAACCAAACCTGCGTTGTTGTGATTATAATAATAATAATAATAATAATAATAATAATAATAATAATAATAATAATAATAATAATAATACATTTTATTTAAAAATAGCGCCTTTCAGAGCACCCAAGGACACTGTACAACAAATACACAATATACACAATTATAAGAGTAACAGATAAAAGTTAAAAGGATGCAGAGGTTTAGACACAAGCAATTTTATGAAGAGAAATGTACCTTGTACTGTCCGGCTCTGCTTAACTTGTACAGTCAGCTGTTATGTTACATCCAGAATTGATTAAATCCATGAAAAACATGATGTAAAACTAGCAGATCTGTAACTTTTTGGGTTGTGACACATTCAGCTTTGTTATTTGAGGCCACGTTTCAGTCAATCTTTCACCAGTTTTACCCTGTCCCTCCAAACTCTTCAAATGATTTGACAAATAAGATTTTCATGTGAAATTGTTTAATATTTAACATAAACCAGAAGTGAAAAATACAATATATAGATATAAGGGGTGCAAAAACCAAAACAAAACTCCAGTCTTATTGTCTTACGATGCTTCAGACCGATCGATCCCGTCACTCTGTCAGTAAAAACTCGCCACACAATTACCGCATGCTTTGGCACTCATTTAGGTTGGTTTTAATTCTTCTGCCTGAGCTTGTTCCATCTCTGCTTGCCAGTAAATTTTGTCTTTTGGTATCGTGCCTTCATTTAAGCACCTGTAAGCAAACACAGTGTGCAAAGGCAGCCAGGGAGGTCAAAGGTCTAGAGCAGGGATGGGGAACTTCAGGCCTCCAGGGCTGGTGTCCTGCAGGTTTTAGATCTTACACACACCTGATTCAAGTGATTCATTCATTACCAGGCCTCTGGAGAACTTCAAGACATGTTAAGGAAGGTAATTTAGCCATTTAAATCAGCTGTGTTGGATAAAGGACACATCTAAAACCTGCAGGACACCGGCCCTTGAGGCCTGGAGTTCCCCCACCCCTGATCTACAGTCTGAATCAAATCAGTACAAAAAAGGGGGGAAATCCTTCAAGTTTCCTAAAGCTGACAAAAACAGCTGCTCTGGAGCAGTGTGGTTTTGTTTGTTGACCTTTAGTCTTTTTAGTTTTTTTCCCCCTTCTCTGTCTCTGTACACATTTTTTTTTTTTTTTTTTTTTTTTTTAATTGGTTGAACTGGGATTTAACAACCCCGAGGTTAACTAACATGTAATCAGCATGCAGGGCTCTGTGGGGACTGGTGAGACACACAAACTGTTACTTAGTTTTCAGATCACTGACTGAACTCATTTTGTGACTCTGGTAAAGAGGGTAATAAGGAGAGATCTGCTAACCAGTGATAAGCAACAGACAAATAACTGACCAGAATTTCACTCAACACAGCAAAAACTTCTTGGACACTCGGTGTGGCACAAGAAATCTTATTCTTTGTCATTTAAATACTCGAAAGGGACCATCGGCTCATACATGGTCAGGAAGTCGAGCTCAGTGACATCTCTTTAAACCTGTGGAGTGTATGGTTTTCACAAGGAAGGGGGGGGGGGGGCATCCATGGAGGCCATAATGGCTCTTGTAGTGTGCTTAAAACGTGTATTTCTTTTTTCTTTCTTTGTTTTTTTTTCGCCTGTTCCGTTTGGTTCTTCTGTCATCAGAATTATTGTCTAAAGGCAAAGAAAGATGTCCAACATGTTTACTTTACCCGTAAATGGGCCTCCATACCTTGGAGGGCCTGAGATGTCCCTAGACATATAGACACAAACAAACAGGGGCACACACAGATACAGACATCCATTCCACCCTCATGCTCTCAAATGCAATTACTCAGCACAAAACGTGTATTTCTGCTGTAAAGTTGTACATTTTAACACTGGGTCTCTGTTGGGACTAGAGGAGTTGTGGCTTTAAGTATTTCAGCATTGGTTTTATTTTTCAGCCCTGCAGGTTTCTGCTTGTTCCAGACTAAAAACTGTACACAGACACTTGAACTTCCTGCTGTAGTTTGCCCCTATGCTACATATTTCACCGTCTATCCCTTTTTTTCTTCTTTTTTTTTTTGCTGCCTAGCCTGACCTGTCTCCCCAATGTAAGTTTTTATATTGTATGTATTGTCTGTATGGTCGACTAGGTCTGTCATTTCAGCTGCAGGCAACTGACAAATAAAGCTTATCCTTATCCTTAGTCGTAGGTTTAAAGTGTTTCTAAGCGTCCGAGCTAATAATGTCAGATGAGACCTAAGAAGATTAAATGTCTAACTCATTTCATGGGTCAGTTGGCTTTTGGTTTTTATTAATGCATGTAGATAATAATCAAGGAAAAATCCAGAAGAAGAATTAATAAATCTGATGATGGAGACCAATTAGTCTTAGAGGTCATCCAGGTCTTTGTCTTTAACTTTCTGCTTCCAAATTCAGATAAAACTGAGGTTATTGTACTTTGCTCTAAAAAATCTTAGAAATATGGTATCGAGCCAGCTGTTTACTCTGGATGATGTTACTCAGGCCTGCAGTAACACTGTGAGGAACCTTGGAGTCATTTTTGACCAGGGTATGTCCTCAATGGAAGCCATCAGTTGATCCAAAATGCTGCAGTGAGAGTATTGACCGGGACCAGAAAGAGAGACCATTTCTTTCCTATACTGGCTTCTCTTTATTGGCTCCCTGTTAAATCCATAATTGAATTCAAATCCTGCTGCTCACATACAAGGTTTCGAATGATCAGGCCCCATCTTATCATGTCCTTTAAATTTTCTTGCAAAGCTTCCAGTGTCTGAAAATCTTACTCTTTGCTTCACAGCGGCCTCCATGTGGACGGTCCGCCCATCATCCCGACTCTCACCACCAGCTATGTCCATGGCACGTCTTCCACTTCGCTGCTCCACATGACGGTAGCAGAGAGCCTGCAGAGGTCGGTGGAGCGCTGGCCCGACAGAGAGGCCATGGCTTTCCTACAAGATGGAGTCCGCAAGACCTTCGCACAGTTCCAACAAGATGTGAGTCCTTTACTTTAAAGCACGTAGAGCAAGTGTGTCGAACTTATTTTAGATGATGGCTCGCATAAAGACCAGTTTGAGCTCAAGGTTGATGGAATAGTAATCAGCTGCTTAATTATTTAATTTTCAATTATTAAAAAAAAACTCTGACTACTATCTGGGCCAGTCAGGTGACAGACATCCCTGTTCTACCCGACAACTGGAGATGCCATTTCCTGTTAAATTGTTTTTCTTGTTTAATAAACTAGAACAGCCCCTTTCTGCCTTTTATCAATATCTTTTTTTTTAATGAGTCAAAGTACTCGACCAGAAGATTTGAAACATTGTTGCAAAGAAGAAAACAGAAATCCATTGCATTGATAAATTGGGGGATTTACTGAAAGCCATCCAGAAGAACTGGACCCCCTCGTGATCTGTTCACTCTTCCCTCAGTGTCCATAAATAAGAGATCAAACAGTACTGTTGCCCGAGCATGTACTAGTTGTTAAATGGGACCATAGTTCTTTTCTTCTAAAACCAAATCTGGACCCTTGATCACATCAATCTAAAAGGTCCCTCGTGACCTCATGAAAATTTTCATGGTGTTGTCAGGTTTACTGTTCTTCCACATGATCGAGGTGATCATCAAATCAGGTCTCAAGTGGATTCTGTGAAATGTCTGTGAAGGTTCTCAGTCATCCAGGTCATCGTAGTCAAAGGAGCTTGCAAAGAAAAGCGTCTGGACTTCTTTAAGTTGCTTGAAGACGTTTCACCTCTCATCCGAGAAGCTTCTTCAGTTCTAAGGTCAAATGGTGGAGAGTCCCAGATATGAAATATCTTGACCTTAGAACTGAAGAAGCTTCTCGGATGAGAGGTGAAACGTCTTCAAGCAACTTAAAGAAGTCCAGACGCTTTTCTTTGCAAGCTCCTTTGACGATTCTGTGAAATGTGCACATATGGTTAATGCAGAGATTCATTTTCTTGTTTAGAAAATCTGCACATTTGCTCTTTGATTTTTTTCCCCTGCTTTTTCACTTCTTTTAAAGACTACATCTTTAGATTTAGAATAGAATAATCCTTTAAATCCCCACAAGGGGAAATTTAAACAGGCACATTTGATTGCTGAGTCATCACTAGCTACATAAGTCATAACAGGAGCTTTAAACTGACACTTCACAGCAAACTTTGACTCCTGCCTGAAAAGCACCTCCGCCACTGATGCCCTCACCTTTTATTTCATCATGTTTAGTGTAAACATGCAAGTCTAAAAGTCACTGGTCAAAGTCACAGCAGCACCACAGACTGTTTGCATTAACTTGGCACACTACAATCCCAGTATGCCTTTTATGGCGATACCTCTGCTCTACTTGGCAGCTCTGCTACGCTCTCCCTTCATGACATAAGAGAGAATGTGTTTGAGTTTCTGATATCTTCCTATGCCTGGCTCTGCCTGACTGCTTTATAGCAAAGCTAGAAAGGCGTTTTGTTAAGTTAATATCCTCATGACAGGATCTTAAATGACTTATGAGGAACATTATCCATTTAAAAAAGAAAAACACTCTTTAATGTATGAAAAGTGAGGGTAGTTCCTGTATGTTTCAGCCAATCAGGTGTTGGCTGTGGCTCTTTCAGTCGTGCTGAGTCTGCATCTCTGCTGCTGCTATCAGAGGAAATGAGGACAGATCCTATTTCAGAGCTGAGCTGCCTACAGCGTCCCCAAAAACCTGACTTTACATAAATTACTTTAAACAGCTGTTTTCTTTATTTGAAAGGGAAGAAAACTGTAGTTGTCACATGGAAATGTTGCTTTGCTAACACTATCGGTGCTTTCTCTGTAGCTTTTCATTGTGACGTGTGTGAAACATGGCAGACTGCTCTGTTGCTGGAGTAATGTAAAGCACAGTAATCTTTGGACCTGCAGCATCCCCTGGATGTTTGATGGTCTCACTGCACAGAGTTGTTTGTGTCTCTGCAGGTGGACCAGGCTGCAGCCGGGCTGCTGGCGCTCGGAATGAAGAAAGGAGACCGGCTCGGCATGTGGGGACCAAACACTTATGAGTGGGTCCTGTTCCAGTTTGCAACAGCCAAAGCTGGGATTATACTGGTGAGTTAAAGCTGGGCATGTTGCAGTATTGAGATTTGGTAAGGTTGAAAACTAAGTAGGGGCTGGTGACTGGCTAAAGTCGTGTAGATGCCTTCAGATACCTCACAAATGTCACTTATGTGTTAAGGAAATCCTGTTCAGTGGGTCTAAGTTGTGGACCCCGATAAGCAGGAAACTAGATGGATATCCAGGTCTGCAAAAGTCCTGCTGTGTGAGCCAGACGCCAAGAGGTGGCGTGGTCGGCCAGCCTGACCCTCAGGAAGTTATTGACGAGGACACTGGACTGCAGATCAATGCTTTCTGTCTGCCATGCTTCAAAGAGATGCCTGGACTGAAGATGATAAAGATGAAACTTAGTTTCTTGAAAGCTCTAGTTTCGTCTTCTTCCTAATGTTTACCTTCCACAGGTGGCTGTGAACCCAGCATACCAGGTGCAGGAGGTGGAGTTTGCCTTGCAGAAGGTGAGCAGTTTTCTTTTCAGCCTGATTATGTTTTCTTTTTTTTAAATTCTTGGACACAGAGACACATGCATATGTGTGACACGTGAAAGTTTAACTTCTCTGCTCCTTTTTTTTTTCCCCTCGCAGGTTGGGTGCAAAGCTGTAGTGTGCCCTACGCAGTTTAAAACCCTGAATTACTGCGACATGCTGAGGAAGATCTGTCCAGAAATCGAGACGTCCAGCCCAGGAGACATCAAGAGCAGCAGGTACAGATCACCCGTCAGCCCCTCAGGTCGAAATGTGATGTTCCCTCCAAGCATGAAGGCGGCAGGTTTAACGGTTTAAAGATTATTGTGACACTAACACTGGCCATGAGGCTGATTTGTATCCTTGGAAGAACCAAAGATGAGCTTTTCAAATTCGACTGTGGAGAGACGTGGTGGTTGGAGGCTTTTAAAACAGAAGGTTTTGCATTAAAACTAGTGCAAAAACATACATGCTTCATATGCTGATAGCTTCTTTACATTGGACATTGCAAGGTTTGCTGTTAATCCTTTGGTTGGTTCAGTTCCTTTAAAGTTAACTGATTTCTTCAGAACACGTTGCTATTGTCTGTTTACCTGACTGATACTCTTTACTTACAGCTTTGCCAACCAACAGATCACAGCCTGACCGTCTGATTGTTTGCTTTCCTTCCACCAGACTCCCTGAACTCCGCTCCGTGATTGTTTTGGACAGCCGACAGCCGGGCATGCTTCACTTTGAGGATGTGATGCAGGCCGGCGGCAGTCAGCACATGCAGCAGCTTCAGGATCTGCAAAAGAAGATCTCGTTCGATGACCCCATAAACATCCAGTTCACTTCGGTAAGTGATGCGCAGTCACTGTTCTCTTCTCACTGTGGCTGGATGGCATGCAAAAGATTTTGTTGCCACAGGAAATATTTCAGAGTTCAACAAGTAATTATTATAAGCCCTTAAACGACCTGCTGCAAGGTCATTAAAACTTTGAATGTTAGTAAAGTTTAAACTGGTGAGTCAAAGATTCACACACTGTACAGCTGCAATGAAGGGGGAAACTATCCACAGAGAACAAACTGTTTTTGTTAGAGGTGGTAAAGAATTTTTTTTCATGTCCAAAGTTTGATGCTTTAACATTCACGTGTGTGGTGCCTGACCAAGAAGCAACCTCCTGAAGAATGGAGCTGAGATTCTTGTTGACCAGATCCCACCCACAAGGATGCTGCAAATAATCCATAGTGTTGTAATCTCCCAGGGACGATGGGAAAGGATGGTCTGTGTCCCTCCATGGATATGCTTCTGCAGACCATCACTGACCCACCACCACACCAGTCATGCTGAACAGTGTTGCAGGAGCCTAATGTTCTCCACGGCTTCTCCAGAGCCTTTCACGTCTGTCACATGTGCTCAGGGTGAACCAGTTCTCATCTGTGAAAAGCGCAGGGAACCATTAGTGGACCTGCTAGCTCTGGTATTCTATGGAAAATGTCAATTGTGCTCCACAGTGCTGGGAAGTGAGCACAGGGCCCACTAGAGATCCTCAGGTCACCCTCATGAAGCGTGTTTCTGATTGTTTGGTCATGCACAGTCACACCAGTGTCCTGCTGGAGGTCATTTTGCAGCTCTGGCAAGTCTCATCCTGTTCCTTCTTGCACAAAGGAGCAGATACTGGTCCTGCTGAGGTTAAAGGCCTTCTACGGCCCTGTCCAGCTCTTATAGTGTTGCTATCTCATGGAATCTCCCATATGCTCCTGAGACTGTGCCGGGAGACGCACCAAACCTTCTTGCGTTGACATGTTTTGATGTGCAATCCTAGAGGATCTAAACTACACCGACCCTTGCCAAATGCAAAACTAGTGAAAAACCATTAGAAAAGATGAGGAGGTAAAAAATGTCCATGGCGTCCAGGTGTAAAACTATTCCTGTTTTACTGGTTTGTCTCATTGTTGAGCCTCTAGTGCACATGTTGGTAATTTCATTAACACCAAAGCAGCTGAAACAGATTAACAACCTGCTAAACAACACAGCGAAACACCTGCAGTCATAATGAAGACAAAATCAATCATATCCATTTGACTGTTTCTTTCTTTTTTCTAGTCAGAAATTGTGAATATCTAATCTTACAATCCTAAACTCATTGCATAATTTCAATGTATTATTATTTTCTTCAGTGTTATCTGGTAATAAGGTATCATGCTGTCTGATAAACGTCTGCAAACACAAAGACAACAGATTAAGTCCTACTTTATGGCTTTATAAGTGCAGTAATGTGAGAATAATATTTTACCAGGGTACAACTGGAGCTCCAAAGGGTGCCACCTTGTCACATCACAACATCATCAACAACTCCTACTTTATTGGAAGAAGACTGGGATACCACTGGAGAGTAAGTGAATTAATCAGGAATTCACACCATTAAGACCTTTTTAAATAATTTACTGATTTTAATTAATGTCTTTGTTAAAGTTTGGGCTTTATTTTATTTCAAAAATCCACGAAAGGATTCAAACTAACGAAGAACTGATCCTGTTATAAACTACTGTGTTTTTGCTTAAAGTCTTTTCATTGCAAAGTTTTTTTTTTTCCTAATTTTGACTCCTTTATTTCCTCGTTTTCCAGCCTCACACTCGAGTCTGCGTGCCAGTGCCTCTGTACCACTGCTTCGGCTCTGTGGGTGGCGGGATCTCCATGGCCGTGCACGGCATCTCCACCGTCTTTCCTTCCAGGGGATACGATGGAAAGGCAAACTTGGCAGCTATCGAGAGTGAAAGGTAATGTCAGAAGTTCAGGCTAGGATTTAAAAAATAAGACACCTCTAAGCCTACAGGGCTGTGTTGTTGTGCGAGTTAACAGAAAGATATTTGATCTTTAATACGCTTGAACAAAAGGTCTGAGACTATAATCGCCTTTAAATCTGGAGCAGTGTTGTACCTTTGGGTTCCAGGATACCATCAAATTAAAGCAACACAAACTGGTTTCCACACGTCTCATGTTTCCCTGCTTAACGATGATTTAAAAAAAAAAAATTTGTAACTGTAATCTGAGTGCATCTCATTACTAACACAGAGGTCTGTGTCTGATCCTTTCTTACGGAATAATGGAGATTGTCTTGTGTATTTGTGGCATGTCTGCTGATTAAAGAAATGAGCTTTAGTCACCATTTAAAAACTTTGTGTTCATCTGAGTGTTGATCTCAGAAAGTCAAATATTGTTTTACTGCATGAGGCCGGTGAGCCTTAGTCTCAGATACTTCATGAATGAGATCAGATATTTCCCAAAAGCACTTCCTGTGGCCTTGTAAACTGCCCCATTAGGATAACATAAACTGTGTGTGTGTGTGTGTGTGTGTGTGTGATGTCTCCCACGCTTGCCAAAGCGCAATGGATCCATGTTTTCATGTTTACAGCAAATTCTGAAAATTTAACAAATGTTGTCTCGTCTGACTCTCAATTTCTGCAGTGAGCGAATGTGAAGTGAAATTTAGTTATATTTATAGAAAACAAATTCAAAACAACAGTCACCTCAAGGTGCTTTATATTGTAAAGTGAAGACCCTACAATATTAGAAAGAACCACAACAATGAGATGACCCCCTATGAGCAGCGCTTGGGGTTAGCAGGAAGAAACCTCCAGCAGGACCAAGCTCAGGGAGGGGCGGGGCCATCTGCTGTGACCGGTTGGGTGTGGAAGAAAAGAGGAGAGATGTGAAGTTTGATAACTGCTATTTAAAATGTAGCTTCAGTTTCCTGATATTAGGTGACGGGAGTTGCGGCATTCCTTTTTTTTTTTTTTTTTTTTTTCTTCTATTGACAATTCTCTATAAACCTTAGAGATGGTTTACAGAAATGCTCAGTCCTGTGTATACACTGCCACCCCTCTTGTAAACGGAGTAGAATTTATAATTTATATTAGTATAGTATTGTCTTGTTTATTTTTGTCTATTTTTTTTCTATCGTGCTTACTATGACTGGGAGAGTTCTGCACAAGAATTCCAGTGTGCCTTGACTGCTGGTTTATGCACAAATGGACTTTGCGGCCTCAAAGATAGAGCTGAATGTGTGACATCACGGCGTCTGTGTACATCATTTATATACAGTCTCATCTGTGGTTACAGTTCTGCTTTCTCTGCAGTTGTTGAGTTCTTCTCAGACTCCTGTAGTCACCTGTTTGATAACAAAAGTGCATCATAACCTTGGATACAGCTAATTTGCACTTTTGGTTTTGGGGCCATTTCACACAGTTTTGTTTTTGTTTTGTTTTTTGTCCAGTTGTTATCATATGCAGATATTACATTTATATAAATACGTAATCAGTAACAAAAAGTGTTTTTTGTTAACGAATATTTTAAACACTGTCCAAATGTTCTCTTCTCAGGTGCACCTTCATCTATGGCACGCCCACCATGTATGTCGACATGCTCAACCAGCCGGACCTCACTAAATATGACTTGTCATCAGTGGAGGGAGGTGAGAAAAGAAAATGATTTTTAAAGTTCATTTTCTGATATATATATATTTTTTGCATTTATTTGCTTCTGTTTGTTTACATCTTTGAACTTTAGGCATCATGGCTGGTTCACCCTGCCCTCAAGAACTTGTGAAGAAAGTTTTCTCTGACTTGAATGCGAAGGAAATAACAGTGAGTCTTTTTTTGTTCCCCCCCCCCCCCCCCCCCCCCCAGTATAAGGTCAATGTTTGATTTATGAGTGATTTAATGGTGCAGTTTAACCTTTTCCCACTAGGGGGAGACAAATCCTCAGAAAAACGACATAATGGAGTGAGTTCTGATTTTTAAGGTAGAGACACAGGAAGGAATCTGTAAAAAGTTTATTGGATGTTAGCACTTCCAAAAGTCCAGGCTGAATATACATGAGCTATGTCTGAGGAAACCCTCTGATTTGCTGTTAGATGCTTGTTTAAAAAAAAAAAAGTGAAAAGTGACAATGTCTCACAAAGAATTTGCTACAATGATCCTGCATTCATCTTCTTATTGACCAGGGTAGAAAAAAAATGACGATTCACTGATCTTGTCCTCACTTTCAGTCTTTTTGGCCACTCTAAATGTCAGTGAAGGTGTGCATGCAGAAACGAGGATAGATAAAGTGTCGTTGTTTGTGCAGCTCTTCACGTTATCCTCTGTTTGAACTGAGCTGTTTTCAGCTCCTCCACCTTTTAAGCCAACTTTTGCCTGATAGGCTGTGTCTTGCAAACAGAAGGTTGAAACAGGAGCTGAGCGGGGCTTCCTCAAAGAACCACATTGAGGATATCAGCTCATCTGCTGGGGCTGAACTCGAGGCTCTTTAAAAACGTGGTTTAACATGTTGAAGAAGACACTTTTACCAAGAGCTGAACAGGAAGAAAAACAGACAAGCAAGCAACCACGCACAGGTGATTTTTGGTCAATGGTTGATGGGTGTTTCCAGTCTTTCTTTTTAAAGCTTTAAAGACAAGAATGGAAACAATCTCCTTGACACATGAGCTTATTTTAAGCTCATGTGTTTTGTTTTGCTTAGACTGATTCACGGTTTGTCCATTGTGCTGAAAAATTGAATGCGCAGGGACGGGATGGCGAATCTCTCCTCAACATTTTCCTCATTTACTTAAAAGCATCCCTTTTTTCCATCCCATCTGCTTCCACTTCATGCTGAAGTCTTCATCTTTGATATAAATGAATGAGAATTATATTTAAATCAAGTCGATGCGTGTTTGTGTGTAACTGAAGCAGACCAAGGGCGATGTGTGTGTCTGTGTTTATGCTGCTGACAGCCTCTGGCAGATGAATAGATGGAGAGTCTTTAAGTAGAAACAGTTAGCATTGCTTTCATTGTAGCCGGTCACCTGGACGGGCTCCTGCTCGGCGTCTCCTGTGGGAGAAAAGACACAAACTCAGCAGCCAAGTCAAACAGTCGGCCCTCCAACCAGAGACCCCGCGACCTGGACTCGGTGTGCTGGACCCCAGGGCCAAGATGGAAACGTTCAGTCTGGGATAGAGGGGGAGCACACGGAGTTCTGTGGTCAAAAAGAGAAAATCATAACAGTGCAACGCCAAATCTGAGCTACTCCAAAACCACCTTAAACCTCATTTGGGAAGCCGCTGTCACAATGCACCAAAGTCCAGCTGAAAACCTTCCATCACAGCCGAGATGAGACTTTATACTTGCACAAAACTGCACATCAGGCGTTTGTAAAGGCCAGCGAGCGTTTAACTGTCATTTAACGGTCTACAGTTTCCAGTTAATTATCGCTCTTTCAGAGATGTTTTCACAGCTATTTGTTTATCTGTCAGTAAGGCTGTAGAAAAACTACAGGGCTGACTGTTATGAAACTTGGAGAGGTGGAGCGGAGACAAAGAAAGAACTCATTAAATTTCTTCATGTCAGAGTGCTCTTCTGTTTTAAAATAAGCATCGTTTCACAGCCTGTGTGGGAAGCAGATTCCTCTTTAGATGTCTTGTCTTTAGGAGCTTTTAAAGATGGGAAATTTGCTGAGAGTTGACACTGATCACATGTTAAACGTTATAATCAGCTTGGCATCAGACACTCAGAAGCTGCTTTGCATACTTTGCATTCTCTAAAATGATTTAAATACAACCTCAAAAGAGCCACACGTGACAGATTAACTTGTAGTAATGACTTTCTCTGTGACTTGATCAGACTCTGTGGAGGAATTTTGGAGCACTCTTCTAGTGTTGCTTCGGTTCCCACCAACGTATTTTAATCAGTTTGAGGTCTGGTTCATTGCAGTGTCTTGATTCTGTTGTAGATTTGCTGCTGTGCTTTGGATCGTCGTCCTGTTTCATGTCCCACAGCTAAAGCTCGGCTTACAGAGGTCCTCACATTTGACTCTAGAATACTTTCGCGTTCAGATGAGTTTATGGTCGACTCGAGGACTGCAAGGTGCCCAAATAGCGACTTCTCAGCCACTGTGCTGACAGTTGGTACGAGGTGTATGTGCTGATGTTCTCCAATCTGTGCATTATAGCCAAACATCTTCACTTTGTTGCAGAAATCTTTCTTTAGCTGCAACTTTGCAAACCTGACCCAACTCCTGGCAACCTTTGCAAACGAGCCATCATTGTTCAGTCTTTCTATCTGTAGTGTCTGAGGTCTAGCTCTTCTGCAGTTTTGCATGCTCTGATCTTGGGATAATTGTTAAAATAAAGGACGACACAATTTAATGTGTCACTGGTTGAATTTTCTGCTGAGTTTTTGTCTGCAAAATATAATTAATTTCTTTATTTTGTTTTGCAAATAAAAATGTTAGCATTTATGTCTAAGTTAAATTTGTCCTCACATATAGTAGTAAAAAACGTTGTGTTTTCTCAACTAGAGCAACAACATCATCACTGATTTGTTATCTTTTTCTCTTATTCTGGTCTTATAGAAGGCCTTGAGACCTGATTTGTTATAATTTACATCAGAAAAGCTCAACTTAAAGTGGCGGCTGCTCTCCCTGGAGTCAACACAAGAAAACAATCAGATAATTACAGAAAAGCTCCCTGGTATTTCCTAAAGCCCAAGTTAAAATGTTTAGATCTTATTTTTACTTGGCAACAGGAAAAACAGACAAAAGAAACAGAAAAGAAAACCAACAAAACTGTCTTCAAAACTACTTAAAATTGCTGACATGATCATTTAATTTATCAACTACTGTATTGTGTATAAAAAGAAAAATAAAAAAGCCCCTGGAAGTCAGTGATCCCAAACCCTCCCAAAAAGTCAGAATATTAACACCTAAAAACCAAAAATAGTTTTCTTTAGAACTTCTTTTTCGATATTTTAATTGGTGATCTTTAGAGGTGCTGATGCTCCAAGCCCAGGTTTCTGGTCTTCATGCACCACTTCCTGGCTGCAGCTTCATATTCTGAGTAGTAATCTACATTTCCTCTTCTCGTCATGGCTTGTTCGGTACCTGTGGGCCGTGAGTTCATTGGCGCATGCCCTTTTTGGCCCTCGCTGTCTTCGGTCTGCAGCGCTTGAAGCCAGTGATGTCTCTGACCTGCTTGCCCTTATGCTGATTCGGAGATGCGCACAGTGCATCTGGACGGTTCAGGCTTGGGATCGAGTCCATCCACCTGGAAGAAGCCAAAATATGAGAAGCATGAAGGAGCATGTTTCTTATTTAATACAGTGTGTGAACCTGAATAGACACTGTTTCCTGTTCGATAACCGTGAAGCTGCTCCTGTGTTTGTAGCTGTCAGTGATGCTGCAGGAGTTTGATGGTTGGCTGAACAGGCTGATTCTTCAGCCTCGACAAATGCTGGATGATTTAGCAAAAAACGTCGTGCAGAAAGTTCCCAGAGGAGGAATCATATGGCTTTAAAGTCAGTGGCGCTACCAGCAGAGTTTAGCGTAAAATTACATGAACGATACGAATGGATTGTATGTTACAAATTTCATGGCAATCAGGATGAAGAGAAGCAACGTTATTAAAGTAGCACAAAGACTTCATGTGAGAAACGGATGTATCCACCATATCATCTTTATGTGGGAGATTTCGCTTTTTGGGACCTCAAGGTTTTTATTTGTTTTAAAAGAAACCTTGCATTCTTTCCAGTGGCCACTAGGGGGCAACTGACTGAAGGTTGAAGAAATCTGAGAAACTCCTTTACATTTCTTGATTTTATGACCTCGGGGGGGGGGGGGGGGGATTCCTAATGAGTTTATTGTATTACAGAAATCTTATTCAACCCAGCATGATGTTCACTTTGTGACCGATTGGCTCGTGTAGAGTAAAAAAACAGATGTGAGATGTGAATTACTGCTAAACTGAGTCACTGTGAGTAATGGTTGTTTGAAGCACAGTATAAATGTGCTTTTTGTGTTGTCTTTAAAAAAAAAAAAAAGGTGAAAATTCTGAAATTAGAAGAATAGTTGGATTTTTTTACAACATAAATGTGCAATTCTGCCACAGTTTGTGTTTATAACATTTAAATATATCACAGTTATCATCACGTGCATATGATGACATTGCTGCTTTATAATCTGAGCTCGTTACAGTTACAATATGCATGAATTCTTTTGTGGCTTTTATTCTTTTTTTCTAATTTCTTTAATTTTTTTTTTCTTTTAATTTTTTAAAAAAAAATTTTTTTGGAATGGAAAAATATCAAAAGTCAAAATATTTAAAGATCCCCTCATTCCAATAATCCTACTCGATCGTTAGTTGAAGATCAGCTTTGAGTCTTACTTGCGCAGTGGAGCTATCTGGCAGCTGCAGTTCCACGGGTTGTTGAAGAGGGTGAGGTTGGTGATGGTGTTGAACTGGAGGCTTTTGGGAATCGACTTTAGCCTGTTGTTTTCCAGGTGAAGCACCTTGACCGTCGTCACACCGGTAAATGCGCCGTCGGATAACTAGAAAAATGCAGAGCAGCACATGAGCTGTATTTTATTTCTGTTTTTTTTTTTTAAGGGAGTGGAAATCTACCTGAAACTTGCGTGAAATATTGGTAAAAATCTCGGGATATCCTCCATATCTGTCCAGGGTGTGGGGGGTAAGGGCGGGGGTAGAGCGAGGGAGTCGTGCCAGCGTTTTCCTCTTTGGATAAGTGTTGGTGCAGGAGGAAGGATGAGAGGTGGCTTTCATCCCAAACACTGACAGTCTGTGAACTCTTTCTTTCCTTCACGGGTGCTAAAAGCTTCAGAGAGGTGCTACATGAGCTGACGTACATCAAGTGTCGTCTCCACCAGCAGGAGGACACGGGCGGATGAGAGGGAAGCAGAGCTTTGCTTGTTTTATGTAAGACTGGAGGAGAAGAGGTCGTTTGGAAATTTCCACTGCAGAGTGAGAAGTCGCTGAGGCGCTGGTGTTTTGAAGGAGTGAAAGATGGATGACTTCCAGCCTGGTCGAGGTGTGTTCACTCCTTCTGTCGTCTCAGTCTTCGGGATGCTGCCATGAAGGCTCGCAAAGGCCCCAATTGTCCATTCAGCTGGGCCAATGGCAGGCTAAAAATACTCCTCTTTCATGCACCGTGGAACACCCTGCCTCTATTTACCTGTCTCCTCAACCCTCCTGACCTGTTTACAGGACCCTCACAGCCAAAGCAGAAAACGCCTCGCTGAAAATAACACTTGTGCAATAATTAGACTCGGCCACGCTTGGCCATACTCCAGCAAACAAAAACAAACCAAAAATACCAGCATTTGGCTGGAAATCTGCTTAATCTGCCCCGGCCGTGTGTGCTGGAGTCGGCGCCTCCTGCTGCTTCCACCTGGCTCGCGCACAGCCTCAGCGTGAGAAGCTTGTTATTTTACAGTTTACCTTTCTGGGATGCCTCCATATTTTGGCACAGGTACACTCAAATATTGGATTAACCCTGGAGTATGAGGCAAACATGCTCTCGAAGAGCTTAAACTGTACGCGCTCCTGCTGCAGCTGATGTGGAGGCGGGCAACAGACGGGCGTCCCACAGGCTGCTGTGAAAACATCTGTCTCATTAGGTTCAACTCACTTTCTCATATGGGGCATTAAAATGGTTTGTTTTAATCTAATTTCTGGACACGTTCCAATTTAAATACAGCAGTGATGAGTAAAACTGCACTCCAGGGCACAAGGGAGGATCCACAGTTGGAGTCACTTCCTCTGACATGTTTGTATTGTACTTTTGACCTGCCGTCATTGAAGAGGCTGATTGGAGCGTGTTTTTAAAGGCACTGTTGAGACCATAAATGTAAAGTCCAGCTGGAATAACCAGTAAATGCATTTAACTCTCATTTCCCCTTAAAAGCTACAAAGAGGTTCAAGTCTTACCTCTTTGCTGACTGACAGGATTGGCTTGTTCCACCCTTTAATTAAATCTGTAATTGGATGCCAGGTGCCAAAATACTGAGTTTGTGCTTAATGGATGACACTGAATTATTTATCCAAAACAGTTTCTCAGTACCTGGTTACAGCGTGAAGAAAAAAATAAATAAAAACTAAGGGCCTGGTTGAAGCTTTAATGCACACCCCTGCTCTCAGATTCTGTTGTTTGACAGGCTGAAGAAAAATCATTCTTTACACGCCTGCATGTCACAAACTTCTGACTTGTGACTCCTCAGATTAAACTAAGCATCTCAAATTCCCCTGATTATGCAAACTGTTGTGCTCCTGGTCTTTGAAAAGACCTGTTGAATCACAGTTTTGATCACCACAAATCAAATCTCGTACATTTACCCTGACACCTGTCCTGCTTTATAAGTTCACTTATGCATCTGTCTGCATTTGCTAATTCACTTCAAAATAAAACTGAAGCTCAAGGTCATACTTGTAGAACGTTTTAAGACCCCACAAATTGAAATGTAGTACAGTTAGGTTTAATACGCACACGCTTCTCAGTAGATCAACTCTTAGAACTTCACAGCTTTTTGCTAAACTCCTGCTCTGATCTGCATCCGGAGAAAGATCCCATTTGGTTAAGCACATGTGTACCCTTGAGCATCAAACATCTGCTGTTTTCGAGAGATAGAAAACTGCAGCAGCAGCTTTGCATTATAAGCATGAACTGAGACACGTGTGGAGGAAGTGAGAACGCCCAAGAACACAAGACTGGCTTAAATCTCACTCTTTATGTAAGCTGTAATCACGGGATTAATGAGAGAAGACTATTGTGGGGGCACTTTTGTTCTTACCTGTTACAAGGAGGATGGTTTGGAAACTGCACTCATATAAATTTGTAGTTTTTTAGGGAAGCAAATATTAAGTCAGACATGCAGAGACCTTATTATGACATAACTGTTTTAGTTGGGCACAATGTTTTCTTAAAGCTGAGCCAATTAATTCAAAAGACCTTTACAAAGGCTGTCTTGTACGTTTCTTCTAAATAACCTGAAGATATTTAAGAGTCTACAAGTAGTTTGAAAAAGACCTAATTTCAACAGGTTGTTTAAATTTCAAGCCAAAACTTCTAGCAGTGACGTTTGCCAGGCTTGATGCTTTGCCAGTAATAAGCCCAGTAAAACCACAGACTGACCTTCTCCAGACCCATGTTGTCCAGGTGTAGTTTCTCCATATAGCGCCCAAAGCTCTGGAAGGCGTTGTCAGGGATAGTCTTCATGGGGTTCTTCCCCAGCGTGAGCTCCTCCACCACCCGCAGTTTGCTCATTGCCACGCTGGGATAAGTGGACATCTTGTTGCCGTCCAGGTGAAGTTTGGCGAGGTTCTCTACGTCGTCCAGAGAGCTCGCGTGCAGTGTCGTCAGCTCGTTGTTACTAATGTGCAGCCAGCGCAGGTCTTTGGCGCCCGAGAAGGTCCCCTGACGCAGCTCCCGCAGCTTGTTGTCGCTGAGCTGCAGAACAAAGAGGTTGATCATTGGGGAGAAGATGCCCTTTGGCAGGTCGCTGATCTGGTTCCCGTCTAGGTGGAGGTAGGTGAGCTCAGTGAGATCCTCAAAGGCACCGGGCTTGATGGTGCTGATGTCATTGTTGGACAGGTAGAGGTAGACGAGCTTGTTCAGTCCCTTGAAGGCCTGGGATCCGATCTCTCGGAGGTGGCAGTGTTGCATGTGCAGAGAGATGAGTCCCTTGCTTTCGCTGAAGGCTCCCGTGGGTATGCTGCCCAGGTTGTTCCTCTGCAGGTTCAGCAAACGGGTGGCCTCCGACACCCGAGGGATCTTCTTCAGCCCCACGTTGTCACAGATGACATGCTGAAGGTCACCGTGGCAGTGGCACTGGCTCGGGCACTGGGCCGGGGCGCCCCGCACTACGATGCCCAGCATCAGGAGGCAGGTCCACAGCAACAACCAGCTCACACAGCGCATCCTGAAAAGCTTGTAAATGTAACTCGGGTCAGTTAGAAAAATCCTGCAAAAGTCTCAGAGATCTGCAGAGAAATGTGAAGAGCAAAGGCGAACGCTTGATCCTGTTTGTTTGTGCTGAGAAACAGACGGACAGAGGAGGAGAGAGGAGGTGGGCAGAGCTGAGAGACACTTTGAGAGGAGGATGGACAGAGCACACAGCACTATTTATAACATTTACTTGAGGAAAAATACTGAGGAGGGCCTGCCAGGGTGTTGGACTGAGAGATCTGCAGGAGGAAGTCAACTGTCTGAGAGTTTAACCCTAAATGAGCAGAAAGGTGAACCTCAACTAGTCTTTTTCTTTGCAGCTGGCTTCGTTTTTGCAGGATTTGCAATGAGCTTGCTGCAGGATGCACACCTTCAGACAGTTGATAAGAGTTTGTAACGTTTGATTAACTTCCAGGTGCATGTTAGACAACGTGGCACGAGGTCAGCTTGGCTCTGTGCTCGCTCCCAGACATCGCTATTGTTTTTTCAGTCTGCGGTGGCAGGAAAGGGAGCCACTCCTGTGTAGCTGTTTTATAACCTATAATAGTCTCCAGATGGCTTTTAATCCTATTGCAAAAAAAGATACTTCCATCATCACAGCAGTGAAAGTTTTAGATGCCACTTTACATTCCTGTGTGCATTCCTTTGTTTTGTGGTATCATGCAGTGGTATTTTTCCAGACCTCTGTGCAAATGATGGAGTGGCTTAACTTTTTTTTTTTTTGTAATGAATATGATTGGCTCAGGTTAGTGGATGGTTTGGCTTCAGGTGTGTGCGTTTATGAGATGAATGAACCCACCCAGGATAAACGGAATGTAGAGTTTACTTAACAAATCTAACATTTTATTGGCAATATTGTTTCCTGTGTGACTTTCCAGGTGAACGTTCTCACTGTAGCTCCTGTAAATTTCCCTAAAAGTCCCGTCTCCAGCAAAGTTGAACCTTTTTCTAGTGCACCTCCCGCTTCTTATAAACGTAGTAAAGAAAGTTAAATACATGATATATACCATAAACCAAATTTTAGATGGTAACATGGTCAGAAATGGATGTAGTGCATGGCAGTAATTGAGTGAATATAAAAAGAGCTAAGAGCTCACATGTGTAGTTAAAGTAGAAAAATGACTCCATTAGTTTGACTTTGTAAAACTTTATTTTTCTGCCATGATGGATATTTTATTTTGAAATGTTGAATAATGAAGTACATTAGCTGTGTAATATGCAATAGAAAATAAAACACTGACTATGGTAAGAATTTATTACTGCTAAATTATTTTTATTAATTCATTTTTAAGTAATAACATCAGATATTTTCCATTTCCAACTTTGCCTCTGAAAATTTTAAGCCTTTTTCTCCTTTTATAAAGCACTGAGAACTGCTTTATTTTAGATCAGTGTGAGTTTTCTTGCTTTATTATTTTAGTTTGTATGTCTTTATTGTTTAACTGTGGTGGTGTCTAGTTTTATTTTTCCTTAACATTCATTACAAACTGTTCTCTTTGAGTGTTTCATTCATATACAGTATGATACTATGATGCAGTCATGCGTGTCGTCATAGTATCATAGCATTAATGTGATTGGTCAGATCAGCCGTGTTGGTCCACTGTGTGCTGCCAAAAACCCCTCTGAGCCACTGGGGCATGGCTGGATACAGGACCTCTGGAGGCGCCCCCTAGTGTCTGACACTGGCACTTTCTTTGTTTATCTACAGGATGCATCAGAACAATTTGGTTTTTATTGTGGAGACTTTTGGCGTTTGTTTGTTTGTTTGTTTGTTTGTTTGTTTGTTTTTTTAAGTATTATTTGGACTCCACTGTGTTTCAGTCCCACCTGCTCATATCATTGCTTGTTTGACAGCTTGGATATGGCACCACAGAGAACAGCCCCGTGACGTTCCTCGCCTCCCCACTGGACAACGTGGAGAGAAAGACTGAGACTGTTGGCTACATTACAGATCACTTGGAGGTAATTTGGCATGCTTCTCAATATAAATACTGAAATGCATTAAAATAAGATTTATTTTGAGTGCAAAAACTCATCCAAACAAAACAATTTGGGGAGGGCTGAACACTTGAATAAAAATCAGCAGGGAAGAAAACTTTTATTGTGACAAACAGTTATCGATGAAGGTGAATATTGGGGGAATATAGGGCAAAAAAACAAAGTAACGGTTTCAAAGAAAGCTTGTACTAGCCTGATTCACTCAAGGTTCAAGGTTCAAGGTAATAATAAAGAACCTTGAACCTTGAACCTTGAGTGAATCAAAACTTCACTTCTTTAACTCTGTGCAATACACCAAAAAATGTTTGGTGAATAAAAGTATGAATCATGAGTCACCTGCTCCACAGGCTAAAATAGTGGACCCTACAACCGGGATGGTCGTACCTGTGGGTACCTCAGGGGAGATTATGATCAGAGGATACTGTGTGATGCTGGAATACTGGAATGACAGAGCAAAAACAGATGAGTGCATCACTAAAGACCGGTGGTACAAAACTGGGTAAGTTTAATATCGTTGACCATAGTATTTTATTACAGCGATTAGAGTATTCTGTTACAGGTACTGAACTGTGGTGGTTTGAATCATATCTTTCTGATAGACTCCAGTTTGTTCATGTAAATGGAGAGTCTTCTTCACACACTAAGGTTAATTATGGAGTTCCACAGGGTTCAGTACTAGGGCCAATTCTGTGTACATTATTACACATGCTTCCCTCACCAGTATCATTAGAAGGCATAGCTTATATTTTCACTGCTATGCTGATGACACCCAACTTTATCTGTCCATGAAGCCAGATAACACACACAAATTAGTTAAACTGCAGGAATGTCTTACAGATATAAAGACCTGGATGGCCGCTAACTTTCTGCTTCTAAATTCAGATAAAACTGAAGTTACTGTACTCGGCCCTGAAAATCTTAGAATACGGTATCTAACCAAATGCTTACTCTGGATGGGATTACCTCAGCCTCCACTAACACTGTGAGGAACCTTGGAGTTGTTTTTGACCAGGATATGTCCGTCAATTTCTTATATTAAAGTTTTAGCTTTTTTTTTTCCTTTCCATTGTCACAAAGCGCTTGATCATATTCTGATTGTTGGGGTATTCTCTGTATCATTGTAGACCTCATAATATAAAGCACCTTGAAGTGTTTCTCTGTGACAAGTTTGAAATAAAAATATAAATTAAATCTAATTGAAGTCTTTAGTTAATCATCACTACTTTACAGCTGTTAGTATTGTCTGCATTTTCAGGCAGATAGGCTTTAAATATAACATCTGATTCTGTTAAAAGGCTGATTCTCTCCCATCCTTGTTCTTGGGCATTTAACTGTTTCTTTGTCCTCTTGGCCAGCGACATCGGCAGCATGGATACATACGGCTACTGCAGGATAGACGGCAGGATTAAAGACATGATCATCAGGGGAGGAGAGAACATTTACCCGGCAGAGATCGAGCAGTTTCTGCACAGACACCCCAAAGTTAAAGAGGCACAGGTGAGCTCAAACAGCAAGGGCTGAGCAGTAAACCTAGAGGGTGTTATAGGAAAATGAGAAGGGAGACTAACTGTACTCAATTATTCACTAGAAATTCTGTCGGTGAACTTCAGAAGCGCATAGAGTAAGTTTTATTTTAACATCAGACTGGCGTTCACTAAGATTGCTACAGCAGAAATTAAATTTTACTGAACATTGCTGCTTCCACACTTCAGAACAAGTCTTGTTAAAACTGTGTTAAGAGTGTGGCTTGATATTGTGTGTCATCAGTCTGAATTTCTTAACTTTTCTTAACGCCTATTGTGCATTACTTACAAGTCCAAAAGGCAGGGTGACCCCTCCAACACACCACTCCCCCCATCGATGTGGCTAGGTGCATAATTGTTGGAAAGACACAAGTTTAGTCTCTGTACACCACCTCAGTGGATTTTAATCCAGCGGTCAAGAATGCACTTTCACCTTTTTAATTTGGTGGGGAGTTTTTCGCATTCCAGTTTCAGTTAAAAGCCAACAAGAATGAGAGCACACATGTGATTTAGATTTAAAAAAAAAAAGTGTTATAAAGAACACGTTTAAAGTCGCACGAAAACCATAGAGTCAGTGGAACATGCAAAGCGGCCTCCAGACTTTGCCAGGTTTTCAGTTAGGACACCCCCAAGAACATTTTAAGAAAATGTTAACATTTAAAATATTTGTTTTTTTTCCTTTAAATTTTTTTTTATTATATTAACCCCTTAAAGAGTGTCTTGACTTGGCTTAATCTTTTGGCCCTTCATGTGATGTCTAATCCTCTGTATTTGTCTTAGTTTCAATCTTCGTGTGCAGCGTTTGAATGTCCAAAGTTCTGTTCAGATATTTAAGATTTTGTACTGCTGACTGTTTGCTGTGTGATTCTAAATGTTCCTCGTTTCCTGCTGTTTTTCAGGTGGTGGGAGTTAAAGATGAGCGTATGGGTGAGGAGATCTGTGCCTGCATCAAACTGGTGGATGGAGCAGACTGCACTGCAGAAGAAATCAAAGCTTACTGCAAGGGACAGGTGGGGCACAGTTCCCGTCTTATATTTCATAATGAGCTGGAATTGTGTTGCACCATAATGAGCGCTGTTCATTTGCTCCTTTCAGATCTCCCACTTCAAGATTCCTCGTTACGTACTTTTTGTAACCAGCTACCCACTCACGATCACTGGAAAGGTAATTTCCTCAGTCCTGGCTCCTCTACCGAGTTCATAAAAAGCAGGAATTTCTTCCAGGATTCTTACAAATGACATAAATTAATCAGCAGGTTTAATAAAATGTCATTCATCCTGAGTGAAAAACATCTGTATTTAGCAGCTGCTGTAACAGTCTGCAATAATTTAGGGGAAGGAGAAATCCAGGATGAAAACACAAACTCCCCTCTGGTTCTTGTGTTTCTCTCGTGGGATGCTATTTAATATCATTTACTGTAGACTTGGCCCTGTGTTTGAACAGGCCTGCCCTGAATGCTCTCAGACAGGAGGGACGGGAAGCTATTAGCTCGTCTGCACGTACACTATGGCCTGTTAGATGAATCCCAGAGGGCTGGCAGGCCGTACTCGACCTGGACCATCAGATCAGATAAAACCAAAACCTTGATTTGAGATTCCTTCTAAACGGAGCAAGTACGATATGATAAAACTTTCAGAAAAATGCAAAAAATGTTCTGCGTTCGTGTTATAATTGTAACTACTCATTTGTGTCTGCTCAGATCAGCGGGTGATTGTTTGTGGCATTCAAACACATGTGGGAAGTTGCAGAATGCCCTCTGATGGACAGAATATGCGACATCAATGCAACGTTGATTGAATGGTGTTTCTCTTGTCGTTTGTTTAATTTTAAATTTTATTTATCGTGGAATATTTTAGTTGAGCTCTAGAAATGAACGTCACTCAGATAAATATGAAAGTTACTGGTGCATTTTTGGTTTGCTTGGAGATTTCTGTGTGAAAAGAAAAGAAGCCAAACCACAGGAAAATGCTAAGAGTTCACAAACTGGGGTAAATCTGACCACAAGGGTGACGTCAGTAGTTTGTATATTCTGCTCTGATGTAGCTAATGCATTGTGTCGGTTTAAACTGATTTTTGCCATTTAAGAAAAAAAAAATACTGTTGGTATTTACGTAGAGAGCAGAGTGACAAGTTGCATGTAAGAGACTGATCCTTGCATGTGTATTTCTGGGAGTTCCTGTCTTGAGGCATAAAATATGGGGGATAATTAAATCAAGTGTGCACACTGATTTACGTTTACCACACGCTATTTAGCACTAATTCTGCCAACATTTAACGCAGAGAAAGAGCACGTCTTATTTTTTTATTTTTAGAAAACTGCACAACTTCTGTAAATCACCCGTAAAACTAACCACACCCATTAGCGCTATTTGGGGTTTGCATTCACATGTTGTTTTGTCCAATTTAGTAAAACTGGCACTTGTAATCCAAGCTGACGCACCAAAAACTTCACTATCTAGTTGTTGGATGAGTTGTTACGAGGTGGGAAATTATCCATAGAGGTCAGACCAGGCTTGTAAACATGTTTATTTATGCTGTAAAATTGTAACATGTAACATGGAAGTCTGTGAGGACTGACTCACTTTTGGAGGCAGCCTTAAGTGGTCATTAGAGGAAGTAATCGAATTAGATTCACTTGTAGTTTTGGCAATTTTCACAGAGATGCATTTGACATCTGAGTGCTCAAAGCTGTTATGAAAGACTCTTAGATTGATTTAAAATAATTATTTATTGTATTGACCCCAGTAAGTGACAGATTTTAATTTGCGTTCTGATTTCTTACGAATTAAATGGAATCACCAGCACACAATAAAACACTCGGCCCCATTTACTAATAGGTTTTTATATATTCATATACTTTGACGCTGCAGATTTGTCCATTTAGTGCTCCTGCAAAAAGTTGTTGTTGATTCGTGTCATTCTTCTTTTTGTCTTTCAGATCCAAAAGAACAAACTGAGTGAACAGGTGGAGAAGCAACTGAAGGAGTGAAAATGAAAAGCTACAAACTGTACAGAGGGAATTTAATTAATACGTGTGCGTATATCAGATACCAAAGATACAAATTGGGATTGTCAGAACTGGCCAACAGAAAACGCCTCAAGATCTTGTAACGAGTGGTTACAGGGACAATGTAACCCCCCCCCCCCCCCCCCCCAAAAAACAGTATCCTGTACCTGCTGCAGAAAATGGTCCCACATAGAAACACTATTTACTTGTAAGGGCCCTTTTTAAGTGCTTTTGTCTGTATAGGCAGGACAAAGGTTGTAAGGTTTTTAAAATGTTTTTTTTAATGATTTTTAAAAATTTATAAAAACAAAAATCTTCATTATATGAACTTGAAATAAACCTTTTTACAAATTATTAAAACCAGGCATGCAGGTTCCTCTTGTTACGGAAAGAATGAAGGGGTTTTTTTGGGTTTTTTTTTTATTTTTTATTGTCCTCGATGGCAGGTGCAGGCCTCTTAAGCCTGCCATTCAGAAATATGCACACATGTTCCACTTTAAAAAATATGAGCTTTAAAGTGAGTGAGCATTGTTCAGAGCTGTAAAGAATTTCCTGACCAGGCTACATGTGCAGTTCACCTGACGCTGGGCTGCTGGATCGGATGTCATCTCCTGTCTAGACCTGAAGGACTCGGCCCAGAAATAGCCCTTAAGAGCCCAAATGAAAACAAACTGTGCTCCTGGCTCTTAAGAGAGAACCTCAAGGTTTATTTAGCATTTTTTATTTAACATATTTTGGGTTTGGATTAAATGTTTCAGGACATGGTATTCCTACCATGCGCCAAGTACAGGAGGTGGTTTTAACAGGGAAAGGCAAAGGAATGCACATTTCAAGGAGGAAAAATGGGATTTGAGACAAAGAGTGAGTTTGTTCTCCTTTTAGACTCGAGACTTTTGTTTTCAAATTGTCACCATGCATTCCTTTGACTGGGAGGTTATTACAGGTGATACTAATAACCAAACTGTTCTCCCAAGAGGTGAATGCATTGGTGGAGCAATGCATACAAAAGTATCTTGGACTCCCTCATGTGGCAGGAAAAAGCACACAAAAAGGCCAAAAATTTGTTGAGCAAATTTATTTTGGATGAGGAAAAACATCACTTGCGTTCTTGTGGCATTGAGTTAGGTTTGTCTTTTTCCTGCTTCAAAATGACAACGCCTCAATAAAGAAATGCTTGTCCCCACTTTGGTGTGGAAGAACTGCACCGATCTCTGAACCTCAACCACATCCAGAACCTCTGGAGGAGTCGGAGCAAGTTCAACATCTGGGGCCTGATGTATATCAGAATCAGAATCAGAATCAGAATACTTTATTGATCCCTGGGGGAAATTATTTTTTGTTACAGTGCTCCATTTTAAACCAACATTAAGACAAGACAGACAATACGCTAACTAAGAATAGTACAATATATACATACATACATACATACATAAGTCACTTATAAATAAATAGCTGTAAAAGAAACATGTGTAGTTGTAGCAGCAAACAGTGTGTTAAGTGGATGCGTTGTACAGGGAGATGGCCACAGGCAGGAATGATTTCCTGTGTCGTTCAGTGGTGCTTTTCGGTAATCTCAGTCTCTCACTGAACGTGCTCCTGTGGCTGACCAGCATATCATGGAGTGGGTGGGAGGTGTTATCCAACATTGTCTTTATCTTGGACAGCATCCGCCTCTCCGACACCACCTTGAGGGAGTCCAGCTCCATCCCCACAACATTGCTGGCCTTACGGATTAGTTTATTAAGTCTGTTGGCATCTGCGACCCTCAGCCTGCTCCCCCAGCATGCAACAGCATAGAGGATCGCACTGGCCACCACAGACTCATAGAAAATCCTCAGCATTTTCTGGCAGATGTTGAAGGACCTCAGTCGCCTCAAAAAATAGAGACGACTCTGGCCCTTCCTGTAAAGTGCTGTGGTGTTTTTAGCCCAGTCCAGTTTATTGTCAATGTGTACTCCAAGGTATTTATAGTCCTCCACAATGTCAACACTGACCCCCTGAATTGAAACAGGGGTCAAGTGAATAAATACGTACACAAAACCATGCTTGGATTTTTTTTTTCCCTCTACACATAATGTGATATTTAAAGAGGAACAATTTGCAAACGACATGCAACCTTCAGGCCATGTCTACGTGGTAGTTTCAAACCTGAAAACTATTTTAGTGGGGAAGGTTGTGTTGGCTCGCATGTGGTGCACATTTATGCACTAAATCCAGAAAGCTGATCTGGTGACTTATCTCTTCCAGTCAATGACTGTTAGATTAGAAAAATGCAAGCCATTATTATACAAAGTCAGGCAATTTTAGATTGAGAAGACAATTTAATCCTCCTCCCTTGTTATTTCAAGTAGATGACAGATTTAGAATCAATCTGAAGTGGTGTACTTACGTTTTGGTGGACCTAACTGTATATAAATGATGCATCATCTTGGTATTTTCACCGCCTTCCAGGAGATAAAACACAAGATCCGAACATAAGCCAGTAACAGACAAATACTGAGATATTCTTTGATGTCACATGTTAAGCAAAGAAATAACATGTTATTAGTTAAGTCTATTCTTGGTTTAGTATACAAGACGATGGTTAAGAGGGACAATAGCATTTCAAGTAGCAAAGGTGGAGTTTTATGTATTTCTGGATGTAGCAAAAGACTTGAAAGAATATGTGATGAGTGCAGTGATGTCAGGCTTTTGATTTAAAACGTATGATATAATGTATGTGCATTTCAACAGAGCTTAGGTTGAGTGTTTAGAATACAAAGCTAGATGAGATGGAGGCAGATGACCCCCCCAGAGGGAGAAGTGGGAAGAAGAATAATTTCCTGATCTTACTGACCACTGACAGCGCTTCAGACATGAAGTCAAATTTAACCACACGCTTTCATTTTAATCCAGATTTACTTAAATAGCACAAAATCACAACAATAGTCACCTCAAGACATTTAATACTGCAAGACCTTACAGTAATGCAGAGAAAACCCTAACAATCAAACTGCTGCCTCTGACCAAACACCTGGTGACAGCAGGAAGAAAGAACTCCCTTTAAAGAGAAAGAAACCTGAAGAAACCAGGTTCACAGAGGGGCAGCCATCATGTGACTGCTGTTTTGGTATTTTAAGGTATCTTGTTGATGCCTTAAAGACCTCAAACTGGGAGTAAACTTTTCATAATGAAAGGTTTACTCACAGTTAATGAGAGAATTACTTTATTAATTCCAAAAAAGCAGCATAATTTTTGTCAAGTGAATCCATTACTTCTTACCAGCGGATGTCCAATATGTTTTTATTTTTTTTTTGAACAACATTTCAAATTTTGGCTCCAGCGGGTGAAACATCTGTGATGCTCTCACAGAGAGTGAATCACAGAGAGAGCAAACTTATAAAAAGATAAAGGTCTGTGCTGTGTCTTTAGTCTTTGGGCAGCGGGATGCCGACTGCCGTCTGCTGCCCCTCCATCTGCTGCTGCGCCTGCGCCACCTGCTCCTCGCTGCAGGAGTCCTGCAGAAACACGGTAGCCAGGTTGCGCAGACGCGGGCTCTCGGAGAGGGAGAAGCGCAGCATGCACTGCAGGATGGCGGGATCGGTGATCTGAGAGCGTGACGTGGGTGTTAGGAGGTTCACGAGGGTGGTGATGGCTGACAGGACAGTCTCTTCCCTCTGGCTCGACAAGCAGTTTGTGACTAAGCGGATGCCGTCGCTCTGCAGGACGACATCTCTGCACTCAGGGTCCATGCTGAGGTTACAGAGCCCTCCTGAGATCACGAGAGACAAAATCAGAGATAAAGGCTTGACAGTTGCTGCAGACAATGAAGGAGATGTCACTGTGACACCCACCCATCCCAAACTCCACAAAGTTCTCATTCTCCTCAGTCAGCATGTCCAAGAAGAGGTCAGTCACCTGCAGCTCTCTCAGATACTCCACGTTCTTTGGATCGTATGCAAAATTGGCCAAATTAGCCAGAACTTGTTCCTTTGCCTCTGAGGAGGAAAAAAAATCATCACATGTAATGTATGTAATCACATAAAATGAGAACTATGGAGTGCCAAGATTAAATAGGCAAATATTTAGTTAAAAGTCTAATTAATTCATTCAAATATTCATTTCAAATTATTTGTGGCTGGTCAACAGACCTTAAAATCTGATTGGTTACCCTGCACAGCAAGTTAAGACGATTGATCCCAGATAATGCTGCAGTCCATGAACGTCCTTAGCGTACTTGCTATTGAGAAACACCCACCGAAATAATCGACTCCCGAAAAGGTAAAGATACTGACCAGATCAGCATTAGCCCCGCCCCTGACTTTGACAGGTGAGGTTGACAGTAGAAATAAATTCATGACGTGTTGAAGCCCAGAACTATGAAATAATAACAACTGACATATATTTTAAATAAAACGAATTATTTCAATTTAATAAATGTGTATTTAATAATTTCAAATTTTGAATAATTATTTGATGACGTACGTCTCCAAAGAGGAGCACCTAGGCTTTCTGTAGGCACCTATTTTTTATGTTTTTGTTCTATTTACTTTATTTTATGATTCATATTATTGTCTTGTGGATCTTGAGTTGGAGCAGAAAGACGAAAAGGCAAGATTGGAAAAAAGATAACAGAAGAAAGCAGAGTAGTGAGTTTAAAGTTGAATCCAAACACAGCTGTTCCCACCGTCGCTGTCGGTGTCCTGAAACTCGGTGACCAGAGTTTGTAAATACTCAAAGCGGTCAGAGCCTCCGGACGAGCCGCTCCTCCACATAATCCACCACCAGCTCCGCTCTCCGCTTTATTCTTTTCAGTTCGTTCCCGGCGCGGTCTGACCATGAAATGCCTCCGTGTAGCTGCGTGGATAAGACGAAGGTTCCGTTTAATAGTTTTTGTTTTAAAATCAGTTTCGATCTGATAGCATACGGTCAAGCCGCGCTTACACAGAATCAAATCTAATTTACATTTTTCATACGCAGTTAAAGGTCTTCTATCATAGTTTTTTGTTAATGTGGCCCTAATACTCCCTCACACAACATGACACAAAATAGAAATACTGTCAAGCGGAAGCTAGTGTCACGTGGTACCGGAAGTTCCTAATAACTGTGGGACACGAAGGGGGTGTGTACAGCACCTCAGCCAACTGTAGGGGAAGGTCAGTGTTTAAAGTTCAAAATAAAGCCACGAAAATGAAGCAGCACAAACTGTCAGCCGGGAAACGGCTCGCCAAACCGATCCTGTTCGGGACGATCATCGTTGGACTCGCTGCTGCTTTCATTAACAGGTAACGTTAAAGCGTGTTTACAGCTCAGCCACCTGTACGTAACAGGCATGTTGTGCGTGACATTTGCACATGCAAGTGTTTACTGCACACCTTATTAATAAACATGCAGCTCCGAAAGAGCCGATCAGAAGTGAAGATTATAAAAGCAGCACGACTTCGCTGTTAAAAGGTACTGCAGGGGAAGCAGTACGACTGCGTATTAGGCCCATTCTGCAGTCCTTTGGAAGTCCAAGAGAAAAAGCTCAAAATTTTAGAAATTCGGCGGACTTACGAGAAAAATGGATAATTTACAAAAAAAAGCAAATTTTTGATGAAAGAAATGGGCAAATTTACATGGAGAAAGCATTTAAACTTAGGAGAAAAAATGAAAAATAAATAGCTAGTTTATTGTTTTAAAATGGCAAACGATCAGATTTTTTTTTTTTACCAGAAATAATGGAACAATAATGAGAAACAAGGACAAACTTATTTGAAAAAAGGAGCAAATTTATAAGGCAGTAACATGCTATACATACATACATACATACATACATACATACATACTTTATGAATGTCAAATTTCTGAGGTAGCAATGAGCAAAGTTCAGACGTATTAAATTACAAAATCAAAAAAGGTAAACTTATTAGAAAAAAAATAGGATATTTTAAAGAAGAAAATGAACATATTTCAAAGAAATTAGCAAAGGATAAATTTAAATTTAGTTCATTATGTTTCCAAGAAAAAATGAGCAAAGTTCCAAGATAATAAATACCAAAATCTGAAAGAAAAAAAGACACATTCCCAAGGGGGGAAAAAAGAGAAGAATACATTTCAGAGAGTCTGGTGGAGCATTTGCGAGCGAGGAAACTCAGTATGTGGTGATGTCCATGGGCTCCCTGACTGACAAATACATTTCTAGTTCCCGTTTCCCAGCTATGAAGATTTGCTTCAAGGTTATTACGAGGTCTCATTAAGTAAAATTATTGTCAGAAATGCCGACAACGCCACGAGTAAGGTGTAACAGGACCTGGAGCTGCTCTGTCCCCTGTGCAGGAGCGTTATAAAATCAGTTTATGTGATATGATTTTGTATATTTGGTGTATTTTGAATGCAGATTTATTCTCCTTGTTGTTTTTGTATTGCTCTTTGTGCATGATTTCTGGTAAGCCTGTCTGTAAGCCAGCTTTAACAGCGGGAACAATCTGTGTTGGGCCTGCAGCAGACTGATAACCTGCTCTGTAACAGCTGAGATGGGCTCTAACCGCCTGCCTGGCTGTATCTAAAATGCCTTTAATCATATTTAAATCATGTTAAAGGTATTGAATTTGCAGATGTTGTTTTTAAGACCTCTAGAAAAGCCCTGTCAATACAATTAATTTCAAAGGTTTTTTCATTAACTTTTAGTCCCACTAACTCGTTCGTGCTGTTAGTGCACTAGAGACTTTACAGCACACTAGAGAAGCTCTGCAAATTGAACAGCTGTGTTTTGTCTGACCAAAAGTCCAAAGAGAAATCTTTACTGTTCAGTGCTTTGTTGTACAGACTGGACATTGTGGCACAGCTGGTTGTGTCTTTTTAATTGACATCCCTAAAAGCTTTGAAGGAGCCCTAAAATAACCTCATTATTGAAACTCCTGAAACTATTGAAATCACCGAAATCATTCTTTGGTCAAAATTCAACAAAAGAGAAAGAAAAGATGAATATTTAGTTACAGTGGACAACTGCTTGTTTTGGGGGGTTTTTTTATTGTTAGAAAAATGGAAACAGAGTAGGTTTCCATACACACTCTGGAGACTAATTGAAACAAAACAGAGAAAGTGAATATCCAAAACATTTTCTTTGGTAAAGCTATAGTTTAATATTTTTCCGTGAAAGTAAAATCAAAATCTGTTTTTTCACACTGAACCACCTACGTCACATTAGAAGAAAGGTTGTAATCTTACCATTAATCTTTTCTGGTTCTCTAATTAATTCTCACTTGTCATTTGTTTTCATTCGGTACTTCCTCTGTTGCGCAGACACAGGTTTTTTGAGGACGTCGTTGAACTCAGGGCTCAGGAGCGAGCGCGTAACGATGCCAAGAGGTTGGAGGTCCTGGAGAGGCGGCAGAAGCAGATCGATGATCTGACCGAGAAGAAGCAGCAAGGAGGGAGCGGCTGAAGGGGGCAGCAGCCTGAACCTCAGTGCCTCTGCAGCAGACTGTAATACAGAGCAGGTCTCCACAGGTGGACGCTGCACATGTCCAAATATGCAAAGATGGCTTTGCTGAATATTTTTACTGAGGCCTGCTTACAGTAATGGATTTATTGAAGTAACCCTCACAGATTTGTATAGACATCTGGGCTGGACACAACACTGTCCAAGACGCCCAGTAAAGGAGCTTAAACAGCATCTTTCTTGTACTTGCGTGTTTTTCCAGCAGGGGGCAGAATTGACTGCAACCTAATGGACTGTATGAATGAAAATCTCTTTAACTATAAATTATTTGTGATATACATTGTTAAAGATCATTTATTTAAAATGCACGCCACAGAGGTTTTCATGTTTATTTTATTGGTGTGAGCTTAGTTTAATCAGGATTAAAAATCAAAGCACAGACGCTAATGCAGTACAACAAACATCAGCTCTGCCTTCAGTTTTTGCGCAATGAAGCAGGAAAATCAGACTCCTTAGTGTTGGGATGTATTCAGTCTGATGGATGCTAGAAAGTAATAACTGATGCTGATCTGTCAAAATAAAGGTTTTAAATTCACTATCAGTGTGACATGAAATAATTATTCACTCAAATATAAGATCTGTAATTTGTAACTAATAACTAAACATTGTAGATAGAGAGAAAAGGCCATTTAGAGCGAGTCCAGCATTCTACCGTAAAGAAGTACAAAATTTTTAATTCTCAAGTAAAGGTTTCAAAAATTGTGCTTAAGTTCAGTACATGAGAAAATGTGCTTGTTTGCTTTTCTCCACTCTAAAATAAAGAAAGCTACTTTCAGTTTTTCCGTTATTCACAAGGGATCAACACAGCAGGTAGCGCCGCATATTTGATTTGGCAGATTTTTTTATGCCAGATGCAACCCGCCAAGGGATTTGTGTCTCCTCCCGGGATCCAGCAGGGTATCTTTCGCTTGTGTACATCAGCAATTATGATAGTTAACAATAGAAAATAACAGATGCAGTATAACCACAGACTGTAAATACAAAACATGGATGGGTCTGCCTGTGCAGAAATCCCTTGACCAGCAGGCGGCATCTCCTCTGAGATTGTAATGTGCAATACCACCGATTTCCTTTCTGATCAGACACCAAGTCAAATTCAGGGCGGTATGGACGTTACCGATCCGATGTTGATACTTTGTACAAAAACATAATGTGTTATTGTATTTCAAATTATAGCTTCATAATGATTACAGGACATCAGACTACTTGTTCTTATTGTTTAATTATGAAGAATTATCATATAGAAATAAAAAAAACTAAATTTGTGTGTTAATTGATGCTATTTGAACACACTTTCCTTCATTGTCACTGTGCCACACTACAAATTTTGGTATTGATCCAATACCAAGCAAATACAGGGCCAGTATTGCCGATATCAGTACCAATAATTATAAGTTACTCAGGCAGCTAACTGGGGGAGAGTAGCGTGCCATGACTTATGAGATGAATTCTCAAGTTTCAAATTCTGAACACATTTTAATCACCACTATGTCACTGTGATTATTACTTTCCACAATAATTAGTTAACACAGCAAAAAACACCTTTCAGCTTTTCATGTGTTTTGAAACTTGGTTTTAGTGTTGGATACTATCGATATTTGGATCGATCCGCCCACCTCTACTGCATACAAGTCTAATACTCACTGTGATGATAGTCATCAGTGTTCTGAATTTCAGTCACTAGTGTGAATTCTTATTGTATTAGGGTACGTGCAGGGCTTTCCCCTGGTGTAGTGGTTAAAATAGTTGCCTTGCATGCAAAGAGCCCCAGTTCAAGACCGGTAGGATACATGACATTCCTAACTAGCTAGTTAGGAAGGTTGTTAGGAATGTCATGTGGTGCAAAACCTGTGTGGCCAAACTTTACCTGTGTTTTCTAGTCTAAAAACTTTTTAACAAGCCGATTGCATTTTGTTACACAGAGTTCTGCTATTCAAGAACACTTTAACACACAGCCTGGGGGGTTTGAACCAATGACCTTCTAACTAGCAGACAACCCACCCTACCTGCTAAGCCACAGCTGTCCACAGGTAGATGCAAACACACAGGCCTTATTTGTCCATGAACTCCTCTTACACGATGTGGAGTTGCACTACCAAACTTGGTACGCTATAGCACCCTGAAGGTTCTTATCTGCATCAGATGTTATGTCATCATGTTTCCTAAGAACAACCTAGTAACCAGCTAAAAGGACCTATTTTTAGCCTTTACGCACATGTCACACATTTTAAAAGCATTGTAGAATTTTAATTTCATGACATGAAAATTAAGTTTCAGCCACATAAGTTGAATAATAAAAACACTAAATGGTTCTTATATTATAAAGCCATCACGTTGCCTGTCAGCCACATAGCAAGAGGCCAAAATGAAACATTTTCAGCATAAAAAAAAAAAAAATATCTACAACCTATTTTTTTTATTTATTCATTTTTTAAAATCTTTTACCTGAGAGATTAAGCAGAGACGGACCAAATCACTATTGTAGCACAGGCATGTACTAGTAGAATAAAGCAGGGTAAGATTCAGGGCGTGGCTATGAAACCAATAGGTGACATCACTGTGGTTACTTGTATCTTGTATCTGAAGTTCATTAGTATAGATATATGTAAGAATCTTCTTAGAGTATTTCTAGTAGTGGAACAATTTAAATTTTTTTTTTTTTTTTTAAATCCACAGAAATAATTTCCAGTTTTCAAGTCTTCTACAGTCTTTTTAGACTGACATAAAAATATAATTTGACAGCATCAACACATCTGAGAACTGGGTATGGGTGTTTTTCCTGACGACGGGGCGATCGTGGCTCAAGAGTTGGGAGTTCTCCTTGTAATCGGAAGGTTGCCGGTTCGAGCCCCGGCTTGGACAGTCTCGGTCGTTGTGTCCTTGGGCAAGACACTTCACCCGTTGCCTACTGGTGGTGGTCAGAGGGCCCGGTGGCGCCAGTGTCCGGCAGCCTCGCCTCTGTCAGTGCGCCCCAGGGTGGCTGTGGCTACACCGTAGCTGCCATCACCAGTGTGTGAATGTGTGGATGACTGGATATGTAAAGCGCTTTGGGGTCCTTAGGGACTAGTAAAAGCGCTATATAAATACAGACCATTACCATTTACTTATAGATTCAGTCAAATCTGATTTAAATAACATCTTCAGTTTTGTTATTTTTCTGGACTACCAAAACAACACTAATATGAAAAGCTCACCGTATTCTAATTTCTAAACTGATACAACAGAAAAACAGCAAACATTAATATTTGAGAAGAGAATGAAAAGTAGTCTTTGCCTTGAGAATAACTTCAAGAACCAAGTAAAACATAATCAGTGTGGTATAATTACATATTTTATTGAAACATGCTATAAAAGAAATTTAAAATAAATTAAACCCACAAACAGGCAATATTGCACTCGAATGAAAAAAAAACAAAAAAAACAAAACAAAACAAAAAAAACAACAACACCCCAACAAAAAACAAAACAAGGTCAAAGTGCTTCACTTGCAACTGAGAAAGGTTTGTGCATCAATTCAAAGAACAAAATGTGGATAAAACGTTTCGACTACAGGCTGTAAGAATGCTGGTTAACTGGTCCGAACACTATGACAGCACTACTTTAACTGGCTGCCTGTCAATAACGATCAATATGACCAATACTGTACACGTCATGTCACACGGTTCAGAAGTTACATGGTGTGTTTGGCTCACTGAAAAACTCCCGACTCTGTGGAACTAAATAAGAAGTCAAATACAAGCGCATGAGGATGGCGCCAGAAGCCAGAATCACCCAAAAATCACTACCTGGAAAGGCTCTTGGAAACCTCAATAATTGGTGGAGTCACGGGCCACATGGCACAGTTATTTAGGACATCTGCATCCAATAAACCTGCTGATTTTTATAATTAGAGGGTTCAGCAGTGGTTTAACTGAAGTAATTTAAGTTAAAGATCAGTGAAGAGGCTGCTTAGATTTAAAAACAAAAAAGCAACTCATCATCATTTCTAAGACTAACTGCATAATATTTCCCTTTCCAGATGATATGCCATTCTTAGAAACCACTTCACATGTCAGGGGAGATCCTTGAGGTAAAAAAAAAAAAAAAAAGCAGAGGGGGGGCTTTAACAGTCTTTGTGAGCAAACAGTGGATACAGTAACACATCATATACAGACTAATTTACAGCAAACGAAGCACAAGTGAGGACAGACAGAGAGAGAGGCAGCGCGGGAAGACGAGGAGATGAGCCACAGTAACAGTAAGTTTTACAGTATTAGCCTTTCGTGATCCCTCTTTTTGCGCCTTCTCTTCCTGTTGTGTTTCATGTTGGCATCACAAAGCCAGGGGCACTAAACCGTGGGAGGAGGCGGCGGGAGGCGCGGTGATGGCCATCCGGGTACCAGCTTCGAGTCCGTTCACGGTCCTGCTGCGAGAAAACAGACTTTTGAAACAAAAGGTCCCGGAAGCAGATACACGAATCCACCCGTTACCAGCCACCAATCAAAGCCTCCACACAGTTAAAGCAGTTTAATTTGAATGCAAACAAGGTGGTCAGTATGGAAGCCCATTGGTGCCAGATTATGAAAGCCAGGAATCGGATATAATAAAAATGATCAGTCATGAAAATAAATAAAGATAGATCAAATATATGTTTTTAAAAGCAGCTGAGATAGTCGATATAAATGTGTCCAATAATCTGTATGTTCTCAATCATAAACATAAAAGTAATAATCATCAATAATCAAAGGACCACCTGGCTGGCTGAAAAGGTTTTTAGCTTTCACTTAAAAATGGATAAAAACAGCTAAATTCATGACATATGTCAGCTGGCACACTTTCTATGCCAGGAGCTACAACTAACATAAATACAAAGATATAAATTTGGTAGAAATGTAAAAAATAATAATAGTATCTCTCATCCCAGTACAAATATTTAATGTGGCTCTAAAACACATGATTACGATTTCTCTACATCTACCTATTATATACCCATCCACCTATACTTTCCCTCAACAGCTGTTTTTAAGATGCACACAATTAGAAGAAAATTGGCTCAAAGTTATGGTGGCCCCAAAGGGGGAAGATGTCAAATAAATAAAGAAATAAAAGCTTGTTTGAGACAGAATGAACAGACACGCATCAATACTCTGTATAAAATAAAGACAAATTATTTTCTGCTCTAGTAGAGACTTAAGTATATACTTACTAAACTACTGTATTCAAGTAAAAATTTATCTACTGTATTGTAGATACATAAGGGAAAATGAGATCAGATAGCTTCAAAGCTTTGGTCGGTTTTACTTTATCAAAAACTGCCAACACAGGTCGAAGCACCGACCGGCGCAGCGGGAGGTGGCTCTGTCCTCATTATCAAACACCCTTCATGTCACACAGGACAACAGCTGCATAGCAGACATGAGGCAATATTAGCAAACACAGGCATGTGCCGCTAAAAATAAAAGTTTAATGCAGAAACTGGGAAGGAAGCAGGAGAGTCACCCAGAGTTATCCAACTGGTTTCACCGCGTTCTTTTGTGGGTCACAGTTGGGGCATGAAAGGCATCCTCTGTGTGGTAGGAGTTTGAAAAGCACAGAAATATGAGCTTTGGAGGAGTGCCAGTGAAACTACATTTTCAAGACTGGGCTGGGCATTGTGTGGAAGTTTTCTTTACTGGTATCGAACTGGTGTTTCTGTGTATCCAAATTCCTGTGCCGACGGAAAAGCACATTTCTCAGTGTTACAAAGTTTTTCCATGAACAGTGTGAATAAAGTTACAAAAATCTGTCTGAATTAGGCCAAAAAATAAAAAAATAAGTCTACAACCCTAACTACGATGTATTGTCAATTATAGTACCTGACACTTTTTACTTGTCATTTTTAAATAGATCTTGAAACAAAATTACTTTTATTGCAGCTCTGGTGATTTCTTGGAACTTCATTTATTGAAGTATAAAGTCATTTTTTCTTAATAAATGGCCAGACATAGCTGAATGTGACTGTACTCTTCATAAGACCTCCCTGCTCTGAAGTCACCCAGACAATGCCCTTGTTGTGCACACATACTCTGCCTATTTATATTTCTCTCGCACAGCAGAAACACTACACTTCCTCTGGCTGCCAGTCCCCACAGTAAGGATCTGTTGGCAACATAAGCATGAAGAGCAAAAAAATTCAAGCTGAACAAAACCGTTGTCATCATATACAACAATAAACCAACACCTGGATCCTGTTAGCAGGTGTTATTATATACTCATATTAGGTAGTGCTTACTAATAAGGTTCTTGAGCCACTTGTGGCTATATTTCCCAACTTCATCAGGACATTGGTTTTCATTTTATGTTTGTTGTAAATTAAATTCATAAATATGTACACATCCATGTGGGAGGTGTTAGCACCCTAAATAAATCCAATCCGACTGAAGATTCTCTCGTGAATCATCTCCTGAGGGACTTCCAGCCATAAATTAAAACAAATAAAAAGGTATGGCAAAAACGGACTTTGTTAATAGCATTACTGGTTAGATCTGGAGCTGAAAACAAACACTTTATACTAGTATAGACAAGAAAAACATGAATCAGGTCACTTTAGAGTTGAGAGATTATTTCAGCAGCACCACGCCACCACCACTAAATGGTTATCCAGCCCACACTTATTTCTATGAGATGGGAAAAGAGGCTTGTTAAGGAGCAGCGGCAGCATGCATGGCCCTCTACACACTTGCATAACAGGTGAAGGAGCTACAATTACCCCAAATTAATGCAGGGAATATGACCATCTCAGTCCTGCTGGGGGGAAAAACAAATGCACACCATCTCAGATACTCGTCCTTATTCACGCAACAATACAACCATGCTGTCCACACTTACATGTGACAGTAATGGGCAATAAAACTACAGACTGAATGTGCTTTCACTCACGCTTTATCAAAATATGACGTATGGAGCGCTTGGGAGTAGTTTGCATTCAGCGCGTTGCTGTTGTCGAGAGCGAACGTCTTCCGAGCTTTCTGGTCTTTGGCAAAGTTCCTGCAGGCGGCGAGCTTCGACTCGAGAGCCTGTGAGGACACAAAAGATGAAGAGGAAAGATAGAGGACTTCCGACATGAAGCCAGAGGTGGAAATGAGAACCAGAAACCGGGAGGAGGAAAGACTCACCCCAACTTTCCGGAGCAAATCACTGACAATGTTGAGGGCTGATATTCTGGCCGAGGGGGTCAGAGGTGAGTTGCTGCCATAGCCATTTGATAGCACTAGTTAGAAAAAAGTAAAGAAACCAATTTATTCCTCCAATTTTTATTTTATTAAATCTTTTACAGAGTTCAAAATCATTATTCTGTTTAAGCAATTAGTTCCCCCTGTTTAATAACCTCTTGGCAGATTTCAGACACTTATTTATGAATATTTGTTAAATTAAAGACATTAAAATCAACTGTTAATCTGCTATATTTTTATAATTGAGCCAAAATATATTAAAAGGTTTTCATGGGGTCTTTGCTGCACTTTAACTGCACAAGAACTGATTATACAGCTGGGTCATTACAGAAATAAATGTTTTCTGCATGCAAATATACGCGCAGCACAACATTTAAATAAAGAGCTACATGTCTGTACTTGCATGTTGAGGGGAAAGACGTTGTGCAGCTACCTGTTTGGTTGGCAAAGGCGTTGTCCAGACCTTTGCTCAGTGGGGTAGCCGGCAGGGAGAGGGAGGCCTGCACAGCCGTGTCCATCTTCACGTTATCCTGTGTGGGTGAACTCGGAGCGGACATCCTGGTTACGTCTGCCTGCCTCTCTCGCACGGCGAGCTCCTGCCGTAAATCTTTTTTTTAAAAAAAAGAAAAGATAATTGTAACAAATATATATAGGAAAACCCAGATTTTAACCTTCAGAGGAGAAAGACTGCAGCAGCTGCACATTAATGAGCTCGAGTTCATGAGTGAGTAATCACCTCTGGCTTCATCCTTTAATCTTTGCACCGAGACCAGCAGCGACTCCTTCTCATCCAGCTCGCTCTCCAGGAAGGCATTCCTCTCAATGGCCTGGTTCAGACGCTGCTCGAAGTTCTCAAGAGACACGATAGTTGCTCTAGAAGAAATATTTTTAAAAAGGAAAAAGACTTCAGTAATTATGTGCAAATAACCTCAGAGGCATGTTCTCTGCAGACACTAGTGCTTGAATAATAATGAGTAAGTAATCAATATCTGAGGCTTATCTATTGATTTTAATCCAGCTTTGTCCAGCAATCAATTGACTTGAAGCCATTTGTTAATTGCAATGAGATCCTAGAATTTTATCTCTTGCAAATTTTTATAAAAATGTAACCAACATCACAAAGTAGGCAAGAAACAGAAGTGTGTTTGCACTTACTTAAGGTAGCGTCATTTGTTTATTATGCTGAATATTCTACATGATCCCAGCAACAAAGCTAAAACCTAAAAATCAAGTTGAAACTTTCAGAGGCTGAAAACAAATGAAGCCAATGTGAAGTAGCTACAGCTGCAGTTCCTCCAAAGGCCACTGGGGGCTGGCGCTGAAAGAGTCATTTTCTTGGCTATGCTGAACTGCTCTGCTCTTTGCAGCTTCACCCTTTACTGTTAGATGTGATATATTATCATCATATACTGTACACAAAAGATGGATGTAACTATCACGATATGACTTTTAACTTTCAGGATACCACCATATTATTGTTGTTGTGATTTTTGTTTTGTTTTTTTAGCTGTAGTTACCACATTTGGAGAAGAGGGTGGAGTTAGAAAAACGATGTTAGCAAGCTGTACCAGAGATAGATTACTGCTTTGACTCTTGCTCATCAAAACTGAAGCGCACATGACTGGGTGGTCTAGTAGTGCACGTAAATGCACAGTGATCTGTATTGTTTGTCCGATATTTTCATTAAAGGTGCATAAACACCACAAACATGGTCAAATGGTTCACACAGCACAAAGGAAACTTTGAGACTGTTTTATTTATTTAGTAAGTATTAAGAGTCCAAACAGACCTTTTGGCTCTTTCCAGATCATCGTTGGACTGCTCGAGCTCTCTGACGTATTTGTGAAGCTGCTCCTTGATGCTGCGCGTTTGGCCGAGGTCGTCCTCCAGCATGGAGATCTGCTTGTAGCTCTGAGAGTACTGCTGCTCCATCTTCTCCTGAGGAGGAGAGCAGACAACATGTATTGAACATCTGACTGCATGCATTTAAACACATGATTGAACAGCTCCCAAAGCACGCCGCCATACATTTTTCAGTGCTCCATTCATTTTCCCTTTTCATTTAAAAAAAAAAAAAAAAAAAAAAAAAGCAGCAGTGTGACCCATTTATCCACCAGCTCTGAGACAATTGGCATGATAAACACCACCGGGCCTGTCTGTGTGTCTGACCTACATCTGCTGATAAAGTAATGACTGAGCTGCAGCCAGCCGCAGAAAGGCCAGACAGTCCTCTCGTTCAGCAGGTCCAATTAACAGAGTTTAAAAGCACAAATCTGAAGCTCTGATTCTCGTCCTTTTAGATCTGAGCTCAGCCTTTGACACCATTTCTCACTCTGTCCTTCTAAGCAGACTTTCCTCTCTCGGCATCTCTGACACACCCCTCGCCTGGTTTCAATCATATCTCCTCGACCGTTCCCAGTTTATTCAACTAAGATCATTCCGCTCTCATCTATTCCCCGTCACCTCTGGTGTACCCCAAGGCTCAGTTTTAGGCCCTCTTCTCTTTATAATATACATCCTCCCTCTAGGTACCATCTTCCGCAAATTTGATCTTCACTTTCACTGTTTTGCTGATGACACCCAGTTATATCTCTCTTGCAAACCTGATTCCTCCCTCCCACCTTCTTCCCTTACAGAAGGTCTATCCGAGTTAAAATCCTGGTTTACCTCTAATTTTCTAAAGCTCAATGAGGATAAAACTGAGATCCTCCTTATTGGCACCAAATCCAACCTTTTGAAGGCAAACCATTTCTCACTCACCATCGATAACTCCACAGTTCTCCCTTCTCCTCAGGTTAAGAGCCTTGGTGTCATCCTAGACAGTTCACTTTCTTATAAATCACACATCAATAACCTCACCCGTTCTGCCTACTTCCATCTACGTAACATTAACAGATTGCTTCCTTCTCTTTCCACCCAGTCTACGTCCATTCTTGTACATAGTCTTGTTACCTCCCGTATTGACTACTGCAATTCTCTTCTGCATGGTCTCCCCCAAAAATCCCTCCATAAGCTTCAACTGGTTCAGAACTCTGCTGCTCGCATTATCACCAGAACCCCCTCCTACCAGCACATCACCCCTGTTCTTCAGGAACTTCACTGGCTCCCTGTGAAATTCCGGATAATTTTCAAACTTCTTCTGCTCACCTTCAAGGCCCTTCATAACCTCGCTCCTTCTTACCTTTCTGACCTGTTAACCACCACTTGTTCTGCCCGTTCACTTCGTTCTTCTTCTTCTGTCCAGCTTACTGTACCTTCCTTCCGCCTCACCACCATGGGAAGCAGAGCTTTCAGCTGCTCTGCTCCCAGGTTGTGGAATTCTCTGCCCCCTGAAATAAGAAATATTGGTTCTCTCCCCCAGTTTAAATCCCAACTCAAAACTCATCTGTTCAAATCTGCATATTCACTGTGAATCCACTGTTTGTTCATTTTATCTTGTGCTTTATTTTATTGTTCTTATTCTGCCATTGTTTTACTAAGTGTTTTATCCTATTGTAAAGTGTCCTTGGGTGACTTGAAAGGCGCTCATAAATAAAAAAAATTTTTATTATTATTATTATTATTATTATTATTATTATTATTATTATTATTATTATTATTATTATTATTATTATTATTATTATTATTATTATTATTATTTTGCAGCAGTCTACATGCACAAACACAGCACGAGAATATTACTCACAAATCAGAAAATAACACTTAAGATTAGGTTGTGTTTCATGAACATCTGTAAAGGACTGCTTTCTTAATCAAACGTTTTCAGAATGTTAGTATATTTTCTGAGATGTGATGCATTATGAATGCTTTTAGTTCACCATAAAGAGTTTGATAAATGTGCATTTATAAAAAACGTACTTGGCCCCTCACCCAGGACCAATTTGCTTTGAGATAATCTGTGGAAAATGGATGGACGGAAGGAGAGAGGAGGATTATCCAGGATATGTTTGTTGACTTGTCCATTAAAGGTTTTTAGCCATTGAGCGTGTGCTCTCACGCTCGTAACGGCTTCAAACTCCAACATGGCACAGACATCTTTTCTTACAGTCTACGATAAATATTCACAACTTTATTCAGTTAGTTTTGTGCAGTTTATCTTTGTGGTTTGTTAGTCAGTCCTAGGCCATTTTCTTTGTACCCGTGTTATTTTATAAGGGTGCTGTTTTGTGTCCTTTTTATGTTTTAGGAAAAATTCAATTCCTACATCCTGTTTCAGAAATTTTTCCTTTAAAGCTTTGTTAAGATACAAAGCTATGGTGTGTGTAGTAAAATTAGAACCATGAGACATGCCCCAGTGTTGCGCCAACATCTCACCAGTGCTGCATTTCCTCCAAATCAAAGGTGTGAAGTCAGCACTGCTGAAAGTGAAACCTGTCAGACACCTTGGCACAAACATGTTTTCCCTGCAGGTGGCTCGACTCACCCGGCTTGAAACATGGACTCAGAAATGAGCCACTTGGATTTGGTAATTATGGAGCGAGAATAACAGCAAGACACAATCCGATGCATTATTTATGAGTGTGGCACAGATCAGCTGCATCAGTATACAGCCAGATTAGGGCAGAACAGGTGGTGAGATTGGAAGGATATACCTCAGATTCCCACTGCAGCGAGATTACCATTTAGATTGCACTTTAAAACATCTCATCTCCAGGACTGTACTCAGTTTTCATGGAGGCCAGTAAACTACAGGATAAGGTTACAGCTAGAAATCCAACAAAGGCAGGGCCACAAAAATAAGAGGTGTTGTTCTTTGAGAAGGCAGCCAATAAACATTTATTCTGCAAGACATCGCTTCTACAGGAGCAGCAGCTGTTACAGGCCCACTTCTCTTCACTCCCAGGAGACTACACTCAAGGGCAGCAGATGATAGATGGCGACGAAAAAAAAAGCCCTCATATTTATTTCAAGGATACGTGTGAAGACACTCGCCTAATGTCTTGTTAATATTAGAAACATATATACATAATGCTGGCCTCATCATAAATGCAGAGTGAGAGAGAAAGTCACAGTGAAGGTCTTCTTTAGGTTCACCACATAAATCTGAGAAGCTTAATGAGATACAGTTGGATTGTTAAAATAAGCCATTATGGCTCAGTAATTATTCTATCAGGCTTTTAATTAACCAATTAAAATCAGCTTGTTCGTAAAATGCCAGAAAATGGCACGAAAAGCTCACAAGGATTTTCCTGACCACATGGTGGCACTGACATGTTGATCACCTGATTCTCAGCTCTTAAATCTAACCCATCAAAAACATGTTAAAAACATTCAGGATGACTAAATTAACTTAGAACATGACCATTTATGGTTTAGGTAAATTAACTAGATTAAGAAAAAGGTCATTAGAGAGGCTTAGAGGTGCTGGTTATAGCTAGCTTTTAGCATGCTAAGCTATGCTAAACTACCAGGTGTTCTGGGAATCCATCCTACCTGTTGTTTCTGCACATGCGCACAACACAAAATTCAGTGCCAAACTGTCCTACCTATTGGAATTTATGCTAGAATTATTGTGCGACAGCGGAAATGTCCATAAACTACAAACGGTAGGACGGTTTGCCAAAGTGCGCAAACTTAAAATAATGTATTCTAGCATGCAGGCCTCACGGTGAGCACAACGACCTATCAGATAAAGCGGTTACTCTATATAGATATTAATTACGTGGTGTCATGTATATATTGCTGAAGTGTGGTCGGTCACATTGGACATGATTACAAGGGGAAATTGTGCATTTCCTGATGGGTTGGTGGAACAAAATTGGGAGCACTGCACCAAAGCTTACAGATTGCAAACCAAAAAAAACAAAACACTGCTGTGCCAGATTAGGCCCCCAGGGCTTTAGTTTGACACCAAATAATGGATGTAGCCCATACAATGCCACCCACTAATTAGTAAAAATCACATTATGATGCCTCAAAATATCTATGATGGAAGTCATGTCCATCTTTTATAGAGTCTATGGTCAGCTTTCCACAGACTGCAGCAGTTACCTTGAGAGTTTCAACCTCATTCTTGAGTCTGTTGTTCTCAGACTGCAGGTCCTTCATTCGATGCTCGGCCTGGCCAAGCTGTGCTTCCAGCTCAGCCTCCAGCTCCCTGCTCCCTTCCTGAAACTCCAGCAGCTCCTCCTGAGCCTCCTCACAGCTGTGGGCAGACACACGGAAAGCCATTAGACGACAAGTCGAGACAGAAAGAGGTAGACGTGCAAGCCTGGGAGACACGGCTGGTGGATGCATTCATCAAACTTTACAGCTGGATATGGTTTTATTTTTATCGCCGTTGCATCTCCTCTGGGCGCTCGAGATCTGACCCAGATACAATTCCCCAAACTCGAATGCAATTTGTGTCACCTACTTTGTAAAGGGGGTGTTTTAAGGGTTTTAACCCTTTAATTTCTCCTAAGAGATGAACTGCTATAAAATATTAACTTAGGAATTAATATTTAAAGACTAACAGTTGCTTTTGTGCAAAATTTACTTCTGCAAATAGTGACCGCTTTACCCCACATCCACACACCCGAACTACAGCGTCACTATAAAAACTGATTTATTCCCTGTACTTTGCTCCTTTTCTGAAATCTCAGATTCAGCTTTTGTCTTCAAGACTTTTTAACTGGGCCGGTTTTTACTCGTCTTTATGTTTATGAGACAAGGGTTGAGAGCAAGACTGAAGCCCATCCATCATCTGGATGGAAACTGCACAGATTTCTCCTGATGGAGCATGATTTTTCAACAGAGTACAGAAATTCTTGCTTGTCAAGTCAATTTTTGATGTAATCTAACACAACATAATTTACCAGAGACGCTCAATCAGATTAAGATCTGAAGAGCTTTCAGGCCATGGATCTGAAATGTTTTTGATGATCTCTGAGTCACTTAGTTATCACCTTCTCTTTGTGACATGGTCCTCGATTGTGCAGGAAAAATGCAAAGATTGTCACCAAATAGCTTGAGGGTTGTTACAAGAAGTTGAGGATGTTTTTAATATAGTCAATCTTTAAACAGCAGGTCGGACAAGAAGAATCCACAAATGCCAACGAAACAAACCCTGGTATGCTTGGAATTGACGTCACTGTTGAAGCTGCTGCTAACTTCTTACCATACCTTGCGAGTCTGTAACAGTCTGTTATGAAACAGTCAATGATTTACCATCTTTACAGCTTTACAGGCCGCTGCAGTCGATCTTGTCTAGTAAAAACAGCTGACACTATTGTGCCAGCTGACATGCTGGCAGTGAGGTCAAACTGAAATTTGTGTTTTAACCAAGAAGTGCGTCTCTGACTCTCCAATGTAACCTTCGAAACATACAACGAGCCACATGATCCTGGACCAGCTTTACCGCAAAGTGCTGATTATGTAAGTGTCTGCTGATGTGGTCACTGAGAGACTGATACACGGACACACACACACACACAGCTGTCTAAAAATGGCATCATGGGAGCTGAAGTGCTCGGGGTGGCACCGAGCCAAGGCATCCATTTGTTTTCAAAGCCACCGCGGTAATGTCGAGCCAGGCCGGGCTTTGAACTGGTTTCGCTCTGAAAAGGTTGGCTGTCACACATTTGCACACTGGTGCCTCCTCTTTCCCTACATTCAAAACCAGACAGCATGACAAGGGAACCCTTTGTGGGCCAAACACACTCATGTCATATTGTTTTGCTCATTCAAAGTTCAAACCCGAGGTCCTCTGTGTTATCGCTGTACAGTGGTGAAGAATCATGGTATTGCTTTGCTACTTAGCGCACAGGACAGCACTGCTGGGCTTTGTGAACAGCTACACAGAATAATACAATGTACCTCTGTACCTCAGAGACACAAACTAGGAACTGTCCTTCACTTATATGACCCCAATAAACATGGCCTCCACTCTGAAGGAAGCCCATTGTCTTACATAATCAGGCGTAGGCCTGAGCTTGTTTCCTGTAGCACCTATTGTTGACATTTCAATCAGCTGATCTTAATCAAGCAGCATATAGAGCACAGAAATAGGTTTCATACAAATGCAGCAATCTTTACACGATGAATGAACAACAGTGAGAATCTGCACAGAAAAATCATTCAAAGATGGGACAAAGAGACGTGGGAGCCTTTTATGTTTAATGTGAAATATGAGCTGCCGCTGTGGGAAGAAATTGAGAAGGAAGATTTCACTGCTTGTCTCACAAGTGTCACCGGAGATGCCAACAGCGGCTGCTAATTGAAAGTCTAAGACTGACAGATAGCAGATAAAGCATTTCTCCCACAGACACAAAGAGCGGACTGGTTACCATCAGATCTTGTGATTCAAATGTCGCTAACAAAGACATCTCTCAGTTCAGAAGTAGCTGCACAGAGATCATTTACATAGGTTAAAGGTTGCAGCACCAGTAAGAAGTAGTAGGACTTCAGCTAATGACTGCATTACACTTGACACAATCACACGCACGTTTATACAAAAAGCTTTTTTCTATACTTAAGTGCTCTCAGCCTAATTTTAACACACTCACACTCTGATGGATGTGTCAGGGGTAACTCTGGGTTCAGTCCCTTGCCCAGAGATCCTTCAAAACAGACTAGAGGAGCCGGGGATCAAACCCCTGACCTACTGACTGGTAGACGACCTGTTCTGCCTTCTGAGATATAAAGGTGTATGTATAAAGATAAAATAACCAGTGCTAATCAACTGTAAACTGAAGTTTAATGCTCATTGTTTTACTTTTAACAATAAAACTCTAATCAATCGTATTAGCTAAACATGTGTTGTATTACCAATTAAGTTTGTCATTTTAAAATGTTAAAGAATTATGAATTATATACATTTTACTGTACAGCATCGCCATGCTGGTGATCTCAAAGATGTTGGGTAGGTTTGAAATACTGGGGAGATATGGTTACTTTATGGTGCCTGCTTTGTGTACAGGGGAGTTGTCATGTTGAAACAAGGATGGGCAAAAACACCATAGTCTAAAACATCACTGAACTGCACAATGCAGCTTTGTTATATAAAGAATCAAGATCAAAACAACCTCCAACCTAAAGCAGAAGTCACATAAGGGGATCTTTATTTAAAGCAGTAACAAATGTATACTGTACTGGAATAAAAATAATGCTTTCATTTTAGCTCACATGTTCCAGTTTTGAATGACAATACCTCTGAAATGAAGGATGTATTGCATATCTTACCGATTACTGGGAGGAACAGTGGCACATTTGAGCTTTTACTTCCCATTAACCTTCATTTCAATGCTGTGCACGAGGAGTTGAATATATGCTTTGGTCGCCTCTGAGGAGGATTTTTCAATTTCCCCAGGTACCATATAAAAGCTTGGCTCACCTGAGTTTTATCAGGTTCAATGTGCATGAAAGAGACAGTGGTACTTGAGCATCAAGGTGCACAATAACCAAATGTACCTACAGTTAAAAGATTAAGTTTGTGCATTTTTTCCTCCTGTCAATGCATCTTCTACCACAAGTAACTCTTGACCAAAGAGAAGTTAAAGCCCCAAACGCTGAATTAGCAGAGGAAGAAGATGGGAAAACTAGGCTGGACTTCACCAGACAATCTTTTCATGAGATTTGTTGATTATGAGTAAAAAACACAAAACTATACCTGCATTATTATTTAACTAAGTGTTTCCAAAGGGCTGAGGCACTGATGTTACTGAAGGAGAAACAGAGCCTGCACAGTGTGTATTGTACATACCTTTTCTTGTACTTGAAGGAAAGAGCCTTCCAGAAGTCGATTTCCTCATCTTTTGAGGAGAATTTCGGTATCATATCCATTTCCATGGCAAAAAAATCTACACAGGAGGGAATCGGGAAACAAGCGTGATTTCAGTGGGATAAAGACAATCCTACAAAAGACGAAAGGTTAACAGATGAAGTATAAACATTTGAGAAAAACCCATTTTCTTCTCATAGTCGTTCTTCTAAGCCTTAAAGCTCTCTCAATCCCCAACAAGGCAGCAAACATCTAAAGACACAACATCAAGTGAGAACTAGACTCACAAATCAATGAGTCAAACTACAGCTGGGAGCTAATCATCAAAAGGACTCCCTACAGACTGCAAGAAACCCAACAGAGGCAACTGCAGAGCACACAGCATTCAAATGTGCTTTCCAGGCTTTAAAAAATAAATAAATAAATAAGAGCAACCACTCCTGAAAAACAGCATTTTTAATTTGATGTAGAGCCTTCTGTATGATTAAATATATCATAGATTGGCCCAAATAAGACTCCACAGGCTTGTTTAGGCTGTGTATAATGCCTCCTATGCGTAGCACCCGATGGGCCTAGATGTTAATGCAAAGCACAGTTCACAGAGGTAACAATGAGACCGGGAGCCTCATTGATAACTTTTAGGGGGAATTTAAATCCCCAAACACCAAACCAGTTGTGAGCAGGAGCGGATGGGAACACTAGGCTGCAGATCCAGCAAGAACTGGACAAATGATTTTGGAGGATAGTTTTGCTCTCGTGAGATCTGCTGAGGTCTAAGTTAATCAATAGGCAAAATCAGTGAAGGTACCAGTCCAATTCCAACTCTGTCTCACCTTCTCTTAGAACATGAAGAATACCCGATGCAGACAAGAGAACACAGTGATAGTATGAAGCCTGACATTTTTCACAGGGGTAGCACAGCTTCTCTTTGGTGCTATGGATGTAATAGCTCCCACAGTGGGTCTACATTTCTAGTTTATTTGCCACATAAGGGAACAGGAACTGCTAAATGAGCATCAAAGCTCAAATTAATCTTTAATCACTCCTCTGTGCTCCACCACTGGGACTCACTCCTGAGATTCAAAACCACTGCTTTAAGCTACCATTCTTTTTATTGGCTGCCGCTCATAAATAGAAAGGTTGACCGGTGAGTGGGTGGGTGGGGCTTCTGTGACCATATTAGCGACATCTGCTCTCTTTGACATCAAAGACCCAAGAGAAGGAAATAACTGTCTGAAATGAAGTGTTTAGAGCAGTGTGAAGTCTGGGCCATATCATATCTGGGCCAGCAGGTGGTTAGCTTAACTGAGGGAAACATCTGGACGAATTCCACTAAATCTAACAAATTAGCAGTAAATTTCACATTTTGAGTAAAATAACCGAATCTAATCTTGAACTAGGGGATGAAAAAAATAATAAAATAATTTGAAGGCCATTCAAGCAGAAATCCTATTAACTTTTTATAGCACAGGATGCAAAAATGTATTCTGTCATCCTTTGAATAATTCAGCTTTATATTATAGCCAACACTCACGGCTCGAAGGAGAAATTATAGCCGGGGAACAGCAGCACACACTGGAGCCGCTGTTTCCCAAATTAATGGGATTATTATTTTTCCATTTAGTTTTTATGAAGTCTGTCGATTTAAATAGGCGTAGGTGCAAACTAAGGGTGGTTTGAACAGGCCACATCACTGCAGGGTGAAATATTAACCTTTAAATAACCTGATCTCAATTCCTCACTCAGAAAAATGACCCTGTTGAACACGGACCATATGTCGAGCCAACCACAGCCCCGCCGAAGGTGATAAACATTTTCACTACAAGAAAAGCAATTTAAAAAAAATCCACCTCAAATTAAATAATCGGGTTAGCGTTGGAAACATAACACAGGATTGGAGATGATACCAAGCTTGGCGGCTGAAAACGTGCAGATGATGTTGAGGAGGAGGATGATGATGCGCTCAGCTGTCAAAACTGGGTGTGCAAAGGAGCCGAACGAACCGACGACACGCTGCTCTCAGTGTTTCACCTCCATTTGTTTTCCACTACAAAAATAAAATAAAGGATAATGAACTCGGTACCTGAACATCGCTTCGAACAGAGCTGTTTATCGGTCCATCCTGCACGGCTGCCGAGGCCGACCGTCCCCTCCAACGTCTGCTGATCTCTGCTGCTCACAGGAGCGTTTAAAGGGAAACACACCCTCCACACAGATCCTTCTTATTTCCGCACCTCAGCTATAATTTGGATCCTTATGCCAGAATATTCACAAGGCTGAGAATATGTGGAGAATATTTTACTGATAATAATAATAATAATAATAATAATAATAATAATAATAATAATAATAATAATAATAATAATAATAATAATAAATATTATTTTGTCTGAGGTGAAAGATCCTCATAGTCAGTGAATAATGAGTAGATCAGCTCAGATGATAAAATTAAATATTTAATTTCTAATACAGTAAAGAGCTGTGTGTTTTGGTTGGCTGGTGTTTATATAAAGAAAAGAAAATGCAATAAAAAATAAAAAGTAAAATTATGGTTAGGAGTGGATTTCATCAACTCGTGCCTTTTTTGCTCGCGAGCTTCACTGCTGCTCACGAACTGCGCATAACACTCAGTTAATGTTAAATTATCATCACCTGGCGGCAGTGGGCTAGAACAGCAGTCTGTGTAGCCTTTGAATTGTGCCTGAAGTCATCTAAAAATTAATGCGTGCATATAATTAAGTATGCTTTTCTTTAGAGATATAAGTTCACCTCCTACATCGTTCCCTCGCTCACCTGGAGACCGCTGGAAGCACTGTGAGAATCATGTTCTTTGATTTCTCCAGTGCCTTCAACACCATTCTTCCCTCGGTTCTAAAGGACAAGCTGGTGAACTCTGGAGTGGACCATCACCTCACTACCTGGATCCTGGACTACCTCACCGACCGACCACAGTATGTGAGGACTCAGGGCTGTGTGTCGGACAGGGTCGTCTGCAGTACGGGGGCCCCACAGGGAACGGTTCTGGCTCCGTTCCTCTTCACCATCTACACTGCAGACTTCTCCCACAATTCCACCCAGTGCTTCCTGCAGAAGTTCTCTGATGATTCTGCAATAGTCGGCCTCATCACTGATGGGGACGACAAGGAGTACAGAGGTCTGACCCAAGACTTTGTGGACTGGTGCCAGCTGAACTACCTCCAGATCAACGCCAGTAAAACCAAGGAACTGGTGGTAGACTTCCGCAGGCACAAGCATATTCTATTTTTATCTTATTGTATATTTATTTTATTTTATTCTACTGTATATAGTATTTTATTTTATTCTATTCTGTACAGTTGTGTACTGTATTTATTCTTATTGTATTCTAATTTTTGCCTCATAACTTTTGCACTGTCCACTTCCTGCTGTGACAAAACAAATTTCCCACGTGTGGGACTAATAAAGGTTATCTTATCTTATCTTATCTTATCTTAAGTTATGTTGTAGGAATAACTTGGGGGCCCATGACCCTCTTACGGGACACGCCCATCTGGGACTTTACACCAGTTGCACCTAAGAACTGAAGAAGCTTCTGGGATGAGAGATGAAACGTCTTCAAGAAACTTAAAGAAGTGCAGACGCTTTTCTTTCCAAGCTCCTTAGTCTAATAGTTTACCGATTAAAATGAGAGAGAAGAAAATAACTTACAGATGCTAAATTACAACACAGTTCCTCAAAATTATTGCATGAATCAACGTTTTGATTCTGCAAGGTTTTTTTTGTTTTTTTGTATTTTATTATTTTTTTTTTTTACAAATAAATTAGTTATTCATTGTACTAAAACATTTTGAGATAAAGAAATAACAAATAAGAGCTGTTGAATGTAAAATCCTAAAATAACAGCTTTTTAAATGTACACACATCTAAACGCTGGAAACTATGGTGGAGGGTAGCTCACAGACTCAGCTCTGCTGTCAAAAGGAAGCTTACAGGAAATAACAGCTTAATGTCTGCAGAGTCCACACGTTAGTTTGTTACACTGAGACATTTGAATGTTTTCTGGCATTTGCCTTATTTTAGTAAAACATTTTTATTTAGTTTTATTTAGCTTTAATTCACATGTTGAGCTATTTTTGTACGATTTTTAAAATATTTTGCTCACATTTTCACTTGTTTTATTAATTTTCTTTATTATTTTATTCTTTTTATTCTACCCATGTATATTTTCATTTATGTTTATGCTTATTTAAAACATTGCATGTTAATTAATGTGAGCACTTAAACATAAGCAACATTTTAACTTTTTATTTTATTTTGTCGACATTTTTGTTTACATCCGTTTCCTTCAGTTTTTTGTTGTTGTTTCTTTCTTTTTCAAATTCAGGGTCATATTTTGGCTGCTCTAACGGGAAGCTTGGGACAAATAAAGTGTATTAATAAGCGAACAGACTCTAGTAATTAATGACTACGTATGTACTGACGTCAAACGTATGCTGTAGGAGCGTGTTGCGATGGTAACGGACAACACACCGTACAAGAGCCGCTAAACAGGGTCGAGATGACCATGTCGCAGCTGGATGTCGACGGTTTTCCAATTTCGTGGAAAGATCCACAGGATGCAGACACAGTATCCATGTTTGATGTGATTTACGGCAAAGTGAGAGAGGTTTGTGTTTTTAACGGACACGTGGGTGATGTGTGAGTGAAAATGAAGCTGAAAGACCCCAAAACATAAGCAGCAGTATATATACACGCGTTGTGTTATGAAATGTCATTTAAATGACATCACACAGATGAGTGAAGAGTTAGCTGGACAAGATTTAGGATCGAAAACGAAAACAAAGATTTAAATAAAGACATTTTACTATTTCAGGAAAAATATGATCTAATGGCAGCAACAGGTCTCAAAAAGGGAAGGGGGAAAACAAAAGACTGGACAAGTAAATGGGACTAAAAAGAAACAGCTGGAGGAACATTTTACAAGTAATTAGGTTCATCAGTAACGTTATTGGGTATAAAAAGAGCAACTCCGAGAGGCACAGGCTCTCAGAAGTAAAGGTGGGCAGAAAACTACATCTACAAATTGTGGAACAGTTATAGAATATTCTTCCTCAGTGATGGAGTCAAAATGAAAGAGTAAGTTACAAGGAAAGAGTATGAATATCTCATCATCTACAAATAATACCATCAAAGAAATCTCTGTGCATGAGGGACAAGGCTGAAAATCAACTTTAGCACCAAGGGAAATGGCAGCTTGCACATCTGGAAAAGCAGTGCTGGAATACGTATACAGGTTTTAGTGCAACATTTACACCCATTCAGAATATTGCAGTATGACAATGCATCATCAGCATCATCATAGTATAGACAGTAAGAGTGTGTGTGCAAATCACCATGTAGACACCTGCCATCCCTACATGCACTGTCCTTCTTCCTGTTGGGGTTGAAGCACCCTGATTATGAGGCTGTGGTGCTCTGCGATTGGCTGCTGTGTTAATCGCACCAGTGTGTTTTGCAGCAGGCTTTGTTTAATAGGACCTGCAGAACAATAGGTTTCTAGGATATGCGCTTTTATAAACAGCAGCTCGCTTAGCCCTCACTCAGTCAGTGCTTCAATCGGACGGCGAAAGAAGTCAGACGGAGATTAAAGCAAAGAGATGGAGAAAAAGGGTTTTGAGGAAAAGGAGGAGGAAGAAACTAGGACTAGTTTATTTCACCACTTAGTGACACGGAGGAAGAATCTGGGGGATGATGTGGTTTGTATTTAGCTTAATATGGAAAGGAGCTCAGGTTGTAAATATTGGCACACGGCCTTAAATTTTAAATGCGCACCTGACAATGATCCTCCTTTTGTGCCTGGATTGCATGTCAGAGCTTATTCTGTTGTCACTCTGCAGGCTTTCTAAGTCCCCCCCACCTTCTCCCCACAGAAGATCATCCTGCAGCGGCTGATAATGATTTCTCGGCTCCCCCACGACCTTGCTGATAGGACAGACCTGGGAGGTCAGCCAGCAATTACCTTAGAGCTACAGAGACTGAGGGACTAATCACCTGATGCCAACTGAACCCAGTTTTTCTTTAGGGGAATGATCCTGTTATACTGGCAGGACAAATTAATACTCCTACTTAATTTGCTGCCCTGAAATACCGAGGCTTCTTGTTGAATCTTAACAAAAGCAGTGAAAGACTGTCTCGCTTCCTGTGTTTGGTGCTTTTCTAGCTTTCACACCTCCATGTGTGAGTGAGTCTGCAGGCCTTACCTGTAAAAAAGAAATAAATTCTTTGACTAAAGTTAGAATAGAAAGCCCACAGAAGCCCCCAGGAAAAGCTGTGCCTGTGTGTCGAAAACAGAAGGAAGCCTGAATACAGAGTTTTTAAAAACTGTGATACTTAAAAAAAAAATAAGGTCTTCATTTTTTAAATGATTTTCCAGTAATGAAACAAATAAATTATAGCAAATAAGATTCTTTTTGAAAATTATTTTTTTTAAATTAACCTCTTAACCCTCACCAGAAGTGTGTGCTATGAAACAAGATGAATGGGTTTGTTGGATTTGTTATGTTGCGATTAAAGTCAGACTTCTGTGCCGTGAAGGTGGCTCTCTTATTTACCTGGCTAGATCACCATGGCAACTGATTCTGAACACATAATTTGGTTCAGAGCAGGTCGTGTTCAGAGTTTAAAATAATCTGAAAGCGCCATATTTTCTACTACACTTCTGGAATCGCAGCTAAGAGAACACAGATAAGAAGTTTAATTAGTCTGTCTGATGGATATTTATCTGAGAGAATATTAATCAGTAAAATCAATTTCACTTTGATTTGGCCAAAGACTCACTCCAGATCAAAGGGACTTCTTGAATCTCTGTTCAGTGGCCTAAAAACTGAAGAAATATGCCATGTTCGGTCTTATGCTTAGCTAGTAGTTGTGGCTCGTTTGTAAAAGGCTGAATATAATACACAATTCTGCAATTATTAGGTCTTGAAAAGACTTTAAAGGCATTCATTTTGCTTTTTAAAATGATGAACACTAAAACAAGAGGGTTTTGTCTTCTGTTGTTTCCACGCAGCTCATTATGAAAATCTCAACTTTCAGCTGAACAAACAGTACATATGGGATCACATAACAGGCCTGCTGCTGATTTATCCATCCTACCTGCTGCACATCATTGAAGTAAGTTCTCCTGCACAGAAACAACAAATGTATGGCTGAAGTTTGTGAAAGTGTGTGCTCAAAGTTTGCTGTGCCTCTCTTCCAGTCGTCCAGGGATATTCTGACTTCTGTTTTGAGAGACGTCAAAGTCATGCAACAACAGCCACACCGGTAATCTTTCTCATACTGCGGGTGACTTCTATATATATATTATACGCTGAGATACGGTGCATCCCATTTCACTCATATTTATTGCTTGTCTGCTGTCTGTTAAGAAATTCATGCCACAGAGCCCACAGAGAGGGCAAATATAATCCCGTGGTTGCCTTGCATCAGTTCAGATTCACAAAAGCTTATGATGATGTCTGAGCAGTCGACTCCTTGCAGTGTGTTTTAGCATAAAGACGCAAAGCTGTTGCATCTCTGCTGCCGTCATCTCGCTCAGAGTGTCTGACCATTCCATACTTTTGTGCTTCCTACTGTTCTAACATGTCAAAACTAAGCTTTTGGTATGAAAAACAGCATTTGAACCTTAACTATCATAAATACATGTCTGGCATCTGTAATAATTCAAGCTGCATGGCAATTAGTAAAAAAAAAATTAGAAAGTTCTGGACTGAAATGATGAGGCGCTGTTGCCTCGCTCCAGAACGGCCACCACATTGACACATCTTTCCAGTCAACAGCAGTGGACCATTGTGGCATTTTTGTGTATATTTCTATGAAGCAGCTCTAGCTGGTCGGCTGTTGCCAGTGTGGCAAACCCCCACAGTGCTTTTGTTGCTTTAGACCAACAGCTGCTCGTTCTGGCTGCAGGCAAATAAATATTTAAGCTTTCACACACAACCTGCTGTTGTGTGTTGTGTGAGCCATAATAATTATTAGCACATCCTTTTTAGCACCTTGCTGGAAGTAAAGATTGTGTTTTTGGATCACAACCCTCAAAGAAGGCTGTTCCAGCAGTGGAGCTACAAGGTTAGCTGTCTTTTATCTTTGCACTTGATTGCTTGAAGTACTTTAATGCATGAGAGGATTATGAGAATACAAACGTTTTAGTACATAAATGAGACATAATAAATACCTTCAGTTGTAGCCAATCTCATGTTTTTAAAGTTCAAGACATTGGATTCTCTGATTGTCTCCTGTGTGTATGTATTGCTGTGTGACTGAAGGTGCTGGGTGCAGATCAGGTGATCAGGGATCCCGCAGTTAAGGTACTGGAGGATGAAGATGTCAGCATAGAGACCCTTGTATGCAGCGTCCTGTCAACGCTGCAAAATCTGAGCAAAAAGCTTGAAAAATCTAAGGTGTGTTTCTTTGCAGATGATCTTTTTCCGTTTTGAAAACCAAAACTTTCTCAGAGTTTTTCTATGACTTCATGATTGCAATCTAAGGCTCTTCCTGGGTCAGTGTTGGATGAGACACCGCAGCTGATCGTCCATCAGAAAATTCTGGAAAGGCTTTTGGGTCGAGAGGAACTCCTGAGCCTGCAGCAGTACCTAGATATGTACAAATCCACCTTAAACATCAGTATTGAGTTTGGTAAGTGACAGCTTCCAGTTGGTGTAAAGATTTATAAGAACATTTCCAATATGAAAATATTGGAACTTAGTAAATACGCACTGATCCTTGTGTTGGATCAGATACATATGAATGGAGATATGATACATACGTAACTCTGTCAATTTTCTGATGGTTTAACAGGACAGCTGAATCCAAGAAACCTTTTCTCCGCTGTTTAACCCCTGAACAAAATGTCAAAGGCCAACTGTTTCCTGACTGACTGTTTCCCTGTAGTGATTTTGGTTCCTACACTGAAAATATTTGCTGCACTTACTGTTCACTTATTCTAGTGATACTTGTGGTCGTCAGACATCCTCTGCCTTTCCTGTCTTTTATGATAAATAGTACGTGTCCAAAAGATCCATTCACTCTTTGCTTCCCCTTTATTGTCTGTGTACCTAGCCATGTATTGCAATCTAATAGTGTGGCATTGTTTTCCCATTCTAAAATAAAGACATATTCAAAAAATACATCACTTATGTCTTCCAACAGGTTTTTGTATTATAACAAGTCACATGCAAATTGTCATCTGTCACAGTACAGTGGTCCACTACATCCTCAGTTAATAAATGCCAATAAATGAATAAATGCTAGCATTCTGCTACTGCTAACACATACTTGTGCTCAGTTAAAGATTTATAAGGGCACTTCCTTGAATCTGGATTAGTTAAAACAGATTAGAAGCTTTCATGTGTGTATAAGAAGCTGGTGGTTATGCAGGTTAACAAGGACAGTTAAGGCTTGATTATTTTCCTGCTGCTGTGTCTGCCTTGGTTTGAATGACATTGTGAAACTGATCATATGGGTTCGTCTGGACTTCTATGTGCCGCCCATCAGAGAATTTACTTTAAAACACAGCAGCTGCAGGTGGTGGAGTTCATGCTCGGCTGTGGTGTCTGCAGCTGTCCACGTTCCTTAAATCAAAATGACAGATGCTGTAAAGAGGCTCCTGATGCTGTGGTGTCCCGAACACTCACAGGAAGCTGTTTTACTACAGTCAAAGGGGTCTTCATGTTTTGTCTTGAGCTCTTCTAATAAAAACATGAAGAAAAAGTTTACCTACAAAGTTTTCAGTTTTTGTTCTATAGTTCAGTATCTTACAGGCTCCCTAAAACCGAACATCGGTGAGCGGAAGTGATATTAGAAGTTCTCTGAAATACCCCGTGAGGATTTAAATGTCCTTTTTCACTGTTGTACTTGCTGGAAATATTTTTTGCACTCCTGATATTCCAGAAGCCTTTCTGTCATCAGTTACACCGATTTAAATGACATTTATTTGGAACAAAAAGCACAGAACATCCGAGTAATATAAAAAAAAACATTTTTAATAGTTTCAACATTCGGATGAGGATTAATTTAATTTTTTTCTCATTTTATCTTACACTGTGTTCCACTTGGTGACTGAGAGAAAGCAAGTCCAAGAAAAGGCATTTCATCTGTACTCCAAACTTTAAAGAGTCCACAGCATCACTACAGTTTGACACAAAGAACTTTTTAAAAAAAGATTCCTTGATCGATCACGTTTTCCCTTTTTGTTTTGGCCCCCGTTACTTGGAACTTAAAGTTATGCAAAGAAAAGGATGAATGGAGATGGCTGCATGCACCACAGTGTAATCTACAGACTGCGCGGGTCCACGTGACCCTACACGTCACAGTTTTTTTCTCATTTGTAGTTGATTTTAGCAGATGTTCAGTCCTCTGAAAGTGAATTATTCTGTCTTATCCTCCATGTTGTTTCGTTGTTGGTCTGTTTGGAGTCTGATGTGCTTTTCTTGATTTGCTATAGATAAAACCGGTGGAACATATGAGGATACGTGGTGAAAGCAAACAGGAAATCATGAATGATTTAAATAAACTCTTAGCAGAACTGACGGGGGAGCTTGACTCAAAAAGGTCAAAGGGCAGCACTGAATTTTCTTCTTTTCTTGCAAAGGTCGATCTATTCACTTATAAAAAATAAATACAAGCACATTTAAATAGGACCAAAGATGAGACGCATTTCATAGGCATGGTTAAAAAGCATGCTTCCGACTTCCACACAGCACAATGTCGATATTTGATACCCCTGCACACTCTTACTCTTGAAACTATGTCACAACACACACAATCCGCCTTTATCACAACCTATGTGGTGGACATTGTCTATCAGTACATTCCACCGATGTAAAAAAAGGCCTTTGAAGTTTAGTGCTCAAAGGGCATGCTTGCAAAAGCTGCAATACTGAAAACTGTCTCTGGAATCTCTTGCCGGCTGTCTTTGCTCGACTGGGTTATTGTTAATAAAGTCGTGTTTGACGTGTTCTGTATGTACAGGCTTTGATCTGAGACCCTTTAGTACAAAAACGAAGAGCAGCACATTGTAACACAGAAACAAAGACAGGACAGACCATTCACCTCAGCACAGCCTAACTGCAACAGCAAATTTGAAAAAGAAACTTTTTTCTAAATATTAAATTTATATTGTAAAACCATGCTGCATTGATTCAAAATCAGCATTTCTTTTATGGCAAAAAATAAGAAGTTGGTAGATTCAAAGATCATTTGAGTACCAGGAAATAATCTGAAACTGTTTTTATCAGTAATTAAATGGATTTTCCAAACATAACAGAGAAATCTGCTCAGATTTGACAACTTTTCTTGGTGCTAAGTGATAGAAAGCTTTCTTTTTCTACAGTTTTTGGAGGAAGCTTAATTTATAGTCCTGTGCTGAATCTGCCTATGCTAAAAAAAAAAAATCAAGGCCCTGAAAATTTAAAATCCGGGCCACACATTTAAACAGGTTCTTAATGTTCGGCCTGGCCAGTGTTCTTTGTGGTCTGCACAGCAACAAGCGTCCCATCAAAATGACATAGACAGGCAGACATCCACAGCACCTGCAAGCTAACAAGCTAGCCAACGAGGAAAGCAAGAAAGGGCTCGGTCTCGTAGTAATAGAGCTGCTTCATTCACTGTTATGTGCATCCAGAAAGGCTCGGCTATGGTACAGGGAAACAACACGATCAAAGATCATGATCAATCTACGTCTCATGACGGCTTTATGTCCACAAAGTGAGGAGGCTATATGAGTGATGCATTATTAATTAAAACTACAAATTAAAAATGTCTGGATCCTCGTGTGATTTCTCTTTCCTATCATGGTCCTTTAGTGACTCCCACGCCATAATGAGTGGCGTGGTTTTACAATCATACTTGTGCGCTGTTGTGTCTGCAGTGCTCTGCTGTGTTGGACTTGGAGCTGATAAATGCGGAACAACGGGAAAGAGAGAAAAACACCACACGATTACGGTGGTAAATCAGACCCAGCGTTGCTTAATCTTACTGCTCTCATCAGCGTTGGTTCAGACTAGATCTCAGGACCAGTCACTATGAGATCACAGTGGAGCATTTAGTATCTTGACAGCCAGACATTCCTCTGAGGTGGTGGAGGAAAGCGAAAACACAGGTAAATAGAGAGCAAATAGATAAAAAGGAGCCAGAAACACCTGCCCAGCTGAATGGCAATGTGGCTCCGCAGCTACTGGATGTGTAAAAACCAACTGTTTAAAATGTCCTTGTTGGAATTACAGTCGTAATATAAAAAAAATAAACATGAATGGAGTCATTTCCCCAATATTCAATTCTATTAACTGTCAAAATGAGTTGTTTTTCAGTGTTACATTAACACTGGGTAATGAATTAGCACTGTGAGCACACTAAATGCAACTAGAGCCTATTACACGTTGGTTCACAGAGGCATTATCCTTGTAATAATCAATATACATTTTTGAGCATATTACCGCCACTGTAGGCTGCGTTGCCACAGCAGCAAGGTGGATGCCAGACTATGCCAGAGGATATAGGGTCTCTACAGGTTAATGCAGCACTATAAATTAAGCTTTAGTCAGATAAAAGAAGCATCTTGATGGTTTGGATGACCTCTGGTATTTCTTTTTTGTACCAATTTAAAATTTCCTGCTTGTAAAAAAATCTGTTCTATGCAAACTGTTGTTTAACGTCTGTTTTCTCTTAAACATATAACCTCTGTTGCATTGCTGTCTGGTTCTGCTGTCTAAAAGACAGTAATGCAGCAGTTTTCATGCAGAGTCTGTTTAAACCTTTCAAACTGTGATCGATGTGTCACTGCAATTGCAGCACCCCACAGACACTTATTTTTATTTCTAAAGAACACACAATCACATTTCCACGAATCTCAAATATACCAGGAAATGTGCTCAAAGCTGCACGAGACGTCTTGAATTTTCACGTAGCTGCAGTGATGTGTTGTTGTTTTTTTGTTGTCTAAAATCAAATCTAAAAGTTCAAGAGGTTCATTCTGAGGTCAGAAACTGCAAAACAAGCACTAGATTTGACCTTTCAGTCTGCTGTACCATGTTAGGCTTGTGCTAGTTCCAGCAACATTATAATATTATACATATAGTATGGATGTTCATCATCATTTATCCTTTTCAATACAGTATTTGTATATATCTATATATTTATATATATATATGAATTTCTCCCTTCAGTATATACAGAACAAACTGTATAGAGGCTTCGGTATTTACAAGAGTCCTGTGAGTGATATCGCGCTTTAAAGAAAGACACAGGTAGAGCAGCACAGTGACTTTGAGGCCATGTGTAGTGGATGTTTTCAGGACAAAAGGAAAGTCGTATAAATCTGGATAGGTCACAACAAAAACCCACCGCAAGGCAAATAGCAAACTACTGCTGTCGTACACAAACCTTGTTACTCCAGTTTAACTGATTTTCAAGTTTCCTCTTAAACTGAACCTGCGATTCCTGAAAAGGTTTTGATGCGGCAGCAGAGCAATTCTGGTCCCACGTTTGAATACTTGAAAAAAAATTCCTCGGATTCATGTGCAGCGGAAACGACCACAGCTCCTCATACCTAGTAAAAAGTATTCAGAAATATATCTGTATAAATACTCTCATCAAAATAAACACATATACACACATATCTTTGCACTTGCCTCTGGTTCACTAAAATAGACCAAAAATATCAGCATCATCAGGCAGGGTTCCTATAAACTGTAATGTGAATGTGGCTGAAAATGACAGAAAAACTGTGCTTATTTATAAGAGACCAAGCACCTTTTTTCTGAAAGTGTCTCTAGACTGTTTTCTGGCTTTGCTACGATATGATAGGATGTTAAATGTGTCAGGGCTGTTGCTCTTTCCCAAGAATGGTTCAATATGTCAATACAAGTTTGCACTGTATGAATCCTGGAGTGTGATACAGCAGGTTCATAATCTCTAGAATCTTTGTTTTTTAGCATCTTTCCACCTGTTGTTTGCGTTCTGTGTCAGTCTTACTGGTTTCATCAGTGTTGTTTCAAACAACATCTGCTAAGCTAACAGGAAACACAAAGTTAGCAGCTGGCCGGTGCATTTAATGGAGTGTTGGGCACCTAAAGAGCCAGATATGTCTCTCTCATCAAGTGGTGGAGACCAAAAACTGAGCTAAAAAGAGAAAAAGTATAAAGAAAAGCAGATGAATTGAATGATATTGCTTGCTAAGGGTGTACGGCAATCACACATGCCTAAATATGACTGCCTAGCAACCACTGATCGCTAAGGAAAAAGTTATATTGGCCGAATCGTTGGAGGTGAGTGACGGGTGAAATTGGTCACAAAGAGGGTGTTGCACCAAGAACCTCTGATCTAAATTATTATTGCATGGCACAAGCATGCAATTGGGTTTCAGAGTGCAGTGAAGCACATGCTACTTCCTATGTGGAAAGGAAACTAAGACTGTTCACCATCAAAGTAAAAGTCGTGCCTTACAACTGCATCCAACACCTTTCAAAACATGAAACTTTTTTACTTCAACTGTTTTTAAGGCGAATGATCTCCATTTCCACTTTGCATCCCACTTTCCACAGTTTCATTACTGCTCAGCAACTGTGGCAATCTGCAAGCAACCAAAGCAATCACAAGGTGGTCTTTGGTGCATTACCGTATACCGCTTTCTGACCAATTTCACCTAGAGACTGCCAGCAATTTCTAGCAACCATTTGGCAACCAGTTGGGGAATACAAATTTTCCCTAGTGACCGGTGGGTACCATGGGATCACTGACAGGTCTTTAGGCCTGTGCGACTGGGACCTTAATCTACAGAGTCAGGATGAGGAGGTTAACCATTTAGGAGTTCAGAGTAGATCTGCCAACTCAGGTGGTTTGATTATGATGCCTCCTAAGTGAAGTGTTGTCGGCATGTCTTACTGGGAGGCGACCTTAGCCCAAAGCCAGCAGACGCTATTCAGATTTGAGCTCTCGGCTGGCTGCAGAATTCCCCGGTTTCCCACCAGAAAACCTGGAAATTGGGAGATCTGGGCATCTCTGCCTACCATGGCCTGAACCCAGGTAGGCAGCAGAGAAATAATGGATGGGTGGATAGCAGGTCCAAAAGTGATACAATATAAATTAATTAGGTTTGCCAAATTATTTAGCATAGTGTTTGAGGACAAGCATCGAATCGCTATCGAGCTAATGCGCTGACCAACAGTTAGTGGGAACAGCACAGCAATGAGCCCAGCAAAAGTAAAGAGAGGACAACTACCTGCCAGCAAACTGCCAAGTAAACAATGCAAAATGTTTAATATTTAATAGGTTTCTGTCTAATGTCTCGTGACAAAGGAAACACACAAGAAAACCCCACAGGGCACCCCACCCACAGAGCTGGCCATTCAGAGCCTCCGCTACTGCTATGTGGATGAAGTTTATTTTATTTTTAAAAAATAAACGATGTGGTTATGCACTCCAGGCTTCACAGTTACAAACTTGTACATCCTTGAAACTGAAATGACGCCTAACTCGACAAAGAAAAATGAAAGATCTCATTCGGCTTTGCGTCCTGCCAAAAAATATTTCTGAGTAAACACAATTGAGTTTTTCATTTTTCATACTGGTGGACGTTTCATAAACTACAGCATGTATCTCATATACTTTATAGCTCCCTGACAGCATCAACTATATAGCTCTCCCATGGATACAAAATATGATCTGGGTTAGATTGTTAATCGTATCATACACTCTGAAAATGTACAGTATAAACAATAAATATCCAGTGACTGATATCCTGACTGAATGCCTTGTTATAAAGAGAAAGGAGTGATTGGGCGTTTAACCGCTTCCCAACCTGCTTAGTTAACTTCTAAACATCTAAAACATTCATTCCTGTTTTTGCTCCACGACACCGACAGTGCAACATCATATAATACAATTACCACTTCACTTAACACGTCACACACGCTCAAGTGGGACTGAAATTCGGGGGCCAGAGGCGTTTCAAGCCAAGAGGAGATGAACGGTGAGAGAAGGAAGTTAACAGGACAGATATACAGCACTGTGTTAGTTTGTTCTGAAATTCACTCATGAAAAGCAGCAGCAGCAGCAGCAAAGAGCACTCATCCTCCCAGCAGCCTGTTTCCAGTCTCGTGTGAGTGAGGTTAAAGGCAATATTGCAAGTGAATCAAATAAGGCAGAAAGAAAAAGAAAACATTAAGTTAAATTAAAAAAAACAAACATCCAGCCAATGCAAAATGTCAAATCTTCCCCTGACAACACTGTCGCCAAAACCGTGTGTATGTGTGTTCACCAGATTTTTTTGTTTTACTGTATAGAAGTGCTTTTTTCTTTTGTACGCGCTGGCCCCTCTGGATCGAGCACAGGTGAGGCGTGATGAGGAGGTCCAGAGGTGGCCGCTGAGGCCGAAGTTAATGCAGCTGGAGAGGTGAAAGGTCAATGAATGATCGAGACGGCACAGCAGTAGCTTGACGGAGAGGGTGGGGGAACTCGGTGGCGTCATAGCACTGTGCTCTCAGACTCTTCCTCCGAGTCCTCTTTGCTGTTGGCCGACTCCAGCTGTGCCACTGAGTTCCTGAAGGGGGAGATGTGGGTCAAGTCAAAAATACTGTCCAGTTCCATGTTAATGACGGGGATGTCCAAGTTGCAGAGGGAATCTGGCAGAGCAGAGAGAACAAGCAGAGGATAAGCAGACAGATAAAAACCGTGCAAACAGAGAAAAAGATCCTTCCAGATGTGATTCATCAGCGCTGAATGATGTCACACACAGCAGACGTCCAAACCAAGGTTGGAAGCGTGAAGAAATAAATTAAAAATGCATGACAGGGATTCACAGTGTAAAAAGTGTATGTGTCTGTTGAACATCACCATTCCCTAATGGTGGGCAGGGGTGTCAAACATGAGGCCCAGGGGCCAGAATTGGCCCAGAGAAGACTCCAATCTGGCCCGTTGGATGACTTTGAAAAATGTGAGAGCTTGTGTCTGTGTGGAGCTAGCTCTGTGTAGAGGGGACAATGACACAACAAACACTAACTATCGATAAAGTTAGATCATTTTGACCAAACTAGCATTTTATGCAACACAATTAAGATTTCCTGTCACTGAAGGCTATTTGTCAAAATCAAAATCCTGCTGATGTACCACATGGACTTAATATATGCAGGCAAAACAAAATCCAAACAATATCTGTGCAGTTTACAAGCTCTTTTTATCCACTGCAAGCAAGCAGGCAACAAAGGGTCATGGCTTCTGAGGCAAGGCAAGTTCAGCGTACCCAGGATCTCTTTCTGTTATCTGGATTCACCCTAACGTCAACAATCAGGCTAAACCCCGGCATGCATCAGTCTAACTATGAGAATCTGACCAGACACTTTTATCAGTAAGACTGGAAAACAATTGCTAAAAAAACAAGGTTTAGTCTATATTAACCCACAAAAGAAAACTAAAAACTCAGACTGTAAGGCTGACAGTAAAAATTTGATGGTTTACAATCAAGAGGCTCAAGGAAACATGATGCTATTTTACAGAGAACTGATTGGTCAGTAGGTGGTGACTTCATAACTGTTAATGTCTAATTTTAAACATTTTCTGCTTCGATCCAGGTTAAGTCTACGCCATGTTACCATGGTAATATACCTAGTAAAGGCAAACAACCTACATAATACTGAAAACCCCAGGTTAGACCTGAAGTTACCTGGATAAGCTGAGCTCTCCCTTCATATATTACAGACCTTTGGTGCTTGTGCTTACCTACCTATATAGAAATTTGGCTAGTATGCCATGCAGTACATGTGTACTTATATAATATATTACTATAATATTGACAGTGAAGACATCTAGTGTACAACATGTGATGGAAAACTGGTGCAGACAGGAAGTGCGCTGACTGAGGGGCAGAGGTGGAGTCGGTGGGAAGCGTGAGGGGTGTGTGGGTGGGGTGACAGATGAAGCCAGGGAGAGGAGGGGCAGCTGGAGCAGGGCATTATGGGTGGGAATCCTAAGCGCAGGAGAGGTTGGGATCGGTGGACAGTTCGGTATGCACGCCCATGTAAGCCATGCATCAGTCTCAGCCACCATGCAAAGGCCAACAAAATGAGTAAAAGGTGGACTGAACACAGCGCCTGTATGGTCATATGAGTGAGGCTGCCGTAGAGCAGCGGATAATCTTAAACCTGCATCTACTGGCAGCTTCACTGTGTTGTGAGCATGTCAGCGGGCGGCTCCATGTTTGGGGTTTGAGGGTACCGAAGAGGAGGGGAAGGGAGGCTTTAGCACAGAAACTCCTGCTTACCCTAAAAGTCCCTCTCACACACAGAATCACACTGAACCTCTCGCCTCATACCGCTGCAGGTGAGACGATAAGAGGGGAAGAAATTACATGAAAATCATGATTAGAACCTGCAGGTGATGGAGAGGCAAACAAATGCATAATACACGACTCCTCTCCTGATGGAGAAAGACACCAAAGGATAGTCTGCTGTTATCCTACATCTATCATTATTGCCAATAAATGTCATGAATAGACCAAAAACAGTGCATATACATCCAAGTACATGAACTTAAATAATAAGAATTCATAATATTTGTCAAACTATGGCATATTATTTATCAAATCTACATATAGCAAAAAGAATTACGAACACAAAGTGCTTTAAAAAAAACGGTCAAGTTTAGCATTACCAGTGGACATGCTTTCCCCAGGAGAAAGGCCGTCCAGGAGCCCAGATGAGTGCTCCAGAGGCTGGGGACTAGTGCCAGGTGTGGATGGAGGCTGAGGAGGAGGCAGGCTGGGTCTCTGCCGGGGCGGCTTGGGGGTCGGTCTGGCCTTGGTGAGAGTCCCAGCCAACGAGGGCGGAGAGGACAGAGACGGGGTGGTGACCATCTGCAACTGACCCGGGGAGCTGATGGTGGCATATCCCTGCGGGTAGCTGAAGCCATATGGGGAGGGGGTGCTGGGAGGAGTGGGAGACAGGCTGACTGGAGACGGTTGACCTGTGGACTGGTCGGACATGGCTCCCGTTGGGCAGTAAGGGCCTTTAGGCGGGATCGGAGCCAGCTTCTTTGCTGTAGAGAGACCACCAAGAAAGAACACAAGATGATCGGGGTCTGCAATATTTCCAAAATAAAAGGCATTTAGGAGTCTGCTAGCATGTCTGTTTGTCAAATTAAAAGTGTTCAATTTTTATAGAAATCTGCGGTGATGCTTTAAAGTACCAGATTTTCAACATAAAAGAAAAAAAAAACTTTGACATGCCCATTTTTCCAAAGTAAAAGAAATTTGCTTTAATTTGCTAGATCTTCAATATAAAAGCTGACAGTTATAAAAAAAAAGTTACCATGATAACAAATGTCTCTATATTTCTGAAATAAAAGCAACCAGTGTTCTTTAAGAATAAACAAATGTTTTGACATGCTATTTCAAAGTAAAAATCACTTTTTAGTCATCAAAGTTTAAGTGTAAAAGAGATGCTTGTCTCGTCTTCAGTCTAATAAACTCTGAAGTTCCCCAGACAAATTTACCCATCAAATTGCTCATTAATTATAATATCTGCCTTAATTAAACCCTTCAATCATACAGCATCAAGTCAAGTTTATTTCTTCAAACTAAACATCGCCCTCTTATCCTTCGAGTCTGAGGATATTTTAGCAGATAAAACTCTACTGCAGCCGTCAGTCAGTTATTATGTGGTTTTCCAAGGACCTTTTCCCCTCTTTTGTGCAGCAACCAGAGTGGAAACAATGAATGAAAACACACTTTTGCAGATTTACATCCTCTCCACACGAGAGGTTCCACTGTAACTTAAAATGACCTCATTCACAGCACTGACTAATAGATTAGACAGATTCTATTAGAGCCTGAGAGACAGCTAAATGAACACAGCGTGCTGCATCTTTTTTTGCTGTCACAGTACTGGGCAAGGTGCAGAGTTTTTAAATCCCCAAAAGTAATTACTTTTACTATTTTTACCATGTTTTTGAGACAAGCTGAGATCCCTGTCATACACGCCCAGTTAGTTGTATTACCTCTCCTCAAGGTGTGTGGACTGTGGTCAGAGAGCTGCGACTGTCCACTAGAGGTCACTGCTCCCTGGAGCCCCTTCTGTCCAATCACTGGAGACAGCTCCTTGTTCTTCAGAGTACTGAGGAGAGAGTGAAGGACAAAACACACAAACACACACATTATGATATACTTTCTTCTGTAATTTACTAACCCTGCCTCCATAAATCTCTTTGTTTTATAAAAAAAAAGGAAAATATATGAGAGCAGCCATAATTCCCGGTGACCACTGTTGCAGATGGACATGTAGCTTATACAGTTGAGCAAAAAAAGAAGGAAAGAAAATTCAAACATATCCTGACAGCTTAATACATTTTCCTTACTCCTACAGCACAGTGTAGCCAGAATGCCAATGGGAAGAAGGTCTTAAGGTCAAAACATAACCAGTTTACTCTCTGATCGACTGACTCTCCTCAGCTACGCCTCAACACACTCTCACTCTTCAGCAAACGAGACATGGAAGGCGACTGAAGCAGCCAGCATTCAAAGGGAAGCTATTATGCTGATACGATATCTGGATTTTCATATTAAACATGGCTGAAGTTTCAAATTAATGAGGTCAGCATATGTAAAAGTAATATCTGTGATACTACTACTACTTACCTTCTGCCCTATTTCAGCCAGTTTTTCCTGCTCTTAGCTCTGAATGATGTCAGAGAGAGTGGACAGACCACCTGCTGTTCATATCTGTTTATAAGCGGCAGAAGATAGCAATGTTTTCTGATATTTACTAAGATGTATTTGACTGTTCAACACCTCCAAACATCTCTTACAGGACTGTGACCTCATCTTTTTTTAAAGGACGCTTTATGAGACTGTGGTTGTCTTTGGTTTTGTCTGACATGTGGTAGTTAGCAGTGTGTACTTCCTCCCTCTTTTAATGGTTGCTGGTAATCAGCTTGTAGATGGGTAATGCAACCTTACATAAGGGGAAACTATTTATTCTCTATCAGTGCAAATATGTATAAAAAAAGCAAAATAGGTCCCCTTTAAACTCATATGAACATGTTGCTGTAAACCAAAGTAGATGTTTTTTGGGGTTTCCTTAAATATCAAACAGTGCTGTTTTGCTCCTGCATACATCATTGCCTTCGCATTCAAAATCTCACTGACTCATTAACGCTGACTTTTATAATCATTGACTGAAAGCTTTGGATTTCCTTTGTTGCCTGGCAACAGGCTCCTGAATACCCTGCTCACATGGAAAGTTATGGATTGCATACATGGCAGCAAAATTAAAGATGGATGTGATAATGGAATCCTTAAAGCGCTTTGATTTCTATAAGTGACAGCTGCAAACCAAGCGAGTTAATAGGACACAGAGTAGGGTGGCACTGAAGGGAGTTTCTTTTTTTCTTTTTTTTAAAAAATCACCCCTCTCTTGTGCTTCCTTGTCCCTGCGGGGGCCTCTCCTTATTTGTGTGTGATTTGTGTTAGTGGGAGCGGGTTGAGCAGGGCTCTGTATTTACCTCGTCAGCTTGGCTCCTCTCTCCCGGCTACAGGCACAGGCTGCCCATGGAGGTGGAGCAGGGAGAGGGGTGCTGGGGGTTTTCGGGGAGCCAAGGAAGAGATCGTGACGAGTGAGAACGAGCGGGGGTTTGATGTAAAGGGAGGAGCCATTCGTTTCGGACGGGGGCCCATGCGGAGCAATAGACGGGGAGGCCGGTTTGGGCAGATGCAGGGAGTTAGGTTTGGGGTTGGAGTTGACGTCAAGCTGCTGAGGGGACGGGCACAGGGAGTGAGGGAGCGGGGGCGGGCTGTACCCAGTGCGGCGGGGTGGAGGGGACGGGCCAGGGGGCACAGATTCGGGGCTGGGGGCAACGGGACGCATACCCGGAGGTGTTCGGGTGCGGAAATGGTGGTGAGGGAGCGAGTAGGAAGAGCAAGAGGAGGAGGAAGAGGAGGAAGAAGAGGAAGAGGGGTAAGGGGGAGGCGGCCTCTCCTCCTCTGGGGAGGGGTAGGCGTAACAGGAGTCCGACCAATTGGAGGATGCATCGTCTGAACTGCAATGATAGAAATATCAGTGATTCAAGCGGATGAATTCATTAGTTCTAGGACGAGGGATGTGTGGATTTGAAACTTTACGTTTGGTCCATAACGAGGGAAAAATCAGGGGAAAAATCAGGTGAGGAGTAATTGTTGTTGGGACAGTGAAGTGAAGGCTCCAGGAGGGGAAGAGCACAAAGAAAACAAAATAATAAAACAGAAAATCAGCCACCTCATCCATTGCAGGCTCCTGCGACAATGGACCGTTATGCTGCTAATGATGCTCGGACTGATGGCAAAAGAAAAATAGAGATGTGATCCATGCACATGCAGCAATAAATAGTTTTCTACTGAACTGTGGATGAACCTTTCAACACATTTTGGTTAAACCCAGCCCTAAGTAGAAGTGAAATCTTCACATGATATGCAGTATCACCACTCAGGCAGAAAATTAACTCCACGCGTGACTCAGGAAATTCAGGGGGTGAGGAGATGTTGAAATGAAAAGAAGTTCTAAATGACATGCCTCATCAGGGTGGGTTCACACAGAGGTGAGGATGAACGACAGACAAGAAAACAAGGGGTGGAGGTGGGGTGGGTGGGGGTTGGAAGGGGCAGACAGCGCAGTTCGGGTGTCATTTGCAGGGCGCGGCAGCAGACGCGGTGACGAGCGAGCAGCGGCAGCAGGTGTGTGTGCGGGCGTGGAGCAGGAGTAAAGGAGGGGTGGGGAGGTGAAACAGGAGGACGGGTGGGGCCACAACTGCCTTACCTGGCTCGGTCGCTGCTAGTGGGAGGAGGGGTGGGGGAGGGGGAGGCTGAGAATTCCCCAGGCTGCTCGGGGATGAGCGCGTCAATGGGTGGGGTGGGGGGGTGCACACTCGGTGGCGTGGACAAGGATTTACGCGTAGACGACGATCCCCTGCGCGACACCCAAGAAGTGTCCATCACCCTGACACCCATGCTGCAGTGGGACAGAGATGCACAGCCAATCAAGTCAAAGGGCGTGTTTGTCTGTGTGTAGTTCAGGGGTCAGGTTTCCACACCCAAAACACATCATCCGGGGGGTAAAAGGGATCGGCTTTCCTGTCTCTCATTTATATCAGTGCATTTAAAAAAGGCCGACCCCAGACGAGCAGGTAGGGTCGCTCAGCTTCACTCACACGATTCCCAGCATGCAACAACACACATTCTCCTGCAACATGATGGAAAATAACTAATATATATTTTAAATAACTCAACAAACAAAAATTAGTTTGGATGAAACAGGATGTGCGTTTCCGTCCTTTTCATTTTAAGTGCAAATCAGCAGAATTAATTGATGGCTGCATGCAAGTGGAAACGTCCAGGACTAAGGAAATGAGGCCAGAGCAGGACTTCGCGAAGCAGTGTGTGACATCACAGTTGCTACATCCATCTTTTCCACTGTCTCCTGATGAGAACGGTATGTTGTTTCAGGGCTTCAACTTATATATAATTCAGACGGCTGGTGCTAATCCAGTGAATTTTGCAGGGTTTTTAATGCATTTATCCCACTGTGGGCTTGATTCTGCTAACTGAAGAAAACAGTCATTGTCAAACTAATTAATTACACATGTACTTTCCTGTGTCATTAAAACAGAATTGATCGATCTCATATAGGTCTCTTGGCTGTCTAGAGTTTGAGGAAGATCGATGCCACACTTAAGGTTTGTCAATTCTTCTTAGGGTTTGAGGTAGTTTAACTTAATATGGCACAAAGTCTGTTGAAACAGCAGGCCCAAGGTAACTAAATCTACCCACCACTCCCTTCTTAGCTGCTCTTCTTCTGTATAAAACCAAATGTGGTTTTATGTATTTTATATCTAAGGTGACCCTTGCCTGGAAACAAATGCCTATAGAAAAAAAAAAGAAAAAAATGTAATTGAATTCAAAAAATGAAAGAAATCTACACAAGCCAAGCCAATACAAACAAACAAAATAAATAAATAAAAATAAAAAGATGGATATGAAAAGATATGAAAGTGAAGCCAATGCATCAGACCTGCATTCTTTCAAATGGCCAGCAGGAGGCAACTCTTCTGGATCCAAACAGAAGTCAGATTCTATAAAAGTAAAACCTTTCCTCGCAAGTTTATGCTTTGAATCACTTTGTTTCTTAGCAAATACAGCATTATGTTGTAAATGTTGGCCCTATTTAAAGTAAACTAGAGGAAAACCTTGGTACATTACCTACTGTACTACGTGTGATGTCAAGGTGGCTACTTTAAAGTCAATAACTGTCTCAAGTTGGATACTTTGTCTATACACTTACCATAAGCACACAAGTATACTACTACTAGTGTAGTAGTAGTGTTGTCTTAAATCAAACACAAAAGTAAACTTTTCAGGGCGATGCTGCAGGTCATAAATCACTAAACCTCCTGAGTTTTCCTTTGTTTAAAAGAAGTATCCTCTAATGAGTCTAAAATGCGTTTTGGACAAATGAATATTAGAAAGAAAAATTCCATCACATGTAGACAGCTGACTCCGGCTGATGGAGCAGAGCTGTGCTGGAGGGCTGATCTAATTCGAAAAGCTTTTTATTTAATTACTGAAAGGCTGCACACTGTATAGATGGTTGACCACAAGCAGCAGACATCCCCCTACACAATCTGCACTTAGACAATAACACAGATAATGCAAGGTCAGTAAAAAGTATAGTGTTTTACCCCAGCTAAACTAACTGGCTTCCATTTCAAACAGATTACCACAAAAACCCCTCAATTAGTACGATAAGACAAAAACAGTAACTGTAACTATGCAGTCAGGTGAGATAAGCAACAAGAGACTATTGTATCCACAGGCTGAACGAGTCAGTTCAGTATCAGAAACTGCAAAGATGCCTCTTACTTATGTAAACAGAGAGAAACAGGCCTGTTTATTCATGTCCCCCCACTCTGCTGAGACACTGAACTACAGGAGTCCAAATATATAATTTCACACACACCCCTATGAAGCAATACACACTCAGACACATGACAAATGAGAGACAGCTCCTTTCAACGTGCAGCTGAGACGAACAGATGATGAACAGAGTGACATGAGGATGAGTGGAGGAAAAGGAGCTATACCGTACCTTTGTATCTTCCTAATGCTGCAGTGTTAAAACAGAGACAAGCACAGTGAGGACACGAGCAGAGACCACGAAAGACTCGTACGCTTGGACTCGATAATAGCATTGTTATCAAAGAAGTGAAACAGGATAACGCTTTAAGAGAGGAGAACAGTGAAATATTGAGGCCATGTCGAAAACTAAGGAGGAATTTAGCTATAATCAGGTCAATGTTTCCCTGCTGGATACAGTAAAATCCCCCAAAACATGCGAGAGGTTTCCTGCAGCTGCAGTGAGTCTTTAGTAAGTGTGGTTTCTCTGCAGTGGTAGAAACACAAAGTAAAAATGACTGGCACTTTGTCTTGACATTCCTTTTTGTTGGTCTCTGATTGAGCAATAACAAGCATTTCTACTGATATTACCAAGCGTGTACACACAGCCTGGGAAGAAACAGGTTTTATGAAGGATCTTTCAGTGAGTTTTGCACAGACTTTCACTCCCAGTCACAACCAGCAGTGATTTAGTGTAGTTCACGATAAAGGACGTGTTTCAACAGGCAGCATTTCTGAACTCTCAACATCTGTTTTCTATAGAAATCCAGCCTATAGTCAGACCCTTTGGCAAGTCTTTGAATATCAATTCTTTCATCAAAATCAAGAAGTGAACAAGATTTATATTACCAACATTAAATATAAGGGTGGCAGAGAAAACCTTACCAAAGATGGTTTTGTAACCCATAGCAATGATTTGCTATAGGTTACAGAGATTCTAATGAGGCATCAGTCTTTCTTATCGGTTTACACGAAATACAGATGTTATTTTGAGATTTTTGTAACAGTTTTCCTAAAAATGAACAACTTTCCCAAAAGATCCCAACAAGTCATCAAACATCAGTAGGGGTTAAAGTGGGATTTGGCAGGTGGAGGAGTCCTAAGATCTGCTGTAATAGGGCAGCAGGAGACTTAAAAAGGCATAAAATCTCTATGGATTTAACCAGCTTCGTCATACATTATATATAAGCAGATGTTAGAAGAGCCATCATGGCTGCTCTCCAACCCCTGGCCAGTATGAAGCCAGTATAAAGGTGGAATGTGGAAATGTTGCTAAAGAGCATCACCAGCTTAAAGGACTTCAAGTAGTTCTTCTGGGAGCAAATCCTGCAACTTTGCAGATAGCATGAAGTACCTCTATTTAGACCTCAGGAGAGTGAATGAGTCCTAAAACCTGGAATGAGTTAGCATTTTGCACTTCAAGTTCCCTGAACTCGCAGGCAGTGGGTTCTAAAAATGTTCATTTTTTTTAATGCTTTAATACATTCTGTAGTAGTTTTTGTAGCTCTGAACATGTTTTTGTTCTATTGCAAAAGATTACGTAGTAAATACCTGACTCATGAAATTTGAAGCTTTTACTTCAGGAGATAAACGGCTAAACAAGCAAAATTAACATTCAGGATAATTGCGGTGCACATAGAAGCTTAGTGGTGGTGATTTAGCATTAGTGTTGCACTTCTTGTGATTGATTCAGTGATTGAGTGCTATCAATCAGGTTGTGTTGTGTAACAAAACATAAGTATCATAAGTCTAACTAGTCTAATGGAAGCCCCACCCACCTGCTGTTCAGACCTTCTGTTTGTGTGGCTCAGCCAATCAGAAGAAAATGGGTGGAGCTCAAACTGTGAGTTTCAGACAGAGGATGAAGAGAAGGGCTGTAGCAAGGCTGAGGTAAGACATACTAGGATTGTTTTGAACTGTGAATCATGCAAAGCTACTCCAGGAGAATCCAAAAATAAGATTACAGGGCTGGAAATGGCCGTAATAAGTGCCCTTTAAACTTACACTTTTAACATTAAGTGAATATAATGATTGTTGCTTTTTAATCCAAGCTGGGATCTAATCTGTGCTATCAGTGTCAAAGAAGAAGAAGAATGTTGGGCTATTTGTCTAATCATCACCTGCTCTCCCAGAGTTGCAGAGAAGTGCCGCAAGTTTAGTATCTAAATATTAATTAACTTATTAGACTGACATAAATTAAGTAAGAAATTAAAGAGGACTCATGTAAAAGCAGACTTTCTTTTGGTGGAGCAACAGCCTTTGGTTCTAAGGACTGTTTCTACTGAAAGTTGAGCTCTATTGATCCGACCCACACAGTCCAGGTTTAATTAGTCGGGCTACTTGTGGCCCCTGGGCTGCAGAGCTCAGGCTCCCCCCAGGCCCTGATAAGACCATGGGTGTATTAAAGCATTAGAGAAAGACACTCAGATTCAGACAGTGAAAGAGAAAGAAAGCGACTGACTGGTTTTCAGCTAATCCCTCTTCACAGTTTGAGGATTGTCGGATTGCTCATTTCACAGACTAAATGTCAGCTCACCCTCAGTCTTTTTCTTTCTCACTTCCAGATGTCTCAGTGAGCTGCAGAGAAAAGTTATGAGGGCAGGTCCTGTAGATAAAGAGTGAAACTGTATCGTTTTCTGTCCACCTCAGAGTGAAACTGAGCTTCTCACTGAGGTCACTTCTCACGGCAAACTTGTGTAATCGTTGGGGAATTTTCCTTCTCTTACTTCACACGTCCAACCCTGTCAGGAAGCAGTCGTGTGGAAAGTTTATGAGCCTCAATGTGGCCTTGTGTAGAAAAAATGTCTCTAGCTGTCAGTCAGCTGGATGACAGTGTACGCAGAGAAGACTGCTAATTAATTCAGAGACAGGTTTAAACAGGTGGAATCAGTGGAAGTTTTAGACGAGAAAGTTTTATTTAGGGAGTCAGTCTGTGCACATATAAACCGTTTATATTTGCATATTAAATTCATGCTGCAACAGACACCCACCAGCCACTTTATCAGGCACACCTGTTTAACTGCTCATTAATGCAAATTATCTCATCAGCCAATCATATGGCAGTAACTCAATCTATGCAGACATGGTCAAGATAATCTGCTGAAGTTCAAACCAAGTATCAAGAAGAAAGAACAAAATTGTGACTGGCTGACAGAGAAGCTGGTCAGAGTATTTCAGAAACTGATGATCTTCTGGGATTTTTCCACACAACCATCTCTGGGATTTACAGAAAAAGACCAAAGACAAAAAATATCCAGTGAGCGGCAGTTCTCTGGGCAAAAATGCCTCGTTGATGCAAGAGGTCAGAGGAAATCGGCTAAGTTAGCCTGAGCTTATAGAGAGGCAACCATGAGAGACACAGAAGAACATCTCTGAACTCACAAAAGGTCAAAGCAGACTGACTCTAGCAGCAGACCACACCAAGAACAGGAAACTGAGGCTACAATTTACATCAGCTCATCAAAATTGGCCAATAGAAGAGCAGAAAGATGTGGTCTGGTCTGAAAAGTCTTGATTTCTGTTGCAACTTTGCAGTAAACAGCACAAAAGTATGGCTCCATCCTGCAGGTCAGGCTGCTGGTGGTGTAATAGCGTGGGGATATTTTATTGGCACACTTTAATTCCCTTAGGACCAATGGAGTGTCATTTAAACGCCACATCATACCTGAGTATTGTTAATGATCATGTCCATCCCTTAATAATAGATGTCAGGTCACAAAGCTCAAATAATCTCAAACTGGTTTCTTGAACATGACAGTGAGTTGATTGTACTTAAATGGCCTCCACAGTCACCAGATCTCAATCCAGTAGAGGACCTTTGGTGTGCGGTGGAACGGGAGATTCACATATTGGATCAGCAGGAACTGTGTGACTCTATCACGTCAGTATGGACCAAAATCTGAGGAATGGTTCCAGCACTTGGCTAAATCTATGCCTTTAAAAATGAAGACAGTGTTGCAAGAAAAAACAGGGTCCAACCGAGTAGTAGCAAGGTGTACTTAATAATGTGGCTGGTGAGTGTATATTCTGTACTAACCTACACTTTCATAACTTGCCCAAGCCAATCTTTCCAGATCTGCAGTGACTAAAAGTACACTGTAACCCTTCTCTCGCTTGTTTCTAAGATTATGTGCATTCTTACTTTAAAAACAGTATTGGGATTAGGCCTAATGTACTGATACTTGATTTTAAGGCCGATATCAATATTTGGCGATTTAAAAATCTAATATATTTGTTATGTGCAGTTATCTATGAATCTATGACAGTACAGCTTAAAAGTAATCTTGTTCTGTGAATTATTTGTTTACGTTCTGCTTGGATCTGCTGATTGTTCTGTTTCAAACATATATGCTGCCAGTGGGAAGTTGCAGAGAGCTTTCTGAAACAAATCATACAAGATCAACTCTCATAATTTTCAGCCGTCATAAATGCCAGTACCAATATCCGCAAATAGCTAATATCTGCCAACATATCGGTCGGGCTCTGAAATGCATCGCTAAGAGACACAGAAGAGTCATACCCGTCCTTCTTATAAAACTCCAGCATCATGTTGTCTGTGGCGACGCTGAGCGGCCGCCGGCTCTGGTCGTTCTGCTTGCGATCCATCTGATCCATATCTGGAGACGGCATCGAGCTGTAGTTGGCGTTGTGGTTGGTGTGGACGGGGCTGCCGTAGTTTCCTGTGACATTGAACTCGATCTCTAACGAAGACAGAAGAAAACAGGAACAACTCAGTATTTTATTTTCTAAAATGCCATTTTAAGACTTCAAGAACAAACAAAGCAGGGCTGTTTCCTCTTCTTTTTCCCTCCTCACCTCCTGGGAAGAACCAGTCGGCGTGCTGGATGATGGGCTCGATGATGCCGACGATCTGTAGGGAAACTGTCGTCATCATCTCCGTGATGTTCCTGGAGCAAACGGAGAAGACACACTTTTTTTTAATTGGGGGGGGAGAAGTGTCTGTCTGTCTGTAAGAATTTCACACAGAGGGTGATTAGCACATTTTCATGATATTACCAAAGCATTAAAATGAGAAAATTAAAATCATTTCAGAACTGTGGGCTATTAAAGTACTAATTAAAAGTTAAGGGGGATGACGAGTTTGTAAGATTTACACAGAGATATAAAAGGAGACGTCCTTCACCCTTCACCCTATTCAAAACTGCCAAGTCATCATCTTTCTCCTAAATATATACGGTATAATAACAGCAGTCTCCTATGGATGAAGTTGTGTGTCTGCAGGCCTTTTTGTTAGTAGCAGCCCATGTTTTTTGATTAAGGAAAAAGAGGAAGAGAAACTGAGCTGCAATGAGAGAATCCCTTTGAGTCCCTCCATTCGTTGTCTGCCACCTTTAATCATCAAGTTACTGCATGAAAAAGTGATTTTAAGGGCCGAGCAGGAGGCAGTGCATGATAAAACCTGCAGCAATTACAATAAAACTAAAATGACTTCACTCGCTTGCCTCTAATTAAATCTGGCCCTTGCTTTTGTTTGTTTAACTTCATAATTAAATTGTAACTGCAAGTCATGGTATAGAAGGTATCTCAGCACATGCATAATTCATGATGTGAAAATATTAGGATGAGATAGCAGGATGAAATAAGTGCACAATAATAATCAAATCAAACACACGGCACAACTCTTCCTCTCATCATGAGCTGATTTGTTTCCATGGTTCACTGGTACCAAGATCCAGCATTTTGTGTTCAGTTATGATCACACAGAAGAGGATAAGGTAACAAGCCACATGTATATGCATCTGCTATAACTTACCCATCATTCTGAGTCCACAGCAGGTTGGGTCCGAGGACAATAGCAATGTTTCCAGGCGTCATCTTGTTCACATCCTGGTAGTCAGTCAGTTTGGACAGGAATTTGATTAAATACCTGTTAATTAAGGTGCAGAAAACAGACTATTCAATAAAAACAGAATTTAAATGTACATTCAACCTCTCTATCTAAACATTTAGACCATGAAACTGTTACTACTATAAATATTCTGATAGCTGTCATAGGGCGAGAGGCGAGGTAAACCCTGGACAGGTTGCCAGTCTGTTGCAGGGCTAACCATTCACGCTGGCATTCATACATATGGGCAATTTGGATTAATCAATTAACCAATCCCCACAAGCTGCATGTCTTTGGACGGTGGGAGGAAGCCAGAGTACCCGGAGGCAACCCACGCAAACACAGGGAGAACAAACTCCACAGAGAAAGACCCCAGCCTGATGGCGGAATTGAACTCAGGACCTTCTTGCTGTGCGGCAACAGTGCTAACCACCGTGCCGCACGCATTTGGAAAAAATGTAAAACAAAAATTAAACATTACTAAAGCAAAATTATTATTTAATCGTTTAATTTAAAATAAAAACACCATTTATAAATCAACATTTTAAAATGAATTATTAATCCATTAATAAATACTTCAAAAATGAATTTCACAAAAAAGTATTAAACTCTCAATAAAAACCTCATTTCAAATTCCAAATTTAAAAACTGATTTTCACAATCTTTTTCCAAAATCTCAAGCAATCCAGATTAGCCACGAGGTGTGACTTAAGGAGCTCACTGATTGGCTGGCTGTCTCGATTTTTCTACACTGCTGTTTTGTGCTCATAGCCTTGCAGTGCTAAGAAGTGTGTGTGCTTGTATAAAGGCCATTCAGCCTCAGTATTTACACTCTACCCAACACGGATATATGATGAACGAAGGGTGTGCGCCTGTGGACTCACCCTGACCACCTGTTTCAGGTAACGTGCTAACACGGCTAACGCTAGCGTCACCGCATGTTAGTGAAGAGTTAGGGGCGTGGCTGTTTTGACTGATTGGTGCTACTTGGTTGTAGTGATGGGATTTCCGACTCTTTTTAGAGAACCGATTCTTTCGGCTCGACTCACTAAAAAGAGCCGGCTCTTCAGGTTGTTTTGCTGCTTTAATTCATTTATATATGTTTATATATAAATATATATGGTGGCCCCTAGAGACAAAGCACGTACAAACTCCAAAACACATTTCTAGCGTTAACTGAACTTCCAAAACAGAGCTACCTAGAGCACTTAAATTACACAATTGAAAGCATACGTGTATTGTTTGTGTATTTATGCACAAGCATTCATATATACTCAAATAATTAAAAAAATATATATGTTCATTTACCTGTTACTACCAAACACCAAATCCGGTAGTTGGTACTTCCTGACTTGTGTAGCCACTAGGTAACAAAAGCTCAACACTGCCCCTAGCATCCTGGAGCACTTCTGTTGTGTTTGTACATGTTTTGGAGTTTGTACGTGCTTTGTCTGTAGGGGCCACCGTAAATATTTATTCACTCCACATAAAATGTAAAATGTAATAAATAAATCATATAATACAAAAACCAATTATTTACATTTCAACTTTTAACTATTTAAATTTTCAGCTTTTCCCTTTTAAACAAATTTAAACACTAAACACTGCAAACCACAACACAATTAAATATAAATATGAAAAAATATAAAAACAAAAAGAAGATGCACATTCTCTTTCATATGGGCCTGCATCAATAAACTTTCTGAATCCTTTATCATCTGTAACTGAAAATAGTTGTGGATGATTACTATACCTTTTTAATATGACGTTGTTGTCCCTGGCTCCCTCCCGCTCTGTTCCTGTGCTACTGAGTGTAACTATTGCCCCTCCCCCCTCTTCCCAGCGCAAAGCACAAGGCTCGCGTGCGGAGTGAAGCGGAAAAAAAGTGCGAGAGAGAGGGCGAGAGAAAGAAAGGAAAAAAAACAAAACACGACTCCCAATAAGGAGCCGGCTCGCGTCGTTCACTTCAAAGAGTGGGCTTTAAGAGCCGTTTCATTTGCGACTGACACATCACTACCTGGTTGTGATACAGGCAGCTGGAGCATACTGAGATGTGCTAACCCCACCTCTCCTTCAACTTTGTAAGCTGGACCTCGTTTTGATGCCTTTTGGAGCACCTTAAAGAGTTTCTGTGCGGGTTTCAGTTTTGGTGTATTAGCATTATATTAGCCTATATACATGTTTCTGCGCATTTATGGATACAGCTGTATCCTGCATGCTGGCATTTGCTGATAAGTTAGCAGTCCACGCTCTCTTCCAAAATATGATCACTTCTGGCTCAAAAAAACATAATGATGGCTACATCCATCCCAATATGTTCCGGTCAGTTTCAAACAGCAGATACTGTAGTGTTACAGCTGCAGTCTGAATGATAACTGCGTGCCTGCTGAATGCACGAACCACACTGAGTCAAAGCTTATTATTGCAGCCAACCATTTCTGTGTCTGATGTTTTCAGAAATGGATGGGCTGGTGGATGTCTGTAGCTGAGCTGAATGACTCATCCAGAGCTGAACATCAGGCCGCTCATCATGGCAAACAGCAATCATCTGGACAGGCCTGATAGGTCTCTTCAGAGGAGCACCGTCTAAAAATACGACGCATTTGTGCGATTCGATGATGATGCTGACAAGTGCCGCTGCACCTCGCTCTCCTCATTTCTGTACCATCACTTCCTCTCTTCCCTTTCTCTGTCAGGCCTTTCCACTTTCTTCTTTTGATCAGGAGACAAGCCTTTCAGCATTCTGCATTTAATCCAGCAGCCAACACCTGGGATGCAACGCCTCTTTCTCCACACTGTTTCATAAAGGTCAGAGTTTCTCTTTTCTGGCAGGTGGTGATAAGTAGCGCACAATGAATCATCCTCCTGAAAGCTGGAAATCATTTTTCAGCTTTCAGGAAGCAAACAGATACCAAGAAGTGACTGAAAATGAAAGAAGAAAAATCCTCGAGAATCAATAGAGGTAAAGCGATATAGCTACGAGTTATTATCTCCCGACTCCACAGCTACCCTCTGATCTACAGAATGGTATTATCTGTATTGTTTTTGGTTCACGCTCAAGTTTCTGAGGAACATTATTCCAGTGTCAAAATAAATAAATATTGTTGCCAATAGTGAAGTGATAGAAGGAGGCCTAATCACAGATTGTTGGTTTAATAGTCTGGCTGCCACCATCTCGGCTTTCATTAATCTGAACCTGACCTTATTTGAACCAGTACTAAAGCTGGCTAGTTCAGGTAGACAGTGATATTAAAATAGATGCTAATCACGGCTAAAAAACAGGTGTGAAACAAAAACCTTTGCATCTCCTCTGAACAGTTGACTCCTGTCAGTGTTATTTAGAAGAGAAATAAGCATATTTCACAGCCTGCTACAAAAATATATTTGGTTTTGCCTCTTTTGCCACAAGCGTACTGAGGATGTATGTCATATATCTCTAGTTTAGAAACTACAGTGCCCCCACTTCACACACTCGCGCTACGTTCCCATATCACGTTTTTTCAATTTCTCTGTAATCTAACAATAAAGTTTGTTAAATCTTATCACTGTGTCCACTTGAGTCTGCTTGTGGGTTCACTCCCATTTACTGGCCACTGTGACAGTAAACTAGGTCTGGTCAAAGAAGAGTATAGTCTAGTGTACTCTAGTTTAGTCCAAACAAAATGCTCCCAACCTGTTATCCTCAATAGTGCATAACTTAAAGCCTTAAAACAGCAGTAAAAGAAATGTGTTACTGGCGGCAAAGACACTTATTTCTGCTCTAAATTTGGGCATTTTGAGGGGATTGATCTTAGACTGTACCAAAAAGATGGGCTTAGCCTCTGTGATACATTGTGGAAGTGTTTGGTCACCATGATGGTGATTTGGAGCCAGATGTGACCATATTTAGACAATAAGTTGCACTTCTAAATTATCAATAACTAGCTTTTTTATGCAAACTGCAATCATACTCATAAAATCTACATAAATATGTGCAACACATAAACACACATACCTGCTAATTAGCCTAAATCACATAAATATACTGGAATTTCAGTAACTATATGTGAGTCACAAATGTCTTGGATGGTCTATTCTTCACAACAAGTCAAACAGTTTGTTGGATAATAAAAAAAGGCATAAACCAACTGTAAAAGTCCAGTTCATTGACTAATTAGCAGCCATGAGGCTCAGGAGAAAACAACTGGCAACAACTCCTCACCAATTAAAACCACTGAGCTGCCCTCATACAGTTTTTATAACTGAGGGAAACTGTGCCCTGAGACCACAGCTGATTGTAAACATATTCCTGCTTTAAAGTTGGGCATTTTAACATGAGAGTCTGTGGGGACTGACTGCCTTTTGGCATTTGCCTCAAGTGGCCATTAGAGGAACTGCAGTTGTTGGCGCTGGCTTATTTTGCAAAGCAATTTTGATTTAGGTTTTTCTAAAGATTTCTCTTTGAACTTATTTTACACACTACAGATGCAACAGAAACACTCAGGGACAGTCAGCAAAGATACAGGTGACAGACTGGGGGACTCAATGAGATGAACATTTTGGCCCAGCTATTTCATGGCCCAGCTATTTGTCATGTCTTTGGTGGTTTCCTTCAGTTAAATGAACTCCTCTTTATAGGCAGAGCCAGCCAGTCTTATATGCAGTTATATAAGGAGGTAAGGCGGAAAATAGACCTGATTCCTTCGATATGCAGTTAAAAAAACCAAAATGAGACTGACTGGGATGTTTCAACTGGTTAACCAGATTATTTGGCCAATATATGAAAAAAGAGAGAACCAGGAGGGGAGTGAAACATGGAAACGCTGACTCACTTAAAGTTGGTGTTGTTGGCTGAAGGGAGTTTCTCACACGCATTGAACAGAGCCTGCAGGCGCTTGTCTTGATCTTGAATGCTGCAGGACAACATGAAAGATTGGTTGTAAAACAACAGTAGGTTGAAGAAATGTCTTTAACGTGAAGATGGCAACATTGGTCTGAGATGATACACACTTTGAGGCTTGGATCCAGTCATTGTAGAGTTCAAAGGTCATTAATGGTTCAGGGAGCTCGCGCAGGTAGGACTTCAAAGCACCTGGAGAGAGCACAGCAAGAACCATGGTAAATACATGTCTGCACCCGTGTATTTCAGCACATAGAAGCAACCGTAGAAGGAAAGAAAGAAAGGGAGAAAGATGGAAACAAAACAAGAAAATAGAGAAGCAAAGAGAAAAAGCGGGAAAGAAAGTAAAAGGAAGCAAGTAAGGAAAGAAGATCGCAAACAGGCAAGGAAGGAAATGAAGAAAGTAAAGACGTTTATCAAGAAATAAACAAACCACCAAACAAAGAAATAGAAACAAAGATGATAAACGTTTTGAAGCAACCATCTGCTCCATGATTAGTGCTTCAGCGTGGACTCTGTCTGATCCAGCCGAGCCCAGATCTGATCGTATGTACTGCATGAGAGTGAGTGTAATTTCCTGCAGCTCACTGCACAATGGCATTAGATTTCAGATTAAATCACTTTATATAGGAGCACATCTTATGTGATGTGTATATATTCAAATTCCAGGCTGAAAGGCCTTCCTTGCCAGCAGTCTCCATTACTCTGGTCCCCATGACAAAAAGCCAGAGGGATTTTCCATAATTACAAACACAAGTATGTTTATTCAGAACAGAAAATCAAAATCAAATGATTGTTTTCATGACTAGAAAAAGTTTATGTGCCTGTGAAAAGTCTGTCTGTGCACGGTTTGTCCCATCAAGTGCTCAGAAATGAGTCCCACTGGTCTACGCAGCTATCCTGTAAAACTACACAAATCCACATCGAGCTTCCGTCTGACCAGAACTGAGTTTTCCTTTACTGATGAGGAAGGACACAGCTGACCGGGTTTCACTGCGACGTGTCGTCTTCTCTCTTTGGCCTGCCGCTTCCATTCCCCAGAGGGATGGACGACAAACAGCTGTGTATACATATGCATATACATATAGGTGGTGTACTGATGGTGCAAAATAAATACCTGCAGTTACACTGAACCAGGGCTTCCACCTCCTCCTCCACAGTGGGACGAATTAAATTTGCTGGTGGAGCTGACCCAGTTTAATATGGGACCATTAAAGGGGAATAGAGCGCAGAATAGGACATTTTCTCCACATGCTCCGGTGAGCTGTGAGTTAAATTGAGATTTAATGCTGCATTATTCTGCACTGGTTGAAAATGACTCTTTTTTTCTGACTTTCATACTCGGCTGAGAAATTAAAATCTTCACTGTGCATCAGAGAGGTTTTCAGTTTGTTTGTAAAAGCAAAGATTTAATAGTTTGGTCATGAAACAATTAAGACACATTTTTCCAACAGTAGTACGACAGCTAGGCGAACAAACACAGGACTTAAATGATCTGGCTTATATACAAAAAAATAAAAAACTGCGTTTTTGCTACAATATTCTGTTGCAAAAAAACAACCCAAAAACACAAGGACATCCGTAAAGTACGGCGGTTTCCTCAGCAAAGAAAACCAAAGAAGCCACTGAACATAAAACAAATGTTTTTGAAAACACACTGACAAATAATTTACTACAAATGCTGCAGATGATTATAACTGAGAGCCTCGTCATTTTAGAAATAAAAGAAAGATTACTAGCGAGACACCTCTCTGTGCTGAAAGGATGCTTACCATTAAGTTTTATTTTTCGATAGAAAAACAGCCGGTGTGATAATTTTAAGAAAAATGCACTTGTTTTTAAGATAAAAATATTTTCCACAGCTTGTAAAAAGCTTTTCATTTGGAGATGTATGGTTTTCATCTGACAACAGCAATATGCTGCTGCAGTAAAAAAAAAAAGATCAATAACAGCATCATAAAAGCTTGAAAGCTTTTCTTTCTTTTGTAGTTTGTCACAGTGCAGCTTTAAAAGCGAATACGTGACAGAAACAAAAAGACGTTTTTTGTTTCATCCTCTCCAGAAGATGAAGAATCTGTCTGACACTAATCCCAGTTATATTTGGAATTTATCACTGGGCATTTCTTGGATAGTTTATTGAAAGTGGAAGAAAAACACTTTGCTTTGTCTGCAGACACGCGAGCAGTGACCACAGAAGCAAAGTGAATCCTAATCGAGCCTCAAGTTCCTGTGTCACACCAGCAAAATAACCTTTAAGAGGAAATTTACTGCAAACAGCAGCAGGAGAAACAAAGACAGGCAGCAGAAGGGATTAAAAATGTTTCTTTGATGCGAGCAGCCTGATTATGATTATATTCATTCATTGACAACAGGAGGGTAGCTCAGCATAAGGAAAATAACAGAAATGTACAGAAACTAGACTCGAACAAGCCAACGGGGGCCAACTCATAAATCTACCCCTGTGAGGCAAATTTCAATGGATTATCAGTTGTCATGGGAACACATGATGTACAACCAGGAGGCAGGGAGGAGGTCTAGGTATGTGGCAGTGTTGTTGATAGCTCACCTGCGATGGCGTGTGGGTCTGCGGAGTATTCTTGCACGTCTAAAACCCCGCAGTCCAGAGACGCCTTCAGCTTTTTGAGTTTGGAGGCCGAGGGAGCGATTCTGAACAAACCCTGAGACACAGAAACGAAGCCAAGGTCACTTAACTCCAACAGCAGGAGAATTACACAGGCTGAATTTATTTTGTGTTACAAATGCCTGATTCTCTTAGTAGCAGAAGAGTGTAAAATGCTACATTAAAAGTCCAGCTTTCAGAATTAAAGGTGTCATTTCCCATTTCATCCATCCATCTATGCTCTACTTCTTATCTGAGTCACAGGGCAGCACTCTGAGCAGTAAAGGCTTCTTCCATTTGATACTGACACCCTCCTAAAACACCCTGGTGTGGGGTGGTTGACCCATAGTTTTGAGTTTTGGGCTTCTAAGTTCTGTTCTGTAGTCACTTCATGTTGTTTCTTAGTTGTCGTGTTTTTCTATTTTGTTCCAGTTATCTATGTTAGTCCTCCGTTCAGTTTACTCTGCCTCCCTGCTGTTCCTCGTGTATTGTTAAGTATTCGTCTGTTCCTCTGTTTAGTTATTTCCTGTTTTATTTTGGTAGCCTTTGTCTTGTGCATTGGTATTTTGTTGTGCTTTTCCTGTCTAGTTTACCTGATTTGTTGCAGCTGGGCTCCCTGGTATTTCCCATCTCCCTAATTACCTGGTGTGTTTTTAATGTTACCCTCTCTGATGGTTGTGTCTCCTTGCCTTGTGTTCACTGAGTTTTTGCGTGGTTTGAATTTCCTGCTCTGCATGTAATTTGGCTTTCCCTGTATTGTAAAACACCAGGATTAAGGATGCATTTTGAATTCATTTCTGGATTTGTGAGTGCATTTGGGTCCAAATCCTGGCTGCTACACAACCAAACCTTGTGCTGGGGCTGCTGCGAGGTCTTCTGAAGCTTAGACATGTTTGGAAGACCTTGTCGAGAAGGTGTCCAGGAGGCATATTAGGAAGTTACCTGAATCATCTCAGCTGGTTCCTTTCAATGCTCCTGACCCTAATCTCTAAGGCAGGTTTGAAATGTATGTGTACACACAGGCTTTACCCCTAACACCTGATATGTAATTAATGGGTTACCTGTAGAATTTTTGAGTCACGTTTTCACTTTGTTTCTAGTAGTTTTAATGAAAAGTTAAACTTTTCAACCAAATCACGTCATGTCATAGTCAGGAAGTGACGTGGTTGCTTGTGCAGTTTGCCATCAAAACGAAGGAGAAATTGATCGTAGTGATATGTGATCACCTCGCTGTACAGGAACAAATATCGTAACCTGCAGCTAGCATGGCTCAGTTAGTTTGTCTTGTGAGTGAGTGATTGTCTGTATCACTTTATTCTCACTTTACTCTTTTCTTTCACCCTCACCATCCAGCAGGTCACAGCACATATTTAACCCTCCATGAGCCTGGTACTGCTGGAGGTCTCTTCCAGTTAAAAGTGGGTTCTTCCTTCCCACTTTTGCCAAGTGCTGCTCATTAGGGGATAATTTGATCCTTGGGATTCTCTCTGTAATACTCTATTTACCTTACTATAACAAACACCTTGAGGCAGCTATTGTTGTTAGTTAAATAGCCCTAATCATCTGGCATGTGTGAGTACTGCCCAAGTGAGAGCCCAGACATCCTTAGCACCCTTACAAAGCCAGCCTCTGCAGTTTCTCTTGTTTTTTTGAGTCACCCACCCACAGTTTATGGTCATAGATGAGAACAGGAATGGATATTGACCGGTAAATCCACAGTTTTGCTTTCATGCTCAGCTCGTTGTTCACAACAGCAGATGGATACAATTTCTGCTGCACCAATCCATCTGTCAGTCTCCTGCTCCACTCTCCCTCACAAGACACTGAGATCCACTTGGTGCAGCAGCACTCGGAGTGGGTGCTACATCCTTTTCCAGCTGAGAGAACCATATACTTGGACTTGGCGGCGTTAAACCTTGTTCCAGCTGCTTCATGTTGGGTTTCATAAAGCCAACAGCAACACAAATTCTGCAAAAAGCCGATCCTGTAACCACTGAATCAGTTGCTTTTCAGACATATGACATTACTCAATTATACCTATGGATATATTAATGTGTGAGCATTAGTTTAATGTTCCAGCTGATTATTCGTTTCAGGCTTGGCCCCCGATTAGATTTCCCTCTGGTAATTAAGACTGACTTCATCTCTGCGGTGACCTCTGCAACATTTCACACCCATAAATGTGTTTCTTGTGTGTCGTGTGAAAAGCGACCGGTTTGTTTACCTCCTCCTGCATGCCACACTCCAGTAGCATGGTCACACAGGCCTCAATGGGAAAGGCAATATCTCTCCCGCTGAGCGCTAAGTGCTCCTCTAATGGCTTCCCGTAACACGGTTTCTCCACCCAGGTCTCTGTGAAAACACACACACACACACACTTAGAGTTATTCACACACAAATGCCCAGATCATTCTGCAGCAGCTCTACTTTTATGATCTTATGACTGCAGCGATTCAGAGTTTATCAAATAATTTTTTTCCAGACTGCAAAGCGATGCCAAAACAAATGCAAGGTTTTCACTATATGCAATAGTTTCCAACCATACCATACAGAGTTATACTGTGAATGCCGTAGTTAACAGAGACAACAGTTATTTGACATATTTTACTGGTAAAATGACAAACTGCGCTAACAAAAACACATTCATGGATAACATGACTCAATCACTCGGTCATCCACTCTATCAATATATAAAGATTTAATATGATGTTGCAGAAAACAACACAGAGTTTCACACACAATTACTGTAATCACATTACATTTTCCTGTTATGTAGTAATCAAGTGCATTACAGTACTAATTTAAGTTATTAAACTACACCTGATAGTCACAATTATGTTGTTGCTTGAGTTTTACAAGTTCTTTTCCCTCCATTGAGTCGTTTAAAACCAGACTTATTTTACCTTTGATTCTCTCTGATTTGCTCATTTCGTCTCCTGTGACTTTTCAGCCACGACTGTATATGTTTAGCACCTACTAACACGTAGTTGACTTATTTCTTATCTGTTCTGTGTTTTGTGGAGCAAATTTAACAACAGAAACTACTCTGCTCAAAATAAGTTAGGGAACACTTCATCATCGCATTACAACACAAAGCCAGTTACACTTCAGGGACACCAATCTGTCCACTTAGGAAGAATAAACCACTGTGGACCCATTTCCGCTGCTTTGGTGCAAATCAAAGTGACAGCAGGAAAATTTTCCCTCTTTATCCCTCCTGGCTGATTTTTGTCTAGTTTTTGCTTTTTGTTAGTTTCTTGTCTCTATGTCTAGGGCTTTTATTGTGAAAGGAAACACATGCATATCATCAAATCAGGTTTCTGCTCCAGATTGGACATTTTGGTTTCTATTAAAGCAAAACACTGTAAAGTGTATCATCAGAAATGTAACAATTAACAATTAAATGTAACAATTTAAAAAAATTTAAATTCTTCATGTTTAGTGGTATATGTGAAGTGAATGGGGCGACACTACAACTTCCATCAGGCATGAAATAACTTCAGTTAATGTTATAAAGAAATTCTCAGCAGCGTCAAACCAGAAAACACAATGTAGGTAAATGGGTGATAAAAGCACTTGAAAGGATAAAGCACCACTTTCATTTGTACAGCCCGACACATTGTGTTTACCCATTGTCGCTGTAATATGGACTACAGCAGAGGCAAATGTAAGCAGTTAGAGAGAAAGAATAACAAAATAAGACTGCAGCATGTTGGTCTGAGACTCACCCTGATGAGCTTTGATCTGAGGCAGAACACTCTGAAGCAGCTCTAATGACTTCCTGTGGTACTCTGCCTGGACTTCTATCAGCTAGACAGAGACAGACAGAAAAAGGCAATCTGTAGAGTGTGTTTCTTTTTCTTTTTTGTCTGTTTTAGAGACGTGAGTGCACTTACTGTCTGGAAGTAGCTTGCATAGTCAATTTCTTTGGCCACAAAACTGTACATGTCTGCTGATAACTGATCCTGAAAACACATTTTGAAACATAGAACGCATGAAAAACAAAAAGAGACACAAGGCATGTAACAGTCTGAAAAATGTGTTTTTGTAGTTCAAACTTTTGTCTATTTAGAGCAGGTGTATTATTATTATTATCATTTGATATACTGTCACATTAAAGAGTCCTTAGAAAGCATGGCAACTCAATTAATGTAGCTGAGAAAGAGCCATTATTAATGCCATTAGATACACTGATACAAATCAAAATATATGCTTCAAAAAGTGTTTAAAATAATTATTAATATAATCAAAGTACTCTCATATTTTTGGGAATACCTAAACCCAGAACTTCACACTAATTTATGGCTACTTGAAGCCAGCTAATAGCTAAAAGTGCTCATATCTGTATGTATAGAAGTTAGGTTAAAAAAAATCTCTCCTCTTTCTTCTATTTGCTCAAAGTTTGAAAAATTTTGTTCTATATTCTTCTGCTGAAAGTGGAAAGTTTGTCTGTTCTCACCTCATATCAGATTCAGTTACACACATTTGTGCAGCGTTAGAATACCAATCAGGTAAAGCGCCAAACTGTGCTGAGCCAAAAAAGCCCAAAAACTCTATTTTGGTTTTGTAATTTCATAAATGACAAATTTCACAAAACTTTTGCCTTTCTTGTCTACGAGAGATAACATATCATGGCTGACTAGGATGCCTATAATGACGCGAGTCATTGCTTATTGTAGTAATTACACATGATTTCCTTGTTTCCTGTATATTGTGCACATAATAGGTCAAACGGTCCGTTAAAAGGATGTATATGCACATGCAGGATGTGGAAGCTTGAATACTCTTGGAAGCAAGAATGGGCTATTTCAGGACATTTATAAATATCCTTGTAGGTTCACTTTACAAAAACATCAACAAAAAAAAGATGACAACAATCTACTTGATACATATAACAACAGCCTAGATAGATAGATAGATAGATAGATAGATAGATAGATAGATAGATAGATAGATAGATAGATAGATAGATAGATAGATAGATAGATAGATAGATAGATAGATAGATAGATAGATAGATAGATAGATAGATAGACTATGACTGGCGCTATGTTAGTTAGTTTATTGGGATAAAAAGTGATCACTGACTCGACAGATCTCCATGCGGTTGGCTGCCTCCTCCATCTCTTCCCTGAGGTGGTCGGCCTTGGCTCCTGTTGGCTGCAGGTTGCTGGACAGTCCAGAAGATTTGGTAGACTGAGTGTACCTGTGAGCAGAAGGTAGGTTTCAGTAAGAAGTGAATTTGAGTCACAAAAGTATTCAGGATTTTTTTAGGGGAGCATGTTAAACTGTTAGAAGGCATTTTTCTTTGCCTTTAGCAGATCTAGACTTTTGTTCCCGAGTGAGAAAAGCGTTGACAGCGAGACCTGACAGCTACTTTAACAAAGTGACTCACATAAACAAATCAAACTGTTGAAGGCAATGGATTAAGTCTGTGGCTGACAAAATACTAACACTTGTCTTTCTATATACCCTCATTTATTCAGCTTAAGCTGTTTTGTCTTTTAAGTATTGCTCTCAGACTCTCCTCTTCCCCCTCCATCCATCTGTCTGTCAGTGTAGATAATGTGTAGAACTGCCAGAGGAGCTCAGCACACGGCAGCATAATGGGAAAAATTGCTTTAGATTTGGGTCACTAAAGAACTGGCTGGCTGGACCGCAGTGAGGAAAACAACATTTCTGCATGTCACTGCTCAAAATGGCAGTGAATCAGCTGAAAGAAACTGTGGCAATTGCACGTTTCAAACAGGATCAGGCACTACTGACTTTATTCTGCATCAGCTAGACACCATTAAAAGTTAAATTTACCTGAAAGTTAACTGAAGTTAAGAAATAGCTGCATAAAAACCCTCAAAGTTACAAAGCCAGTGCAGCTGTGAGACATCAGACCGATCCTCTGCAGAGTAAAACGGATTATGTGGTGAGTTATTAATGCATGTGTATATATTAAAGCTGGATGCAATCGATTGGTTTAAGAGGCCACATTTGCGAAGCCTCGAACAGCTACCACCTTAGCTTTTTGAAACCAAACATCACGCGCAAGAAACCGCGGGACAGTCCATGCTCATATCGTGGACATACCTTGCTTTACTGCCTTTCTGGACACTAATGGGGACCATAATTTAAAAACTGAAAATGATGTTGTTCTTATTAAGACAGTAGTGTCAAAATGCATCAAGAGCCCAGAAGATCATCGAAGTACATGGAGGACATTTACAACACACGCCGCCTCAGCAAAGCCACCAGTATCTGTGTGAACCCCACACGTGCATCACACATCTGAACCCCTCCTCGCGAACACCCAGAGACATACGAGCGCTTAATGAGCCCATCATGTTTGGACTATCTCACTGCAGCCGATAAAGCTCACAATCACAGCCTCATCTTCAACAATTTACACTAATGAGCTATATTGGCAGATATTTTATATTTTTTTAAAATTTTAATTAGTTTACCAAGTTTCTAAGGAGAAGTTGCTTTTGTATCTCATTGGACTGTAAATAAAGGAATTATTTAAATCCATAAACTAATCAGGAAAACAATTCCTGAGTCACAGATCAAGGGAGTCTATGGTTGCTTTCCCGTAGACTTCTATACAACAAATGTCTTTTTGTGACCAGGGGAGTCGCCCCCTGCTGACTATTAGAAAGACTGCAGGAAGCTACATCCGTTCTCTAATTTTATAATCTGATATAAAGCACTCCTATGTCAACACAGCCATAAAATCAGGCTTAGAAAGCCTCTATCCAATTTTGTCCTCTAGCATTTAGTTCTAGTCAAAAATAATAAACAGCACCCTCAAAATAAAAGTCCGCTTCTACAGCAGCTCAGGAAGTAAAGGTTTCATTTCAGTGTTTGAGCCTATTGCTCTAAACACCTTCACACTGATACACAATCTGTTTAGCAGGAAGTGTGAGGAGGAATCAGCCAGTGGTCTGTGGTATTTGAAGCGCGAGTGTAACAGCTACAGACATCAGTATGAAGGTCCACACTGAGTGTGTTCGTTACAGAAAAAAAGGACAGTCTGGTTTAAAGTGAGGTTTTCACACACGGGCAGCAGTCTGCGGTGTGAGACAGACGGCGGCGTCACGGTGTGCAACAAAATCCCAGTGACATTCAGTGGGAAGCTGCACAGCCAGTCCATTCACAGCTGATGGAGTTTCTCCGATAACAGCCAAGCCTCTCTCTCACACACACTCACACACAGAGAAACACACTCACCGTGTGCGTGCAGAATCCATGTCCAGGACCAGCTTCGCTAAATGTTTCCTTTGTTTCTGGATATTTGGGATTTCCACCTGAGAGGACAGAGCAGAGATTTTCCTTCAGTCTGCTGTGTTAGTGTGAAAGAGGACAACAAACAGCCTCAGTATTGTGAGGCTTTGCACCTGTAGCAGCAGAATCAGTCTGGGCAGCACTTTCTCATTCTCATGGAGATTAGCTTACTGGCTAATTTGCAGAGCAATAAGTAGAGTTCATCAGAGAAGTCCCATGTTTGGGGACTGGAGGCAGGAAGCTCCAATCTTCTTGCTATCAGTTTCTAACTTTTTATCACTTCAAAGTATTTTATTCATAGATACAGGGCACCTTAATGAGCAAAACTACACAACAGTCCTGTCATGCTGAAACAGCTCATACCTCGTGTGAATTACTTGTCGCCCCCTTTCCTTCTTTTCTATTTTTCTATTAAAAAAATAATGAAAAATAAACCATTTTTATAATGTTTTTCTGCCCTGTTGAATTTCAGATGCTCTATAATCATATCACAATTATATTTCCACTTTTTCTTACCAGGACGCATTTTGGACTCCTTTTCTAATCAGATGCTTGCTGTTACTGCTGTTAATGTGACTGGAGCTCATTTATTAAACAGTTAGTCGCACGGCATTGTTTCTGTACCTCTGCGAGCTCGTACAAGGGTTCGGTCACGTCCCTCTCGATGGTGAGCTCGAACAAGATGAGCTCCTGAGCGAGCTTTTCCTGCGTGTCGCCGCAGAGCTTCAGCATCTTTCTGCAACAGGAAATATCACAGCGGATTCACCGAGTGCAACATACGCAGGTCAGTCAGTGTTACAGCTCGCTTCCTGGTTTGTAATATTGAGGTTTCTCTTGAATCACTGTGAAAAACTCATTTCTTTATAGTTTGCTTCTATAATATCTGTAGTTGGACACTGGCTGCTTTTTCACTCATGCTCAGTACAGTTCTTGTACCTAACCATTTTCAAATTGTTGTTTTAAGTCACTTAAAGTGACTCATGACTCAATCAAGCAATAAAAATGCAACTCAGACATTAAACCAGTGTTGTATCTGCACATAATAAACAATTATTAACTAGCAAAGAACCTTGTTTGTTGCAAAAGCACATAATTTCTTCCCATTTCTTTAGTTGAAGCCGTCTGAAAGGCATAAAATACTATTTTTGCACCAACGAGGTGACTTCTAAAGAATGTCATTATATATCATTACAGATATTATTATTATACTCGGGATGTGAAAAGCAAATCAGTTCTGGGTCATAAAAATGTTCCTCTCTGCATCAGCCTTTCCAAAGAAAATGTTTCCAATCTCATCGATGATCAACAATAATGTAAATTACTGTGTGTGTGTGTGTGTGTGTGTGTGTGTGTGTGTGTGTGTGTGTGTGTGTGTGCGCGTGTGTTTACCCTAGCAGAGACTCGTCTCCGAGCACAGCTGCCCCCTCCACCATACATTGTGCTAGCGTTGCGAGCGGAAGCTTTTTCTGCACAGAAACACAAACAGTCGATGAATCAGCTGCAGTTCATAAATAAAACCACAAACACAGAGAAAACATCATAAAAGCATACGAAGATTATAAATTATCTTTAATATAAGTACCAGAAGTTAAAACACGTGCTCATGTCACATCAGTTCATCACTTTTTCAAACTTTTATTTTATTTTTAATTAATGAATTTTAAAAAAGCTTATTTTTCTCTCTTTTTTTCCTTGGCCTTCTCACGAGTTACTGTCTTGGTTCCATCTTAAAACATCTTCATCTCAGGCTCCTCTAAGCTTTAGGATGAAAACATTTTTAATCCAGTGAAGGATTAAAAAGATTAACTTTCCACAACACCAATGGCACATTATTGTGCAGCACTTGAATATTTTGTCACTCAGTCTCTTGGTTTGCAGGAAAATATTTTCTCTGTTTGTTTTTTTAAACATTTACTGGAGGATGAAACATGCTTTCCAATATCGTTGCTAATCACCTGTCAGTGTCCTTCTGTCCTCTCTGAAAGTCTTAAAATTTAATTTGTCATTAGGAAAACTTTTAGTCTGAGTTGTTATGAAATTACTGAGAGCACAATGAAGAAAAACTGGATAGGTAGAAAATGATTCATTTTCATTCTATTCCATTAAAATATAACAATAAATATTAAGTTGTGGCTGCTGCTGATTAGCATGCAATGTTTTTAAAACAAATCAATAAGACAAATGAAGAGCAGCAGCATGCTCTGACTGTAGAAATAAAGCGTAAAACATGCCCAGAGGGCAGATAAGTCTGCTGTTTACACCAATCCTGGAACATTTTACTTTGTATACTAAGATTTAACCGCATAAACTTCACTGCAGTATAACAACTATTGATCGATTTATTCAATTCATTTGAGCGTACACACAGGCCTCGATTTGCTTTTCTTGTGTTACTAACCATCGGTCACTAGTGGACATTCCAGACCTAGGTAACCCTCTAACGCATTTACCAACTTGTCATATGTCCGTCAACAGTGTTCTTTGCTGTCACTGGTCAGTGATACCCAAATTCTTACCACCTCTCTGCCCTTTCATATACATAAATGTAAAGCCAGAGGCAGAGAGACCAGCAGCAAGACCACGACACAGAACAGAGCAGGCATGAATGACAGCAGATGTGCCACTGAATTAACCAGCATGAAAGGATGAGCTAGGTAGAAGGTGGAAGTGGGTTGCAAAGTGGCCTGCAGATAACCATTAAATGTATGCAGACTAAAGCTGCCTACAGAAGCTGCCCTACATGAGATTCGTCAGTAGGATATGAAGAAAGGTGTCAAATGAGCAATCAGTTTCTTCTTCACGTTTCTTCTAAGTCCCGTCGTTGTTGGACTTTTGGATGAGTTATAAAAAGATTCACGTCTTCTCTGAGGATTGGACCTCCCAGTGATCGTTTATTGGTTAGGCAAATGTGTAAACCTACCCCATCATATTTATGGCTCCAACCTAACATGGCCAAAATACTAAGGCTGTAAAAAAAAATGTATATGGTTGTAGATCATGTGATTTGTACCTTGATCAGCACACAAGCCCACACTGGTACGGTACAGCTCAGCTAAAATACCAGATGACAGAAAAGGTTTTATCAGATTTGTAGTGTTTATTTTCTCTCACCGAGGGTGACCTGACAGACTTCTTGTCCACGTCCACGCCCTGCTGGCCCTGCAGACAGGCGGTCAGCTTCTTGTGTGTGCTGTGGGAAACCTGCTTCACCAGCTCCAGACGTTTCTCCACCTGAAACACACACAGAAGGGAAGGAAGACAGAAAAGTCAGGGCACAGGCCTCAGCCAGAACCATGCACACACTGTGAGCTCCTTCCACTAATGCACAGCTTGTGTCAGCTTCAGTTACAGACATGCACTCAAACCTCAACCCAGAACAGGGTTAGATTTAAAAATAGAAACTCCATCTTTCCATCAGAGCTTTTCCCCCAATAAAACAACATCATTCTCAGTTGGTGTGAATGACGCCGCACCATTACCTGTTGGGCTTCAATGCGTCTCATTTCATTATTAAACCAGCTGAGTGGAAGCGATGTGTCTGCCACTCAGAGCATCATTAATCTGATCAATTACAATATCGCACCCCAAATCAATCAGCGAGGACGTTTCGCTTTTTGTCTCGCAAAGAGGTTCAATTTCAGCGTTCGTTAATGTTGCCCGAAGGCAGTTCAGAAAGCCATTAAAAATAACAAAATATATTAAAAAAAAATTCATGCATGCTGAATATTTTGCTCCACTAATGATTTTTCTTGTGAGATTTTTCTTGTGAGAAGCAGTGACTATCGAGCCAAAGAGGAAAAGCATTCGCACAAACACACAGATTCGATGAAGACTCATTAGTACCTGCAGCAGATCTTCACTCAGCACTTCTGTTTTTTCAGCCCTGGAAGAAAAGAGAAGAGCGGCTGTTAGGATGACAGAGAGAGGGAAACGTTAAAATTACAGAACTTGTTATTGTGGGAACTTGGCAAGTAGCGCACAAACCACTCAATCACTGTAATTGCATCATTTGCTCGACTTCTGTGCAAGAAATATAAAATGCTGCAGCTGCCTGGAGCTAATCGTGTAAGAGGAATGTTTATTTTCACAGTTGCACAGGACTCACGCTGGTCTGGTTTAATTACAAAGTCTCAAGTTGGCAATGTGACAGAAAACAGAGACTGACTGACACTTACAACATTTTTAAACTCTTTGACTTATCTTCCAATTATTTTATGGGTTGGGAATTTTTCTATCCTAATAACTAAATAAACAAATCTAAAAACTATCAGAATCATCTGAAAACACACAAAAAAGCTTCTTTTAGTTCATGGAAAACGTCCAAAAACTCTGCTCCAAAAATGAGTCAGTCTCCATAGACTCTCCCAACTTTACAGCCAAATAAACATGTTTATAGCCCGCTGCAAAGAAACGTTTTGGTCTCTATAGCTAAAGCTCCAGTCAGATAGTTAGCAACCAGTTGGCAACTGCCGGGCAACCACTGGTAGCTGTGAAAACCTCATCCACAGGGGCCTAAAGACCAGTCAGTCCCCTGATGATAAGCAGCTGCTAGGAAAAAATGTGTGTCCCCCCAACCAGTTGGTGAGAGCTTGTTTGCTGTCAGTAGGTGAGATTAGTTCCCAAGAGGTTCTGCCCCAAAAGCCTCTTTAGAGTTGCTTTGGTTGCAACTGGTTGCCACCGTCCCCTGTAGTTTGTATGGAAGACACCAACTTATCTCCAACTAAAAAAAAAAAAGTGCAACAAATTCATCCTCAAAGTAAAACTGGCATCTTTTGCAGCACGTTGCTTTCTGAGATAAGGCACAGCTTCTATTTTGCAGGTGAGCAGTCTCGCCTTCCGGTCTGTAGCAACCAAAGCAATAACAAGGAGATATTTGATGCAGCAACCTTTTTGTGACTGATCTCATTTACAGTAGCAACAGCCAGCAACCTCCATCAACCGCTCGCCAGCAGTTTCACTTTCGTGTAACTCCACAGGGTGACATTATTTAACTCACAATTTCAGCGTGTATTTAGTTCCAAAACTATATTTTTTAGCGGGGCTTCTGCTTTGACTGATAAGTGGATGCTGAGTCAGGTAACCAGAGCCTATAGCTGTCTGCTAGGACTCACCTCTGTCAGTTTAAACCACTGAATGTGACCTTTCAACCACATTTGTGCTGTTTGTTATTATTATTTAATACGTTTCTGTCTTGGTGATGCACCCATACAGCTTTTCGATTCAGCTTGCTTGCGTTAGCTGATAACTTAGCACTCCTCTATCTGGATCAACAAATATGCAATAAAATATTATAAAGACACTACAGTGGTGACTCAACAGAAGAAACTACCGGGAACTTCTAGTGACAACAAGAGAAATAACCCTTTACAGAGGCAAAGTGGGCAGTTCCTGATATTCTCAACCGTAGAGTGCAGGACTGAAGTGACTGATATTTGAAGGGGATCTAGACAACTGCACACCTGGCATGGCCATCAGCCACCAGCCAGCTATGAAGCAACAATTACAGTGTATGTGTGCCAGGGCTTAAGAGTCAAGTCACAAACCGAAATGCCAATGTTACCATAGAAACATGCTCCCAGTGGCAATGCAGTGTTACTGATATTAACTTTGTATACTGTTGATTATGTTCAGTGAAGATGAAAGGATGTAAGGAGCAGAGGTAGTGAAGGTGGATGAGTTTAAATACCTGGTGTCAACCATTCAAAACAGTTCAAAGAAGAGATGAAGAAGAGAGTGTAGGCTGACAAAGACAGGATACTGGATTAATTTTACATTTCCAGAACTAAGTATGAAAGTATTACCCCAATAAAAATTTATTAAAAAATGTTAATGTTGCCTCTTTCAGAGTCAGACTTTCAGTTAGTGTGCATCAAAGTAGTAAACATATGTATACATATAAGAATGTTTCTTATTTATCTTTTCTTATTGTCAATAAATCCCACATTGACAAGAAGAAAGAATCGCCTCCTCAAGCTGACAATGGTTCATACTGAAGACGCAAGCCTTTAAAAACAACCCACAAATATATCATTTCATTTTCCAGAAAAAAAAGAGCTTAGTAGCCCTAAAACAGCTGCTCTCCGCAGGTTTCAGCAAATGTTTCTCAAACAAGAAGAAATGGAGCTTTTGTTGGAGACTATTATCTGCATCGCATTAATGTACACATGGTACTCTAGTGAGTTTTTCAGGCAGCAGGATGGTGTGTTTGTGAGATTGAACCATTATAAACCAGTGTATGTGTTCATGATAATGAAGAAACATGTCACCCAGTGCAACACTGATGTGTTTTTAATAGTTTCTGCACAACAATGAAGCTCGATAGCACGCAGGAATAAAAACTCTCAAGCTTTAAATGTGCAGACAACACATGGGTGTTGTTGTTATTCATGGGTGTTGTTGATATCAGGCTTTAACTAATGATGAATGATTTTAATCATACCAACGATGTAGCATTTAGAAAAACATATTCTACTCCATTATTTGATCACCAGTTCCTTCAGGAAGCCAAAGCGCCATGCACTGAAATAACACTAACAGACTGCAGCACTGCCTTCAGCAGCAGTTGAACAGCTGATGGAGATCAGTGTGGATATTTCGGATGCTAAGATGACCTGTAGGTTAATAACAAAGACAGCCTCTGGAGGAAAACGTTGCCTGGAGTGTCAGAAAGCCTTTAGACAATAGATCTGATAAGATGCATAACAACAAGCTGCAAATTTAAAATAAGGCAAAACCTGCAATTACTGGTCTTATTTCACCTGGCTAACGTTTGCAGAGATATTTATCTATTGGCATCTTCTTTTAACGCTAATAAGGAAGTTTTATGCATTTTTTAATTGTCCATTTCTTGAAAGTCTCTTAACATTTATGTCTATCTGCTGGTTTAGCATTGCTTACTCCTGCTTTAAAATCACGGGGGTCAGACAAAGACATCTGTGTCCAGTAAAGATGCACAAACCTACCCGTTTGAATTTCAAAATCAATCCAAACACCTGCTAAAACCAAATTTTTGCTCTTTCAAAGTTGACATGAATGCACGACAATTTATAAAGTTTCAAACATCAATCCTGAGATGAAAGACATGAAGGTTACAGTAAGTTTTTTCCCCCCACATAAGTATTTCATTATTTTTTGACAGTTTGAATGCGTTACTGTTAAATTTCCTCTGATGGCTGTTGCAGTATTCCTCTATTGTTGTTCATAAGCAAACACAAAAAGTCCGAGTGTATAAATAGCCAAAATGCTCATTTTTTGTTGCTGTTAAAACTAAACAATGATGAGAAATAGATCCAGCAGTTAAAGATGAACCACAGCATCCTCACCGCCGTACAGGTTCTTTCTTGGGTTACCTTTCCTTCTCTCGCTCTCTCTTGCACATTTCCCCCTGACAACCAGTTAGTTTAACAAAGTTCAGAGAACAGTTAAAACAAATCACAATGCAGATACTCGGAGCTGTAAATAGAACAGATGCAGGCAGATGAGTGGATATAAAAACAGAACCAACAGCATTGAAACTACACACACACAGCTACAGCAGACATTTCTTCTCTCTGTCTGCTGCGATTCAGCCTCACTCACACGTCGATTATACATCAGGCATCAGTTTCCTAAAAGCATCTTAAGACGGTCTTTAGAGCGCTGTAATGCTCAGAGAGAAAATATGTTTGGGAGCTCTGGTTTCAGACTGAACTGCTGCAGACAGAAATGATTGTAACTTGAGGAAAAAATCAGAGTACAGCAATGAACTGAGGAACGACTGAGTGGCTTATCTGTCACTTATGAGTAGCAAAGTGCAATTTGGTGGGACCAGCTTAGCAAGTGGTTTCAGGTATCAGATCACCATGTGTCTTAATGGATATTTTCACGTGTATTTAACACTGTGCACTTGTGATCTGATAACCACGGATGCACTTGAAAACCAACTGTAAACCGGGCCAAGATAAAAAGACTAACTCTGTACCTTGTTAAAGTTTTTGTTCTGCTGAATTTTATCAGCCCTGATGTTACGCTCTGCTCTGAACAGCCTTTAGCAACTGTTTCAGTTTGTATTCAAAATATCAGTAGCAACACTGATAAACAGGTAAGTGTGAATCACCTGCGGTGCACTTCCTTCACCCTCGCAGACAGAGAAACCTGTTATTAAACAGGCAGATTAGGTTTTACAAGGTCACCTCCAGAGCCTGGAGTCTTAACTACAAGACTAATTCATTTATTTTACAAGGTCATTACCTTAATGCCTGATGTATCATATTTGACAAGTTGAGTTTTGTGAATTTGACATCAGTGTCACAAAAATTAAAATTCAATGTACTGAATGTAAATAGTTGGAACGTACTTACAGACCAGATTTGTGTGACTAAGGTCTTAAATAAAAATATTATTTACAGTTTTCCTTCACAGCAGATTAAAACTGTGTCAAAAGCATCTGTGAATAAAATTTTAAATAAAGCCAACTCTGTCTAAATGCTGGATTAGCAGAAACTCTTTGATGAATAGATGAAAATATGTTATTTTCAGTGTAACTAATATAATATATAAGTTAACACATTCAGCAGCCCTTTGCTTTCTGACCGAGAACACGCACCAGACCAGTCACACCTACCTTACCTGCCTTTCTGAGCAGCACAGACACATGTTCCCCTCTAAATGTACCTACTGCCACATACAGCTATACATTTCACTCAAATTTAGCTCAAATTCAAAATAAAAAATAAAACACAGAGTGAGCCTGCTGTGGCCCAGTGGACTTACACAACAATTCTTTTTCTGCTCGACCTCTTAGTCTTGCCAGAAATCTGCAGCTTTCTCCTCCACATCCCCCCTGCTCACAGAAAGGAGATCACCTGTTTTCAAGCAGGAGTTCTGTGACCACAAAGAGCAGAGAGGAGGTGGCGAAAGTGGGAGGAAGAGAGGGAGGGGAAGGGCGGCGTAAAGAATGAGACCTGACTATCTGGTCCTTTCACTCACTCATCGTCACCAGCCTCTGCTTTATGTTCCCCTCTGTGAACAGATTGGACTTTCAAATATGTACACATTATGTGTTTATGACTGAACAGACACACATCTCTTTCTCCCCAAAAGCCAACATTTTACATTTTGTAATATATTTAAATTCCAAGGGTGTCCTAATAGTTTTTCAGCCCTCAGTACTGAGTAAAAAGACCCATGCTCTGCTTGTATAAGCTGCGCTCTCAGATTCGTACCAGTGGAAACAAATTTATTTTTTCAAAGAATGGGCCATGGAATTTTCCACTGCCAATAAAGTCCAGTTTATCTAGCCTTAAGTGTTAGATTTAATCCTAAAATGTGAGTTGTAGCTTTCACTGTGAGGTGTTATCATGTTGCTTTTTTCACTCTAAAACTAAACATTCAGTTTGAGTCCAGATGAAATATTAAATTAAGTACTTCACTTTTCAGTTCAGCACATGGAAACTCGTTATTCTTGTGAAAACATGAATAAAGTTTTCTGTTCTGAAGATGATTCAGACCGTGTGGAGTGGTAGAGGAGATCCCAAATGCAGAGATGTGAAAGCAGACTGAGTGGAACTGAAAGTAAACCCTTTATTGACTGGTTTCAAATTCTACAAGAGGCAAAACATAAAGTCCAACAAGGAAATACTGAAAACTACAAACATCTGAAATATAAAGCAAGAAACTACACAGGGGCAAGTCGGAGCAGCCACTCTCACAAAAGACAAGGGAAGGCAGTGACTATATATACACTGAAGGGCAATCAGAGAGACAGCTAGGGAGACTGAGACGGCTGAACTAAATCACAGAAGATGAGACCAGGGAAGAAAAACTTAAAACAAAGCACAAAGAACACTACGTTTCAAAATAAAGCAGGAAGTGTGATAAGTAAACTGGGAAAATACAGACACATGAATGAATTTGACACAAGAGGATGAAACAGTGAGGAAATAATTTAAGAGGAATAAACACCAAGAGTCAAGACTATGACAAGAGCAGTTCTGTGAGGCTGTACTTAAATAAAGTAGCACTATTAAGCCTACCCTTATCATGCTAACATGCTCACAGTGACAGTGCTAATATATCTTATGTTTAGCAGGTATAATATTTATCTTGTTCCATCAATTACTATGTTAGGATGCTAACATTTGAGCCACAAGATGTAATCTCTCCAGCGTGTCCTGGGTGCACCCTGGGACCTCGTCCCAGCAGAACATGCCCAGACACAGGAGGACACAGGATGTCTGAATGTTTCACCTCAGCTGGCTCCTTTTTATGCAGAGGAGTAGCGACTCCACTTTGAGGTGATTGACAGAATTCATCACCCGTCTCTAACGGAAAGCTAATTTCTGCTGCTTATATTGGTGATCTTATTCTTTCAGTCATTACTCAGACTCGTGACCACCGGTGAGAATAAGGGCATAGATCAAACCGGCAAATTGACACCTTTGCTTTTATGCACAGCTCTCTCTTCAACCCATCGCCCTAAACTCCCACTCCCCTAATGCTCCCCTGTGACTCATCACCTCAGTGTGGTGGAAAGGTTTGTGTGTTTCTGTCATTCCATGGGCTTTTATGTTGGTCCCCGTGAAAGCTAAAATAACAAGGGACCAGTTTACCCTGCCAAGGAGAGGATGACCCCACACTGGAACAAGACCTGGGTAGGAAGCTTGAGGGAGAGTGCTTGGTGGTCTTAGCCCATGGGGCCTGGCTAAGCACAGCCCAAATGTGTATCGGACAGCAGTCAAGACCGGAGGCCCTGATGGTCCAGTCCCCGGCTGCTGATGCTGGCTACTGAGGTTTACAGTTGGGATTTAATGATGTCTCCATGACATTGTGGTGCTGAATGACAGTGTTTCTGTTTGCAGTCACAGTTTCCTGCTTCAGTAACAAAACTGAACTTATTTCTGACACAATATGTACAAACCGCTGCTCTTTCTCTCCCTGAATTCGTCTTCTCTCTGGCACTAAAGAAGTCTAAGCAAGATTCACAGTCTCTGGATTTAACAACGAGATAATGATCCTCATGCAAACACAGAGATACACGCACGCACACTAATGATGAGGTTAGCAATTGCTCACCCGTCCTGGAAAGCCAGTTGCTGCAGAGAGATGGAGATTAATGCACGCGCACACATTGAATCCAAGCATGCTCAAATTCAATGCACATTGTCTCGTTCCCTTTCCTCAGTGACAGTTTTGTAGATTTCACCCAGGTACACACACAAACGTACACATCCACTTTGTCTCTTTCCAGGTGTGACATAATTAATGTGAAGGCTAACACAAGCAAAACAAACTGCTGTCTGCTGTCACGGTGAGTTTTCACACCCAGGAGATAAAAATTCAGACTGTGTGCATTATGTTTGCAAAAGCACCTGCATAACTGAGAATAACAATGTCTAACGGACAGTTGAATAAGTCTTCAGTTTGAACTGTCCTGTCCTCAATTACCAGAAGGAGGCAAGATTCCATAATACTTTGACCACACTTATCCCAGATGGAAAAGGATGTATTATTAACTGTATATTAAAGCTATAATGTGCCTGCAGTACGACTGGACACATGAATTTGAAGGTAGATTTCTATAATGTGGGTTTGGTAACTACAGCAGCAGCAGAGCAAGCATATGGACATACACCAGTCACCTTTCTGCAAATATAGGGGAAAAAGAGACATGTTTGCACACAGTTCATACCACTGTGATCAGAAATGCCCTTTGAAGCATCTCCATCTAAAGGTTTAATTCTCCAGTTAAAATGTTGTAATTCCCAGGAAACGTGTGCTGCTAGCAGTTCCTGATGCTTGGCTGCGACTCTGCATATCTGCACGTGTAAGGAGAAGGTCAGCTGTTTATGTTGTGCTGACGTTTCCACTCGGGGGATTTGGGCCTCGTAACGCAGCATGACTGGGGTCACAGCTGAGGAAGGGAGAGGCTAACAAACACATGGTTCATATTTTGGAAATGCCTGACTCAATGAAATAAGCAGCTACATGTTGTTGACGGCCGTGTTTGCTCCAGGAAAAAAAAAGTGGGCAAACAGGAGAAAGAGAGCCACGTGTGATGAGTCTAAACCGCACTCGTGATTCAGCTTGCTCTTCTACCCTTCTCACTGCAGGGTTTTTTTTTTTAATTGTTTGACACATCAAGGGCACTACAGCATCCTGAATCAAAGCCTCAGCAACAGAGTCGGTGCTTTACTGCGGCATCAGCTTCTGGCGTCACAGCCGGGATTCCCACCGGCACAGAGAGGCAAAGAGGGGGAGGCAGCGAGAGGTGATGAAGAATACAGAAGCAGAAGAAGATAACAGATGTGTAAAAGGGATTTTTCAGTCATAAATCTTGTGAGGGGGAGCTGAAGTGACAGAGGTTGGGAATACAGAGCGTTCTCTAAAATGACTCAATTCTGTTTCCCCCCATCTCGACAAAAAAAGTCTGTCTGAAAACTTTTTGCACAGGTAGTGCAGTAAAAAGAGTTTCTCTGAACAGCACTTGAGTTAAGTTATATCGCTAATAAAGTGCAATAACAGAAAAAGGGTTTTTTGGTATGAAGCAAAATGCTGATTTGTTTGAGGGAGTGAAAATAGAAGCATGTGGAGAATTCTGCACAATCCACATTTTTCGAGTTATAAGCAAAACATTTGCAATGTGACATTTTTTCTCGCTTTCCTGGAGTTGTCTTTAACTGCCTGAAAAATGTGAAAGCCCAATCCATCAGAGTCATTCAGAACATTAAAACTGTAATGAAACAACATAAGCCTTGTTTCTTCCTCGATTTTTCTCCAGTAAATGCTTCCAGGGGAGCTTTTTTATTTAAAGCCATTGTTTCTCTTACTGAAATATCTGTCAACACGCCACAGCAGCAGTTATGTGTCAGCGCTGCTCTTAAGTTCTTCAATCAACTTTACACAGCTTAACACTTGATGTGTTTTCACTGGTGCCGATCTAAACCTGCTCAGCAAACCAAAGACCTTTTTATAAACAGCCTCAGTGTTGACATATTAAACAGTAATGCACGTTGAAAGAGAAGAGAAAAAAAGGAATTCAAGGTCACATTCAGCGGCTTTGACTCATAATGCCAAGCCACACCATGTTTTCATCACTGGATTATTAAATTTTATTAAGGTTAATGTTTAAGCTACTCAGATCTTAATTATACCTGTTACAATAAATAAATACATTTAAGATTTAAAAAAGCGATGTAACGGAGTAGAAGTCTTAGGCTACATCCACACTAGCGCGGTTCTGTTATCCATTTGAAAATTTAAGATTGATTATTTTGTGTGATTATTTTCAAGATGCTTTTTAAGGCAAAGTCAATCAGACTTACATTTTTTCGTCAATTAATCAAGTGCATATGATTTCCTTCACTTTTAATTCCTATAGAAGCAGTAAGGCTATACTTAGTTTTTCACAGGACTGCGCAGAGTCCTGTGAGGACTATAGAGTGGAAAACATAAAATTATCAGGATCTAGAGTCTATCCCAGCTACCACTGGGTGAGGAGCAGGGCACACCCTGGACAGATCATCAGTCTGCTGCATTGCGAACACAGAGAGATAGACAACCATTCACACTCATAGGCAATTTATCATTACTAATTAACCTAACCCCACTAATAGCATGTCTTTGTACTGTGAGAGGACACACAACATGATGCTAACGCCACAAGGAAAAGCCAGATGATGAAGTCCACCTTACTGTGAGTCAGCATTGCTGACCACTGCACTGCTTCCTCGTTTGCTGTGGACAAGTGCTCTGCTGCTTGTGTTTAGACCCACAGACCCACAGCTGCTTATTTGTGTGGATTAGTTTATAAGTGTAGCTTATAATTATTAAATGTTTTCCCAATAGAAAACAGAAAAATACTACACTAACCTTTGTTGTGTTCTTATTGAAAATCAAGAAACTATTGCTGTGGTGATTTTGTGCTTTCAGATCAGTGATTCAGAATGAGACGATTTTATTCAAAATACATCAGCAGAATTTTCTCTGTAACCACCAGCGAGTGTTAACGAGTAAACAGGTGAACTGAGCTGAGAAATTCAAAGATTAGATTTATAAACTGAGAAAACACATCAGCGATGTTTTGACAGTTTGTGTCCTCAAAGGTGCTTTTTTTGTTTTGCTTCTCGCTCTTCTGCTGCCGGGGAGTTTCCATCAGTGACACAGAGATCCGACACTCAGAAGCTTCAAAGAAGAAACTGAACAAGTCATCAACAGAGATTATTGTCCAAACTTTGCCTGTAAATAATTCACTTTGCGAATGTTATAAGACAAAGGAAGTGCATTTGGTAGGCCTTGAGGATGTACACGGTACTTTGTGAAAAGAAAACTGAACGTGGAAAATATAAATACTTGTAGTTCCTCGACTCTTATTGTAAAGGTGTTTCTAACACAGTGTTCAAATTCAGGCTCTACAATACACACAGTGAATACTATCAGCTAAACTACACTTCATATTCTAGACAACTCTATCAAATAAACCACATTCATCATTGCAATTAGACCTCAAAAGGCTACTAGGCAGAGACAAGCCATGTTTCTCTACTTTTTTGTCTATTATGAATAACAGCCATATATATGGTCATATGCTTTATCAAAAATGAAAGTTTTAAGCCTAATCTTAAAAATAGAGAGAGTGTCTGTCTCTCAAATCCAAACTGGGAGCTGGTTTCACAGAAGAGGGCCATTTTTACCTTGCTCAGTTTTTATATTTGCTTTTATACTTTTATGACTGTTTATGTCTAAATTTTATCTTACTATGTTTGCTATATATACATTTTTCTTATGTTTTTATGGTATGTTTACGTGTTACTGTAAGGTGACCTTGAGGGTCTGAAAGGTGCCTATAAATAAAATGTAATTATTATTATTATTATTATTATTATTATTATTATTATTATTAAAAAAGCTGAAGGCTCTGCCTCCCATTCTACTTTTAAATGGTCTAGGAACCATAAGTAAGCTTGCATGGGGCCAGATTCTTCAAGACCTTTCATGTGAGGCGAAGGATTTTAAATTTGATCCTATATTTAAGAAACATACGATGAAGAGAAGCCAATATTGGAGAACTATGCTCCCAGTCTGCATCGTGGCTCAAGAGTTGGCAGTTCGCCTTGTAATCGGAAGGTTGCCGGTTCGAGCCCCAGCTGCAACAGTCTCGGTCGTTGTGTCCTTGGGCAAGACACTTCACTCGTTGCCTACTGGTGGTGGTCAGAGGGCCCGGTGGCGCCAGTGTCCGGCAGCCTCGTCTCTGTCAATGCGCCCCAGGGCAATGTAGCTTCCTATCCCCAGTGTGTGTGAATGGGTGGATGACTGAATGTGTAAAGTGCTTTGGGGTCCTTAGGAACTAAGTAAAGCGGCATACAAATACAGACCATTTACCATAATATCTCCTATATGTGTATACAAAGCCCCTTTTATACATAATACCATGAATAGTAACTTTCCAGCTTTTTATTTAATATCACTGCAAATCATAACTGTACAAATATACTTATTCAAAACCGCAGACTGCATATAAAACACGGATGGGGCTTTGAGGTCAGGAATGGAAGTCCTTAAAAGTGCATTCATTCTAATGGCCAGTAGGGGGCGACTCCTCTAATCCGCCGCTTTCTTAATCTTTAATCTTGAATTTTTACCTTAGCTCAAATGGGAGGATAAAGCAAGTTGTGATTTAAAAGGTTTAAATTGAGTCTTCGCCAACTATCTTTTATACACAGTTTAAATTTAAACATATTCTTTAGTCCATTCCCTGAAAGCATCACATAGTAAATATGCACAAATGTCTGAAATTTAACAAACTTTACGTCTGTAGATATGGGATCTTTTAACACGGTCCAAACAGATGAGCTTATATTTGAAAACGTCTTATATGCTAAATACTTAATTCAGTCCACCTCGGGCAGGAAAATTGGTGCATGATGAAGGAAAAATGGTTCAAGGACAGAAAAGTCCCCGAGGAGAAACGTTTTAGGTGAAGTCAAATTACCCAGCATGCTTCTCTCTCACTGCTAACCAGGGTGGGGGTGGTTTTGGGGTTACTATGGAAACGGAAGAAGGATCAAGCGTGGAAGTGAAGAAGGAGGGTGAAGATGAATGAATAGCTGGAGTAAAGCGGAATCATTCCTCCACCGGCAGCCCGAGGTGCGGTGCCGGCGGTCGAGCTGTCGTTTGTCACAATGGCAGAACCAGCCGAGATGAGATCTGTATCTTTATGTCTATCACACACACACGCTCACATCTTCTTTTGGCTTCAAGGTCATTGCCTCTACTCTTTTGGTGACTGTGGAGTGGGGGTGGAATAATAAACCTTTGAACGACGAGTTCCTGGTGAGCTGACGTCTCACGAAGATGCAAATCTGTGAATAAAATGCGGGCACATGTGCCGTACGTGTGTGTGTGTGTGGATGAATAATAAACTTGTCAGAGAGATTCTCTCTCTGCAGATGAAAGCAATAAAAAGATCTTTTTCGACCATATTTTATTTATAGATGGCTCTATTTTCAGCTATTTGATCCACACTCAATATAAAACACTACGCGAGACAGATATTTCAAATTCAGCAGTCTTCAGAGCACAGTCAGTCTCTGAGCATTAAACATGCTGAACGTTATCCTCTGATTATTCACCGCTCCTTACTGCACGTTCATTAAACACAGAACTGCATATGTCAGCCCAGTCAGGCATGAACTGCAACAGTACTGCTGGTAAAAACAAACAGTTTGTTTTTTCATGATGAATTTTAACATTTTAATTTGAAATTTAATCCTCTTGAAAACTCTAATGTCAGCTAAACCCCGTTAGGACTTTGTGAAGTTTGAAAACTGAAAAGTTGTCTTCTCAGACTGTGGATATGACATCCCTTTACATCTAAGAGGCAGAATTACTAAACGGGGTGTGACTGCAATCCCCAAATGAAGCCTGTGTGCAAGTTCACTAAGGAAGATCTGCATTCACTCATCTGTCTTCTTGTCCAGGTGTTTGGCTGCTAATATGTTAATTACATCACTTCCACTTTCCCACACTGTAAAACTCAACGACGACATCATTTCTGTATCTTCAATCAGTCTCCACGCTATAATCCTGCTCCTCATCTTTCATTCTCCCTTGCAGTGTGCTTTGTGCAACCCACCTGCTCACTCCATCTTATCTTCATCACCACTGGCATCTAGACTACAGGGGGGTCTTGCAATTCCCATCACCGCTGGGATTTCATTCTGCTGCGATGGGCCATCCGAGTCTAATCGCCAAATAGCATAACTGAATTCTGTATATCAATAAATGACAGTCAGCTCCTTCTAATGATCTCTCCGTATTGAGACAGCACTCATAGGTGTGGTTAGTTTTACAGGATTTTACAAAAGTTGTTTAACTGTTGGATGAATCCCTCTGGGTAGCTCATCATGATGAAGATCAGGTAATCCTGATTCACATATACTGGGATCACTGGTTTTGGGGATAATTATTACCAGGGACAAGAGATTTTTTTAGATTAAAATGATGTGACTATAGTGCACAGATACAAAACAAGACAACATGGGTAGTATTGCAATTTATGCTGCAAAATCTTTTAAAACCTAAAACATTTTCGGGCTAACTGAGTAATAAAATTTAATTCTTAGTGGAAAACAAAACAAAACACATGATGATATTCAGCCTTGTGCTGTCTACACAGACCACCTTGATTCAGATGTCCAAGCAGTGTTGCATAGTAATCAGCGGCCACACAGCACAGGATAACAACACATAACCGAAGGGGAGGAAAAGCCTGTTCCTAAGAGCACAACCCATCAAAATGCTGCTCACAGCCAAAAGTTTCGAACGCCCAGGTCCAGCTCTCCGGAGAGCTTTCTATTTTTCTCAAGGAGCACTAAATCCCTCCAGCTTCTCTCCGATGAATACAATGAAATGGCCTGACTCATTCCAGATTCACCCGGAGTACCTCGGCCTTGTTGGCCCTCACAATTGACAAGCCAACAAAACAGAGCAAAGCCTGGAAAAATAAAATCCACCGCAGGAGGTTGTGAACTGCTTTAAAGCTGCCAGAGATTCACTTTTCACCTCCTCTTACTAAATGTTTTTGCTTTTAAGTAGCACAGAGCGTACACACCTCTACTTTTAGGGGTGAAGGAGCCGAAAGCCTCTTATACACAGCACACAAAGATGGATTAATGTGGCCTGGAAAGTGAAGGTAAACAGAAAACGTATTGTGAGTGAACAGGAAGGAGGCTGAAATTAACATAAAAACCTATTATTAAACTAAAGGATGTGTTTGTGAAGGATTTTCATTCTTATTTCCTATTTCTTGCATTCTTGTATGTTCAAATTAACTGTGTAAAGAACAAATAATTAAAAATAAATGTTGGCAGAATAACAAAGAACAGAAATATACTGTAAATCACTGCATTGTAATCCTTATTTCATCCTTATTTTGGCATTTGTGATTATACTTTTGCATAGAAGGACCTGGTCCACTGTTTATCACTGATTAATGTTAAATTCAGCCTTATTTTTATGGTAATACAGGACAATTTAAACCTTTTTTTCAGACCAAAGTAATATCTGCACACAGCTCCAGCAATAAGTCTGTATAAGAGGACAAATTCAGGGGCAAAATAAACCGCACTGACTAGAGCTTGTAATAACTTAGATGCTCATTTTTAAATTATAAAAGTTGAGAAAAGTAGGTTTGTGGAAACTGAAGGGGAATTTTAAACTCTCATCCACCCTTCCTACCTGAGATTTAAAGGTCTTTATAATATGATCTTTTTAAAAATGATTTTTTTAAAGAGCAGGAATCGCTCAGGCAGAGCAGACTGAAACTTTAATGCTCCATACTTTAATGATATCAATATTGCAGTACAGCTAAAAATACAGTCATTTTAACATAGAAGTGAAAGGCTGGGAGCTGTAAGGATAAACCTCTGATAAATTGCTTTCTCATTAACTTACCTATTTATATATAAAATGGCAGAAAAAAAATCTCCAAAGCCCAAAAATAATTCATTAAGGTATAAAATAGAAGCGGGAAGAAGCATAAATATGTTTGCTGATGATTACTGATTACGCTTTTCAGCTCTACACATGAATCACAAGCTTTAATCGCAGATAAGTTTAGGTTACTTTTGTAACCCTGGTTCTCAGAGTTGCATAATTGAGACGTCTCATCAGACAGCTCTTCTTGCTGGAGCAAAGTGATCAAAGGAGTTTATTTTGATTAATAGTAACACAAGTAACACTATGTTACTATTGTGTTAGTAACATAGTTACTAACACTAGTCATGCTTTCCAGCTAAGTCCGTTTCAAAGAAAAGGAGCAGAAAATAAACTCGATGGCTCTGTGGATCTCTGCCAAGGACCAACAGTCCACTCTTCTATGAAAGTCAACAAACAAATCATTGGAAACATCAAAGCTTTTTTTTTCTTACTTAATATTATAGTAAATTCCCCCCAAAATGTGAATGATTGGGTGATCGCATTTCCTGTTTTTTGACTCTTTGCCACTGATCAACTTTTGAAAAGGAAAAATCCACATACTCTAATATTGCTCAGGAAGCTTTGTCTGACGATCATCCGAAGCCAAATTTGGTGACGTCTGGAAAAACTTTTGGTATGAAAAAAATACATATATGTCGTCCTAAAACGCATTTGTGCCAGAACACTGTGATTGAACTTGTTTTGATGTGAGAAATGCAAAAATAACTTAGTTCAAACATTTTTAGCATAACCCCACCTAAATTAGTCCTACTTGCTCAAGGCAGATAAGCCAAAATTTAAATGAAAAATGAAAAATGTTATGTTGTGTTTACTTGATGTTAATTGGCAGCTCAGTGGTTCACAGCAAGAGAGTGTGAACCTGCCCAGAGCACGTCTGTGTGAAGTTTGTGAGCTTCGGGTTCCTCCTTGGTGGAGGTGACAACAGTAGTAGATAAAAGACAAATAAAATAATTAGTATATTATTAGAAAAAAGTGTTCTTTTTCACATTTCCAGCTGTTCTCAGTAAGATTTCAGCAATTCCTGACACAACAAATCAACCTACAGCCTTGACTGCAGTTGACACACCATCTCCTCACACACGCATGAATGTGATGTGCGAACCTTGCTGTCACTGCGGCCACCCTGCTTGAACTCTCCCACACTCTGCATCTCCTGAGCTGTGAAGAGCTGATGCACACACAGAGACAGCGAGCCCTCCGACCCCATGGTTTTATTTTCATGTCTTTACACAGCTGGTCTGAACAAGACCGGTGGTTCTTCCTGTCACCAGAGACCCTGAAATATGTTGAAATGAACAGGCTGAGGACACTGACTACAGACTGACTGACTGGACATCTGTGTAGTGACGTTCTCAAAGCTTTTTCTAAAACACAGAAATCCTGTCTATTGCTAAGAGTTCCCAATGTGTAGATTTCAGGATGTTTTGTTTTTTATTTTGGCTGAATGTGTAGCACTGTTTTATCTCTCTATCGCCTTTCTTTGCTAGTAACTTACAAGAAGTTTTTATTATGTATCTACTGACAGTGTTGCAGACTAACAAGAGTGTTTGGTGGCATGCAATGTTGGGGTGTTTAGACACACGTGTGCGAGGTTTAAGCCAATATCATACATGCAGCCCAGGACTTATCTAGACACCAAGTGTATAATAATACTGGTTTATCAAATCTGCCAGGTCAAGGTTGAGTTTTTGAACTCAAACCCACAATCTTTTCATAAACCTCAATCAAGAGATTTTTAATGATTCAACCAAATAAAACCAAATGGGATGTGAACCACTGGCTCTTAGCATATAAACCTACTACAACGGGACCGCTCCAACCAAACGCAGGCCAGTATTGCTTCTGCCAATGCAGCTAATTATGCTTACTGTTATTATTATTAATACTATTAAACCCGTTTTTAAAACGGTAGAACCATTGAGGTCAACTATGTAACAGGCTTATGATCAGCTCAGTTCAAGAAAATTGGGAGATCCAACCAAAGACTTAAGTATCTTCAGCTTTATAACCATGTAGGGTTTGAATATAGACCATGAGTTGGATACTTTTAGGTGACCTTGTGAGAGATTTCTGAAATCTAGTGGAGACTTTACCTGAACTCTTTACACTCTACTGTCTAAGGCCTGCCAAGTAAATATGAAATCAATTAAACAACTGATGATCTGAACTGATTGCTAATGCCGAAAGACAAACTGATTATTTGACAGCCCGAATTGAGAACATGTTTTTCTGTAATTCAGGTGCAAAAAATACGTTTCATTAGAGGCCCTTTGATTCGTTGGCCCCTTGCTGAGAGGTGCTGCTTCAGAGAAGCAAAAGCAAACCTTTAAAATGTAAGACTAAAACACTTTGTATCTGATCAGGTGAAACCCCACTGAGCTATTAGTCTGCAGCTTAATTTGATGTTAACAGATCCTCCAGGGCCTTTCCTGGATAAAACTGAACATCTGGCGAAGTGGCTGTTCTTCAGAGAGCTACAGACATGTTTTGTTTATCCTGCCCCCCTCCAGCCACCAAGTCCAAAAGGAGTTGGGTCACAGCCAGCGATGGGTTCCACAAGAGCCTTGCATATTTTGGCAAGCAGGTCAACACTCTGCTCTGTTCACTTGTCCTCTTTCGCTCTCATTTTTTTTAAATTTTGTTTGTTTAGTTTTTTGTCAGCTCAGTCCCTCCCTCCATAAAATCAAGCCATTTCTCTCTGAGCCTCTCGTCCCTCGTTGTAGCTCAGGAAACACACAGCCGGGTCTGGCAGCCGGGCTGAGGACAGCCCATTGGACTGGTCTCTGCAGGAGTGCTGATTGAGCAGGGGAGGCCTCTCTCCTGCCAAGTTCTCATCATACTCAGCACTTACAGGGAATGACTAATAGCTGTGAGAAGAGGACTGAAGAGGGAGGAGAAAGACAAGACAAGCACCCAAAAAGTTAGAAAATGCACTAAGGGTGAGAAATTCCTTGCTTGCAAACACGCCTTTGTATTAATGCTGCCATTGCCAAAGCTGTGAAATAACTCAAGCAGGTGACAGGCGGGACGAGACAATATGCTGCAGGGGCCTGGAGCAGGAGCAGCATTGTCAAGCTGACGCGAGGTTTACAGTTTTAAATGGAGTGTTTTGTCGTTCATCCCACTGACGGCTAACAATAACGATGATCTGCGAGAGAGCAGGGATGAAAGGAGTCGGACGCTCCCTGAGCTTCCCTCCCTCCCCTCTCATATCTTCAGACTTTCTGTCTCTGTGAGGTTAGGCCGTCGCTGTGGATACCATTGACCTCGCTCATCCTCGGTCAGGCTCAGCCTTTTGCGATTTCACATTTCTCGCAGTGACATTTTATGATGAAAATCACTTCTGAGGACAGCAAGCTCTCGTGCAGGACCACAGTCCTAGTTTTCTGCATGCAAGCTGTGAGATCACTTCCTGTCACTGACAGCTCTGATACTTGTGAGCCAAGCATGAGCATACAAGGGTGTTGCATGGCTGGCAAATGTATCTGAAATGTTGCATCTGAAATGTTGCCAGCACTTGTAATCTGAGCGTGAGCTCACAAAAGGCTTTTGGCAAATTGGCATCTCACAGCATCCAGACTCATGAGTTCAGAAAAATAAGAAAGAGACTGGTGGAAATCTATAAACCTGTGCTGTGATAGGATTCCCCAGCGGCTCTCTCTGATTTTTAAACACATTAAAATCACCACAGAGGATAAATCACAGTCACTGCGGTCAGATACTCTCTGAGTAACAGCTTTTTCTATTTTCACAGTCAGCTTCTGGGACTTTATCATCACTCACACATTTTAGTTTTTAATGTTATCAAAATCGAGCAGTGCAATAAAAAATCTGTACCATGTTATTTGTAACATATTAAAATAAATCTCTCAATCTATTTGTGTCATTTCATCTTTTCATAGTAAAACAATAATTGCTGGCAACGCTGTGGGGTCTAAAAGTGTGAGAGCACATCAAAAATATGAAATATTTTCATCTAAACTTAGAAATTATCTGAAACTTGTGAGAATTAAGAAACATAAGCTCTGACATGTGGAAAATGGAGGACTGTGGCTCACATCAACGAGGCTCTGGGTTCAAACCCAAGCAGGTTCACCTGTGTGAGGTTTGCATGTTTATCAATGGAAAATGCACTTACTTAAACCATTCCTTGCCCAGGTCCCATCATTGCTCAATTCCAGCTCAATATTTTTGTCCTTGGACTCAAATAGAGCAGATTTTATGATTCATAGCTTAAAATATGTATTTTTGTTTTGTTTTGTCTTTTCTTCGACCTTGGTGCAGCCCTGAGTTCATGCTTTTTCTGAAACATCAGCCCGATCTCATGTGGATGAACAACAAAACACTCCATTTTAAAAAACTCTGTTTCTTTGTGTTCATGAACACAAATCTCTGCAGTGTGTAAGTAACGTATTTAGAAATGAGGCATTTTTTATTATTTTGTCCAGACAAAGTGGGGACGTGTTACCACAGCAACCAATAAACCCATACAATAAACCAAAGAAGTGGCTACCATTGTATTATAACAAAAAACATGAGATTTTTCTAACCTTATCCAGTGATTTTAATGCTTAAACTTAACCGAGCAACAGTTTTTTAAAATAAAATAATGTATTTTAAAAGGTATTATACAAATGAAGTGTTAAAATCTTTGACGTGTATACATGAAATGTGGGTCTCTGGTGTGAGCTTTCAAATGATTTGGCCTGACACCATCCCCTCCAGCCTCCAACCGAACACCTTTGCACCTTTAAGAAGTGGAAAATATAGGGACACACAAGAAAGGTGTAACTTGAGTCCACAATCATGGATCAACAGACCAGAGATCGTGTCTAAACTATGTAGCAGCCAGGCAGGAAGAAAAGAGGAAGACCACAGCAAAGGTTCATGGATGAGGAAGAGATGCGGATGAGAAGCAGGATACAAGGGAGAGATGGAGGCTTTGGTAACCCCTAAAGGGAACAGCTGGAAGAGACGGAGGTGAAAGGTGAAAAAGAAGAAGGATGAAGAAGAACAGTGACAAAGAAGGAAGAAGAAGAATGAAGAAGATTTTTGCCACGAGAAAGAAGATATTTAAACTCCTTCCTCTCAAACAGAAGGGGTGGAAGCAGGTGGGTGGAGCTTCACAGCCAGACCTGTGTGCCTGAGATGCCACATTAGGGAATATTCACTCTCTGACATCACAAAGAGCCAAGAGCAGAAAAAACGATCCGAAAAAAGGAGTACAAAACGATGTGTTTTGTGGTCAAATGTATGTGGACACTTGAACATCACAGTTAAAACTCTGCTGCTCTAACAGCCTCTGCTCTTCTGCCTGCAGACTTTCGAGCAGATGTTGAACCTGCTGCAGGGATTTCATCCACAGGAGCTTTAGCGAGGTCCAACACTGATGCTGGGTGATAAGCACCGACTGGCTCACAGTTGGCGTTCCACTTCATCCCAGAGCTGTTGGACAGAGTTCAGGTCAGGGCTCAAGTTCATCAGCACTCCAATATTATCAAACTGAAACAGGAAACTACTACACAAAACAGCATCATGAGCACTTGAGCCAAAAGCTCAATGAACTGATTAATCATCAGAGATAAAATCAATCTGCAACCATTTTAATTAATGTTGAAATATGTCAAACTCTTGCAGATTTCAGCTTATTGCACACCATAATTTTCTGTTTTCTTTGATATTTATGTAGGATGCATATGTCATAAAACATATATGTGGGAAAAAGCTGAAAATCTTTGGGATTTGGGGGAAACAAATGACTTAGAGATGTCAGATTGGACATTTACCACTGAGAAAATAGCTTACATGCATAGCTTACAGTGAAAGCAGCTCCTGGCTGTGACCCTAACTTTGTGCTGCAGCATGTAGATTTCCCTTAAATTCAATTTAGCCTCAGGCAGCCTCAGACTAACAAAAGCTTTTTGTACAATACAACTGTAGCAGGAAATCAGCTCTGGCATATTTTACTCTGGTCTATTTTGAGGACACAATATAAAACATATAGAAATAAAATGTAATTCAATTCAGTATTAAGTGAGAAATGTAACTGCTATCTTCTCATTTTTCCTCCATATATGATGTCAAGCCTGTTACTGAGCAGAAATAGATCTGAAGGCAGGGATCAGGAGACACAGATGCACATTTAGAAAAACTAACACACACACACACACACACACACACACATATATAAATTATGTTTAGTATGCAGTCTCTGAAATGTCCTTGTGTGCATCGGACTAATAGCCGCCTTGGGAAATCCTCCACTCTCACAAAACATGAATCTGTGCCAGCAGCTTTGTTAGCACTTAACCAGCCCCTCAGTAACAGCTATGCAGACATCTATACATATGCATGTATACACACAGGCTCAGAGTCACACACACTTCACACTCATGCACACCCAAGCAGCAGAAAGCTGCTGGGGATGAAACTTAATGGATTTACAAGGCTCTTCACAGGAATGAGCAGTTTGGCCAGTTTGTATAAATACAGATCAACGTATGTTAGCAACAAAATAATATTTGTAGAGCACAAAACAAGTCTGCTCTCTCAGCTTTTTCCAGCTGTTTTGGCAGCTTCTGAACACCTGAGACTGCAAGCTTGACTGTTTCTAATAGGACCCGCCCACACCTGGAGGCAGAATCTGTATAAAGGACAGCATGCGATTTACAGGTGACAGGATGTCTCTTAGTTTAGCTTCAGTTGTTATGGATCTGCACTGTCCACCAGCATACATATAAACAATCATCAATAACACTGGTTTCAATCAGCTGTGTAATCCGCTCTTCATCAAATTAAAAACACTCACATTTAAAGCCCACAGAGTCTTTGAATTTGTTTCAAGCGTCCACCGAGAGAAAACTATGTGTTTAATACCAAATCTATGAATATGAGGACAATTTGATTTGAATTTGGCTTTTCTGTTCTGCTGAGTTCTCACTCTGCTCATCTGGATATGACTATTGTCCATTATTATTGATGTGCGCAAATATTCTGTGTTTTTAAATTTATTATTATTGTATTTATTAATTTTGTATTTAATTTTATTTATCTAAATATCTAAAAGCAGTATTCAATTCAGATGTAACTGGGTAAACTGTTTTCACTTTATAAAGACAAAAACTTTGATTTTATTGGATGTCAGACATTCTCCACCATCTTGAAGCGGAGTACCGGCTGTAGTCCTCCTGTCACCAGCTGTAGTCAAATATATGGAGCTGTAGAGCATCCTCAGGCTGAGAGACTCACTGCTCAGTTATTCCTCACAAATTAATTGGTAAATAATGTCATTTGGAGGGGAGAGACTTGTAACTATAAGAAGAATTAACCCACCCCACTATTGTTGCACATGAAAAAAAACGACACTCAGTGCACACGTAATGATACATGAAGAAGAAGAAATGCCCGTGTATTTGCTGCTTTGGTGCCACATCCCTCCTTAAACTGTCATCTTCCTCAATGCAATAAATTCCACCACGGTGAATCATGAAGCTGCTAATTTTGACTTTTTGAAGTGTTAAACACCTGCGTGTGTAAATAAAAACACCGATATCCAACTGCATTGTATCGATGATTGCTCAATCACAAGAGAAAGTAATAGGAAGTATTACACTAAGCAGCACTTCAACCAGGATCTTTGAACATGTTTTTAATCTCATGCTATTCATTCCTCTCTTACTGCTCTGTCTAAATTATGTTATTAAGTATTAAAATGTTTCTGTTTGAATTTTGCCAGGTGTCATTATACCTTCCCCTCATCTTCATATTTCAAATAACACAAGTAAACATCCGACTAATTGAAATATTGAGTCCACAGGCTTCTTGAAAACAGCCATTAGTCCTCTCAAATCTTCTCTGCCACAGTAATTACTGTAGAGAGAATTTAATCTCTTTCCATTACTGCCACCCTGACCAATGGAGACACGATCTCACGGCATAACCAAACTGAATTGGTTTGTCCTGAGAAACGGGAGACTTATAACGGTGGTGTGTTTTGTTTGTTTGTGTTATGAAGATAAGGGGGAGGCTTTGCCAGGGCCTCGATTTACTATGTGCAAATCAGAAATGTGCCAGCAGGTGAGCGCGACACATTGTGTGAGATATGGCAACCACGCAGGTAATATTCCTGCAGGAAGCATGCGGTTATACATCCCGCTGATGGAGCCAGAGATGTGTGCGTGCGGGTGTCGCTCGTCCATCCAAAGATTTAAATCAGCCGTCACAACAAACACAAAACAGTGGGTGGAGCTTAACAGCAAGCTCTTTAATAATCGTTTCATCTGTGGCTGTAGTCCTTTAAAAATGTGGAAAATGGGCTTTTTGATTAGTCAGAAGTACAAACCAACGTGGCTATAATATCATTTTGACTGTTATAAATAATAATTACATGTGTCTATATATGTATATAGCCTCTGTAGAAACTATCCACACCCTCACTTATCTTAACTGCACTACTGTATAGCTCTGTGTAAATAATCATTCTGTACATACGATAATTTTTAATCCTACAACTGTTTACAACTTGCATAGTTCCCATTTCTGTATAGCTGTATATCTCAGATTTCTGTAAAGTTATTTATTTCATATTCTGTATAGTTTTTCATATTTATATCCTGTTCATAGCCTGTACATAGCTTGTACTCACTACAGCCTGTACATACCTATAGTTATAGAATATTCACAACATACTTCATACCGTGTACATTGTAACATACCATAATAGACCCATTTCTGTAATATACTTACATATCTATATTATTGCTAATATATATTGTAATATATCTACCGGTATATCACTAAAGCACTTCTGGATGGATGCAAACTGCATTTCGTTGCCCTGTACCTGTGCATGTGCAATGACAATAAAGTTGAATTCTATTCTATTCTATTCTATTCTACGACTTCAGAAATCTAACTGTTGCAGATTTCCCTTCCTGATACAACCCCAAAGGTATTTGCGCCTGGGATCAAACCAGAGATTTTTTTCCTCTTTGAGCTTACATGTAAACCACTACACTATAGAGCCAATTACTCTAGTCTAGTTGAAAAACTGATCCCAAACCTTTAAGTGGGATTTAAAGTTGCACAATTGTGTGTAGAGGCATTTTCACCCAACCTAGACGCACTCCTGTGCAGTCCTTCAAAATCCTAACCGCGCATTGATGTCAGCAGATGATGTAAGCATCTTCCAAATGCTGATTGGTTGACTAGTGTGCCAGAATAGAGCAGTGAGCAACAACGGAGTTCACTGGGAACGAACAAACTGTGAAAAAAAACTTCAAAGATCAAAAAATATAGAATGAAAACAGAGACGTGACTGCAGTGGACGCTTTTCATTGGCTTTCACACTCAGTTTGTAACCCAGACCGCCTTCACCACGTCATTTGTACACTGCCTCCATCTGACATCAGCGCTCACTTCATCCCCGGAGCAGAGCGGACAGCAAACGTACCATCTCCGCTGGACCATAAGTCCCACTTTACTCACTCTGACGGACACAAAGAAGAAAATGAAGCTTTTATTTTTTTAAATTTCTTTCCATCTTCTGATGATTCACTCGTTCAATGTGATTCCCCATCAACAGCTTTGCTTTCTAAAATCAAGTTATTTCCAAATAATCATGAGATATAAGTTCAGGATCAAAAATAGCTCAGAAAAGGAAGAACAATAAAAAGAAAATAATTTCTAAAACAACACAGATTTGTTTCATTAGTTCAGTTTCTTAAAGGTGAATAATTGTAAACTTTAATCCAAAAGGATTTTCTCCTATAAAATCTGAAGAAAGCTGTGTCTAAAAAAAGAGACACAGACACACACAAACACACACACAAAAGGACATGAATTAAGATTTAGAGTTAAAAAATAGGCCTGTTAAATGTACATTTAAGAAGATGCAATTCTTTATAATTATAAGCAACACGTACCATCGTATGTGTCGTAGTGCACAAAGCACCAAAGACATTTTCTCGAGGTGCAGAAGTGGATTAATGAGCTCGCCACACACTGGCACAGCTGGGGTCTCCGACTGCGGGTGCGGAATAAATTCGACACATTTGCTTTAAAGTTGGCCTCAAACCTGATGAATGACCTCTTTTTACGTCCATGGAGACACGTGGGGAACTTCCCAAAGTCTGGCTTTCACAACCTTACACGCTCCCAAATCAGCGTTGCCCTGAGTTGTGCTGCAGGTGCACTAACCTGTTGTTACCTGAATAAGTAACGCAAGCTTGGTTGTTACTGCAGTTACTTATCAGCAATGTGGGTGTTCAGCTTTGTCATTACTCATGTATTTACTTATAGTTGTATGTCAATGTATGTCAAACTCAGCTGAGGCCAAACCTTTTTGGATTGGCCTGCATCCCCGGGGCACGCCAATAACACTGACGCCGATTAAACTAGAGGTCATCCATGATATCGATACCAAAGCTGGTATTGTTACTAGCGCAATAGGATTGATACTTTATTTCTATCTTCAAAGTTCAGTATGTAGCTTAGTTGAACTGTGTTTTTTTAAATGTCTGAACCTTTTTGTGTTAAAATAGCACGTCTATTTTATTTATAAATCACACTTAAACATCAGAACTTGATCCAAAGTGCTTCAGAGACAGAAACATTTACATTCCAGGTATCCAAAAAACAAAACAGCTTAAAAATACATGAAAAGCTGAAAGGTGTTTTTTTGTTGTATTAAAGTGAAAAATGTGATTTAGTGGTCATTAAAATGTGTTCAGAATTTGATAATTAATGATTATTCATCCCATGAATCATGGCAGACTGCTCTCAACATAAGCTGCCTTTGTAGCTGAAAATATCAGTGTTGTTATCGGCCCTGTATTAAAATTTACAGTATCGCACAGCACTAGATTAAAACCAGATTGATTAGGATTATAAGTACATCTTATCTGGTATGTTTAGCCTAAAGATTAACCCATATAAAACTTTAAAATATGATATATTTCTAAGTGAAATTAAGAATCGTTTTTTAATAAATTTTTGTAAATAACCTTTTGTAGCCCAAATTCTTGCTGTAACCGAGTTAAAACTAGTTACTACCAAAAATGAGTGACCACCAGAGGTCATTGTGTCTGTTCATGTTCATCTATTCATATTATGATTTATAAATACATATATATGTAAACATATATATAAACATAAAATAAACACATATAAAAATGGACGCAGCTTTCAGGTCTGAGAAATTAAGCTGAAAATGAAAATGTTCATGATGACTAGCAGAGGGCGACTCGTTGCAAATAGAAATTGTATTGAAGTTTGACCTACGACCTCAGTAAACACTTTCCTGATGGGTTTTTGGTCTCAGTTACTAGTTTCATGTTTTATTGAATGAAGCGTAGATTTATTTTTGTGAAATATTGTTACATTTAGACAGAAACAAACAAAAAAGCAGGGCTTGCTTTGAGGCATGGGGTTGCAAATCCCCTCTGTTTCTCTGTCACAGCCTCCCCTCACTTCAACAAACAACTTCACTAATAAATGACACCCATCCTTTCTATGCAGGCTATTGTTTCACCTGGACTCACCTTTATAAAAGAAAGAGACATGACTAAACCACTTTCAGCTCTCCGCAGGCAGCACTATCAAAGGAGTCATGTGTGCCTTTTACACAAGAACAGCACAGCACGAGTCTTCCCCCTTTATATTTTCCTCCCTTTCTCTCTTTGTATTTTTTTGACACAAAGGTTTTTTTTGCTTCTTTCTCATTTTAAGGAACTCCACAATGCCTGGTGAAACAAAAACAAGAGATTCTCTGCAGATGAAGTAACTCCTCGCCTCGGGCTCCTCAGAGCTCCTCTGGGTTTCCTTGGACCTTTTTACTTGTGAGCTGCACAGCCCTAATAAAGCACAACCATTAAAAACCAGAGAGAGGGAGATATTTATGGCGCTCCCCGCAAGGCCTCGCTTCCTCGCTGCGACCCACATTCTGTAACGGTGAAATATTCATCGGCGTTATCGCTGCCGATCAGGATGGAAGCCTTGAACAGCAGCGTATGTTGTGTTTGGCGAAGCCGCATCAGGCAACACTGAATATTTTAACAGATAGCGACCAATGTGTTTGTTCCTCTGGATTACGCTCTCACGTCAACGTGATAAATTTTCAGCACGATCTGCGAGAGACGTGAACGTTGTTAGAAATCCATTTACGAGGCAGAAAAGGTCGCGGAAGGAGGAAAGAAGTGGAAACAACAGCGTGGAGGAAAGAAAGAGGCAACGATGGAAGGAAAGGGTGAGAAAATTCAGGGCAAACATAATCCTTCAGTTTACTTTATGCTTCCTTTGCAGGGCGTGGGGCTTTTTTTTTTTCTATATGTCAGCTGTGATTAGATCAGACGCCGCGAGGCAGCAGATGCCTTCTGAGGAGAGGCCCTCAGGCCGCACACACAGACTCCATCTTCATTCAACACTGCAACAACATGAGCCAAAAAGGTGAGGCTGCTGCTGTTCTGCAACCCAGTGCCAATGCAGAGCTTATTATGGGTGGAGGCATGAAAAAGAAAAAAAGACAGACTGCATTACAGTCTTGGGAGGAAGACTTTGAAGAGTAACACACCACAGAAAGCCTGCTTCTTTGCATGAACAGAGAAGATCACCTGCTGTGTCATTCGGGAACATATGCTGCCGTTCTCAGCTATAAGTCAGTCAGGGAGCGTCGCTGCAGGATGATTTGACAACAAGTGTTTCAAGCCAGAGGAAGCCTTCAATCACTATAAAAAAGAAAGTTGTATGTTCGAAAGTGCTGCGTGAATACAGACATTTAAGGTGTGCACAACCAAACCATCTGCCTGTTTTTGAAATGCTGAGCAGATTTATAAATTTGAGGACTGTTTGATTCAAAAAAAGAATTGGAGGTCAAATAAAAAGCAGCTTTAAAGAATCCTGTTTGTAGGTCTCACATCACCTTAAACTTGCCCTGTTTTCCTGCTTCCTCTTCTCATCCAATGGCAGTGCAGAGAAATAACCATGAGCCGCTTTTTAATGACTGAAGCGAGGCAACACTTAATATCTGATCAACTGATAAGGACCCAACAAACAAGCCTGCAAGTGTGTCGCTGCTGCAGAACAGCAAAGAGTGCCGGGAAATCCTTTACATCGGAGCTCAGAGTCATGATACTAGATAAGATTCTATGAAGAACCACTAGTACAACGCTTTCTGCTGAAGTTATGTTTGATTGCCTTAGATGCAAAGAATATCCCACAATTTGTTTAGGAGACATTTCTACAGCTCTAATATACATTTACATACATAAACTCAAAGGAAAATAGGTTTGGCCTAAGTGCAAAGGCTTAAATCACATACTGGGATCACAACATTTTAGGTTTCCTCTCTGTCTACACCGACTAATGAAGGCAAAAAGCTGTTAAAACATCAAAAGTAACAAACTTAGACACAGTGTTGAGTATGTGGACAACTTAGAATCACTAATTAACCTAACATGCATGTGTCTGGACTGTGGGAAGCCACAGAACCCACAGAGAACCCAAGCAGGCACAGGGAGAACCGGGACAAAAGGAAAGAGGACCAGTGAAGTTCCTAAGTATCATCCCGAGGAGAAAATGAATGTCTGCACCAAACATTATCCTAAGCTGGGAATCCATCAGCTCATCTCATGGTTTAGCATCGAGGGCAGCAGCCAATATTTTGGGGTTTCAGGACCAGCAAAAACACATGGTTCACACTTCCTATTCTGGTCATTCCTCTGTTCCAGTCACTGGTTACCTCATCCTTTCTTTTTTTAAAAACACCAGTTCCCCACCTGAAATAGGGCGAAAGGCTGAGTAACGCCAAACAGGTCACCCTGCCACCATCACAGGGTGCATTTCAGCCAGACTGCATTTCCTTTTGCTATACATACACACTGTTTACCTGGTGCTCAAACATGATTAATCAATACTCCTCAGATTTCTGTGAGCTGAAAGCTGAAAGCTTTTGATACCTGCCTACAGATGCTGCATCTGTAGAGATTACAGCATATGGCATCATTGATGTTTTAGTGTGAAATATGAACAGAAAGGCGAGCTGGTTTAGCTCAGCCGTTAGCCCACACCGAAGCCCTTTTTTCACAGGATCAGTTTTACAAGGAGACCTCAGGTTATTTGAAAATGTCCCCATAACATTCATGTTTCATGCAGAGCATTCACACTGCTTCAGTGAAGTCTGTGTTTTACTGACTTCTGCAGTCAGCAGTTACAAATCAGATCTTATTATTAAGAGGCTGCAACATAAAAACTGTGGAGACAGCAGCATGCTGCTTACCAAATGCTGCCATGCGTGTCATCCATCTCATCTCAGCATCCTTTGAGATTTCACTGTGCTGATACATTTCACTTTATTCTTCCTCAATATAAATTCATGCCCTCCTAAATGTTAGTCAAACCTTCTTTTATGATTTCCAGTAAAAAAGCTGAAATCACCAAGATGCCTTTATCACAAGACCTGTGTTTCTGGCAAAATATGGTGGGTAATGTTTAACTATACATATATTATGATCACAGGTGACCTCTGCAGTTATCGCATGGGTGGATTTCTCTGAGTTTTAAAAGTAACACGGAGGAGAGGATGCAAATGCAGGACACTCAGAGATTAAATAAAACTCCAAAATGCAATTCTTTAATCAGAAATAAGATGAGGCAAACAATCAGCAAGAAGTTAGGTCATTAAAAGGTCATGCACAAGAAGACAATACTGGAAAAACAGTAGTGAGGGTCAGATACACATGGAAGGAGACACAGGTGAAGCTAAAGAAGGCGTGTCAGACAACACAAACTTGTCCCTTGCACACTTAAAATGCAAGCAAGTTTCTCTTTTTGAAAACAGGAAAAAGCTAAATGAGGCAAATAATTGATCATCTAACACGGACATGCGGCGCTTCGAATAATAACTCAATTTCTTCTGCAAGAAATCTCACATTGTTTTAAAAGCCTAGATGCGCACGTAAGCGTGCGACAACAAAAACACACACAAGCCGAAGCCTTTTCTGTCCTTTTAATCAAAGGAATTCCTGATGATTATGAGGAGGCAGATAAAAGGGAAGTGCTCCTCTTATCTGCCAGATAATCAATTTACACTTTCCAAATGTTCGCCTCTGTCACTGGCCACCTCACAGAATGGATGTCATTTAAATCATTTTTAAAAACTGAACCGTGCCAGTATCTGAGAGCAAGCCTCCACCAAATCCCCAGCATTCAGCTCATTTATGTAACTTCGATGCAAACAGGATACTGTCATTTACCTGCATACTGTAAATACCAGCCGTGTGTGTAAGTGATGTGCTCCAACATGAACTCTAATTTTAGCTTCGATGCAGGAGAGAAACCTGCGGCGAATGTGCAGGAACCTTTCTTCTCCGGAGCGATGGAACTAATTGCTATTTACTGTGTTACATAAATGACATTTTCCATTATGTGTGTACGCCACTGCTTGAGCCAGCTGCGTGGGACGATGCAGCTCGAAACACGCTGCAGAAATCCATCCTGAGATGTTAAACCGAGGCAAGATGTAACGGGAAAGGGGGGGGGGGAGCGGGGAAGCCTGGCCGGTGAGTCACCACCTGCATCATTTACCTGCAGGCGGCACCGACACTGAGACAGTCTGAGACTTAAAGACACCGTCCAGGAATCCTTTCAGGTCTGATTACGTGCATAAATAAATGCTAAATGTAAGATATTAGGAGGTAAATGGACATTATATGAATTTAGGTGAAGGCAGTTTAATAATGTATCACTGAAACAACAATCATGGTGTTCAGTGAAAGTGAAATAACAAATGATGATACTCAAGATCATGTGTGATTCAGAGGTTACATTACAGTAAAGTACCAACATACAGCGCGCAAGACAGACGGGTGGAGACGGGTGGAGACGAGTCTCAGGGGATTTGTGGCAGAAAGTGAAAGGGAAGGTTTACGAGACGACTGTGAGACCTGCGATGATGTACGATTTGGAGACGGTGGCTGTGACAAGCGAACGACAGGAAGCTGAGGTTTTCATTGAGAGTAGAGACGATTAGAAATGAGGACATCAGCGAGACAAAGTTGGAGAGGCAAGGTTGAGATGACTTGGACATGTGCAGAGGAGGGACAGAGGACTCCCTGGACAAAAGAAGACGGAGCTGTCAGGCAGGCAGAAAAGAGGAAGACCTCAGAGGTTTGTGGATGTAATGAATATTAATTGCACATAAGCGTGTGTGAGCAGCTCTGTAAAAGCAGGATTTTACCAGTGTGCTGGTCTGGAGCATTCAGGTGTGTGTTAACACAATGCCACAATCTTCTCAGCAAATTCACCCAGAGGTCAGACCACGCTGTCAAAGCCTAAGTTAGAATGTTAAAGGTTAAAGTTCATCACACTACAGTGGAAAAAGAGTTGCTGGGAGAAAAAAAATCTCTTAAAAAGACAATCAAACACAGGATATCAGCGTGAACACCTCGCACTAACTGTCAGCACAGGGGTGATGATCTGAGCACTTTACAGTCACTGAGTTGACCATGAACTCCTCCTCCTCTACACCAAAGTACAAGTGAAAAGTGAGGCCGATAGATAAAGCTTTCCACAAACTGGATCCTACAACAGGACAATGATCCCAAGAACAGCAGCAAATGTACAACAGCGTTACTGAAAAAGAAGTGACTGATAGTGCCGCAATGAGTCCGCAACTCCAGAGAGCAGTATGTAAACAAATGCCTGCAAACTTCAATGAAATGAAGCAACATAATTCAAAAGAGTCATGAAACAATTGCTGCACAACAATGCGAGAGTCCGATAAAGTAAAACAGAAAGACATCACTTTAATGCTGCTAGAGGTGGTTCTGCAAGCTGCTAAATCATGGGGTGACGCCTGTGAGACGTTCTTATAGATTATTTTTAATATTTGCTGATCATTTTTTTTAATTTGCCAAGTTTTTTCAGATGCATACAGGATGTGATCTACATCAGTCACGCAGTAATGGCATAAGCATTTCCCCCCTAAAAAGTGCTTCCCATCTCTGTTGGTGCACTTTAAAGTACTTAATCTGGAGTTCTTCAGGGATCTGTTCGAGTGAAGAGCTGCGAAGGCTGAGTACATGTGTGAAAAGCTGGAAACCAAAAACAGAGAAACCCACTTAGCCGCTCATCAAAGTGGGTCAGAGTTTTGTTGATTGTGACAAAGAAGCTGCCTCGAACCCGCACAGGGACGCTTTGCGTAGACAAGAACAAGGTGAAACAGAAAGTGAGCAAACTTGTGATTAACACCATTTCCAACTTGATGACTTATGCTTCAGAGATGAAGCCGTCACGTATACAGAAAGACCTTGAAGCCAACTTCTGACGACAGACAGAGACAGTAAATCAACAGCTGCTGTCACAGTTACAAAGGGTAGACAAAGAGCAGGATGGAGTGACATGAAACCTCTACGCATGATAAACAGACTAGCCCAGCAGCTACACTGGCATCAATGAACCAGAGATTTGTCACTCCTGAAAGGAAGAGGAGAGCCTTTTACTGCGAATAATGAGGGCTGAGACTCATTACACAGCGGGGTGTCTTTAACAGCCGAAATACACTCTTTGTTTTGTTATCTTCAACTCAAAGCAAAGCCGGCGCTGCAGCACAACCAAGGACAAAACTCACAGCGGCTGTCGGCTGAACGGGCAGGTTTGAAAGTTGGAAGTTTTAAGGTTTAAAAGCACATTAAGAGGCACATTTGGTGTGGACTTTCGTGGTTTATTATCAGGCTAATTATATGATGTTTTCATATTTGCACCATGTGACAAGTGGTGTGTGATTTAAGGTGGCGCGCATAAGCGTTACCATCTGATAAAGAGCAGGTGTGCTTGAGATGTTACGTTCTTTGTTGTGCCCGGTAAAGGTAAACCTGGTGGCTGCAGTGTGAGAGTCACTGGTCTGTTTCTTATGTTGTGTTTTGTTTAAGTTTGCCTGGAAAAAACAAGGAAACGTGAACATTTGAGCTACAAGAAGAGGCCTAATGGAGAAGCTTAGGTGCTGGTTTGAGCTTGTTTGAGCAGAGTCCTGCACCACAGAGCAGGATTTAGGTTTATGGCTCACTTTGTCTGAGCATACATCACCATGGTAACCTACCTGCTCTAGAGCAGGTTATGTTCAACATCAGAGATCAGCAGGTATGAAATCAGCACCTGAGCACTGAAGTCTTTCACTGATGAGAAATATGTATTCATAGATTCAGTGTTTTTGTTCTATCAACCTCATTGTATGATCCTAAGACGAGTCAGTTATTCTGTTTTTATAGTCAGTCTGTGCTTGCTCTCACACTGGTTAACACCACCAGGCCTGCAGCTAAAAGAATAAAAACTAAAACTGCCTGACACACATTTAAATATTGAACTTAATTATGTTTAAATAGCTTCAAATAGGCTAAAATTTATCCTTCGGAGCTTTTTTACTGTCTCACTGACCAAAGCACTTAAAGCAAACACACATTCATGCAGCACTTTTAATACTTTAACTCTCACGCTGCTGATGTTTCTGCAGTAGCTGTTGCTTTCCGTTTTTATTATTTCACAACATTAAAGCTTCATCTTTATTTCCTGTAAAATCAGCTGCTCCGCTGCTAGTCAAATACTGCATGTCTGTGATTGGTCAGATAACACTCATAGCTAGAGGGAGAAATCCTGCTTTGACTATGAACTACAATGCTACAGCTCAGGTTTCCTACAAAAATGACCTGCACACACAAAATTGTTGGTCGACTGTCTATGCAAATCAGCTTTATCTCTCTGATTTCCACAGTAATATAACTGAACCAAGCGATGTAGAAGAGCCAAGGAAACACGTTCAGAAACTCTTAAAGTGATAATAGATTACTGTTAATTTGGTGTTTCCAGAGAGAAGTTTGAAGTTTTCCTTTTCCTCTCTTCAGCAGGGCTGGGGTGTTTCCCAGTGATGGCCAAGTATTATAGGAATTCCCTTTTATGACTCATCTACTGAGTCATAGAGTACCTGCCAAACCACCTGCTCGAGGTTTATTTTTATCCTTTCATGGATTTAAATCGCACAGAAGACTATGCATCCATGTAAATGCTCTGTTTATCAACATTCTCTGCATTAGTGATAATGCTAATATAATAGTGTTGAGCACTCTGGGCAAACTGTGGACTAGAGCAGCAGGTAAAGGCTTTTACTCATTTATAGGGAAGTCTTTCAGGGGGTTAAATGCAGTTTTAAGATTCAGGTTCAAGTAAAACTGAAATCATTACTTAAATTGTTTAATAATCTATATTTTTTATTACCAGAAATTCACCGCTGCGTTTTCTTAACATGTTACCTCACGTTCTCCACTCGTGTCTTTTTGCGCTGTATGAATAATCTTGCCTATAAATAATTTTGTAGATACATCAATAATCAATAAATATGACAAAAAAGCTCATTAGAGTCAGTCCCATGTTAAATTGTCTGACTGTACAAACCTACTACAAACAAACAGTGCTGGTCTCTGGACCAGTTTTGCCGATACTGTTAATACAAGTAAAGATTTTAAGATATTTCTGTTGTTTAAATGTGCTGTGGGCTTTAAAAAATAGATGTGACAGTAAACACAGAAAGGTTCAGAAACTGCGTGGGCCAAATACTGAACTGAAAGATAGAAATAAGTATTGGTCCTATTGTCCGAGTATGAGTCTGATACTGATACCAGCATTGGTATCGATACTATGGATATTTGGATTTATCCGCCCGCCTCTACTTTCAACCAGAATATGGTGACTTCTGGGAAAACCAAACTTCAAAATGCAGGATGGGGATTCATCTCGTACTGGCTCCGAACTTTAGGCCAGTATAATTAAAACGTGAAAATGTTAAAAACCCCAGCTCCCATATTAAATTAACTACAGCCCCCCCTCCAAACCATTCTTTGTAGCCCCTTATAACCATGTTTAATGTTGCTGTTGGAGATTTTACATGTCCTGTCTTTTGGAGCCAGCCTCAGTTCAGCTGTTAAAGAAACTGCAGCTTTTGGCTTATTTGTCATCTCAGGAGGTTAAACTTACCAGCAGACTAAAAAAAGCTTCTTTATTTTTCTCAAAAAAATCATTATTATATTTAATCTACGCCTTAATATATCTGATAATCTTTAGCCTTATTATCTACCATGTATTATAATACAGACATGTTTTTTTTTTCTCCATCTGATCTCAGCCGCTGCTAAGAAAAAGCTGGCCACCATGTGAAACTAAATGGCAGCAACATGGAGGCACATTAATTTCTGAGGCTCAAGAAGCGCTAACATGGGGGCTTACCGCACCCCTGTAGTGTGACAGCTTGTTTCAGAGGCATCGCGCTATCAGCAGTGACATCTTCATGCATCTTATCACGGAGCTTCTCTGCTGATTGCTCTCAGATAAAAATTGGTTTTTGAAGAGAGGGCACGCAGAGTGCATCGAGCTAAAATAAGAGGTTAGCTGTCAGCGAGGGGAACGCTCACGCAGAGGGGAGTCCATGATGGGTGTTGCACAGCCTCTAGTGCTATCTAAGGTTCCCCTGTGTGTAAAAACACCCTCCTGTGGGGAGCAGTGTCTCATCAGCTGTGTGATGATACACCTGAATCACTCTTGAAGTGCTCGCGTGTTCTGGTTTGAAACTGTATTTGACTCCCTGCAGCAGTCTGGGTCTGGAACCTGCAAATGTGTGATTCACGTATTTCATAGTTCAGTCACATGGAAACAACCAAAGATGCAATGCATTTAACACACGCAGCAAATTTTGGACAAAAAAAACACTCATTTTAGTTATTTATTTACAGCAACACAAGTCTGTGTAAACTAAAATATGCAGGCAGCTATCTGTGTGCTTCACTGAGCAAGCAGTGAGAGTATGCCCGCCTCTCAGTCTGCGCTGTCCTACTATAAATGACTTTAATTATTAATTACTTCGAACAAGCCATGAAATTGGATTTCTACTCCTTTAAAGCGACATGTTTCTTGACGATGGACAGGCCAAATTATTTTAAAGATTAAACAAGAGGAAAAGTAGTTGGACAAAAGCTAGAAGGTCAAATAATTTTTAATTAAGGTGGTTTCAGCTAAGTCAGGAAAATTAATGTCTTAGTAGTAGAAAGGTGATTTTATTTGTAAGAGACACATTAGAAATTCATTTAATGGGGCTAAATATGGGCAAAGCTTCAAATAAGGGCAGTGTACATGTGTAAGTAAAGTATAAAGTATAAGGATGTCAGTGAGAGGGGAAGTCCTTATATGTTCAGAACAGAAGCCCCACCCACCAGTTGCTCAAACCTGTTGTGTCTGTGAGGGGCAGCCAATCAGAAGAAAGCTGGCTTAAAATAAAGCTAATATTTTAGGGTTAAGGAGCTTTGACAGCTTGTTTCAGATATTCAACATAATGATATAAATAAGGATCATTTTAAACTATGAGTAGATATGGAGCTGGAAATGAGAGTTTAAAGGGGAATGTCAGGAGCATCCTTCCAGGATACACAGATAGGCGACATAATCGTTTCACATTAACATGACAACATTTTTCATCTTTGTTCCTCAAAATCTTAAAATGTCTGGCAGTTTGTGGTTGAAATCAGTCGCAATGAGGTATACAGTATGATGCTGCAGAGGCAAACTTGTCTGCTAACACTCAAACTGCTTGCAGCATATCTGCACCCTAATCCTCATCTGTTCCTAAACAAAACCAGCAGTGTTTGGTGCCTAAACATAACCAACAAGTGAAAATAAAAGTAAAGAATAAAGTGGGTGAAAATAAAGCTAAACAAATCTGTCTCCTGACAGGCAAACCCGTGACTCATGAAGCTGTTTCGCATTGCTTTCATGTCATCAGTGTTCGTATAACAATACGAATAACAGCAAAAATGTGAAGCACATTGTCAACATTGCCATCCTTAAAAAGAAAATCTTAATTGTACTGTGGGTCCGTGCAAGGATGCCAAATCCAGTCCTGCATGAAAGCCTGTTGTGCTGCTTATGTTTGTCCTCTGGATGTTTATCTGCACAGGTTTGTGCAGCTTGTCAGCTTTATATAAAAACAATGTTCAAGCTTACAACACGGGCCATTAAAGACACATCACTGGGTAAATAGCTTCAAAACAGTTAAGCTGTGATATGAAATTAAGTAATTATATCTTGCACTACAGTAATGGCTTACTCATTACACAGAAATTATTTAACAATGAAAAATGCACTTATTTTTAGACTGAGTGGGGCTAATTTAACAAAAGGGGAATGGCTCAATGTGTCCCTCTTGTTTGCTTTAACAGTAATAAAGTTCCATAAAAGCTGCAGAATACATTTGCATTTTGTGTGAGGGAAATCAGCTCCATTCACCTGCCTCTGGCCCATAATCACGGTTACGGACAGCTGCTGTGGTTTGGCGTGAAAAGCTCGGCTAGCACATTAGCAGCTTTGGTGTTTAAGAGGTGAGCAGAGAGGACCCCTGCAGTGTGGAGGGAAAAAAATTGATTAACTGCAGCTGGTGCTCCTGAATAACTGCACAATGAAAGCCTCAGAGCCTTAATAAGCAATCAGCATCGGGTCCAATTGGCGTTATTATTTTATTTCAGGAGCGTGATAACACGAGGAAGGACAAAAGGCAGGAGCTCAGGTGTATGAAAAGCTGTGCCACAGATAAAGCCGAGGGCAGTTTACCCCAGACGCCTCAGCCTCCGTTATCACTACACTCACTGAAGTTGCCTACGCTCTCAGTGTGTTTACATCATCACCCCAGCAGCTCCTCGAGTAAATGACTCAACTGTTGCCATGGGATTCCTGCGTGGAAACGAGGTCGAGTGGGCGGCGGCCTGTTAGAGTGATCTATAGCTGATGAGGCTAATGTGAGGCAGAGGAACAGATGCTGGAAATGAAGGTGAGAAAATGAAGAAAAAGAGAGAGCAGATGCTTCTGTAGATCATCACTCCTCTGTTCCCCTCAGGCAGACACAAACCATGTCACCCTTCATCCACAGTGCTGTGGAGACCATCGTGTGCCATCAGCACAGCTCTAATCCATCATAAAAGTAGACAAAACATAACTTGAGCAAACACAAAACAGTTCATTATAACAGAACATGCAACTTTTTTAGCTCAAAAAAGCTTTAATCCAAAACGTGCCTCTTTAATGTGGAGTATTTCAAAATAAAACACTTCCTGGTGCTGCTGCTGTGCATAGGGAGGAATGTGCATGCTTCCCAGCTGACACACAACATCCTTGTTCCACCTGTAATGAACAAATAACAGGATTACGTCCTGCGACAGCATCCTGCTGCTGTATGTGGATATCAGCAATGTGATATATATGTGGATAAATAGCATCAAATTTGCATTTCAACAGGATTTTTTACATGATAATATTGTTTTATTGAAAAACCAATCAGCAACATCTGTCACAGTCAGCAAAAAACAGGTCACATGTGTATATTATTACATTTTTTGCAGTTTTTCTTTTAAGTTGGGACTATTTTCAGCTGTGGATTAATACAGCTGTGGTACTCTGCTGTGTACCTGGAGAGAAACTGTGCATCTCTCGGTGTTTTAAACAGTTTTTGCATAAAGCAGAGCCCTCCATCAGCCTTGTAATTGGATTTGCTGAAGGTGAGAAAAGAAACTAAATATAGCCAGACATGAAAACGCACGCAGGTGAAAATTTCCTGCTCTTTGTGTCCTCTTCACCCCTGCCCCTCGTCTCACACCACCGGCAGTGACACCTGAGCTCCGAGGGTTTGACTTCCCATTAAAGTTTAACAGACATAGATAGGAGTGGTGGTAACAAGGCAACAGGTACAGTGGGAGGAGGCAGCACGGCTGCTTGTCTGACCACACCTTCAAACAGTGTTAATCTGTTGATTCCACGTGGATCAAATGGTCAGGCGGACTTTACTTATGAACGCCGAGGAGCCTTATGGAATCACACAGGAGCCAGTTATCCCACCAGACTGCATGGAGATGATCCTTGCTGACTGGCAGGTGACACAGCAATTTCTCCACCTTTCTACCCACTGATTCAGGGTATTTGTTTCATGTTCCACAAGCACATTTTATCCAGAATAAAGGAAAATCACCAGAACTGTAATTAAAAACAATTTTAACCACTTTAATTAGACTGAAATGGTTTCAGACAACAAGAAAATGTGGAGATTTGTTGGGAATGCAAACTCATTGCTTTCATTATACGATCATACAACTGGAGTCCCTCCTGTTCCTGTTCTTAAGTTCAAGATTAAAGAACTATTCCCAGTACACCAACTTGCAAGACAAACAGTGTGATATTTGTGTAAATATTGCAGGGATTACCATCTCAGTTTGCATTAGGTCAAGCAAGACACAAAGTGCAGCACAGCCATAAGCCCGACAGAGTTCAATGCCAGCCTACATCCACCGATGGCTGCAGATCTTCAAGCCATTCCAGATCCTTCTTTCCATTCTGCATTTCTCTCCACATCTGCAGTTTACATGAACGTGCAGGGAAGGGTGGGGAGGTCGCAGAACACGAGCTGCACGGCCTGAAGCTCAGCCACAGTCCGAGCGGCTCCACTGATCTCAGCGTCAGCACACATCAGCTGATGGCTCAGCTAATACTGTTTTACAAAATTTCATACAAGACGTGTTATTTAAGATACGTCATGTGGACACAAGCATTTAGCCACACTTTAATCTTTGAATTTAGGTGTTTTCATTCTGCCTCTCCAAAGTTCTAACCAGCATCTACTAATTGTCCCACACTGAGGTTAAAACCAGAAGCAATCGTGCTTTTGAGGTTGTGGTGCCCAAACTTCAGGTTGGCTGATTCTGCTTTCCCTTAATCTTTTCCCTTTATTTTGGGCCGCAGTCTTCACCTAAATTATTTGCACGCATGGAAGTGTGTATGTTGGGATTAATATCTGACCGTATGGTTGATTATGTGTTGGAACATTTATACTAATCTTTAATGTGTGGCTTTAATTCAAACTGTGAGACGATGTCAACAGCTGTTCATCTGCGGTGACCAGATTCGACCATGATGTCGCAGATAGCTGGGAACGCGCAGATACTCTTTAAATACTGTCGTTTTAACTGAAATCTATTTTGAATGAGTAAATAAAATCATGGCCGCTGTGTCTCTCATATGAGGCCAAAACCCTCTCCCTGCAGGGAGGGGAAAAATCTCTCTGACAGCAGGGCGAGGTGCAAAAACCTCTCCCCATTAGACACAGAAATGAATGAATGAGTCTGGCTCTTTCTGGGAGAGCCGGCTACACAAGATAATGTGTAAATAATGAGGAGGGTTTCTCTACTCCATCAGCCCGACTGGTCTTTTGAGATGGTCGGCTCTGAGGTCCATTGTTTGATGTGAGCACGGCTGAGAGGGAATGTGCTTGACAACAGAGGAGAGCTCAAACAGAGCCGAGGTTCCAGACAGATCCACACAGATTTGTTTACATTTCTGTGCCGAATAAAGCATGTCAAATTAGCTACTGGCAGTTTTTCGGTTTTCTTCTGCAATGCACCCAAATGTATACAGACAGCCTTTGCTGGATTAGGCTGATACTGATGAAATATAAAATAATTTGAATATTCTGAGGCAAATTCTGGGGTTAAACAGCGTGAATGAATACTGTCTGCGTGTTCAGCTCATGGATGTTTGTAGAGAGTTAGTTAGTCAGTTATGTTACCTTCAGCCTTTCTTGAAATGTCCCTGACCCTTCCAACTTCTGAAACATTTCGCCTTTATAAAAGAAACTTGTCATCCCAGAGGGTTTTATCAAAAGCTGCTGAGGGTCTCAAAAGGTGCTGTGATGCTTATAGTACAGCAAAATTGGAGAGCAATAATCTCTCCAGTAAGAAATGATAAGATTACAGAGAAATCGAGACAAAGGAAAAGTTATACAGGCCATATCACAGTCCATCAGGCTCTGATCCTCTTTTACATAGTTACAAACTTCTGAGGTTAACTGAATGTAACATTTTCATAATGTGTGTATGATGTATAGTGCAGGACGTGAGGATTTGTGAGATTATCCTCCCGCACCTACAACACAGGAAAGAAAAACTACTTTTCAGGTGAAAGAAACAAAATTAAAGCTAAAGTTTTAGAGTGACCTGTAGAGGTCCACGAACTTGGAATCAGCTTCAAAGCACTTAAAAATGTTAATCTCTTTTTCTGTCTTCAATCAGACTTAAAGTAACATTTGGAACTAAAATATGTTTGATTTTGAACACTGAATGGTGAGCATCTTGCAAAAGCTCTCTATATGAGATTCATACTATTAGTTTCTCTGCTACTGTCTTATTTATGTGTTAGGATCCTTGGGATAATTTTAACTAGTATGATGATGTGTGTTGGGAATTATATGTGTCTTTGGTGCACATCATCTGATGTTTGGGCAGCTATTCATATGCTTTGAGTATCTTTTCCACAAATAATTATTTTATATATTCACCAGTTGGGCCCAGGCCCTCATTTTAGGGTTGACAGTGTTTTAGTAGGTAAAGGTGAAAAGCTCGGACATGAATTGAGCTGTGGTTTGGGGAAGGCCTCGAAGGGGACTGGGCCTGGCAGATCCCCATGTACTAAACAGAAGTTAAGAAGGGGAGGAAGGGTGGGGCACGTAAACGAGAATAAACAGGTTGTAGAACTGGGGGAACCTATATAGATGAGAATATGAATTTGTATTTTAACTGATTTGTGAATGAACTAAAACCGAAGGAGGGTTTGGAGGCGTGGCACCGGTGTGAATCATTCTTAATGACCACATTATCTTCTGATAGCGGCTTCTAGCAGGATAAACCGCCACGTCACAAAGATGAAATCGTCTCAAACTGGTTTCTTGAACATGACAATGAATTCACTTTGCTCAAACATCACCAGATGTGGTGGAACAGGAGGTGACATGGCAGTCGACAAATCTGCAGCAACTGTGCGATGCTCTCGTGTGAATACGGATAAAAGTCTCAGAGGAATGTTTCCAGCAACGTGTTGAATCTGTGCCACAAAGAATTAAAGCAGGAGGGAAGGAAAAAGGGAGTTCAGCCTGGTACTGGCAAGGTGTCCCATGAAGTGCTTGGTAAGTATCGCTGAGCTGCTAATAAGGGGGAATTAGTGCATATGTTGAGACTATGTCTGTGTTTGTGTAATATTGCATGTTCTGAACTTATTATATCTCTCATTTGATGAATTAAAAAACTAAAAATCTAGATACACACTGGAAAACTTGAGCTCAGAACAATAAAAACTTGTGTAAACTATAATAATGATGTTAATCATGCTGCAGTGTTTGAAGGCCTGTGAATAAAAACTCTAAAGCCTTTTAATCTGTGACTGTGGCCTATTTATAAAACGTTCCCACGGCCTAGAAAAGCGAATTTCATCATCATGATGTCACTTCCATGTAGATTAAATTGGCTCAGTGGGAACTCGTAGCTGGGGCCGGAGGGGAAAGTGCTATTCTGCACTTACAGTGGGCTCCAAAGGGCTGAGGCAAACCTCGAAGCTACAAAACTTTTTAGGCTCGTGCTCGAAGCAAAGTGCTTCTGTCCCGGTCGTTGACTTCGAGTGCAATTTTTGATCTAAATTGCAGAAATCGAGCACCGAGGGGAACCGCTGCAGATGCAACTGACTTCTTGTCCCATTCACCTCATGCTGAGTCAATGCATCACAGGTCGCGGCACAGAGAAAAAGACAACCTATCTTCATGCTGCACTCTATCACAGTTCAGAAATGTTTACTTGTGGGCCCCCTCAGACCGTCCCTGATCCACATGAGCCCTCCTGTTTGCATCAGCGGGTGACAGGATGTTGACGTGATGTATTTTCTCCAGGACGCTGCTTGGCAGCTCGGCTACGCTCAGCTGCAGAGCTGTGAAAGAGACATCAGCGTGCCTCCACCTCCTGCAGCCACTTCAGCGGATTTCATCTCACAATTAGGTTCAATTACAACTGTGAAAATATTTGAGGAGCTCTGGGAGTACCCGCTCCGTGGTGACGTCGTTTCCTGTTGTGTTGAGGCTCCTCTTGGTGTGGATGCCCGTCTCTGGTTTCAGCTGAGAGTGTCTAATAGTCCGCAGAGGCTGCAGGCTGTTTTTAAGAGCGGTGGAAACCGGTGTCAGCTGAGCTAATGTTTCCAGGATGAGTCAGCTGTGCCGGGTGCTCGTCATCACACAGGATAGGTGGAGTATGGTCGGAGCTGGGTGGATAACATCGGTGTCGACAGAGCTGAGGCACCCCAGCTGTTTAGGCAACATGGGTGTGTCACAGAACGCCGTTTGGGCGCTTGCACCCAGGAGTTGTGGGGAATTGGTTTCTGTGCTGCCAACTGAAATTATGTGAAAACCCATCCTGTTGTTTCTGATGCTTTTAGGACCCTTCAGTTCTTTTGAAAACACTTTTCCAACATGGCGAGAAAGCCCGCACAGAGCCCCGACATCAACCTCATCAAACCTCTTTGGACTGACTGGAACACCAACTGTGAGCTTTATCAGCCGACATCAGGGTTAGACCTCGCTAATGCCCCGGCGGCTGATAAGGGAGGAAAAATCCCTGCAGCATCTGGTGGAAAGACTGAAACCAGAAGAGCGGAGCGGCAGATTAACACCCGCGGTTTTTCAATAAGATATTGAACACAAATCTCTCTATGGGTTCAGGTGTGTATGCACAGATAGTCCCAGAGCCTGAGATGACGGCTTAAGCTGTCAGGTTTTGTTCAACCAACAGTGCCACCCTGAATATATTCTATCCAGTCTGATAGAAAGCATGAGAAAATCATTTTTACCTTTGCTTTTTCCATGTTTACTGGACGAATTAGGGAAGTAAATATGAAATTAAATATCCACTGAGAACTACTGGACTATTCATCAAAGATCACCCTAACTCTTATAAAAGACTTCTGACTATCTGTCTTGGTGAGGTGGACACCTTTTTCTAAATTCTCACCATCTCCCGTATCCACAGAGCCAAAAGATGTTCAGATTAGTCAAGCATCAGCATTATGGAGGGCCTCAGGGGTCCAGCCCACCCAATAAAGACACCTCAGCTACAAGTTACAGCTATTAATGCAATCTGGTAATGAAACACACCCATATTACTGAATTCAGAGCAGCTAATGTTTCTCGCAACTGTTGTCAAAACAAACCGCTGCCATGGTGTGCTGTCATCCTAAGGTGTCAAGTACTGTCACTGTGCCAGAGTCTGACCAAAACACAGAAGGGCCCTTTGGTAGCGTTCACTGACCCACCGACCACGACAATTATTGGACACAAAGGGATACTGGAATATTTTTAAATGCTAAATACTCCACAATGCACCAGCGTTACGGTTTCCACACAAAGATGAATGTGGATGTCTTCATGGCTGTCCATTAGTTATCACCACTGCAGTATTCTCCTTAACGATAAGTATCACCACTCAAAGTCTCCACATCCGCACTGGTACAGGAGAAGAAGAAGTCAAACCCTGAAGCCAGGAAATCGCAGAGTTTTTTTCCAAAGTCAAAAATGTCTCATCTTTTCAAATATGTGAATCTCTGACCTCCTGTTCGTGTCATAAAAGAAACCAACACCATGATTGTACACTCTTGTCTTCAACTAGGGTGCGGCGCCAACGTCAAAACGTGCAGGTAAAGAAATTGAGGGCTGCATAACCCTTTTCCCACACACACATTCATACAAGCACTTTTTTCTAAATCTAAATGTGTGCTCACATTCCAATGACATTTGGTATCATTAACTTTAATTTTAACAAGCGAGGTCATTGTTGTAAAGCAGTGTAAACAGAAATCAGGATCCTCATTCAGTTTTGATGCCTGAACTTAAATTCAGTTTCATTTGTATTGCACGAAATCACAACAAAAGTCACCAAGAGGCACTTTATTTTGAAAGGTAAAGACCCTACAACGATACAGAGAACAGCCCGACAATCGGACCTCCTCCTATGATCAAGCATTTGGCAACAGTGGGAAGGAAAAACTCCCTTTTAAGAGGTAGATCCCTCCTCAAGGAGGTGCAGCCATCTGCTGTAACTGGTTGAGGGATTAATAATGACTAATAATTAAAAGAAATGTATGAACATTTAGAGGGTGAAAAGAAACAGCAAAGAGACAAGACATGTCATCACTGCCTCACCCTGCGTGTCCTTACGCCCTCGCCGCACTCTACTGCTGAAGGACAGCTTGTGCATTTCTGTGAGGCTCCGACAGATGTGACACAACAGCAGTATCCGACGTTCTGGGAATGAGAACTGCTATGAATAAAGAAAACACCACAGCAGCAGTGTCATCTGCAGTCTTCTCCTATCTGTCACCTCTCAGATATCTAATAAATATCCAAATGAAAACAGCAACTGTTCTCAGTCAAACCTCCCTGAAGGTAAAAAAGATGTAAAACCTCCTCCCTGCTAAGCTATTCGAATAACTAAGCTGGCATCTAAGCAGCATGCTGGTTGATTTCCAAACTTTGTAAATAAGAAAAACAATTTTCTAAATGCCAGCTTGTGTTCAGCAGCAGAAGGAGCAGAGCTGAGGAGGTTGGGCATCTGTTTGTCGGCTCCTCGGTGGCTCAGCAACAACCCAGAGCAGCGTCTCCATCAACACACTCCAGTGATTTCAATAACGCTCCACTGGCAATGACATCTCCCCAAGTAACTCCGTCAAATTCACCCAAGTACCTGGCGTCTCAGAGGAGCATTGACAGACAGGACCAGAGAACGTGTCTGTGGTTCTTTTTTTTAACTCATATTTGAACCTAAAATCTTCACTTTTTTTTAAAATCGCAAGTAATTAAAACTGATACACGATCCAGTTCTGTGAGCTGGAGGAGAATATCTAATCAGCCGTCGTGTCAGACGAGGCTATTTTTGTCAACAGTCCCACCATATCATCTTCTCTCTCTCTCTATGCTAATTACCTTCAGGGCAGAACTGTCAAAGCAACATTTCAGAAGGTGCTGCGCTTTCACAAACTAAAGTTTAGGCTAGAGGACTGAGGGGCTGCAAAGGATGTCAAACTAACAAGATGGTGAAGACAGAAAGAGACGGGGCAGGCATGGAAATGAGCATGAGAGGCAAGCAGAGGAAAAATACAGTCAAGGTAAGGAAAACCAGGAGGGCTGGGAATGCTTCTGTATCCTGACGTTAACCACCTCTTTATTAATAAAGGTTTAGTTGTGTTGAAGTCAAAGCAAATTTTTCTAAAACTTTAATAATAAAATAATCCTGAAATAGTAATGTTTCAGTTTGAAGCATTTTTGCATTTCATGTAGAGAAATAAAGCATACTACTTAGAATACTGTCTATAAATGACAGCTGTAGCTTCCAGGTTTGAATGTGAATGCAGTTACTCAGCCCCCCCCCCAATAATTCGAAGGGCTCGATTGGTAGTTTCAGGTCACTTTGAACATGCATGCCTTTTGTAAATTTAGTTCATACGCTGTTCGTACGCTTTTTAGCCAATGAGGATGCAGTCCTCGGTTTCACAGTCAGAACCACCACCTCGCTCGTAAGGTAGTGACGGCGAGGACTTTGGTACATAGACTGTATATAAAGGATAGACTGTCTCAAATAGTTTCACCACGAACGGAGGTGGAGTCATCATGTTAGCCCAGTTAAACAGAACAGATAAAAGAACCATGAGAAAACCGCTAGCCTGGCTCACCTGAGTTTAAAAAATACAGACTCCAGCACTATCACAGTGAGTTACGACCTTACTGACCTAGATAGGCAGCAATAGCGTTAGCTGATAGCTACCCATCTCTACCGTCTTATCTGAAAAAGGTCGCGTTTGGTTTCACAAAACTCAGATGGCCCAATGATGCCAAACTCTTTAAATTGGCAGGCAATTTCAAGGTGGCTACATCCATCTTTTATATAGAGCTGGTATATGGTAGCATCACAGTAAGATAACAGAATCACCCAAACACGCTCCCTGAGCCCCTGAGTTTAAAAATATATATATTAGATAACCACTTTTCCTTAACTAGGTTTTCATCCAAATGTAGATCAATTTTAACTGAATTTTCAGAAAGCTGAAAAAAATAAATGTACATTAGGTTAAAGGTGCTGACAAACCCAGCTGTAAGAGTCTCACCTCACTCCCAAAACAAAACAAAACAAAAAAAATCTGTGCATTTCCCAAACTGCTCCTTTAACTGTGTTCTGTTCCCTCTGCAGTGTCACAGCTGCTACTGTGTCTCACAAATTTGTAAGCACTGTGAAGGTAGCAAAACGGGTCAGTTTCCAACTATTTGTAGGAAGCCCTCATTAATAGACTTTCATCATGATCAGTGAGGAAGACTTGGACAGGTACATGAGCCCACACACACAGATTTTTACGTATATGCACACACACACACAAATGAGCCCACACATGAGTGTGCACTGGTAGACAGAAATGCCTCTAATGATGCTCATAACAAACCTCTCCGAGTGCCAACACCTCAGAGGAGCCTGGAGAGATGCAGCGCTTCACGCTGTAAACATAATGCCACCCATGTCCGTTCCTCTTTACGCCTTCAGCTCGTAGCTACCATCAGCGCTAACCGTAATTATTTCATTTTGCTTTCAGGTCAGCATATTTCCACTGTACACACTCTGCAAAGCAGCCTGAAAACTTAATTCTGTTCAAATTAAGGGCGATCAATTATCAAATCCAGAGGATGATACAGCTCCGTGTTTGACAAATGGGCTCATTAACTTTCAACTGGATGATCTGGCATGTGAATGGGATGGGAGGGAGGCATTAGCATAATTTATGTTCAGCTCTATGGAGACATTTGTACAAACCCAACATACACATGCAAGATAGGAACGCTCTATTTGCACAAACAACAAAACACAAACTGTAAAACACGTTTTAGAAAGTGGCCAATAAAACACGGAAGTGTACACAGCTGGATTTAGCAGCCACGAGGAATCCTGCAGCCGCTTACAGACACATGGAAGTCCAAATAGACAAATAATGAATTGTTGGGGCTTCACTGAGCTCCTCGCAAGTTTCCCAGACATTGCAAAATAGATCTGACAAGATTCTGTATATTAAGAAACGCAAAACAAGAAGCAAGCCTTTCACTGGCTGATGGCAAAAACATGAACAGAGCACAAAAATTCCAAAACAACTCACAGAGCAAAGGTTTCAATTAAGAAAATTGCCTTAATGCAGCTGTTTTGCTGATTTCGGCGCTAGATAAAATTCTGGAGAACAGACCAACTGTTTGAGGAGAAATGAAACAAAGATGATGGCGGGATGAAGAAATGATACAAAAGCAACAAAAAATAATTATTGAAAATGAAAAAGGACAGCAACGTAAAGACACAGAAAAAACAAAGGTATTCAAGGACACGTGATCGACCGGTTTATTTGCAGGAACAATGTGCTGTATATCTATATATTTATATCTTATACCTGCATCTACCTGCAACAAGTGCACAGATATACATGAATGGATTTTGAATGGATTTATTTCATAAATGCATTTGTTGTGTGTTGCACTGAATTACTATGCAACTATGAAACAGCCTCATGTGTGTTAACACCACAGGGTGACAGCAGTATTTGCTGAAGCACACTTCATTACAGTCACAGCATGCTGTCTTTAACAGACTCTGCTCATGTGTTGATCATAATTATTGATAGCTTGGTATAATAAGTTGCCTCGTTTGCAGTTGCAATGTTGTCTGCGTCACTGTTTAGATTTCTCAAGGTGTGACAACAACAAAAGTGGCCAGTAGGTGTCCCTGTGGAGAAAACACCTAGGTCACATGAGCATGGCTAACTGATGTTTAGCAAGTGAAACAATCATGTTAAAACCAGATCAGTTAAAATCAGTTTTGTTTATATAATGCTGAAACAGAACAACGTTAAGGTTTGTTTTGCTTGTGCAATACTTGTCCGTAAAATAGCATTATCAAAGTATGATGACAGCAAGAGTGGCCAGTAGGTGTCACTGTGGAGACGACTGTCAGATTGTTTTAAAACCTCGATAAAATTCATTTCAGATTTTCACAAAGCTGCTGAGGCACTAACAAGTGATGTAACAGCATGAGGCGGGAACAGGGTGTGTTTCTATTTTATATTCTGTTTTATTTTATTGTAACTTCCCCTCATTCAGTTTATAATGGTTTGATCCACTCGTATATCGATTGCTCTGATTTGGTTTGGTCAGTTTTGAAGTATGGAGGCTTGTTTCTCCCACTTGGGAAGAATGTTTTTTTACCATCAACAGGTGGAAATTTCAGGTTAGAGATCTCAAAAAGTTGACCTGGCGATGATTCAATTATGGTTCAAGCTTTACAGTGTTAAATAGAAATTTTGAGATAATAGCCCAAAATTTTTGACTTATGGAAGGCAGAAGATTTTTTTTTGGTTTCGGCTTTTTAAGTAGTATTTTTTGATTTGCAGGCTTATTTGTTTCTTAGAAATATCCCGTTTTTGAATTGCTCTGTACCTGCAGTAACATTACACCTGAACCTGTGTTACAACCTCATAAATATTTTGATTGTGGCTTTGTCTGCAATCGTTAATATAAAAGATCTAGTTTCACACTGATGACAGTGCAGAGATCTAAAACAGACGGGAGTATCAGAGGACAGCACATAGATGAAGGGAGAAGAAAATGACTCGCTTCTTTGATGAATCTCAGCGTCAGGCTGTTCAGCTTCTTGCTCCGACAGATCAAACCGTGTCACGGGCAGCAGCAGAGGTCTGCGAGCCCGTCAGCATCACCACGGGGCGGCACATCGCGCCATCCTCCCTCCTGCCGTCGAATAAAACCTAACAAGCGTGGCCGGGTACTTTCTCAGGTTTCATCAAAGGGAGAACAACAAAGCACAGACATCAACAGCGTGCATGCAGTCCACAGAGAACAACAAGAATCACTGGTCACACAGGTTCACCCATCAATCACAAACTCACTATTGTGTCCTGCAGCTCAGAATATGTCAGGGAAAATAACAATGCATGAAATGAATAACCAAAATAATAAAGGCATTAAGGACATGCCTGTTTTTTATTTTGGGGTTTTTTTGTGCTGTGAAAGAAACATATAATTTACCTGGGCTGACGGGAGGTGATGGTTTGGGGACAAAAAAATAAATAAAATGGAACAAATACAAACAGCAGTTTCTGAGGTTTGGTGACCTGAAGCCTGAACATTACACAGTGACCAAAGGAAACAATTTCCCTGCCTGTCGATGAAGATTGCGAATCCATTTTTCCACAAGTCTTTAATAGATTTTTTGCGGTTTTTAGTCTTATCTCGCCGTGACATTCTTCAGCCTCCTCTGCAACGCCTCAACTGAATATATTTCTTTTTCTGAATACTATAGGGACAAATGTTTTTACAGAGTGACCCCACAAGGCAAATAACCAGTCGGATTCATTTATCACCGACACAAAAATGTGAATGAGTAGATGAGTTAAAAATACTCTGCAGAAGAAGTGACGGCGCCAAAAGAGGATTAAGCCCATCGCCTTCCTGCCATAACCTCGCTGTGCTCACAGAGAGTCACACATTTTCATTCAGGCACACAGTTTACGCAGCATTACGCAGGATTAATGGTGCAGACTGACTGTTTTAGAGATGATTTTAACTGTGTCTGAACCTCTCTTGACCTATATCCTTAACTGGAGCAATGCAGCAATGTCATCCTGGAGGGAGATGCTTCATTAGTTCGAAGATGCCAGTGTGCCTGTTTCCTGCGGTTTTTTTGGAAGCTGCAAATGCCACTCTAATGCTGAAGACAAGCAGAAAGGAAAAAGATAAACTACATATTCCATACATAAGCTTAAATTGCACTACAAAGCAGATACATACTTAAATAAAATGCAAAGATATATGAATAATACATACAAAACACATTAGCCAAGCTTGTGAGAGGCTCACTGTATTGTGAAGTAAGTCTATAGACACAAAATTGACAAATAAACATGTTAGAAGTGAATTAATACTAATAAATAATACATGGTATGAGCTTAATCTTTCTCGTGGTTACTTATGTTGCACCTTACTGAACTGTAAAGGATGAAAAATTAAATTCAAATGCTTTACGGGGTAAAATATGCATTCATATCCAGACTGAGTACAAACACAAATGAGCGTGCTATGTGTAAACAAAGTCTGGGATCAGATTTCCAGTAAAATGTTAACATAGAGAGACAACAAGGCACTTTCACTTCTGTTTACATGAGGCGGGAAAGACTGAGTTTAGGATTATAGACTCTGCATAAAAGATGGAAGCAGAGAAGTCATTGTGGCAGGGGCTTAAACCTGCATTTTTTTCTGATGGCCAGCAGGGGGAGAAAACAGCTCTCCACTCCCTACTGCCTGAATAAACCCAAAGCAGACACATTGGATTTTAATCTGGGTTACTGATGGCTTTCTCAGGCAAAAGTTAAGGTCAAATTTGGCCCAAAGAAACCACAAACATGGGCCAAACAATTATTTTGTGGGAAAACCTTCCAGTTGACGTCTCAGTCGCTTCAAGTCCCACTGCGTACAAAATGTTTGCTTTATAAATGATGGTCACTACTGCAGCTAAACGAAGATTAAAGCAGAGAATGCAAGCCTACCGTGTAACTAACAGTACCCCCAGTTTCACAGTGACATCCAGCCCTGCTCATGACACCAAGAAAAGCTTGTAGCCTCAAAGTAGCAGTTTTCACTTACTCAGAACCAAACATCTTTTCTAATTGGAGGTAGCTTATCTGTCATTTGTTGTGTCTGCACTGCAGGAACTGGGGCCTGTTGTAGTTCTTACAAATCTGTATTCGGGGTGTTAAGCAGCTCCTGCTATTGAGTAGGTCATAATAGCGTCTTGGAGTGACGCGGGTAAACTGTGATTGTTCAAACACACGTGACGCAGCACAAGCAAAAAGCCACCTTCAAAAAATATTAGTGTAAGATTAAGCAAGAGCTCTTTACGTTACGTTATTGAGCCTCTATGCAGCAGAGTAAATACACAACACAATGCAAAAATCTTTGCTAGCTATTCTCCTCAACTTGCTAAACATTCACAACGAAGAGAGAATTATAGCGCTGACTGCATTACTCCACCAAGGATGAAAAGTCCCTCCATGCATCCACAAAGACATCTGAATCCAAATCAGCCTGTGATATTTTCATGTCAAGAAAATGTCTCCCAATTTCTACATCATTTCAGTGTAATATTTGTCAAAATGGGATTAGAAATGTCCAGATTTTTTTAGCATTTAAACAAGAAAGCTAAACAAAAAACAAGCAGGAGCGACATGATAAATGTAGATAAATAAATAGATATGTGACAGTTGACCAGAACTGAGCAGCGTAATCTTCATCAACAGACAAAAAACAAACAAACAGATAAATACAACCAATGAAATGAATTACCAACCTCTCGCTGGCTATGATTGCGCTTCAGATTTCTTATGCAGCATTCCATTTGAAGTCGGAATTGGAATTTCCAAAGTTGGAGCTGCCCAACTAACCCTGATTTAACAATCCCATGTGGCGGCAGATAAAACTGAGAAACTAAATAAGCCGTAAGCAGCGCACTGACCAGGCTCTATCCATGAACGTGCTGCAAAAAAAACAAGCACTGCTCTGTATTTCTGGCGATGCATTGATGGCTCTACCTTACTAATTAGCAAAAAAAAAAAATGCAACTTTACTACTGGAGTGCACTGACCTTGGGAGTGACATCACTCCCAGCTCCATTGGAACGCAGTATTATCAGCAATGCCAATGCAAACAGAAAACAAAGCTTTGAATTATTTATTACCTCTGCAGTTTGTACTCACCCCCAGCTGGTCCCTAGAACTTCTAAAACCAGCGTAACTGCTGTTGTATATTGATTGTTGAATACTGAATTGTTTCAAATGGAGTTAAACTGAATATTAAAGGATCTGGAAAGCAGTATTGGTCATACTTTCCCTTCCTAACTGTCTTTTTACTTTCTCTTAGTTAGTTTCGGAAGCTCATACCTGGTTATGAATGCTAACAAGATGTTATTTAGACCCTCAAGCAGCATGTGAAAAAAGCTGGCCTCAAATCTGCAATTTCACAGCTGAAGAATGTAAAAAAATGACTTGTCAACATTAGTGCACGTTTAGGGGATTTTAGAAGCACTAATTGTGAAATGATAATTATGAAGCGGACAAATTGTCCGTGTAGTTTATGGTCACTGAGGTCAGCAGCAGCTGATGTCTGCAGCCGTCAACACAAACCGGGTGATGCAGGCTGCCAAGGTCAAGGAGAAGATCTCAGCAATTACCTGTGTGGCCAGCCGTCGGGCAGCGTGTTGAGTCTCTACCCTCTAAATATGACTAATTGCCCCTGCTGTTCTGCTTCTTATGATACAGGTTAGAACTCATTACCAGGATGTTCCGCCTCACTGGGCTCTAGAGAAGAAGAAGAAGGGGAAATAAACAAGCAACTAACCTACCACACAGGCCTTTTTGTGTCTGTAATACTTACCAATAATTGTTTGGTTTTATTTGGTGAAGTGCATTAAAGCTTTTGTCCCCTCAGGCCCAAGTAGGGCATAATTCCCGTAATTTTTTCGTAATGGGAAAATGTTCTCCGGGGATTTCTGATACCTCTACCAAGCTCACTTTGCTTGGCATTAGCTGCAGTAATACCTTTTTCATTGATTTGTATCAGCGCCTCTGCCTGCACTCTGCGTGTAGCCGAGTAAGATGCTGCATAAAAACGTTTTAGCCTCCAAAAGTAAATTGAGGATGCTCATAACAATTTGCCTTAAACCGGCTGCAGCTTAGTGCAGTTTTTCAAGGCACGTAGCACTTGGTCCCAGAATCTAGGGGAACTTTTTGTAAGTTTATAGGGATTTAAGTTTTTCTTCATGAAATCATTTATGATCAGGTGGTTTGGGGCAGATTTCAGATCTCTGGTGTCTTCTGTCACTTTAGGGAACCTCAGACTCACTGCATGATGCTAAGCTGGGGATTCTGGTTTTAGACAACTTTCAGGCTCTACTGGTTTTGGACTGAATAAGGAGCTGGGTTGAAGACTGACTTTGAGGTTAATCTCAGTCATCATTGGTGGCTGGTTTGGACCTGTTTTGGCTTTGGTTAATTTTGGACTTGGTTTTAGAAGGTCTCTTCACGTAACCCTGTAATATTCAGATCTGGTTTCTGTGGGGAAAAACTCATCTGCTGGGGGACTGTATATTTTGGTACTCTGCACTGCTAGAGAAGAAATTTAGGATGATGAGACAAATGTATTACTGTATAATCTGAAGTACTAATCTACAGTAAAAGTTTTGCATGCCATGAAACCTTGTCTGCATGCCAGCACTGTCAGTTAGTGCTGTCAGCCAAGCAAAACAAACAGGTTTTACAGTACTTACATCACCTCAGCAGTGCATACCATAATGCTTTATAATAAACCTGGTGGAGCTGCAGTTAACAACAGGCTACAAATCACTCCATGTCCTTATTAGACAGGTCCTGTTTGCATATACGACAGTCTTTCTGTTGTAAGGTTATGTAATAATTTTAATGGGTTAAACAACACGTCAGAACACAAGACAAACTGCCAAGGGTGCAGTATTGACATATGACATTTATTTTCAGTTCAGCTATGGGTGTGGTGGGAAAACAGAAGCAGAGACAAAGTCTTCATAACACCTATTTACAGAAAAGCTTTAGCTACACCTATCTTAACTGGAATTTAAATATGATTCCTTCCTCTCTAGGCTTGGCCCAAAGGCTTAAAGAGGCTACGACACCCGTGTCCTCCTACATGGATCAAATAGCACTTTACACTTGATTGAGGAAGCATATTGAGCATGTTTTCAAACAATGAAAGCTAAAATGAGCTATATACTTTCAACAAGACTCAATCTTGACTGAGAGCTTAACAAACTCCAGAGTTATCTGCAGCATCAGGCCTGGCAGGAAGAAAACAGATGCACTGATAACAAATAAATCACATAAACCTAAACACATTAATCCTAAGTATTTTCACATTTGCGTACTATCTGATGCAAATTTGTGCAGTCAGGATTTACTATGGATTAATCACTTCTGCATTCTTCCACTGGGTTTGAATGGTGAGGCACTTCCAGGATTAAAAAAAAAAAAAAGCTCTTCCTGAAGCTTGACACCAAAACACTGAAAAGTAATTTAGACAATAGGGACCTACTCTGGGATTTCACCATGAATTGGATATATAGGTGAAAAAGGTGGAGTTACAAGTTATAAGCTTTTGCACAAAAAGGCCAACCTGCCCCACCTCAACAAGGACAAAAAATAGAAATGGAGCAAACACTTGAACTCTGAAAGACTCAAATGTTGTTTGAGATATTAATCAAAGACGAAACAGCAAGAAATTTTCCCAATTTCTAATGATTTCTCCCGTTCTTAACTGAAATATGCCATTTAAAAGCAATAATTAGCCAAAAAAATTCCAATACAGTTAGTGAAAATACTGTATTTTACACACCTGTTACAGACACTTGTAAAGTAACATATACAAAAGGTTCTATAATCATGTATTAACTTAGTTACTGAGTTGTATTAGTATTGGAGTTCCTCAGGGCTCAATATTTGGTCCTCTTTTTTATTTTTTTTAGCATCGATATGTTTCATTAGACCAGACTACGTAAAACAGTCCCACATTGACTACAAACCCTCGGGTTCTGTTTCCAATCTTTATGGTAAGCTAAATGACCTGTTTTTGTTTTATCAGCTGTTTTGGAACCATTATATTGTATTCAGGAACTTTTCAAGATGCCAAATCTTTCTTAACTCGTGAAAACACAGATGATGAACTCGATTTCAGGATACTGCAAGACAAAACAACATAATGCAAGACTGAAGAAAATGTAAGGTGAATTCTTGCCTTGTCTGACCAATAAAGACCAATCCAGGCACCAGAGATAAACATCTGATCAAATCATCTGTTGGTCCAGCTATCGCACCACTGGGGCAAATGGGCTGTGTGGGTAGGTAGAGCAACTTGGTGAGATTATGTGAGGCAGCACTGGTTGCCATTGTGATAATATTGTGTAGTCCGAATGACTCACTGGGAATTCCCATCTCGAATTCTTCCTACTCAGCCCATCTATCCTAGAACTTCTTTTGAAGCTCAATAGACACAGCTGCAGTTTTAAAAATATAACTGTAAAATGTTGGGATAAAATACTCAAACGATTAACATCACTGCAAACCCCACCCCAAAACTTCCTGCACTTTTATATAATATTACTACGCCCTAAGCAGGGACTTGGACCCGGTTACATCAGGGTTTTAAGATTGGTCTTTGAATGCCTCGTCAAACATAAAAAAAAAACATATTTCACCAGTTTACATCCCACAGATCACCCGCTATGCCACACTAATTTGATTAAAAGGCGCCTTGAGCATCTTCATAGAGGCTGTATGTTGACTCCCCTCCAGCAGCAGGATGCCTTGAAGCTGCCCTCTGCTTTGATTTCATTGGTCAGTGGGCAGTAGCCCAGCTTCTTGGGTACCATGTCAGTTCCCCGCTCGTCTGCGTGCGGGTACGCTCCTTCCTGCTGAGCTCAATCAATCACACCCCGTTCAAGCTGCAACTGTGACCTACACTGACAGTTAATGCTTTGTGCAAATCAAACCAGCTGAGCAGCAAAAGCCCGACGCGTGAATGACTGAATACTGTACACACATACACACACACAACCGACGAATTCCTGCTTTGGCCGCTTGACCCAGAGCCAATTAAAGCGGGACGCATGCAGCTCGGTGTGGCCAATCTAACGCGCCGTTTCACGCTTACCTGCCCACTGTTTGGTTGGCGAGCTGTCTCATTCGGTTGAACTGCTTCTTCATCTTGTGTTTTTCTGCGTTACCACCGAGCGGTAGAGCCACTCTACATATCTCATTGATGGGATAAAGTCAGATGTCCGCGCTGGTCTACAGCAGGCGAGGAGGCTTTAAACATCCACGGCGTGCATCGCGGTGGGAAACACACGGGAGACAGTCGGCGCGTTAATTCCTCCTCATTTTGCTGATGAGGACTGCGCGTCTCTGTATCCGCTCCGCTCCGCCGCTCCGGAGATGCTGGACCAGTTTCTCTCTCCCCCTCTCTCTCGGCCGTGTCAGCTCGACGTTTCCAACCAGTGCATCCTGGGAAATGTAGTTTACCTACATTCCTCCTACTGGAGAGCGCCATACTAGTGCTAAACCATCACATTTATAATCCTGATTCAGGAAATGTTCTTGCACTGTGAAAGGGGGACAACAGGGACTTAATTTTTGCCTATAAATAAAATCCTTCATATTAAATGAAAGTGTTCTACCTAAAACTTCTCCTCAACAGCCTTGATTGAAACAATGTTTCCCTTCATGTCATATATACACTGACCTGATACACGTGCTCCTTTTTACAAATATCCAATCAGCCAATCACATGGCAGTAAACTCAGTGCCTTGTTGAGAAGACTCGCTGAAGTTCAAACCGAGATGTTGGTGCCAGGTCTGAGTTTTCCAGAACTGGTGTTCTACTGGGATTTTCCCACGCAACCATCTCTAGGGTTTACAGAGAAACATTCAAAAGAAGGAAAATATCAGGCGAGCTAATACAACAACATGACCATCATAACCACTCATTACAATCGAATCATGTAGAAGAGCATCTCTGAACGCACAACACGTTGAACCTTGAAGCAGACGGGCTACAACAGCAGAAGACGACACCAGGTGCCACTCCTGCCAGCTAAAACCCAGAACATTTCAATTTCGTTTTAACTGTGAGTACTTTTTCATTTTTTTCAGCAGTGGTGGTTTGAGGGGAACATGTGTATAAGTAATCCTCATGAGGAAAAACTTCAGGCTTCAGTCTTTTAATGCTCATTTTTTTCTAGCTTACGCTTTGTATCATGTTAGAGAGAGCAGTTATCACTAACATGACGATCCCAGGGATCCAGCACCAGCTCTGAACTCAGAAGCCCAACCCACCTGCTATTGAAACCTTCTGTTTGTGATGGACAGGTTAGGGGTTATAAACAATATTTAATAGAAGATCTGATAAATATTTACCTGTGTGGTTCTGATTTGGTTCTGATGGGAGGCTTAGGGAAAGGCATGACCTCAGAGATATGTGTGAGTGAAAGAAAGACGATAAGAGAGATAAAACTGTATCAGTTGTAGCAGCTCTGGGGAGCTCATTAATGTTTTAGTTTCAGCATTTGATGTGTTCAAATCAAGATAAGAGTCTTAAATAAGGATGTTGTTGAGAGTCCTGTAAGCATACATTTTCCCACTCTTTATGTGGAAATGATCTCATCTCTGCCTTTGCTGTGTGTCTGTGAACAATAATACAGCAAATGTTTTTATTTCTACAGTCACATTTTCGGTGCAAGTATCAGGAATGGACAACTTTACTAAAATTCAAGGGACAAAGATAATGTTAATGTTGGATAGTTCATTGACTGAGTGTTTTTCAAGCCTGACACACACTGATATGGGATGACAAAAATATGGCTAGGGGGACTTTACAGAGTGCAATGAGTTCCAGAGGACTGATGAATAAGTAATCCCAGAGCCAGATCCCAGGCTGCTCTAAGCACTAGACATATTTTTCTTTTTCTCTTGTGGTTCTCAAACTTTTGTCTGAGTCTGAGAAAAAATAATTTCTTGAAAATAAAAGTCATATTCATTCAGCTTAGCTTCATCTCATGGACCTGTGTCCATGTTCCACCTGTAAGTTTCTCCACACACCAAAATTAGAGATCCACTGGCTTAAAGGAAGGAGGCAAAAGGCTAGTTTTAACTTGCATCGTGCTCTAAAATAAGATCTGTTAATCAAGCAGAGTTACTTTAGCAGAGCAGTAACTCATAATAGGACACCCTTAAAGACATACAATGCTAAATTGGGTTCATTCTAAGGTGTAATATCAGAGCCACTTATTTCTTATCTGAACTGAATTGAACTGAATCTAATTTTTGCATCTAAAGCTGCAGTATATTGATTTCTTTTATATTTAAGGTAATAAGGATCTAGACAGCAGAGCTTTGCAGAGTGCAACTTTAGCCCTTTTACCAGGAAGGACTGAGTTGCAAGACATCGAGACTGAAACGTGCTGACAGAGGATGTCCAAAGAACCATGACAAGCATCTATAGATTTCTTGGATTTGCCAAAGATACATATATTTCTAATGATTATTGATCATTGTGGCTACTGTTCTCGCCATTTTTAAGAAAGATAGACCTATCATTATATTTTTTTAAATTAATGAACGGTTCCTTGGGTAGCAGCTGATGTATGTCTGACTTAGATTCAAACGCTGACACTACTTTTCCAAAGTCGTTAATGTCGTCAATACACTATCCAGCACAAGCTTGACAACAATGTTGTACCAGGGGCTGAAGGAACATCTGGAGTAGAAGGAAGGTAAAGTACAAAGTGGTCCCAGCGGTAATCGGAGCATTAGGAGTTGTAACCCCAAAACTGGGAGGGCAGCTCCAGCAGATTTCAGGCACCATATCAGAGGTATTCAGAAGAGTGCAGTCTTACATATACCTCAGATGCTGTGCAGAACCTTCAAACTCCTAGAGGGTCCTACAGTACCTTAGCCCAGTTCTTCTCGATCACCAATGGTGGTGTCTCCTAACGGTACATATGCAGCACAGATGTTCTATCCCAGTCATTCGTTTGTGCCTGTCTGTGTACGCCAGAGGTGGACAACTTCAGGCCTCAAGGGTCAGTGTCCTGCAGGTTTTAGATCTCACCCTGCATCAACACACCTGAATCAAATGATTAGTTCATTACCAGGCCTCTGGAGAACTTCAAGACATGTTGAGGAGGTAATTTAGCCATTTAAATCAGCTGTGTTGGATCAAGGACACATCTAAAATCTGCAGGACACCGGCCCTTGAGACCTGGAGTTGCCCATCCCTGGTGTACGCAGTCCAATAGTCTAGAGGGCACCTTTGGACCTCCTGCAACTTTGGTCCTGTCAGCCACCTCTGGTCTCTTCCATCATTATGTCCATACTGCTCACCATTGTTCCCAGTGTGCTGTAACCTCTGGATCTCCAGCTTCAACAGTAACCATCTTCTGCTGATGTTATTGCACTGAGCTGCCAGGTCCTTCTAGCTCATTGTGGATGTTGGTTTTCTACTGATCCCACATGTGCTGCACATAACCTTTTTTTGTGTGTCAGCTGGCATAGTAGCATTCCACCAATTCCAATTTTTTCAGTCCTTCTCCATGTTTGCATTGTTCCAATAGGCAATGATATTTAAAGGTGGGCTTGAGGCGCTGTACTAAAGCTTTCCTGTATGAGTAACATTTGTGTTTAGGTTAGGAGATTGTGCCACCCTGTGGACAACCAGCAGTCATGCAGCTCAAAGAACCAGCTGCTGCAAGTTATTTTACTCATTCAGCTTATCAACCATATCTTAACAATGCATCTGCATGATAACAGTTGGTTTATTGATATAGCAATGTTTACTTTTATGAGTTGTTTTAAGATTTTATGATAAATTAATGTGAAAGCAGTGCTCTACAATTTGACTTAACATAAACAAGTTTCATTGTTGAGGCGGAGGTCAAGTTAAGGCAATCATTTATGCCCTTTTAAAAATCCAGCAGAATTTTTTTCCTGATTATTTTTTTGATTACTGAGATTTCATTACTCTGTTCATCAAATCATGAGTCAGTCACTCACTTTCTGCTTCAAGGTTCCTACAAATGCCGCCCTCGTCCTGATCAGTGCACAGCTATGAGCCTGTCCTTCTCCCACAGGGATCTTTGTTCTTGAAGGTTTCTTTGGTGTTGGGTGTCGTAGAATTTTGTAACTAAAGTCTGCAACATGGAAAGAGCTGTGATCAAGCTATTTATTACTGTACGCAGGAGAGCCAACACACATCAAACTTCATAGTTCACAGTCATGCCAGCTCTACCCTTGGGATGTCTCTACCCCCCGCACACAACTCTGATTGTCTTTTAGTTACAACAGGTTTCTGTCCCATGGGCTGTGGCTGGACAGAGGACAACTCCCACTATCTTTTCATGGGAAGCTCCTGGCACTGGAGTTTCATCCTTCTGAGCAAAACAGTTAGCAGATAACATAGTGAAACATCGTTAAGCAAAGCTAAGCAGTTTTCACAAGGTCACGCTGACATATACACATACTTCATCTGAGCATGCAAAGGTTATACAAAATCATACAGTGAAGTTCTAACCACCTAACTCTACACATGAGGATAAACTAGAATTTTTCCATAAAATTGGGCCAGCTCTGCCTGGAGTTTGGTAGTTTCCTCTTAGCGCTAAGAAGTTCTCAGTATTATTTTTCTTTTCTCTTTAAATGCTGAGACCTGTTTTTAGTTCATCCAATTTTTGGGAAACATTTGTGTGCAACTTCCCCTTTCTTATAAATTTCTACTTGAAGAAATACCCTTGCTTTTTCTGCCTCATCTCTTTGAGTATTACGCAGTCCTTTTCCACTGCTCTATCTCCAAGATTAAGGCAGCATGCTTTTCCTCTAGGGCTGTTATCTGTTCTGCCTCATTGCCCAATGTCTGACTGAATTCAAAGTTCTCAGAAACATCCTGTAAAATTCACTGCTCGTGTTTAGTCTGTATAGCACCCTGTGGTTCTTTCACTGTGGTGTCACTCAGCTCAGGGTGAAGAGTTGGACCAGTTTGGAGAATGTGTGGTGTTTCTGCAGGCAGTGGGCTTCAGTGTTGGTGCCACAGGCTGTGTAGATATTTCCAGCAGTTAGTTTAAGAACTGCTGCAGACTCTTGGAGGATCACTGTATACTGTGGTCATGGAGCTGCAGCAGACTTCAGTTTTGATGCTCTTGCAGGCTGTTCCATAATTTCAGTTCTTGATTTTCAGCAGATATTATAGAGCTGTGACCTAAACTGAAATGTTTGAACTCTTCACTTTCAGCAAGGATCAGGTGTTTCAAACTGTCTTTCGGGATTTGTAAAGCAAACCTTTCTTGTTCTAGTGCAGTTACCTCCACATAATTTGGATCTGAATGAAAGCACTCTTCAGATTCAGAGGCTGCACTTTTCACACCAACTCAGGAGACAGCTGATTTTACAGGGTTTTACTTTCAACTTGTTTGGACTGCACCAGTAAATTCATCACTTATAGCGAAATCTGATTTTTTTTTAGGCATTAAAACAAGCAAACCATGGACTGAATTGTTTCTGCCTCTGTGTGTAGTTTCTTTTTTTATAGAAAAAGATTTTGATTCCTGAGGTAACAGCTGTTCTCCACTCGGTAGAAACTATTAAACAGCAGTTACAGGCCGACTGAAACAAATCAATGTTTTTAAAATTAATTTAGTCACACTGTTTATAATGCTGCCACAATATGACCCACATGTAACTTTTGGTGCCTAGGTGGCACAGAACAATGAAAATAACATTAGATCTTAAGTCGACATATCAACAGCATCTGCAAGTACGAGAGTAAGAGCAATATTACTGACCATATAAAACTGGCATAATTTTAAAATTTGTAATAAGTTCTGAGGTCTGAGGTCTACAATTGCATTTTATTACATTACAACACCCATGACCAAAATATTGTTGTTAGTCTTTGTTTGCTTTTCCTGTTTATTTTTTCCTCTTTTCCTTTACTTGTCCACTAAATTATCTATTCTCTTTTTCTGTGCCTCCTTAATCTTAATATCCTAAAGTCACGACCTTTATATCTCCACTGTATCTACACAATATGTGTTTATTTATCTATATAAATATTCGCACATATTTTTTATTTATCTTTATATGCCTAGATTATTCTACGTAGTGAGTATTTGGGAAGAAAGCCTACGATTAGAGCCTTTCAGCAGTTCCTCCTGCTATGACAGGGGCGCCAGTGAGTCGATGAGTTGAGTGGGCCGCAGAAGAAGACGCGCTGCCGCTGGAGTTTACTAGTTGAATGACAGCGGCGGCGTGAACTTTGCGGAGATTACGCTTTGGGAGCGGCTCGCTTTATTTCAGTGCAGCGTTTTTTACTTTTGATTTCTTCCCTTCGCTTTTGGAAAAATGAGGGACCGGACCAAAGAATTAGGAAATGTGAGTTTCAAAGTAAAGTGCTAACATTAGCTCTAGCTCCGCTAGCGTGGCTAAGTTAGCCCAGTTCACTACTTTACCCGAGTTAACCTAAGAGTCTCCAGGGACAACTTAGACGAGCAGAGGGAATCAAAAAGTGGTTAAGTGGGATTTTTTTGCAGATATTTCTCTTTATAAAAGTTGACTTTATTGATGTTTTACTTCCAACTTCCGTTTCAGTCCTTTCTCCTTAAAGGATAGGGCAGGCCGGGACAGGGCAGGGCTCATGATTCACATCCTCGGACAGCGAGAAAGCACTCACTGTTTTTCTTCTGTTTATGTTATTTAAAATCAATGTGACTTCAGACCGCAGAGGCTTCGGATGACGACGAGGAGGGCAAAGCGCTGATCAGATCTGGAGGCTCAGAGAAGGAAAATGAAACCTTTTTCAGAAAGGTGAGGCAGAAACATCACGCACTTCTCTCTGGAAAATCCCCCAAAATCAAATGATCTGCACTGTCCTCCTGTTACTCATTCACTTTGGTAGTTTGCACACACTTCTGAATTTTACATTTGTGCAAAAGAGAGACAAAAATGCACTACAGAGGCTTAAATATCACAGACTGCTGCTGATGCGTTCTTAACCTGTTTTGTCAACAAATCGTAGTCTGCTAACTCCCAGTCTCCTTGTACCCGAACTGTCACGAGTAAGGAACCAGAGTTATTCACCTAATATCACAAAATGTGACTATTCTCTGCGCTGATCTTAGGCCTCTATAGTAATGTGTTTGAATATCTTTTGGTTTTGATTTAAAATGGTTTGAAGAAACTTATCAATTTATGCATATCCACATTTTTGTCCTTGGAGTCTTATTCTTGGTATGGAAAACTCCCTCTAGAAAGTATTTTAAAGGTCCAAAAAGTGCGACTAATATTTCAGGAATGCCTTAGATATTCTCATATTTCAAGATTCAAGACGTTTACAAGCAAAACACAGTTTACAGGTTAATATAAATGCACAAAATTGCAAATGTACAATTATGAATAATTAAAGTTCGACAGTTCATCAGTGATCCAGCCTGATGGCCCGTGGATAGAAATTGGTTTGTTCTTTGTTTTTATTGGTCCAAAGCAAAACATGGAAAATATGAGGCCTGATCCACTTGACCTTCTTGCCACTATAAATTTTTAGAAAGACGTTTATGTTTGTGACACCATTCACCAACAGGAGGAGAGAAGCTGGAGGATAAGGACCAAGGTTATCTGGGGAGAGGACACAAGGATGTAAGGGCAGGGAGCCATAGAGGCTGGACATCCAGTGTCAGGTTAAATAGATGAGGAGTCAGAGCAGTTTAAACTGTCCTGCATAAATAAGTGGGTTAACGGTGCTGTATGCAAGTGTTTTATTTTTAAAAAATCAGTAGTTGTTCAACCAGCGTGAATAGTCTAGTTATAAGGCAGATTAATTGGTTAGTGAGCCATACTGAGCCTGAAGTCAGTTTCAACTGTCATGAAGGTGGCTTTTTACTTGGCTGGATCACTATGGCAACTTAGACTGAACACATGACCTGGTCTGCAGAAGGTTATGTTCAGTGTTTTGGTTAAAAATCATCTGGAAATGTGCTTTCACTGATTGAGAATATGTTGTAAGTATGCTTATATTTTTCATGCTGAGGAAAGCTGAGCAGCAGTGTAAACAGGGTTTAATCATGGAAGCTCGCTCACTAAAGAACTTTTTTCTTTTTCCATCCATAAGTCAAAATTTGTAGCCGGCATCTTAAAATTTTGACTTTAATTTGGCCACAGACTGAAGTGGTTTCCACACCTTTGTCATCGAGCCATGGTCCATTGAATATTATGATGAATCAAGTTAAACATTTCACAGCTTTAACTTGCAGCTGTCTCATCAAAAACCTTTGTTGCTTCGGCAGGAAATAAGAGGGCAAGTAGCAGCCAGGTGTTCCTAATCAAATGCGTAGGAAAGCTGCGTCATAACTGACAAAACTGGAACCTCCTCTTAACCCTACGCCATAACCTTCCACATGTTGTGTGCTGCATCGACCCAGCATGTAGTTATATTTCTTAGGAGGTGCATGTCAGGTTACGGCGTAGGGTTAAGAGGGGATGTGGTTACGCTGCAGACTTACTACTTCTTACAGAACTGCAGAGAGTCCAGTGGAAACTTTCTTTTTTCATGTGATGGTATATTAATATATGAGTTCACAAAACAAACACTTTTCTGCAGCACTGCTTCTCTGAATTATTTGCTGCACCAGTAGTGCCTTGTTTTTGTAAGTGCAGTCAGAGCCTGGAGCAGAAAGCCTGTGTGATACCCGTTATTGTCTCTGATGGGGGACTTTAGGTGTTGTTGAGCCAGCTAACACAAAGAAAGCTTACATATGTTGGCATTGCTTCATAGATATCAGAGGGCGCTGCACCCATTTTAGCTATAAGGACTGATAGAGGGAATAGGATGAGATTTGCTTGATATATGAGATAAATTGAGCTAACAAAATAGTTCTTTTGTTCCCTAAAATTCTTTCCTTGTTATCGTCAGACCCAAGAAATTCACCAGGGGCTCCAGCAGCTCAAAAGGATGGTGTCTGACCTCGAGAACAAACAGAAAACTGTGCTGGGCGAGGCGCTACCGAAGGAAGGTGCGTAATATATCGTCATATATAAGGTGTAGTGGTTCACCGAAAGTTGCAGACAGAAGCATGTTAGTAAACTGTCAGAGGAGAGGGGGCGATCAGGTTGTCCTATTCAAGGGTTTTGTTTGCTAAATTTACTGTTTTTGATCTTTTGCACAGATATGAAGAAAGAGCTCCAAACTCTTCGAGACGAGATCAAAACGCTGGCTGGTCAAATCCAGAGAAAGCTGAAGAGTGAGTATCTTTGAGCTGCAGGGGGAAAAGATTTATTATTTTGTTCAGCATGGCTTGACTTATGGCCATCTTTCCACAGGTATTGAGCCCAAGAAGGGAGAGGATGATGGGAAATACATACCCATAAATACTCGAATGCAGCGCACACAGGTAGCACCCGAGACTTTTTGTAATCAGCTAAAAACATAACGCCCCTCTCTTTCTATTTTCTCTGTAAACAGCATGCCATCGAGGTCATGTGACTGGCGTATGATCAGTTTTAATGCTCTTTATAGCCTTAAAGTGGAAATGAATGCTGTGCTGATAGTTTAGACTGCGGTTATTGATAACCATTTTAAAAGCAGCTAAATCGTAGGTGTTATCTGTAATGGCCACTCATTGTGAAAATGACAGCTGGTTTTGGGGAAATTTTGAGGGAAATTACGACTACATTTGTTTTTTCACTCTGCTTCCTTTTTCTTTCGCTCTCCTTTTGCCAGCACACTATCTTGTCCAAGGAGTTTGTGGAGCTCATGGGCCACTGTAACACCATCCAGGCTCAGTACAGGGATAGAAACGTGGAAAGAATACAGAGGCAGCTGAAAATCAGTGAGTAGCACGCAGCACCGAGGAGATATATCTGTCACCTTGTCAGATTTTTGTGGTCTGTGGTCTCACTTGGGGAAATCAGTTTTACCGATCACTTCCACACTACGGCAGGAGGTTTAAAGTCGGGTGACAACGCCATGCCGTTTTCTTCTTTCTGTCACTTTCTGTTTTAAAATGACACAACATATGTTTAAAGGGGGTGAGATGGATATTTCACACTAATGTGCAGTGTGCCTCTACTAGGGTAGCTTTGCATGATTCACATTTCAAAATAATCCTTTATTTTATTTTTTAATCTTGTACTGTACCAAAAGCAGTTTTAGCTCCTCCCCCTTTTAAAGACAACTTTCTCCTAATTGGCTGCCCCTCAAACACAGAAAGGTTGGGTGGCCAGTGGGTGGGGTTTGTGACCATATTAGAAATATCCCCTCTCTGTAACGTCATACTGAGCCAAGACTAGAAGAACACAGTCTGAAGCCTGAGCTTTTGGCTCACAGGGAGTACGTGTACATAAACTGATCACATTATTTTAAAATTTGATCATCGACCTTTAAAACTGGACATGAATTAAAGGAAAAGCACAAGTTCACTTTAAAAGAATTCCGACACCATGCTGGTGCTTGAAGCTGATTTGACCAAAGATGAGTCAAAGGTGCTCAGCTAGCAGCTCTGCACAGCTTCATGTGTGGTCACGAATGACTAGAAAGCACTGCTGTAATTTCCTGTCATATCCTGCAGTGGTGGTCGTTCCTGTTAAATGAAACCATACAGTCAAATAATGAAGTCAGTTTAGGTACAAACTAAAAAGCTCAGGCCTTGAACTGCTCTAAAATGTTGATGTATGGATTAGAGATGGACCGATCCGATATTACGTATCGGTATCGGTCCGATACTGACCTAAATTACTGGATCGGATATCGGAGAAAAATAAAAAATGTAATCCGATCCATTAAATATCACGAAAGCACCTCACAAAACTTGCAACACGCCGTAACTCACCTCAGAACGTTAGCACGTCGGAGCAGTATGCATCACCTGATAGAGCGGCTGTGGCATGCGGGACCTGTCGGTGGTCTGGATAGCATTTGGAGCTTCGCTAGCAACCCGGCATTTCATCTCCGACAAAATTATCCCGAGAGAAGTAAAGCAAGTGTGTAAGTCCATCTCTGAATGTTTGTAAAGCATTCCTGCGTTAAGCTTAACGAGCGACTGCCTCTCGCTCTCCGGCTGCTACTTCAATCATGAAACTGCTTAATGATCAGCTGATCGGCTTTTCTGTCGCGAGTCCGTGTCTCTTGTTTGCTTTTGGCCCACTTTGCACCAGAAAGAGGAAACCAGCGGCTGAACAACAGCAGCACGTTTAAGCTTGATCAGCTATTGTTAGAATTTATTTAATATTACCGTATTTCCCGGACTACAAAGCGCACCTGAATATTAGCCGCACAAGCTAAAATCAGGGGAAAATCCTGTTTTGTACATACATTAGCCGCACCTGACTAAAAGCCGCAGGTGTTTCAATGTTGACTTATCATATGCAAGAGAATATGCACAAAGGGAATTGTCAGGAAAGAGATGGCTGTTTGGAGACATCACTTTTATTAATATTTTGAAAAACAAGTTATGGGTACATATTTGCACATGTAGTACATAACAGTAACCTACAGCACACCAGAAAAATAGATTCGGACTACCTTTTAGGCTCAGGTGCAGTGACACGGCTTTAACAAGAAGAAAAGTCAGTCATTCACCACCATCTTTCTCTTCTTCCTGCGCTCTAAAACCACCAAAGTCCTCTTCTCCAATGTCGGAAAGGAACAGGCTCAGGATGGCTTCGTCATCCACTCTCCGCTTCTCTCCTTCGTTGTCACTTTCAAAACCAAAGAAATCCTCATTGTCAGAGTCGAACACCCTCAGAAGGGCCGTGGCGGTGTCCTCCTCTCCATCATGCAGCAGTCCAGCCCTTCAAAATCCGTTGGTGATCGTGGATGTTTTCGCACTTTTCCACGCTGTCAGAATCCACCAGTGGAGTTGGGCATAACTTGCTTTTCGCAAGTTTATCGCCGCTCGTCATCCACGCCTCCCGCTGAACGCGTAGCGCTACTTTGAAGTTTGTTTTTCGCGCTACTTCGTACGGCACTACGTTGCCTGGCGGACGGACATGTGACTAACATACCACTCTTGAACCTCGATCCTTCCGCCAGGCAACGTAGTGCCGTACAACAGCGGAACAAACAAAACAAATCGTCTTACGATATCACAAAAATCATGGAAAATCCATAGAAAAGCCGCACCTGACTAAAAGCCGCAGGGTTCAAAGCTTGTGCAAAAAGTAGCGGCTTATAGCCCGACAATTACGGTACTTTCTACTCGAGGATCTTTTTCTACGTAGCTGACGCTGGTAACTGTGCAGGGGCGGATCTAGCAAAGTTTAGCCAGGCGGGCCGATAGGGCATGAACAGGGAAAAGGGGGCACAAAGACATACTTTTCTTTCTTATTCTCATTTAAAATGTCTCGCTTTTAATTATTTAATATTTATCTGAATCTTACACTCAAAGTTTTAATCTGATGTAAAATGAATAGAAGTCAATTACTGTATATAGTGACTATTAAGTCTAATATATATACCCTAGTAAGCTATAGTACTTTTTCCTTTGGGAAGGTACCATCTGTGCAGTCTGCAATTTTGTTGAAGAAAGATGTTGAATCTATTTAATATTTCTTGAAAAATAATTGATTTCTGTGCATTTTTTTCACACTGCATCAAATTAAGGTTGATTATGTCGATTAAGCATCATGAGGTGGAGCGTGAGGGGTGGTTCCCTATTTTTTATTTATTTATTTTTGTTGTTGCTGGGAGTTGGAACCCTATTAGTTAGGTTGCTTAATATTTATGCTAAGTACTCTTTAAAATACCAGAATAGGGAGGATGGTGTAGGTTTAAGTTTATTAGATTGATCAGTATTGCTGAACTATGAAATATTTTTTTTTGCATACAGGTATAACAGAATAGCTTTAGTGTAGTTGTTGTTTTAAACTTGAGTATGAACTTATACAAAATGCAGCAAGATATTTAAAAAAAACAGTTTTGTTGATTAAAAAACACTATATCGGATTCATATCGGTATCGGCAGATATCCAAATTTATGATATCGGTATCGGTATCGGACATAAAAAAGTGGTATCGTGCCATCTCTAGTATGGATATTACAGTGACCTAAATGGGACCTCTTATCTCGAAGCTCACCCACCCTGCTCCACCCGTCAGTCAGAAGAGGGTTGGCTAAAAGGGGAATGGCTGAAACGCCTTCAAGTTTAAGATAAAGAGATTATTTTGAACTGCTAATCATGCAAAGCTACTCTAGTAGAGTGTGAATAATGCTAATGGGAGCGCTGTAATCAGCTGTAGACGAGGACAGAACAATATCTTCACCGTTCTGCGCGTTCCTCTAAACGCTCTGATTCGATTTTCTCCTGTCTTCAGCTGGCAGCAACGTGACAGATGAGCAGCTGGATGCGATGCTCGAGAGCGGGCAGACGGATGTTTTCACCCAAAATGTGAGTACGTGCGAAGTTAACAAAAAGCAAAGTGTGTTTCAACATGAGAAACCACAACACAGACTTCCCTGCAGCAGATGCAGGTGTTCTGTGGCTGCAGGTTTAGTAACTTTCACACACCTCTCTAACTGCTCAAACAGGACTACAGATATGGTAAGAATATCCTGTGCAGCCCTTAGCTGTGCTGTAGTCTAACTCAAGTAGCTCGTGCGAAGACTCCTGCAGGTTTTGTGCTGCTGTTCATAGATGACCCCCTGAAAAGTTGTGCCTGGTTCTGCTGTCCACGATTTCCCTAATAAATATGGTGTCCAGATCCTGAGTGATACTAAAGCTACGAGGCAGGCTCTGAATGAGATCGAGTCCCGGCACGATGAGATCCTGAAGCTGGAGAGCAGCATCAGAGAGCTGCACGACATGTTCCAGTACCTCGCCATGGAGGTGGAGGCTCAGGTAACGCAGCGCCAATGAAGTCGGTGGAGCTGGTTCGGGCTGCGGATGGCGTTTGATTGTGATGTTTTTGTTCACCGCAGGGCGAGATGGTGGACAGGATTGAGAACAATATCAACAAGTCTTCAGACTACGTGGAGAAAGCAAAGGGCGAACTGGAGAAAGCGGTCACGTATCAGCATAGATCACGCAAGGTACGCACAGAGAAACCCGAATGACATCATGAAAAGGACAGTTTTTTAATCAGTTGATCTAAGCGTCACTTTTACTTTCATTACACTCACAGCAACGACGAAGCCAAGTTTTCTCGCAGCTCGATTACACACACAATCTAAACAAGGATGCAAATCGATGCGAAGCCTCTTAGCTAAGAGACTGTTTTCCCACATTCACATTAAGGTGCTCGTTTCTGCAGGTTCTCACTTTTCTCTAAAATAACAACACAAAGAGTGAACTTCAGGAGGATTAGTCTGTCCAGTTAGGAAGCAGAAACGTTTATGATTTCAGCTGCTTTGGTGCAAATTAAAGCAACAACTGGTAGAAAGGCAACAACAAGGCAACTGCCAAATGGTTTTACAGTGCGTGCTCTCTCCTTATCCCTCCTCTAGTTTTGTTTCGCTGCTACTGGCATGAGATAGTACCTGTACCCCTTTCAGCTCCTCCAGGGTCTCCACAGTGTGGAGGAGAGAGCAGGAGCTGGTCAGAGCCCTACATGTACACATGTCAGAATCAGACTCAGTGAGGGTGGCATGATGACCTGAAGTCCTTTAGTGGGACTTGTGATCAGAAATGAGAGTGTAGAGAGGCCTAACCAACTGTCATCAAGCATGATTGTTGGTTATTTCCATGCAGACATTACCTGATGTTAATACATTGGGGAAAAAAAAAAAAGGATGAGAAATACTTATTTTCCAATTTAGAGGTCAGAGTTACACAGACTACACTCAGTGAAACTGTAAAATCTATGAAAATACTTCCTTAAGCTTGTTATTAAACAGTAATTAATTTAATGGTTATCATTAAATTTGGAAAACCAGAATGTGTTGATGAAGAGATGGAAACACGACTCACTGTTTTCCTAATATTCTCTTAGTGCCTTTTTCTATAAATATACCAGCTTTCCTAGTGTAAGCAGTTATCCTAAAATCTCCTAAATTAAAAAACTAAATCAGAAACAGCAGAGATGCATAACAATAAACGGACACTTTGTGCTGCAGAGAGTCCTATCCTCTTTTGGTTTCATGGGTACTTTACAGGGAAAACGAGGAGAGGGCTCCGATCCTCTTTGTTTTTCTTCCTCCTCCGTGCTGTTATGAGAGAATAGCTCTGCCCTGTATTCACATGAGTGACGCAAGGTGAAACTTCCTGAAACGAGTTTCCTCATTATTCTGCTTTGGAAAATGCTGCCTTGCAGAGAAATGCTGTTTGGATCGCCACTAAAACTCGATCACTGTGCTAAACGTGCAGAGGAGCGGCCTCTGTGTGCTTAACGGCAGCACGCTCCAAAGTCGGAGAGTTTGTAAATATTGACACTGGAAACTGCTCTAATGGAGGAGAACAGCAAATAAATTAAGCTTCTCAAATATTGTGGTAATCCCATCTGTCTGGTTCTATCAGACTCTCGTTAAAAAGATTAAAAATCCTAGACTGTGTGATAAGTGAAGTGCTACTTTCTTGGCCAGCAGGGGGCGACTCCTGTGAAGTGAGGATGTATGGGGAAAAAAAGCCTTTAATATATAACCTGAGCAAACACTTTCCTGATCAGTTTTTGCTCTCAGTTTGTAATTTTGCACATTAGGGTCTCATGTGTGCATTTTTAAGCCTTCATAGCTCTTAACTACACAATAAGAGATGAGAGCCAAGCACCAGGACCCTTTTTTTCCCCTTATAATTCATTGGACAAAACTTAAAGTGCTTTTTCGGTAACTTTGAAGGGTCATATAACCATGTGGGAAAGGTGTCTGGTCGAAACAAGCAACAGCATGTGAACGTCTCCTTTTTGATACCAGGCACATCTTCTAGCTGTATTTCGAATGCTGGGATGCTTTAACACTCCTGAATGTTGCTTATGGTTATGAAATGGAGCGACTTTAGTGTTTACATGACACATCGCACTGATCAAACAGCTTCAGGTCAACTTTAAGCTCAGAAATGAGACCCTCTGGATAAACAAGATCCAGATTTGTCCCACCGGGGCAGATGGCCACCCCTCCCTGAGCCTGGTTCTGCTGCAGGGTTCTTCCTGTTAAAAAGGATTATTTTATTCCCACTGTCGGAAAGTGCTTGCTCAAAGGGGATGGTTTTATTATTAAATACTGATTTCTTTTTTTTTAAAAATTTTTAAAGTAAAAAGCACTTTAAGGAAACTGCCGATGTGATGTGGCGCTATGTAAATAAAATTAAATAGAAGTGACTAAATTTTGGCTTGAGGTTGAGCGCTTTGCAGGAAAACTGCTTTAATCTTGAACACATCATCCCATATAAAATCAGTGAGCATCTCCCACCTGATCCGATCACGATCAGCTGATTTTTATATACAGCAACTTTAGCTTGTTTATTGAAGCCATTCAAAAGTTGTGCAAGTTACAGGCCCTGAAAACACAATAGCTTGTCTTTGGGTGTTGACTCTTTGAATTAAATCCCCATCTGGTCAGACTTTATGGCACCAGCTAAGCTTCACAGGCTCATGATGATCAGTTGGGAAAGCTCTGGTTTTATGACGTGATTGGAAAAAGACGATGTGTGTTGCTCATGCACAAAAGAAAGAAAAGGAAACAAAAAACAAGGTTAACTTTACAAACCACGCCTTTGTTAGCTAGAAAACAAGCCTGGTATTACATGTTGGGTTAAAATGAGACCTCTCATATGCTGTAACTTATTATAACCAGCGATCTATCCCACAGAAAAAGGGGCCGCTGTACTTGTTTCTGTGTGTCGGAGACTATAAATTGGCCCCACTCTGAAACCATGATGGGGTGGGGGGGATTGATTTTTCTTTCCTGGAATGACTCTAACCTGTGTGCTTATCTCCCGCTGCAGAAAAAACTCTGGATTGGAATCTGTTTGGCCATCCTTCTCCTCATCATCATCATCGCCTTGGTCACCACCTTCTCATCCTAGCAACACCCTGTGGTGCAAGTTAGCAGAAGCACATTATGGATACCCCCAAATCCACACATTCATGCATATACATCAGCTCACAGGATTTACAGCTGAGCGGAGTCAGTGGATTTCAGTTTGATTTTTTTTTTTTTTTATTCCTCTAACCCTCCTGTCTGCCTAACGGTCCTACTCTCCACTTTTTCTGTTGTATGGAAGAGATGTGCTCTGTCGTTTAATCTCACAATCTGTGCTGCGCGCTCGATGCCGGCGCCGCACGTTTTCTGTCAGTTTCTGTTCTGCAAAAACAAACAGCGGGACTCACTGTGGACTGTTACACCAGTCGATCCTTCCCCTCCTGTGTTTAAAAAAACAAAACAAAAAAAAAAAAGAGGAATTAAGTGACCTTGAGTGGGGCACAGAGCAGTATTGATCAAACACTGGCACTCGTCATACTGTACTCAGGAAAACTGTGTTGTAACGTTGATGGTTCTGGATGAATTGGAGACCTAAAGAACAATTTTATAATGTAGGCCTTTTATAGTCGGATACAGGAAATAGACTAATATAATTGTACATAACTGATGTTGCTGGTGATAAAAAATTTATGCAGATGATTTTTAAAACTTCAAAGTTTTTGTTTTCATACTGCGTACATGTAACAAGTGTAAATACAGTTTTGTGTTTTTTTTTGTGTGTATGTGTGTGTGAAATAACCCCTACCCTCCGCCCTTTCCTCCTCCTCTTCACATTTGCATAAGGTCTCTCAACAGTACAGGTCCAACGCTTCCCCTTTCCTGTGTCCTTCCAGTTTGCATTTTTGACTCAAAACGTTGTGCAAGCGCCTGCTTAAACAACACACACGTCTTCAGAAATGGTGCCTTCTCCTTTGCAAATGTGACGTCGTGCATTAACAAAAAGGGATGGATGTATTTTAGACTTCAACGTGTTTTTTTTCTCACCCTTTTGTCCCATTATGCAGTTTTTTTGCTAAATTTTGGAGTCAGAATACACCAAGGGGACAAATGAAACCCATTTAAAAAAGAAAAAATTAACCAAAACTGAGAGGCGGCTTCTCACTGACGCCTCGTTCAGAAGCAGAAAAGTTGCTGTGAAAAAGGCTGGCAGAGGATGGAGGGGAGTGACACTGCTACTGTGTAAAGTTATGGCTGTTTCAATTTTGCATCGCTCATTTATTTTATTATACATTTGTTTTTAAAATAAAATACCGCCATGTTCCATTATCCTCAGTCTGCCTTGTATCTTTTTAAGATTAGCAAGTCTTGAACTATCAGCTGGCCCTCTAAAGGAGCCTGGAAGCACCTCGGGATCCCCAGGAAGAACTAGAAAACGTTGCTGGGGAGGACAAAGTCTGGAATACCTGCCTAACCTGCATTTTTGTGATCCGTTTAATGCACAGGGTGTACAGTGGTTTGAAATAATGAAGAACACTGTACCTCACAGGAAAATGGAAAACATCCCTGAAAGCTTTAAAGTTGGCGAGCTTGCTGAACACTCAGCTGTGGGGTGTTTCCATCCTGATTGGTGGGAGGAAAAAAAGTCAGTGGGCAGTTTTCATTAAAATAAGTCAGGGTCTCCTCCCTTCCTGTTCTGTTAAGAGAGCAGCTGTTGCCTTTGTAGCCACAGGGACAAAAATGCAGGTTAACACAGACCAATTTTGGATTTTACCAAACATTTCATTTTTATGATTGAAAAAAGCTGATTTGAAACCAGACATGAGGTCAGTAATTGTGACACTGAAACTCTTTAGCTGATTTATATTTAAGAGCTGAAACTAGTGATTGAGCCAATAAACTCACCGCAAAAATGTTACCGATGAGGTCATGAATCAGGTGAGCCGAGGGCAGTTCTATTCTCTAGTTAATTTTTATTCTATTCTCTAGTTAATTTTTATTCAGTTTAGTTTTCATTGGTCTTAGTGTTAAGTCTGTGAAAGTATGGAGGGCAAATATCAGAGGCAAGATTTAGGAAAACAAGTAAAAGTATTACAATAAAAACAGAAGCGCTTCATAAAAGCAGTTGATTCTCTGTTACAAATACAGAAGATGTTTCAGACCTGCCAGTTTTTCATGCTTCAGGATTTAACCTCAGCTAAGTTGGTCTGTTGGCTTCAACTGTTTTTTCTAGCTCCAACTGGAGCTAGAAGTGATGATATTTGGAAGCGAAGGCATTAAGATTACATCTATAAACAAACTAATAACCTCTTGGATGACTTCTGCTACGCAGCAAACCATATTTGTCAGATACTCCATTAAGAGTTGGAGTTCGGTGAGTCGCACTAATAGAAGGTGAAGCTCAGCAGACGGTTGCAGAGCTCCAGCTCTTCTTTCTTGTGTTGGTCACAGAAATAAATCTTCATTTGGGGTAAAAAAAAAAAAAAAATTTCAACTAATTTTTGGTCTTTTTATTCAACTGTAATTGCCATAATTTTCAAGTAAAACAATGTGGAATTACAAGGATCAAAGGAATGCAACAAAAAGAGACAGAAATCAAAGTAAGACCATCACCATAAACTACCCCCCCGCCCCCCCACCAGATATCATCTTTGCTCAAAAGTAAATCGACAATTTACAGTCATCTCAAACTGTACCAGTAATTTTATTCACATTTTTTTTTTTATTTTGTCCAAGTATACTTTTTTCTTTTTTTTCTTTTTTTTTTTTTTAAACATGAACCAAAATCGATGATGTGAGAGAAAAACAAAGTTCAGGTGAAAAATGAAACATTAATTCAGTAGCACTGATGCTCGGGGTGTTTTTCCTTTCTTGTTTCATGTAAGGGGTGGATTTTTCCCCACATCATTTTTTGGATTAATTTGTTTTTTTAATAACCGAATAAGAGAAATTTAACACCCCTGCTTCAGGTGCTTCACAAGGCAATCTGAGGTTCAAAACCATTTGGCCACAGAGGCACTCTTAAATTCAGTTCTCAACATTTACTTGGCTTTTTGTGACAAGTAATTTTTTAAACTGCCTTTAGGACGTTTTGGGGGGATGAAAGCTGGATTTTGTGGTGTGACTAAAGATAATACATTTTCCAAACTGGAGACAAACATCGTCAGGTACCAGGAACCAATTCATCAACTTCAGTTGATGAACAAACGCATCACAACACCACGGTGTACTGAAAAAAAGCCGAGGGCCACGTTATTAAAGATGTGCAAAAGAGAAATGCAAGGCTGGATTTTCGAATCCGATGAACAGAAAGTGACATGGAGAAAATAAATTTTTTTAAAAATAAACAAAGAGGGGGAGAGGAGGGGCCAAACAAAAAGACGAGCTCCAGCATAGTGCAGCAAAGATCACATTGACAGATCTGTTCTCTTCCTAATAACCTGGAAGAAATAATAAAATATGCATAACTTATCAACTGACTACAGAGAAACAATAGTCAGGACAGAAAATCTCAAAACCAAACTTTCTAAAACCTTCAACTTACAATACAACCGCTCACTCGAGACTTTTAAATGTCACACAAATTACTTTTCATGGGTAACCCCAGCAGAGGGCGCCGTTTAACCCTGTCTTAACAGAGCATCTGAGTGTTCCAGTCTTTTAATGATTACAGTACATTATGTGAACTAACAACTTGCACCTTTTGTCCCACCCACGCCCCACCCCCTCCGAGTCCAAGTGGTGAGTTTTATCCACGGCATGTCCACATATCTGGACGCTCGACAGCGGCGCCACCTGTTTACCGTCAGTCCAGCGTCCCTGAGCCTTCCCCCAGCGCTCAAAAGCAGAGCTGGCGCGCCCCGACTAGAAAGGGAGAGGGCCCGAGAGGCGGTGAGGTCCCTGGCTTGTGCAGCACTCAGTTTGCTCTTGTTTTTCCTCAGAGTGCAGACAAAGCAGCAACCTTGGAGATCACGTCATGCTCTCGTATCACGCTCCGCCACACCCTCGCTTCTGTTTTTTTTTTTTTTTTTAAATTCTCCCCTTTGGCACTCCAATCATGTCTTATTGTGACGCTGTTGGCTTGAGGAGGAGCGGGTGCTTGCGGCCGGTGAGCGGGCCTGCACTGCAGCGAGTGCAGCAACACTCCGTAGCACCCTGTCTGGCGTTGACCCCTCTGTTCCCGAGCTGCTGGTCACATCCTGCGAGAGCTTCTGGGACCTCCTGCTCTCCTTGCGACTCTCTCGGTGTTGTTTCTCCTTTTTGTCACGGCTCTTTGCCCGCTCAGGGCTGCGGTCCCTCTCCCGCTCGCTGCCGGAGGAAGTGGCACGGGAGCGGGAACCTCGGTGCTCCGTGTTCTGGGAGCTGAGGGTGCGCTGGCTGCTGTTGCTGCTGCTGCGGCTTCTGCTGCTGCGTCCGCCGCAGTCGCCCTCGCCATCGCTGCTCATGCTGCTGCAGGCGCTGTGGCCCCTTGACGACGATCGCGTCTCTCCCTCGCCTTCCTTGCCCCTCGAGGACTTCCTGCTCCCTCTCTCTTTCTCCTCTGGTTTAGGCCTCTTGTACTCCACCTCTAAGGGTGGAACCAGAGAGCCAGGGCACTGTCTGGTGGAGCGTGATGTAGATCGGCTCGCCTGATTGGGTGTTGAAGGTTTGCTGCTTTTGTTATTGGTCACAGAGTTGCTCTGAGGAGAGGCTGGCACACTTTTACTTTTAGGCTTTTGGTTTTTGTCCGAAGGGGCAGTGGTGGAAGTCGCAGGAGCTTTAGGGGTGAAGTCTTTCCGAGGTGTGTGGCCTGGGGTGTCCACCCTGCCTTTCATAGCTAAAAGCTTGGCTGCTGCATTGAGTGCTGAGCACCTTTTCCCTAGAACCTCTGGCTCAGGAGGTAGCGAGGGCGTGCTGTTGGTCAGCGTTTTAGTGTCCTGTGGTGGCTGTGATCCCACAGACTTCCTGGTGATCCTAACAGAAGACGTATCGCTGCCCGACTCTCCTCCTGTGGACGCATTGGCGTTGTTTGACGCATTTCTGTCCGAGCTGCGTGCTGGTTTGGCTCCCTTCCTGTCCTTGGTGCACTTTTCCTTCTCCTGATCTTGGAGCCTGCGTTTTGCTGAGCGAGTGAGCCGGTGCTCCTTCCTGCTGTTGCTGCTGTCAGAGTCGGAGGAGGAAGAGGAAAGAGACCTGGAGCGCCTCCTTCGAGAGGCAGTGGGGGGAAGGTCCGTCTCACTACCCTCTTCTATCTTCTCCTCCTCCTCCTCGCCATGTTCCTCCTTGTCCTCCTTCCCTGCCTCTGATGTAGGATCCACTCGCCTCTTCTTGGTAGGATGTCTGTTCTCGTAGGTCCTCTTGTGGTGGGCATGGCGGGTGAGGGTGGAGGTAGAGCACCCAGACGATGGCGAAGAAGAGCAAGCAGACTCCTGGCTACTCTGGCGACTAAGTGACCTTTTCTGGATAGCAGGTTTCTGATCCTCAGTAGTTTTCTCTTCTTCCAGAGGGTTAGCTTCATCTTTCGGAATGGGGGTTGTGGTTTTTGTTTCTCGTCCCACTCCTTGGGGCCTTCCTGACTCTTTGGTCTCAGAGGAACTCTCCACCTTTCTTCTTTTAGGCTGAGACTGGCTAATGTCTGAGTTTTTGTCGTCGTCTTCCTTACTCATCGCAGCTTCAGCCTCCATTTCTGTCACCTCTTCTTGGTCGCTTTTAGAAGCTGACTCTTTCTCTGTTGATGGCTCTAAAGATGGTGCAACGAGGGGAGTGGATGAGGGAGCGGATATGGGAGCAGGTGTGGCTTCCTCGGTCTGAGATGGTGCAGGAACACTTGTGGATGAAGAAGTTTGTAGCTGAGAGGAAGTGACTGCAGAGGTTTGTGTAGTGGACACGGGTGGAGCTGTTTTGGTTGTGGATGCTGTGACTGTAGCTACTGAAGCAGGGGTGATGGTTGTGGTTGTTGACCCTAGGGAAGCAGACTTTTCTGGTGATGATGTAGCTATGGTGACAGACAGTGATGCTGATGTTGTAGCTGTTACCGGAGGTGTCTTGTCAGTCTTTTCTGCAGTTTTGGGAGGAGAAGAAGAAGTGAGGACTTTGGAGGGCGCTGCAGTTGAAGGTGTTGTTACTCCTTCTGCTGGGGGTGATGAAGCTGCTGAAGCCTTCTTTGCCTCTGCAGGTGTAGCAGCACTTGTGGAAGTTGTAGTTGGAGGAGGCGTGCAGACTGGACTTGATGCTGAAGGCTTTTCGGGCTCTACATGTTCCTGAACCTCTGCAGTTGGTGATGCTTGTTCGGTCGGGCTTTTGTTAGCAGTTTCAATTGTCTTTGCTTTGGCTGGAGGGGAAGGTGGAGCTGTATTACCAGAAGATGGTGCCACTGTTTTGACCGGTGGTGATGTAGAAGTCTTGTCAGACACTGTCTGGATTGAGTCTAACATACTGGTTTGTGCTGTTTTTACTGGAGCTGTCACAGTCGTAGCTGTAGCTGGAGGGGTCTGCTTGGGCGAAGATGGAGCTGGGGAGGTCTGCTTGGGCGAAGGTGGAGCTGGGGAGGTCTGCTTGGGCGAAGGTGGAGCTGGGGAGGTCTGCTTGGGGGAAGGTGTAGCTACAGGGGCTTGTTTAGGCGAAGCTGTAGCTTGAAGGCTCTGCTTGGGTAAAGATGGAGCTGGGGAGGTCTGTTTGGGGGAAGGTGTAGTTGGAGGGGTCTGCTTGGGTGAAACTGTATCCAGACTCGATACAGGATGACTGGAGGGTGTGGAGGCTAGAGAGGCTTGTGGCAAGTCCTTCACAAGAGAAGCAGTTGGAGGTGATGTCATTGCAGTGGTGACTTGTGGTGTAATACTAACTGTTACAGACGCTGTGGTAGCAGCTGTTGTGAGTGTTGGGGTGGGGTCTTTAACAGCTTTGAAAGATGACGTAGTGGGTGGAGTGGAGTGTGTAATTGGTGTGGTTGTGGTGGTGGTTGCCTCCACAGCTGGTTGAACAGCAGCATCTGAAACTGTGGAAACCACAAGTGTTGGTTTAACACCTGGAGGAGGAGGTGAGACATCGCTGACAGGTGGAGACGGAGCTGTGTTGCTGACGGGGGTGGAGGTATACGTGGAAGAAGAGAGGACTGGTGCTGGGGCTGGACTTGGAGCTGGGGCTGAAGCAACCACTTGAGGAGAGGCAGTCTCAGAGATCAGTGAGGTCACCTGGGTTGCAGGTGAAGTGGGAAGTGAGACAGGTGTGGAAACTTCATCTGACTTTGTTGAGGAGGCTGGATTTGGAGGCGGAGCCAAAGCCTCAGTTTTAGTGTCTGTCTGATCAGCTTTGGTCGACTGTGAAGACCGAGTCATTTCAAAAATAGCAGCAGGAGGCGGGGTCTCTGAGATCGTCAGTTCTGTCCTGGAATCACTTTTAGATAGATCAGTGTTCTGACTCTCATTAACGGTCTCTAGCGTGGTCGTTGAGTCCTTGCGGGGACGACCCCTCTTACGTTTAGGGGACAGTGGCGGGTTTCCTTCCTCAATTGCCGAGATGGGATGTGGGCATGTGGTCGATGCGTTGTCAAGTTCAGGTAGTCTTGTGGGAGTCTTAGGGGGCCGGCCCCTCTTTCTTTTCATAGGTGGCATGAGAGAGTTCACGCTGGACTCCGCAGCAGAGGCGGAAGCAGCGTCTCTGCCTGGTGGGATGTCCGTTTTCTTGGACTGGTTCACTCCCCGTCCTCTCCCTAGATGCTGCTCTCCCATCTGGGCAGCCATACGAGATTCGGTTTCCAATCTGCGCCGCACGGGAAGATTCCTCAGCACTGGCATGTCAGGAGACAGATGAGGAGGGGAATATGGAGGATAGCCTCTGACAGGCTGAGGGTGCACAGGCGGACTTGGGGTAGCGTCTTGGTCCAGAGGGGATTTGGTAACAGTCTCTTTAGTTTTGCCGTCTTGACTCTGTGATGCGTCCTCCTTGTTTGGCTCGTCAACAAATCCAGCACCGCTGTCCTCCGCCGTTGCCTCTTCTGAAGAGCAACCACCTCCCGTCCCACTTCCTCGCCGCCGCCTCTTTCGTGGCTCTTTCTCTTCCACCACTGTGACTAGCCGGCCCGGGAGCTTCCGCAGAACTTTGGCTGATGGTGAATCTTCAACCAGTCCCCGCAGCACTTCACCGTCAGCTGACTGCCGCTTGCGAGGCGACCGTGAGCTGGTGGAGGGAGGAGACATGGCGCAGTCTTTACTGTCATCATCCTTAGTCTGATGATCCGCCGGACAGCTGGACTCCAGCGATGACTCAGACGCCCTCCTCTCCTTCTCCACCTCCTTCTCCTCCCTCCCCGTTTTGGAGATTTTACTGTCCGTCTCCCCAGCACACTGCTGTTTCCCACCAGGGGGCGAGGCTGTAGGAGGGGAAGGCACTGGGCTGGGATGGGAGCGGTTTGGTTGAGTCCTGGTTTTGGCGTTCTGGTGATCTCTGGCGGGAGATGACGCTTTCGAAGATTTGGAGGAATCTTGAACCCGGGTGGATGATGACGTTTTGTGGTGGTCTGTGCGGGATGGGATCGTAGACGCAGAACCTGTGTCTTTGGCAGCTCCTTGTCCTCTCAGACCTGAGCGGGATCTTTCAGGCACTTCTCTGGGAGTCGTGGGCTCAGGCTCAGTTTCAGGCGAGGCCCCACGGAGTCGGCCGCTAGTCCTTGTAGAGGTGGCAGTCTTGTCCTTGGGTTTACGACCACGACGGGCTGGAGCTGGATGGGCGGGTTCAGCAGAAGTTGGTGTTGACAAAAAGTCGTCCTCGTCATCATCAGATGATGTGTGGAGCTTCAGGCCCTCCTCCTTTGCCTGGTCCAGACCCTTCCTGGCAGCCTCCACCTGTTCCTAAACACACAAGAGGAGAAGATTTTCTTTAAAGTTTTATCAAGTTAAAAATGTTTGACTTAAACCGAAATCAAATATTTTCTAGTTCTCGTTCCTGCTTTTCCCTTTATTGTCTAAATTACTTTCAAGTATTAATCACTAATTATTAAGCTGAAGTTGAAAGTTGTGATTTTACCTCAGCCTGCTTCAACTCCTCTTTGCACACATCTTCTAACGAAGCTTCCAGGAAGTTCATGGCGTAGCGCTCAATGGGAGTGAGCTAAAGACAAGCAGAGGAAAAGGTGCGTTTAAACAAACTGTAATTCAAAGATTCAGCAGAGCATTAATATTTTATTATATTATACATTTTTATAGCCGATGTGTTTTTACTCACCTGCTCCACCAGTGCGGCTATTTCCTGCTCGGCTTTAGAGAGCTCCTCCACTTCCTCCTGCTCCCCGCCGTCATCAAGCGGTATGTTTTCGTTGAACTCCGCCAGTTCGGCCACCTGCTCTGCTTTGGCCTGAGAGGCCGCCACTATGTCCTCCTCATCCTCGGCACGACACAGCGCCTGAAGCAAACAGATGGAGATAATCAGGTAAATGTCCACAAGCATGATAAATGTGGCAGGAGTTAAACTTTTTCCTGACTCTTGGATTATGTCTGCGTACAAGGGGTGAAATAAAGTTCAGGTTTTAAAAATCAAATAACTTAGCCTAGTCAAATTGGTCGAATCTCCGAAGTTATTCTATTGTATTCTTTTCAAACAGTGGTCCAGGTTAGTGAATGGAATTGGAGGAGGGGAGAAATAGCAGCTACAACACCCTGACCAGATGGAGGAGTTATTATAAATTCCGTCTCCTGCAGAGTTGGAAAAGGATGAAACTATCCATAGAGTCCAGAAATGTTTTTGTACTGGTCTATAAATGGGTTTAGTCCTGCTGTAAATTTGGGCATTTTAACACCATCGCCATCCTCATATACATGTTTACATGAATATGGGGATGGCTTGCTTTCAAAGCCAGCCTCAGATGGCTTCATTTTTAAGCCCTGGGTGTCAGCAGAAATTATCTAAACTGTGGTGCGTCCCAGCACACGGCACAGTGCAAGAACATTTTTGAAAATGTGCATTATCAAGGATTTGACATGGTGGAGGAGATCAAGAGTTCAAGTACAGCCAGGGCACAAGTAGAGGAGGAACACGACAGGAGTTCTCGTGTTAGATCAAGCGACAAAACTGGGAGCCATTAGGGATGGGAATCGAGAACCAGTTATTGAAGAAAACCAGTTCAATTACGGTTCTTGCACAATCAGCTGATTTCAGTTTGTGTCAGAGGAGGAAAATAGCGAAGCAGTCTAGAGCATGGATTTGAACATTTACTTTTATTGTACAAAAGGACGAGATGAACGGTAAAGTGGAAACTTGCATACCCAGGACAGAAACAACTGCATTATGGTGCTAACACAAAAAAAACCAACAACGGTTCTTTAAAAGAATCTGCCCAGACAGCATGCTAACGCTAAGCTAGCCAAGAACGCAGAGTGAAAGTAATGTGACAAGTAGTATAACAAAGTACTTTTTCCCAGGAGTAATTAAGTCATGTACTGCATTACTTTTGAGAAAAGTGTTCTGTGTCATAATTACTTTTTTGAGCAAAGTTTGAACACTGATCACAACAAAGACGGGAAATACCTCAACAAACATTTGACCCACAGTATACAATTGATTTGCATGAATGTAATTTCTTTGTTCCTGCTTAGATGTCAAAACAGAGCCAATGAGAACCCAGTGTTGATCAAGCAAGAATTGAATCGATGAGTAATGTCAATAAAGGAATCGCTAAATTCTTGAAAAGTCCTTGAAACAGTCCAGAAGTTCATAAGAAGATCACCTTTAACAGGAGATCTTTTTTTTTTTTAAGCTTTTCATTTCAATAGGCTGAGAGCAAAAACCTGATTCAGTTTATATTGCATCTAAGACTTTCAGTAAATGTACATTTTGTTCCTGGTAATCACCAAAAGGTGGGTGGTAAATATCCAGTACACCAAGTTTCTAACCTGCTCCAGGATGGTGGTGCTCTGCTTGTTGACGGCTTCCTCCTCCTCAGCCTGGGGCACCGACAGCTCCACCGCCGCCTCCTTCTTCTCCCCCTCATTCACATCAAACAGCTCTCTGATGGTTTGCTGAGGAACAAAGTGACAGTCGGACACATTTAGCAAAGGCAGAACGGGTTATGTGTGCTTGATGAGACAGAGAAAACAAGAGGCACTTGAACTGCTTAATGTCATCAACACACTAAACTCAAAAAGACCAATTAGAAGAAACTCCATTATACTTCAAAAAAAAAAAAAAAGAAGAAGAAAAAAAAAAGCACAAGTAGTATTTATATAAAAGACAGTTTGAACAAATTTAATTAAAAGGGGGATGAGGTCTCGGCCTGTCATCCAGCACTGGAAAAACATCCCTTCACATGATACCAGTGACTGTATTCAATTATGCACCAAGCACCCACCCACATGTTTGAGCGCCTTTCAACTATTAATCATGCACAGATGAATCACTGAGCTTATCCAGACACAAAAGAAGAAGGAAAAAAAAGGCTTGACTGAAGGGCATTTATTTTACAAAGAAGGCCCCGTGTAAACGTGATACCTGTTTAAAGAAGGCCGTGGTGAAGTTTCCTCCTTCGATAGCCATATCTCCCAGCATCCTCTTCTGGTTTGCCTTCTTCAAAATGTTCTCCTCCACCGTGCGCTCACTGATCAACCTGAGGAGGAACATAAAACGATTTAGTCTTTTAAAAATCACATTTCTATTTTTCACTGGGCCAATGATTATCGGGTGTATAAAACCTCCCCCTACACCCAGATGGGTTGGTGCTGACCAGGTGGTGTGAAGCGTTTAACCAGATTCTGCAGATCTTTTAAATTCAGAGACTACTGAGCTCCAATTTCCATTTTAAACTTTAGATTTTTATTCCTACTTTTTTTTTTTGTTGCTTTTGCTTCTGAAATTATGCAAAGAAGGTAGGAGATGCTCATCAGTTTAAGTCAAACAAGATGAACGCTCGTATGTGTCAAACAGATGTTGACAACATATGTTATGTTCAATGCAGCGGCTCTGTGCTCTCAGCTTTTTGTTTCTCTTTGTGTCTTTTGTCTGTGAGTCCTCTATTGTGTATGCTTATTTATTGTATGTCTGTCTCTGTTTTATAGTATTGTGTCTGACTTTAAGCTGAGAACTACCACACGGAATTTCATTATGTGACTACATAATGACAACAAAGCATCTTAAATCTTAGCTAAGGGAGTGAGCTTTGATTTGGGAAAGTTTTTATGTGAGGATTATTTTTTTTTTAGTAAAAGCAGGGAAAAAGAAAGTCACCTATAGATGTGGACGTCGCGGGTCTGGCCGATTCGGTGGCATCGGTCCTGAGCCTGAGCATCCATGGTGGGGTTCCAGTCACTGTCGTAGAACACCACAGTGTCGGCCCCGGTCAGATTGACCCCGACGCCGCCGCTGCGGGTTGACAAAATGAAGCAGAAGATGCGTCGATCTGCATTGAAGCGCTCCATGAGCGCCTGGTGGTGGTGTGCAGAAGACAAACAGAGGAAATGAGCATCACAGACAGACTACAGCTTTCTCGTTCTTGCCTGGAAGCGGAACAGGTGAAGATTACGCTATCAAAACACCATCACTGCTGACCTGTCTCTGCTCCACCCGGGTGCTGCCGTCCAGACGGAGGTAGATGTGTCCGTGGTAGTTGAGGAACTGCTCCAGCACATCCAGCATTCGAGTCATCTGAGTGAAAATCAGCACCCTGTGGCCTCCCGCCTTCAGCTTTCGCAGCAACGTGTGGAGAGTCTGAAGCTTACCTGAAAACAGGAGACAGAAGACACAAAATGAGCCACCAGCAAGCAAAACAAGCTGCAGGAGCATAAAATTATTTAATAATCGCACATGGAGTAAACTCTTTGAAGCAGCCTTTTATGCATAAAACACAGTGGTGGAAAGAAAAGACTAACCAAATACTATTTCAAGAAAATTTAGTGCCAATTTTGCAGTACAGTCGAGAGTTTTGCTAGAGTTGTTGCCAGTGTGCATCTGGGATCGAGTCAGTGATGAGGGATGAATGGGATCTAAGCTGTGGGTGACCCCCACCTTAGTAAATGACAGTCTTATCAAACATCCTGTCAAAGGCTTATAGGTGAGAATGGATACTTAGACAGTCCTGGATTTTCCTGCTTTGTGTCACCCCTGCAAGTCAACACCGTTTTTATTTAAACCTTAGATTTTGTGATTAGGAGTATCTGATGTAGGTGTGGATTGCCACAAGGTGCTCCATGGTTTTCTGTAAAACAAAACAAAACAAAAAACCACACTGAGAACTCACCACAGTCGTACTGTATGAGCCTCAGGTCAGGGAACTGTGTCCTCATATAGGACTGGACGTGGTGGAGGCTGCGAGTGAGCGGCGTGACTTCAGCTGATAACATGGAGGAGAAGACTGCCTGCTTGTGGTTCAGAGATGGCGGAGGATGGCAGCAGTGCATGGAGATGGGTGGAGCTTCCACTGGAGGAATTGCAAATGTGTACCTAAACAAACAGAAAAGTTAGCTCCTTCTCCTTAGCTGAAGCTTTGTAATATCAAATAACCAAACGACTGTTAAGCTAAGTACCGGTCTATGATGTCACTCAGCAGCTCCAGCCGTCCTTCGATGCTGTGGATGGCCTCTCTTACAGCGTGACTGTGAAACCAGTAGTCGTGCTCGTTTTGCTGCTGTGCATACAGACAGCTGCTCTGGCCAGAGCGGCCCCACTCTCCCTGAGGGTTCAGGGCAGCAGGTGATGGACGACGACCGGGCAGGAAAGTCAGGAAGTCCAGAACCTCCTGACCGTACATGGGCTTTGCTCCACAGTGGAGTTCGTTGACTCGAAAGATGAAGTCCAGCCGGCTGTCGTGCTGCTGTTTCTCAGAGTCTGCAAGCCATGACTGTTGAGGTAAAGAGATACAAGTAAATGGAGGCTACAGAAATCAGGGCAGTGTTGACAGCATATTTAAGAAAAACATGCTCGTATATCAGGCTCAGTCTTGTTTAAATGTACAATGGAGAAAAAATGATTGTAATTGATTTCCTTTACCAGTTGGGGGCAGCGGAAATAAACTGGAAAAAAAAAAATCTACTTTGAAGTTCACATGACAAACTTATTGTTCATTGATAAACTTGACCACCGTCTGCACCACAGGAGAGGAAAAACGCTGACACTTACACTTTATTTCAACCTGATAAACTGAGCTGATCTGTTTTCTGTTCTGGTGTTTTACTGCACTTTGTCAGCTTTTTTAATCCAGTTTTATTGAGCCTGACATTTTATTCTATAAAACCAGTTTATTGTCTACTAAACAAGGTAGGCTAAATCATTTATTGCTGTATGCCGATGGTGATGAATGAATTTCAATTATTAAAAAAAAAAAAAAAAAAAAAATTGCCAAACTGGTAAACTGGCATCAGAGATGTATATAATTTATTGACATGCTTCAATTTAACCAATAAAATTTAAAGATCATAGATTATGGTTTTTAATGTTCCCATACCGCCTTAATCTAAACATTGTGATCCACATAAAGACTTCAAAAACACTTTTACAAGTCGGCTACTGAAGTGCAAAAACCTGTTGGAACAGTTTGGGTATGGCAGCTATGAGTATAACAAACTTATCCTGATGTAAAAGCAAAATAATGAACCTTTAATTTTCTTTGTGGAAGCTTTTCTAAAAGTCTCACGGAGCCAGTATCACAAGCCGGAACATGTCAAATCCATACCTGTGCGTAACAGTGAAACCTCTTTGATTATGTAGTTTTATTTTAGTGAGCTGAGCCCTGCTGACTGAATGCTATGATCAAACTTGTCTTTACAACTCCATCGCTCTGAGATTTGGCACACATAAAGTTTGGTTTGTTTGTTGTTGTTTTTTTAAACTGATGTTTCATGCATCTTTTCAGTTTAGAAACGTCCCGGTTCATGTCTACATAGCGCTGATGCATGGTTCCAAAATAACAGGACATTAGATTGTCTCAGTACAGGGGGGCATTTATTTTAACTAGGTGAAGAAGTATTGGGTAACACCTCAAAAAAAATGATTGCAGATGCTTTAAATATCTAAAAGGTGAAGTCCAAGAGGGACAAACTGCTTACCATGTAGAAAGGCGAACGGGGAGCGGGACGAGGCACCTTCCTGGGTGGAGGGAAGGCTTTTGCACCCAGATTGGACTTTGACTTTGTGCTAACTGCTGTCTGACTGCTGCTGCTACTTTCCCGCGGTGTTGCTGAGGTCTTTGGAGCAGAAGAAGAGGCGCTCACCTGAGCTGGAGCTGCAGAAAGACAGAAGAGAAAACAGCCTCCTGTAAAAAACTCAATACGGATTTGCTTTAAAGTCAATTTCACTTTTATTTCTTCTTCTTTTGCATCTCTGTGTTATTCGATTTCAAATCCAATTATTTTCATTACTTAAAAATACCTTTTTGCATGCCTGTATGTTTCATTATACATTAAATTTTATTAACTTGCAGCAGGTTGTTAGGGAAAAGAAGAAATAAAGCTTAAAAACTGGACCCAGCTCGGTTTGTCATGCAATCTTCATTTCATCTGAATTCAATCTGAATTTCAGCTCAGTGAGAATAACAGCTCAAGCCCGTTCTCTCACCTGGCTGTTCTGTGCTCGATGGAGGAGGAGGCTGCACTACTTTGAGGACAGGGCGAGGGGGTTGGGGCTGGTTCGGGGCTGAGCTAGGGTTTCTGGGAGGAGCTATGGTGTAGTGGGCGGTAGCAGGACCAGGGGTGCGCTGGGCAATTTGCAGTGGAGCGGTGTTCCTGACGGGGGTCGTGTTGGCGTGTGGGTGCAGGGAAGGGGATGGCTGGGGAGCGACACGAGGGGAAGGGGCCACAGCCAGGGTGGGCACAGGCCCGCCCTCCTTGCCTGTTGACTGACGCACAACGATCTTCACGACCCCAGGGCTGCTCACCATGGTTGAGGACACTGGAAAACATTAAATATACAAACATGGGTTACATATATCCAGCAGGAAGTCTCATACTTAAAATAAAAGGAGGAGGGAGAAGGATTTAACACCTTGAGAGGTGGTGTTGTGTGGCAGGCGATTAGCAGGGGGGGCAGCAGAGGGATTGTTTGCAGGGTGTGTGCTGACTGTACTCTGGACAGCCACCTGTGCAGGTTGGCTGATGAGGTGATGCTGCACGCCACCGGGGACCAGGTTTATCACATTACCTGTAGAGTGACAGTGAACCAGACTGTTATAAGGACTTTAATTATTCCCTAATTATGGGACGGGATGGGATTTATGTAAATAAGAAATCAATCACAATTATGGGACAATGGTAAATGGCCTGTATTTATATAGCGCTTTACTAGTCCCTAAGGACCCCAAAGCGCTTTACATATCCAGTCATCCACCCATTCACACACACAATCACACACTGATGATGGCAAGCTACATTGTAGCCACAGCCACCCTGGGGCGCACTGACAGAGGCGAGGCTGCCGAACACTGGCGCCACCGGGCCCTCTGACCACCACCAGTAGGCAACGGGTGAAGTGTCTTGCCCAAGGACACAACGACCGAGACTGTCCAAGCCGGGGCTCGAACCGGCAACCTTCCGATTACAAGGCGAACTCCCAACTCTTGAGCCACGATCGCCCTTGGGTGACAATAACAGTCATCAGTTAAATGAAGCAGACCAATGTGGATTATCTTCTGATTGAAGGATTAAAAGACTTTGGCATAACTGAATATAAAGCAGTCCAGCTGCAGTGGGATTCTGCAAAAATCCAAAAACATATAATATCTTTAATCTTTAGTCTGATTTCAAATCAGATAAAAATGAGGTCAAAGGATATCCTGGTCCCATTTAAACTATAACCACAATAGATAAATGCTATCAAACTTCCAGGGCCTGTATGGCTAAATTTAGTATATTTACATGATTGCACCCAAGTTTTCTTGTTAATTAACATGCATAGAATATTTTGACTCAGAAGTAATCCTGGCATCAAAATGTAGGTAAAAATGATAATACAACTTGTTTTGAGCAGCCCCCTATCCCAAACAGCAATATGACACTTTGAAGTTCAAACAAAACGAGGTATTACACCTTTTACTAACCATAAAATCTGATCGGTGAAAACTAGAAAACCCACAGTTAGTGGGAGACACCAACCTTGAACTGGGCGTGAGGAAGCTGCTGGAACTTGGTGGATCTGTGCTCCAGACAGAGTCAACTTGTTGCCCTGAAGCTGGAAGGTGACTGGTTTGCTTCCTTGACACGACGACACAGGCCGACCTGCCAGAGAAGCCAGCTGGGCTATACTTACTACCTCCCCAGCTTAGGAAGAAAAATAAGAGACACGTAGGTAAGAAATAATAATTCATTCACTTTACCACAAATTAATTTAATTATGAATGAATGACAGAGACCTGTACTGCATTTAGTTAATAAAAATCCCCCAAATACCTTTTGTTTTCTTACTGAATGGTCGAAAATAACAGAACACACAGACTCCTGTAACTAAAAGTAGACTAATCTCTTTCTTGTATGTTAATGGTTGATCCATTTTTAGAAGTTGCAAAGTGTGTTTGAGATTTTCTAAGCACTGCCATCTTTATTTTTCACCTGCACCTTAAGAAACAACCTGAGGCAGAGTACACACTGTGTTCCTGTGTGGTTTTTACCCAGCAATGAAAATGAGTAAACAATCATTAAATTGAAATCTAAACCGAGACGCTCAAAATATGCTTCATCTAAAGAGAGAAATGGACGAGACTTACATTTTGAACAGGAGCTCATGAAACTGTCCCCAGGCTCAGAGTTTTAATGAGATAATACTTCAACAACATCACAGCTTATCTGCTTTGAAATAAATGTACTTACAAGGCAACCTAGCTTGCATATCTGGACTAAGCAGGACCCTCTGGGGCATGACATTGCTGGGGTTTGGACTCGGCTGAGCTGGGATAGTGGCTGTGCAGGGAGCAGTGGGAGGCCGTACAGTCAGCATCGCTTTTGGAGCATTGGACCTCACTGCAGTTTGAGCGGTAGGATGAAGAGATGGGCGAGGAGGAGTGGATGCGACTGAACAGACCACTGAAATTTAACAAAAATGCATTAGAAAAAACGTGCAAAATTTATGTTTCACCTTTTTAAGGGTGTTTCATTCCTTGCTTACCCTGCTGAACTACAGGAGCGGGTGCAGGAGCTGAGGTGACTTCAGTGACTGGAGGTGGTTTGGGGGTCTGTGCTGCAGGGGGGACGGAGCAGGTAGGTTTGTTCATCAGGAGAACTGGGCGATTATCACCTTTAGGAGGCGGCTGAAACATTCTGAAAGAGGACACACATAAAATATGGGAACTACTGCACTTAGGACAATAATTATATCATGTAATAAATGTCACAGGTATGGTAACACAGGTAACGTAGAAAACCAAAATACATGTAAATTTGCAAGTATCCAAATCTGCATTTTTCTTTTCTTTCTTTTTTTCCCCCTTTACCTGTTGACTTTCATGCGGACTGGTTTGGGCCTTGGAGGAGGTTCGGGGGACTCCATGATCTCCAGGATTAGTTGGCGACTGGCCCTGTAGCGTGGCAGGAAGACATCTGCCTGGTAACGGGACACGCGGCTCTCCAAACCAACAAGGTCAAACATGGAAACGTCGCAGCGCTGAGAATGCAAAAGCAAGTTAGAATAGATTAAAAATCACGCCATCAGGCTCAACTTTCTGAACAAATGAAAGCTTTTTATTTTCAGGCTTACCTTCAAAGGAGATACCTCCAGGGCGTCATGCACCAGAGAGGCTGTGTGGAAAATAATGGGTTGCATGATGAAGGGAGACTGGATGGGTCGAGGGTCAAAAAGGTTGGGATGATTGCACACTTTGCGAAGCTGCATGAGGATGTTAATCACAGACATGAAGTGACCACTGGCCAGCGTTTCCCTGGTCCTGTAAATCAGATGGTTTAGGGTCAAATTCAATTACATTTTTTTTTTCCAGTTTCACCTTCTTTTGGTGACTACGTTTCAAAACACAAACTAAATTTACATTAACTTTGAATTCCTCCTGCTGAGTCAGTAACTTACGATGCCTGCGCCATGAAGTCATCGTAGAGGAATCGCTGTCTCTTGGACAGACGGCAGCGCACCACATGCTCATATTTCTTGGGCATCTGCTTCTCCACGTCAGCCTTGATCCTCCTGAGCAGGAACGGCCTCAGCACCTTGTGAAGCCTCTTAACCAGGCCTTCGTTGTACTCCTGACTGCCCTCGATCATTCCCGTCAGCGGGTTGGAGAACCACTCTTTGAACTCGCGGTGGGACTGGAAGACGTGGGGCATGAGGAAATGCATGAGGGACCAGAGCTCCATCAGGCTGTTCTGTAGAGGGGTTCCTGTCAGCAGCAGTCGCCGGTGGCTATGATCAGCACAGACACGAGGAGAGACGTAAATAAAAAAGTCGTATCATTCAAGCTTCAGGTGAGTACGAAGAGGAAAATAAGAGTTTTCAGCTGCTAAAGATATCAAACATGCTTTAACTCATTTTAGCCACATGGGTGCAGCAAGCTGAGAACGCAATCTTCACCCCATAAAGAGTTTATAACATCCATCAAACAAATAACATAACCATTTATTTGGAGTCGTGTTTCTGTCTGCTGGAATAGTCTAAATCATAAAACTCTTTTTAAAACCCAAATATGCCACAGCATTAAAGCCACTGACAGGTGAAGTAAATAACACCACGTCCTGCTGGGAAATCCTGAGGTTCATGTAGAAATATTTTTGCGGTTACACCGCCGGCATGGCTACGCTCATCTCACTGGGGCTGAGTATCAATTTAGATTATAGATTATTTTTAAAAAAGCTTTTAGTGCACAATCCACGCTGAAGTGTGCATCTTGCAGCACATCTTTATTTGCTTTAAAGCTCACAAACCAACATTTTGATGCTGAACATGAGAGGCACTCTCAAACTTCTAACGGATCTTTTTTTTTAATATGCTGTGCAAGTATTTCTCTATTCAGCTGGTACTGTGAAACATCCTAATACTGATGATGTTGTAATCTTGATTTATCATCGGAGCGAATCGCTGCAGCCTGTATAAAGGTGTGCGTTCTCAGAGCGTGCATCTATTCATGTGCACAAGCGCCAGGCTCTTTGGAGCGCCACACAACAGTGAGAAATTACCACCAGCTGGCCCCGGCCACCAGCCAAATGATGACAATCATTTTGAAAAGAACAAACACTTTTAAATGTGAAGATATTTACACACAACTGTGGCCTGTAGATTAACAGTTCAGTGCATTTCAAATACATTCAAAGTCAAATGGTACTGAGTGACACCATGTCTTTGAAAGCATTATAGAGAAAGGAGGATGATTTTCTTCAATAAGAATCAGAAGTTGTACATACAAATATTCATGTTTGCTGTCCATGAGTCTAAATACCCCCAAAATATATCTGTAAATCTTTTTTTTTTTCATTAAAATGCAAAAAAAAGATTTTTTTTAATTTATTTATTTATTTTTTAAACAAAAAACTACTTTGGAATTTAGTGTAAAAAAAATCCAGAGGCCATGCCTCATCCACTGAGCCTCAGGTTTCACTCTCTGATGTGGGCCCATATACACAAACAGTCTCCACTGACCTGTTGAAGTTCAGCAGACTCTGCCAGCGCTGGGACTTGAAGTTCTTGATGTTCTGGGCCTCATCGAGGATCAGATAGCGCCAAGACTTTCGCCTGAAGGCCTGGTGATCCTGCAGCACCAGCTTGTAAGAAGTGATGCAAACGTGGAAAGCATTTGGCTTTGTCCAGCCCTAAGAAGAGAAAGTGTAACAGAGTGGCTTATTATTTTCCAGCACTCAGTTTTTCACTTTATACAGTATCTGTCAAACATGTCAACAGTTGCTGGAAATTAGGAATTCGTCAATGCAAGACAGGAATCATATCGGTGGGAAAAGTTAAACAAATCAATCCATAACTGTATAAAGTTATGGAACTGAAAATACCAGAAGACCCCAGTGTATGATGTCAGGTTTAACACTTGTTGGGAAGCTTTTAGTTCTTTATTTTAAGTTAGCATAACCAGTAGTCGCAAACTTGATTAATACAATCTTTATGTCGCTCTGACAGGAGGTGCACAGACTCTAAATGACAACAATATGCAGTAACGTCGCTCGTGTTGCAGTTACGGGTGACGTATTGGCATTAACACAGTAACCAGTAAGCATTTTAACTTGTGCCTCGCTGTAGTCTACCCCTAAATATAGGCAAATATAAATAAATACCCCAGTCTTAGTGCTAAAAAGGAAAAGGAAGAAGTGTGAACAAGAAACTAATTGACAAACTGCTGCAGTATCTGCACTCCTGAAATTTAAACAATCACTGAAACATTTGTGTTGTGGCTTGTATCAAAAATGAAGACAAACTGTTGAAGCTGAACTAAAGAATGTAAATAAATTAGGTGGATAAAATAAACAGTCTTAGTTTAGTTCCACGCATCATCTTAACCATTTATCAAACTTGGGGGCCTAAACCTGCTGCAGTAGAGAAAAACCTGAACAGGTCAGCAGTCTATGACAGGACATTTATGCTTACATCCTCATCTACGACCAATTTAGAATCAACAATTAGCATGTCTGTCTTTGGATTTTAGGAGGACCATGTTACTAATGGTCCCACCCTGGATTATTTTACTAATTAAAACCACTCCAGTAAATTTAGATTATTTGACATTTTAATTTATTACATTTTGGTTTTTAAAGTTAGGAATCCCTGAATCTTCTGTTGGATTTCCTCATTAAACTCCTTATTGGATTCTAGTTAGATTTTGGTTGATTTAGAGATTTACTTTATTGTGCTAGGTCAGGGGTAGGCAACTCCAGGCGTCGAGTGCTGGTGTCCTGCAGGTTTTAGATGTGTCCTTGATCCAACACAGCCTATTCAAATGGCTAAATGACCTCCCCAACATATCTTGAAGTTCTCCAGAGGCCTGGTAATGAACTAATCATTTGATTCAGGTCTGTTGACACAGGGTGAAATCTAAAACCTGCAGGACACCAGCACTCGAGGTTTGGAGTTGCCTACCCCTGTGCTAGGTTGTTTTTCATGTTTTGGCTGCTCTGAAACCTGACTGAGGCAAGCATAATGTTGTCCTTCACATAAAAGAGCGATTGCCGAATCTCTTTCTCACAAAGAGAAACCCAGCTTATTAATTTAAGACTGGTATCAGATCAGTGCTCGTATCAGCAGAAACCCCAAACCCCAGATATCCAAACTTATCGATATTGAACCGTTCGATACAGTGCTTTCGGTTCGGTACGCATATGTATCGAACAATACAAAATTTGTAATTTATTTTATCAACTTTCCTTCTGACGATGCTGTCTGTGTTGAGCGCTCAGTGAATCTGCGTTCGACTACTCCGCCTAGGCTGCACTGTCGAGCGCAGATCCACTGAGCGTTCAACACAGACAGCATCGTCAGAAGGAAGAGCGCAGGGCAAGCTAGCGAGACAGAAGTTAAGCTCTCCTTGCAACATGGCAAATTGAACCTCCCCCACCCTCATTCAGATCTGGCGTTTGGAATTATTTTGGTTTTCATGTGAGGTATGACCCTGAAGGTAAGCGCGTCATGGCCTAAAGTAAAACAGTATGTTGGATGTGCCACGCAATCCTCAATTACATGGGTGGGGACTAGTGTGTTAGCGCAGTTAGCTCGTTAACGTGTTGGCCGTCTAGCCCCATGCACGGGGCGATCAAGGGTAGCTCGTTAACGGAGATTTGCCGTGTTGTGGCGTTAACGACATTTCAACGAGATTAACGCTGACAGCACTAGTGGGAACACAACGAATATGACTGCACATTTACGCTGACATCATCCTAGTGCAAAGACAAGTGGAAGCAGACAAAAAAAAACAAGCATGCATGCTACAAACTTTACCCGAGTCATTTAGACAGCCGTTAGCACATGATTCTCCTTATGGGGACCTGATATGTTTAATATTGTGGCGAGCTCAGACAAGGAGGAGACGGAGGTGTCGTTTGGTCTTGCTTCCCGTGAGCTAGCCAGGGAGCACAGCCGTTTGACATCTGCAGAAGAACACTGCCGCTAGCTAACTGCTCATCGCGGCAACCGCACAGCAACAACAACAACACACAGGGCGCCCTCTGACCCCGGAAGGACACACCGTCGCAGCGAGAGGGCGTCATCCGTCACTATGGCAACATAAACAAAACATAACTGTACAAACAGAACCCCGAACAGCCCTGACCCAATACATAGCCCCCACCTAAGGGGTCAGTCGTCCCCGACGACCCCATTACCCCACACAAAGTCCTGCAAATGTCCAGGTGCCTTCTTTTGGCGCACCGGCCGGCCACGACCGGCGGGGGAAAAAGTCACTCGGGTCAGAACATGGGGTGCCACCATCATCCCACTTCTGACACCAATGTGGCGAGCTCAGACAAGGAGGAGACGGAGGTGTCGTTTGGTCTTGCTTCCCGTGAGCTAGCCAGGGAGCACAGCCGTTTATTGACATCTGCAGAAGAACACTGCCGCTAGCTAACTGCTCATCGCGGAAACCGCACAGCAACAACAACAACACACAGGGAGCCCTCTGACCCCGGAAGGACACACCGTCGTAGCGAGAGGGCGTCACCCGTTACTATGGCAACATAAACAAAACATAACTGTACAAACAGAACCCGGAACAGCCCTGACCCGCTACAATATGCTGCTGAGAATATAGCCCAGAAGAAGCGTATAGTATAGCTTTTATTTTGGAAAGAGCCATTTCTCTGTAATAAACTCTCTTTTCCAAAGATGAGTGATTCCTCAATCAGATACAGGGCTCGCAATATCGCCTGCCTGACATCCCGGGGCTAGCGACATTGTAGGAAGGAAAAATATATGTCAATGCTTTTGCATTCTTTCGGAAATGTAGCTGGGTAATTATGTCATTGGCTTCGGTGAGCCACTGTCAATATGTGACATATTGAAATCGCGTTTGAAATTGCGCTTGTTTTTTGCTTTCACTTTGCAATCGCGCGAACTGTGCATAGAGAGCGACAGCACTGATTGGTGAGTGATGATAATTTGCGCACCAATTCCTCTGACATGGTATTATCAATCGTTAGCTTACTATGCAAACATGACAAGTGAAATCTCCCGCAGCAAGCTTAAACATGTGAGAGGTTGATCGCGCAGAGAATCGCTGACCGTTGTGTGTGTGTGTGTGTGTGTGTGTGTGTGTGTGTGTGTGTGTGTGTGTGTGTGTGTGTGTGTGTGTGTGTGTGTGTGTGTGTGTGTGTGTGTGTAAGTAAAAGCAGCAGGATATATATTTTAGTTCTGCTGAGCCAAATAAGACAGGTCAGGGTGAAGAAGTGACAGCCAAAGAAAAGTTTACCACAAAACGGAAAAGTTGTGACAAATCAAACTATAAGGCAAAAAGAAAGTGCAGCTTTATGGTTTCATGGACAAAAGAATTTCTGTGGCTTTAATATGACGAGCTATATAACCGGGGATGCACATAAGTGGTCCGCAGGTGCGCATTCGCTGTCACAAAAAAACCAACAAAAAAAAAAAAAAACGCGCACAAGATATGAAGTTGCAACGCGTGTTTGCATACATAAGATTTTCTGGAGGAGGACAGACATCTGTTTAGAACTCTTAAAGATGTCGAAGAAGCTCCTTTAAGCAATTACTTTGGTGTTCCTCCACCTCCAAACAAATGTCAGGAGTCCGAACCACAAAAGAAGCACGTATTCTCGGAAAAGTGGTTGCAGGAGGTGAGCTGGCTTCAAACAAATGATGAACGCACAGAGATGTGGTGCGGAATGTGCCGTGAAAATCCCACTCTAGCGGACAAAAACAGTGCTTTTTATATGGACGCAAACGCGCGTTGCAACTTCTTATCTGGTGCGCGTCTTTTATTTTGTCAGCGAATGCGCACATGTTCTGCCGGGTGTGTTGTTGGTTTTCTCTCGATTTCTGAGTCGACAAGCGCCTTTGTTACTGGGACCAGTCATTTTAAGAAAGGCCCCCATTAGAACCCATGAGAAATGCATTATTGCTCAGTCTGCAATATCTTTCCCAGAACAAACACCAATTGCAAATAACATACTAAAAATAAACCTAAAAAAATCTGTTTAGAACAACGTACTATGTTGCAAAGAGTGAACTACCACTGGCAAAATTTAGCAGTCTTTGCAAACGTCAAAAAGCAAATGGCCTCAATCTTGGTTCCACTTGTCTCTTACCCGTGACTTCAGTGGAAATTTCAAATTCAGGATCTGACACAGACTGATTCATGTCCTACACAGTTCTTACAAGTTCATAGAAATTTCTGTTCAATTAGAACCAAGTATTTGAGTTGATGATTGTAATTTTTATACAATGTTGTAATTTGTTTTTCAACAATTTTTTGATTAATGTTTTGTTTCCTTTACAATATTATACTTTAATGTATAATATTGTAAAGGAAACAAAACAGGAAACAAAACATCAATCAAAAAATTGCTCTATTTTTTATTCAGGCTACTTACATTTATTTTGGGCTACCAAAAACTGAAGAGTCCCAGCCCGAAGAGCTACCAGGGATTTTGAAATTTTGAGAGCCCTGAGATTTTTTTTTTTTTTTTTAAATTACTTTTGTTTCAGCAACATTAAATTTAAAAACTGTACTTTTGAGTTAAAAAATATATATATATATATATATAAATAAATAAAAGCTGGATCAGTGCCTCTGTTTTTCCTGGGATACACACTAATCTACATCACTGTAAATAAGCCACAGTCAAAATTAAGACAGCAGTATGTAAGGAGAAACAAAATTATTAAGAGTAAGTCAAGCAGCAGGCAAACTAAGAACAAACAATTGATAAACAAGACGACTCAGCAGATAAGTAACACGGGGAGTTAAAGACTGACAAGAACAATCTGCAGTATATCACAGATGACAGCAGTAAAGCCAGGAGGGAGAGACTAAAAGTAAATGAGAGCAGACAAAGCAGCACATCACACTCATCTAACAAAGGAAAATGAGCCGCCTGCAGAACCAGCAAACTGAGTACCTGTCTCTTTAACTTTCTCTCCTTTTGACTGCCAAAATACGTAAGGATTTTAAACCCTGGACACCAGCGCTTCAGCTCCATCTCCCAGTTTAACATTACGCTGGTGGGGACGATGATGAGGTGAGGGCCCCAGTTACCTAATAACACCAAATGAAACAGGACAGTGTATTAATCACAAATAACACTCCAACAACCAAAGTTTTGTAACTCTGTACATATAAGAAGCCGCAGTCTGTTACCTTTCTCACAGGCGAGGTGAGCCAGCAGAGCAATAGTCTGGATCGTCTTGCCGAGGCCCATCTCATCAGCCAAAATGCCGTTTAGCTTTTTCTCATACATGGTGACCAACCAGTCGAGACCGATGTGCTGATACTCTCGTAATGTGCCATGAAGCAGAAATGGAATGGGGGTCTTGACCTTAAGTTGTAGAGAAAGTTGAAACAACTGTGACTCAGATCTGCAGAAGAGTTTAATCTACACTTTTCCTCCATCTGATAAAATGACTGAAATATACATTTTTAATATTTAAAGACTGACCTTTGTGGTAGCTAAAGTGTAGCCTTTGGGCTGCAGGCTCTCTGCAGTAGCAGCAATGTGACTGATCTCCTTCTTTGGCCGCGAGCCAGAGGAAGACGGGCTGCTGTCTCCCTCCTTCAGCAAAACCTCCATCCCTTCATCTCCACACTCCTCTTCGTCTTCCTCCTCACTCTCTTCCTCATCCTTCTCGCTCTCCTCATCTTCAGCACTGTCGCCTGGTGAATCTGAGAGGAGAACATTTGAAATGATTAATGAGTTAATAATAAATTAAAGCAGCAAAACAAACTTGAAACAGACGTAAGAAGGAAAACATTTTCTGAAAGCTTCTGCTCAGAGTGGAGGGAGATAAACAGTTTATTTTGGGTCTTTATGAGCAGTTTAATACCTGAGGAAGAAGTGTTACTTTCCACATCACTCTCATCTTCTTCAGTCTCCACCTCCTCATCCCCAGACACCTCCGAATCAGAGCTCGCTTTAGAGCCAGAAGCAGACGGGACCTCAAAGTCTGAGGCATACGCTCCTTTGTACTTCTCCAGCAACTCCTCCATGCTCATATCGCCTGGAAGGGAAGTAGAGACACGTCAAGGATCCGGTCTGCAGCCTCTTATTTTAGACCAGGGAGCAGCTAGTAATGAATGAAATTTCATTCATATGTACAGAATTTTAAAAAAGGCAGAAAGAGAGCAGCAATGCAGAGGTGTCATCAAGCTTGCTTTCCTCTTTAAAGAGACAGAAAGCTCTTCAAACACTTCATAAAACCTCAGGTCAATGCAATGAATTAGCACCACTTCCAGTAGAAAATAAAGCCCTCACCCTCTTTGGCTAAATCATCGAGTTCCTCTGCATGATCTACATTTCCTTCCACCTTCTCCTGAGCTGCTATCGTGTCCTCCTCATCCTCAGCTGTGAACACAGAAGAAGAAAAACAAATTCTTGACAATTAAAAATGAACTTGGATAAACAAAAAATGAGCAGAAAAAAAAAATCCAGTAAAAGGTCTCATTCTGTTTTTATGGAGGTTATATTGGGAGCAATCTCACCATCCTCTTCGTTGGCAGTGAATTCCCCGTCTTCTTCCTCCCCCGCCTCTGATGAAGACGTTTCATCAGAGCATTCTTCGTCCGAGCCCTGGTCCTGCGTAACACCGTGATTCAGTGATACATGAAATCTGTGGTCAGTATTAAAAACATGTGCTTTTCTTCAGCTTTTGCACATTATCAGCTAACCTAATTTTAACAGAGGTGTCAGCGTGTTTACTCAGGTATAATCATCCCATAATTAGACTTGTATGAGTTATAAAAACAAATAATAAAGCTTAATAAGTCCTCAGTGAGAGGACAGCATCTGGAATTAATTTGAAGTGAAAATGAAGATGAATAATTATACAACACATTACTGTTAAATCAAATGCACAGCTACAGCTCACCAGCTTGTTTATGTGGGTGATAATGTCAGTGTTTACCAACTGTTTCGAATCTTTCTTAAATGAATTCAATCATTTAATTCACGTTTCCTTTCTGAAAATACTGAACTGGCCAAGCAGTTTGTGACACGTAAGAGAGCAATATGATCAGCTGCTCTCCTACAAATATTCCAAGTCCAATATAGTCCAATATATAGCGTATTTTGTAATCAATAAGACAGTTTTTTTTATAAATATCTTGCTACATTTTGTATAAGTTCATACTCAAGTTTTAAAAAACAAAACACTAAAGCTATTCTGTTATACTTGTATGCAAAAAATACACTGCACCCAAAATAATTTATAGTTCAGCAAAACTGATCAATCTAATAAACTTAAACCTCCACCATCATCCCTATTCTGGTATCTTAAAGAGCACTTAGCAGAAATATTAAACAACCTAACAAATAGGGTTGCCAACTCCCAGCAAAAATATTAGGGAACCACCCCCCACCTCACAATGCTTAATCAACTTTAATTTAATGCACGTGTAAAAACAAATGCACAGAAATCAATTATTTTTCTACAATAATTAAATAGATTGAACATCTTTCTTCAACAGAATTGCAGACTGCACAGATGGTACCTTCCCAAAGGAAAAAGTACTATAGCTTACTAGGGTGTACAGTGGGGCAAAAAAGTATTTAGTCAGCCACCGATTGTGCAAGTTCCCCCACCTAAAATGATGACAGATGTCAGTAATTTGCACCAGAGGTACACTTCAACTGTGAGAGACAGAATGTGAAAAAAAAAAAATCCATGAATCCACATGGTAGGATTTGTAAAGAATTTATTCGTAAATCAGGGTGGAAAATAAGTATTTGGTCAATAACAAAAATACAACTCAATACTTTGTAACATAACCTTTGTTGGCAATAACAGAGGTCAAACGTTTACTATAGGTCTTTACCAGGTTTGCACACACAGTAGCTGGTATTTTGGCCCATTCCTCCATGCAGATCTTCTCGAGAGCAGTGATGTTTTGGGGCTGTCGCCGAGCAACACGAACTTTCAACTCCCGCCACAGATTTTCTATGGGGTTGAGGTCTGGAGACTGGCTAGGCCACTCCAGGACTTTCAAATGCTTCTTACGGAGCCACTCCTTTGTTGCCCGGGTGGTGTGTTTTGGATCATTGTCATGTTGGAAGACCCAGCCTCGTTTCATCTTCAAAGTTCTCACTGATGGAAGGAGGTTTTGGCTCAAAATCTCACGATACATGGCCCCATTCATTCTGTCCTTAACACGGATCAGTCGTCCTGTCCCCTTGGCAGAAAAACAGCCCCATAGCATGATGTTTCCACCCCCATGCTTCACAGTAGGTATGGTGTTCTTGGGATGCAACTCAGTATTCTTCTTCCTCCAAACACGACGAGTTGAGTTTATACCAAAAAGTTCTACTTTGGTTTCATCTGACCACATGACATTCTCCCAATCCTCTGCTGTATCATCCATGTGCTCTCTGGCAAACTTCAGACGGGCCTGGACATGCACTGGCTTCAGCAGCGGAACACGTCTGGCACTGCGGGATTTGATTCCCTGCCGTTGTAGTGTGTTACTGATGGTGACCTTTGTTACTTTGGTCCCAGCTCTCTGCAGGTCATTCACCGGGTCCCCCCATGTGGTTCTGGGATCTTTGCTCACCGTTCTCATGATCATTTTGACCCCACGGGATGAGATCTTGCGTGGAGCCCCAGATCGAGGGAGATTATCAGTGGTCTTGTATGTCTTCCATTTTCTGATGATTGCTCCCACAGTTGATTTTTTCACACCAAGCTGCTTGTCTATTGTAGATTCACTCTTCCCAGTCTGGTGCAGGTCTACAATACTTTTCCTGGTGTCCTTCGAAAGCTCTTTGGTCTTGGCCATGGCGGAGTTTGGAGTTATACAGATACAGATGATACAGATGATGAGTTCGAACAGGTGCCATTCATACAGGTAACGAGTGGGGGACAGAAAAGCTTCTTACAGAAGACGTTACAGGTCTGTGAGAGCCAGAGATTTTCCTTGTTTGAGGTGACCAAATACTTATTTTCCACCCTGATTTACGAATAAATTCTTTACAAATCCTACCATGTGGATTCATGGATTTTTTTTTCCACATTCTGTCTCTCACAGTTGAAGTGTACCTCTGGTGCAAATTACTGACCTCTGTCATCATTTTAAGTGGGGGAACTTGCACAATCGGTGGCTGACTAAATACTTTTTTGCCCCACTGTATATTAGACTTAACAGTTACTATATACAATAATGGATTTCTATACATTTAATCAGATGACCACTTTGGTTGTAAGATTCAGATAATTATTTATTAAAAGTTAGTCATTTTAAATGAAATAACAAACAAAAGTATTTTTGTGCCCACCCTTTCCCTGTTAATGCCCTACCTGGCCCCCTAGCAAAACTTTGCTAGATCCGCCCCTGCAAAGTTACCAGCTGTCAGCTACGTAGAAAAGGATCCTGGTGTTATTTGTCTCTCAGAAACAGTTCATAACTTCCCTTCAACTCATTCACATAAAAGGTAATCCTGTTTGTCCATCACTGTTCAGCTGATGATTCAGTAAGAACATCTCCTGGATTAATTTTTATGTTTCCCTCTCACCACATATCCAAACGGTGGGCGATAAACAAACAAGAGAGACGGGACTTGCGACAGAAAAGCCAACCAGCTGATCATTGATCAGTTTCATGATTGAAGTAGCAACAGGGGAGGGAGGGGGAGAGAATGAGAGAAGAGGCAGCTGTGCAGCAAAGACAGAATAACTCCAGCTTTGTGCCCTTTTTTTTTTTCCCCCATTGTAGCTGAAGTAATGGACAAATTGCTTCCTTTTCGCCTCAATATGGAACTCCGGTGGTCAGTCCAGCTATGGCTCAATATATCAGTTGTTAAGCTTAACGTGGAAATACTATGCAAACATTCAGAGATGCACTTACACACTTGCTTTACTTCTCTGGGATAGTTTTCTCTGAGATGAAATGCCGCGGTTTGGAAGCATGTAGCGAGGCTCCACATGCTCCACCAAACCACCGACAGGTCTCGCAGACAACAGCCGCTCTATCACGTGACACATACTGATACGATGCACTGAGCTGGGTTATGCCAAGTAGCGCATTTTGTGAAGTGATTTTGTGATACTTCGGATTGGATCACATGTTTTATTTCTCTCCGATATCCGATCCAGTAATTTAGGTCAGTATCGGACCAATACCGATACGTAATATCGGATCGGTCCATCTCTAATACAAAGTAGCTCAAGTTGTAGGCTGTTCAACTTTTCAGATATAAATATTTAAACCACAAATTTAGATAACCAAGTTAAATTGAGGACATCTGTGAAGTTGGTCTGTTTCTGGATGGTTGCAGTACTTTTGTTCTTTTCAGAAAACAATCACTGCCCTCTGGTTTGTGGACCTACCTGAGGCAGATTGAGGCTGCTGAGCAGCTGGTCCAGTGGCAGCATGCCCTCTTCCTTCAGCAGTTCAATCTCCCTCCGGTGGCTCTCAGCATCATTGCCCTCCTGCTGCTCCTCCACCTCTATGGTCTCTTCATCATCCTCCTCTTCACAGGGAGGTTCAAAGTCTCTGTCTGCATGAAAACAAAGGGTTTGGTATTGGAAAAAGACTTTATTCTGAAGAACACAGTTAGACAAACTGCAAAGTCAAAAAGAGAAAAAAAAAACACACCATCTCAAACATACACACTGAAAAAGACTGAATTTCCTCTCATATACGCTTAAATATACTTTTTAAAAGAAGTTTTTATGGATTATTTGCATTTTACAGATGGTCTGTGAGGATAGTTGATGAATGGGAACCACGCAGTCCAAGCATTTTGCAAACTGAAACAAGGATTTTACTTTTTTTTTTTTTTTTTTTAAACCCTCAAGCAAATATATTTCATACAGGAATACTTGTTTTCAGTGGCTTTATTTGTGTATCATACCCACTTATACAGTTTCCTCTGCTTTGAAGCTTCTGCAGCAGTAAATATTGCTACTCTCAGCCTGTTAGTCATGCAAAACATCACAACAGATGTTTAACTAATCTAAATACAAGTCTGCAGAAAATACTTTCAGTATTATAAATCCAAAAAACAGAAGTTTGATTTAGACTAAATTTGAACAGAGGCATAAATGTGTCAAATGGTTTTTAAAAAAAAATAAAATAAAATATGCAGCCATTTGAACTTTTTTTTTTTAAACATAAAAATGATTGACAGCATTTTATATACATTAGATATCTTTCAGATTATCTGTCACAGATAAAAGAAACAGCAAAAGTATGATAAGCACACACTGTTTGAAATATAACATGTTATTTTAGTTTCTAGAATAGGCTGATGTAAATCCATGTCTTGATTAAGAGCAGCAGTTTGTTGTGTCTGGTGGGGGGGTTTTGTTGTTGCTCTATTCCTACCTACCTACCTACCTACCTACCTATCTTTTTTTTCTCTTTCTTAACTAAAGACTTATTGGTTTGTGTCTCCTATTTTGATTTTAACACACAAAAGCCACAGCTGGAGCTACTGCAAGGCTTCAGCTACAGGCAGAAGGAAAATTTAAGTTTTGGTCTCAGTGCTGTGAGCTTCTTCACAGCTAAGCAGACTGTGTTCGCACTTTAGCACCAACAAACCCGTATTTGGTAATGAAATGAAGGTGGGATCAGAACCACTGCTACGTCTGTTCCTCCTCTGACTGAAACACAGCTTCAGATTAAGCTGCTCACCTCAGTGCTTCAGGAATAAGCTGCCAACGGTAATACTGGCGGCAGACAAGTCTGACAGGTTTGATGGGTCTCAAGTCTGACGGTTGCCAAAGAGCATTAGGTACAGCGCTCTGGATGTGGTCCACCCCCCCAAAAAAAATAAAAATGTGTAACTCCTGTGACAAATGTTTGACTTCTCATCATGTTAAACCAAGCCGAGGTGCATCAGCCAGAGAGGGCTCGCAGAAAATGCGGTTTAATCTTACAAAGATGTAGCGACCTTGACGGTGAAGAACGCCTTTTGTTCCTATGAAACAGTTTACCTCTGAACGCTTGAGAAGATTCGCTCACTGGTGTGTAGCTATGACAACGTCCCAGTCTGAACCAGTGAATCAGCTCTGAAAGCTGTCTGCGACATGGTGGCAGTGAGCACTAACGATAAGAAGAAGGTTTTCTTTAAAGGGAAAACTTCTCACCATCCTCCTCGACAGGATTAGGCAGGGATTTCTGTGGAGACACGACGGTCTCAGCAGGCCTGATGGGTGCCAAGGACTTGCTCAGGAGGTCCGAGTATTTCTCCGTCTGGCCAACAATGAAGTCCAGCTGAAGGTCCAACGCCTTCTTCCGCTTCTCCTCTAGCCTGGACTGCTGCTTGTACTGTACCACCTTCAGGTTCAACAAATAAGACAGCGTGTGAGAACAGCTGGGAATTTCACATGATTTTTAAACAAAAAAACCCCACATAAGCAGAAAAGTTGCGATGCTGGGTAAAACGGCATAAAATCTCAAATGGGTCTCGTATTTTAATTGAGTTTACAATATAAAAAGTTCAATTCAAGGTTTCAAGCTGCATGTTTTAACATCAAGAAGAGCCGTGTAGTCGGATTACTCTGGGTGAAATTCAACCGAAATTCTTGATGACTTAGATTTACATACTGTATTTAGTTCAAAAATAACAAAAACTTTTTTTTTTTTTTTTTTTTTAAAGGGCAATGATGAGCTCTGTGGGGGTCTTTTTGTTTGTTTGTTGGTTTTTAAAAACCAACAAACAAACAAACAATTAGACCATTAAAATAATGTCAGCAACACACATGAAAGTTTTTTGTGTATGTGTGTGTGTTTTTAAATTAGAAAAACAACACTGAAAAAAAAATGTAATACTAAAGAAAACACGCACTAGATCAGTTCACAACTAACAAGGTTGAACATCCCAGAAAAAGATGGAAGATTCACAAGAGTTTATTCCAAGTGTTTGCAAACTACATCTTACTTTACAAAAAGATGCATCTACTATAAATTAAAGCTTTGCTTATTTTAGCAAAAAATACCAAAACACATTCTGCATTTTTACAACGACAATAGCTCAGCAGGAAAAAGGATCCAGGTGCTGAACTGACCCAAGCGCACCAGTGAAAATATTAAGCTTGTTCTGAACCAAAGAAAATATGACACGGGACGAGCAGAGCGGCTGAAATCATGAGATAGCGAGCATAGATTAGAAAACCCGTTGGTTTTCCCCTACTGAGGTAATTGATATCCTCCAAAGGTTCCCAGAGTGTTGTTAAAAGAAGAGCCCAATAAAAACTAATCACTTCGTGTGCCATTTTCTATCGTATATGTTTGTTCTGAAGTTTTATTTTCAGTTTCAGCCAGCTTTCAGAGCGAGTTTTGCTCATATGAAAGGGTTCACTTTCAGTTTAATTTAAATTATTTTGGGTTTTTTTTTTTTTTTTTTAAATGTGTGTCCAAACTGTCCAGTGTTTTTTTTGTTTTGTTTATTATTTACACTTATTCTTCATTTTATTACTAAGTTAAGTTACTGTGTTGCGTCGTGTTGTATGTAGTGCCAACGTTTTATTGGAGACACAGATGAGCATTTTGCAATTTAGTATAATGTGTGAAAGTTTACATTTCTTCAGTACTGAAAAACAGAAATTAGGCTGTCTTGTCAGGGGCCATTTTTTTGGAGGGGGGCAGCCGACAGCACTGTACACAACGGTAGCTGGGTGTGTAGCAGGCAAACAAAAAAATACCGAAAATAGAGGTGTTTGATGGTAAATTGGCGTCAAAGCACGCTGAGAGATAGAGCTGTGCAAGAGGTGCAATTTTATCGTGGTGGAAGCAAAACAGCAAAACTAAGAGGGAATTTATTCATTACGATGTTTTTCAAAAGTGTAGTTTTGGTCTTTTGCTGCTGGTTCAGTGAATTTTGGTAGGAGAGTGACGAAACCTGCAGTTTCAGAATCTGTGCACCAAAGCCTCCTGATCCCCACCTCGTTTTAGTTTTTATTCAGCTACAGCCTTGAACATTACACTGCCACGTTTTTGGAAGCAGGACTGCACTTCATGTGAAAAGTGGATGTTATTTCTGTCATAAACCCGAACAAACACGGGCGCTGAACAGAGAAGCAGAATGTTCTGTTTGCTTGGTTTCAGGGAATCATCTGTACCTTCTCTACACTGCTCCAAAAAGCCCGGACTTCCTTTGCGATAGAAGAGGCGACTCGTCTGATTTTAGCATGCTCGTCCCGCTTTGCTTTTTCTTCCTTTTGCCTCAGCTCCTCATGGTGCCGCATCACCATCCGCACCACCTAACAACAAATCAACAGAACACATTTAGAACATATACAACATCCACCATCAAAAATACAGGAGCGCACTTTTCACCCCTGTTCTTAGCATCATGAATGTGTGAAACTTCAAGCAAACCTCTGATGATTTGCACGTCCTACCTTTCTGGCCACGCCTCTCTTCCACCGCCTCTCTTGAGCAAAGTCAGCCGAGAGCCACTGCATCTCCTCACACAGGTAATCCCAGTGAACCTTTGGCCGCGGTGGCTCCGTCAGGCGGGTGAGTCGCTTCATTGACCAGAAGCCCTCTCGCTTCAGTGCCTGTGTTCGATGCTCGATGTCAGCTTCCTGCAGCACAAAGTGAAGAACAAAAAGTCAGTAAACTCCTGGCTCTGAAACAGTAAGGTGGGGGTTAGCTGAATCAGAAATGCCAAATACTGATCTCCTGCTACACTGCATCTTCAAAGGTGCTTTCAAACCGGAGGAACCTTTTCCTAGTTCTTTCGACTCTTAGAGGCGGTCCCCACTTTTGATGTAGGCTCACTTGATAGAAATGGGTCTATCAAAGCTTTGAGAACCCCATTTTCAGGTCTTTTTAGATACTAGTGCCATATATTGGCATTATAAGGAAAATAGAAAGATTATATGGAAAGAGAGCTGAACAAAAGGCAGTTTGTTTGTGGCTTTTATCTCATAGGATTTCACTTAATGGCATCAATTTGTGAAGATTATCTTCACAAATTGACCAAAACATTTTTTTAACAAAGTTTTATGCAATAACACCAAAACAACCTTGAAACAAAAACAGAAAAGAAATCCCACTTGGTGTGTGTAGAGGGAACCATGGTGGTGCCAGCCTCCGGGTTGGCATTTAAAAAAATAAAGGTTCTCCTTGCACCTCTCATTTAGGTACACTCTGGATTCATTACTTCATAATTATCTGTCTCAGTAACAAAAAAAAAAAAAAAATAGTGGCACTCTGGTGAACGGCTCTCATCGGTCGGAGAAAATATTTGTTTAATTTCAAAAGAGCTGCACCTGTGCAACATTTTCGATAACAATATCCCTCCCTAGCACTCAAACTGCAGCAGAGAAGCTGTTCCACACACCTCACACTTTGTCTCACACAGTCACAAGGCTGCAAGATGTTCCATCTTTCTTCTCCTGCTTTCAAATCCACACACTTTGTTGCCTTGTCCTGTTTGTCATATAGTGACCTTCATCAGCAGAGCTTCACTTGCTTCACAAAAGAGGAGGAGCTGATTGAGACGTTTCTTCTTAAAAACCGTGATGTTCCCAAAAAGTAACGCAAGTAAACAGTACAAAGGACAGAGCTCTTTATATTTAACACTTGAACACAACAGTTTTTAAAGGTTGTTCAGCAGAGCGCTCCAGCATAATCATGTAAAGTATACCATCAAAGTCAAAAGGATGTCAGGGGAGTTTTTAAAAAGTGCTGCATTTCTCCTGAGCTTTTCTTAAATTACTCAAAGCAGACATAAAATAACAATTAACTACTTAACTGCCCGACAGCTAAATAGGGAAATGGATCAAAAGCTGCGTCTATTCACAAAACTGAAATGTCTTTTTAGTAAAAAAGGTCCAATTTTCTCTCCTTTAAGAATCCAGAAGGTTAAAAAAATGCATGCTGTGCCATTCAAAGTGATTTGTTTTGATTATTTACATTTCAGACTCCTGGAGCAGCCTGTTAAAAGGCATCGGACATGAGGCAAATAATCTTCGGATGTGCAACTGCTTTCGTCAATTTGAGGATTTAGTGAGAGGCTGAGAAGCAGCGATTCATACACAATTCATAAGATTTCTGCCTGGCACCACTTACTGAGGGACAAGAAACAACCTACAGCAAAATAAAAGTTAAGATTTTACTTGGATTACGTGGAAGAAATATAAAACTGTAAAGCATGATAAACAAAAAAAAAAAACCTTTCATATGCAGGACGGTTACAAAGATGAAATATTTTATATAAAAATATCAGAGCCCGGTTTGAAAAACAAAAAAACAAAAACTGAATTGGGAAATTTGAAGATAGATGAAAGAGGTAAACAGAAGGACAAGCAGTCAGAGAGATTGATAATAGATCGATAGATATAATTAGATAAAACTGTATCTAGACAAGCAGAAAGACTGCTAAAAAACACAGACGGAGAGACAGACTGGTTGACTGTCCCGCGGACGTGTGGACGAAATGCTGAACATCCTGAATGATGCTCACTCACATGTTTAGCCAGCTCTGCCATGTCGGTGTGACGCTCACTGCGGGACCGCTGAGAGGAGCCCTGGTCTGGCGGCGAAGACGACGAACTGTAGGCACCGAAAGAGGAAGGTGAAACAAACTTTCCGTGGGGACCCCGGAGAGGCGAGGACCTCTCCCGCCGTGGTGTGGACCAGTCAGGTGTGGTTGAGGATCCGGGGTAGGAGAAGGTTGAGGGTGATCCAGGAGAAGAATTCCCAGTGACCCTGTCTGCAATCCACTGGCGTACCTGAGAGTGAAGGGGACAAGGATGAAGAGGATTTTTTTTTTTTTTTAATTTTTAGAAAATGAAACAAACTAAGGTGAAAGCCTAAGCTTCACTAAGACAAAAGCATCATGCATGAAATGGATTAGAGCATTTAAGTGTTTAGGAAGCGTGTCAAACTGGCCACGAGCGAGTCTGTGGCAGCCGTCTTCTCATGCAATCATAAAAGAGCTGAAGTCAAAGAAATGCCTGCTTGAGTTAAAATTCTCCTGCCTGGGATATGCTCATGAATGCCCTGTTAAAATGAGCCTGTCTGGGTGTCTGACAACCAGCACTTACCTTAAGAAACAGTGCTTGTCTGTCTGTCCTGCTCTGTCCATGCTGGAAAACACACATGGCTTAGCATGCGGCCAACTTAAAAGAAATGAATCACTGTATACAAGAACACCGCGCACACACGTGTTGCATTAAAGATGGACTACATGCGGAGTGACGTCCTTTTAAAATAAAATAAAAAGCATGCCAGCGTATCTGATTACCATTTGATAACTAAAACTGCTTTTTGTTCTTAGCCAAGATAAAATATTAACGCATCTCTTCAGGACTGAATTACAGCTCAGAAAAATGATTTCAGCAACAGTAACAGTGTTGCACATCACTAAAATATATATATATATATATTCTGTCATACCCAGTTAGGAAGCAAACCTCTCTGAAACTCCTAAGCTCCTCACTCGGATAAAAAGAACAAAAAAGATCCAATAAACAGTTCATCTCATCTTATTCACAGCGACAAGATGTCCGGATGCAGATTTAGCATTTATCAGCTGTTTTGCTTCAGTTGTGCTCGTGTTTTGTGGACGCCTTATACCTTGGCATTCAAGCAATAACTCATGACTATGAGTCTTAATGCTATGTCTAAGCTATGGCTTCTTTGGTTTCCTTTTTTTTTTAATGGATCAAATACCTTGTGTGGCGAGCTGGGGGTGGTCATCTCGCTTTTTTCGCCGTCAGCTTCGTCGTCACTGCCTTCTTCTGGGCTGCTAACCTGTCCCGAGTTGCTCTCCTGGACCTCAGTTTCTCCCGCAGGGTCGTCATGCTCAATGTCCTCGCCATCTTCCTCCCCGTAGATGGAATCGGGTTGGCTGGGGAAGTCGCCGGGGCTGGTGGATGCTGAGACTGAAGCTGTGAGCATGTTCGAACTGTGCAGCGTAGCGGCTGCTGTGGAAACATCTTGGGATAAAGTTCTGCTAACGGTTAAGGCCTCAGGTTTGCTTGTAGTAGTCGTTAAGGGGGTGGCAGGTGTAGCCGGGTCGGGTTCAAGAGAAATATTACCACTTTCTAGCTTGACAGAAGCTCCTGCTGCTGCTACCACTGACAATTCATTGACAGCCCGCTGCGTCTGATCGCTGCAGCTGCTAAGAGCGGAGACTGTTTGGGGAAGGCACTCCTCAGACACCGTGCCAGACCAGGAGCAGGAGCCGTGGGCATTGGCCAGCTTGCCGTCTGCATTCTGTTGCTTAGACAATGAAAAGGAGGGTGGGTGTTTCAGGAGAGGAGTTTCTCCCGGTTTGAGAAGGAGCAGCGTTGGATTTATAGCCCCAGGAGCGGCACGCAAAGCCACTGGCTTGCTTACTGAGGGCATAGCGACATTCTGAACAGTCACTGATGCCGTTGTGGTGACAGCGGGGGAATCTTTGGTCCCGTCACAAGCAGAAACACAGACCTCAGGCTTTGTGACACTTACAACAGTGACTCCTGGGGTCTGATTTAGGGAGGGTTGGTTTCCTATATGAGAAAGTGTAACAGCAACAGGGGCCTGCATCCCCAAGTTTCCACTGGTAATAGTAACCACTGGGGATAAGAGAGATAACGAAGCAACTGTTACTTCTGCTTCCTGTTTTGGGCCAACAGTCTGAAGCACAGCAGTACCGCTCACCTCCGTCTGGTCAGCACCGACCTGTGTCCCGATTTGCGCGCTGGTGTCCGCCTGTTCAACAGTGAATGAGTCAGCAGTAACGGCCGCTACTTCAACTAAACAAACCGCACTTGAGTGTGCCACTTCAACAGCTTGGTTAGCATCTAACACCAAATGCTGTTCAACTCCGGCCATGCTTGTGTTTCGTATGGATAAATTACTGCTAGAGCAAGCCTGATTTATATCACTTGTTGAACGCAAGGGCTGCTGGGAGATTATGATGGTGTTGTTTTCACCAACTGTGTGGATAGATGCTTCGAGGTCCTCAGAGTTTTCTAGTAAAGCGTTGAATAAGTTCACCTCATATCCAGGAGAATGAGGCATCTGTGCAGCACTGCTGGCACAGACCGTCTCCTCTGCGACCTCCTCCACCAGACTGCAAAACTCGTACACTTCCACAGGTTGAGAGCCCAGCTCCATCTGCGTCTGAACGCTTCCTGTGTACAGCTTCGGCTCCCCAGCGGAGATCTCCGAAGTCAGCTCGTTGACGATGGCGGCTTCGCAGACGCTGCCATCCTCTCGCTGCAGAAGGTAACTCTGATTCAGGTGCACGGTGGGCCAGGCCCCGGTGATATGAGCCTCCTCCCCGACAACCACAATTTCCTGAGTGTCGGCAGAATGCACAATCTCCGCGATGAGCTCTGTTGAGGCGACTTGGTCAGAGGTGTGAGATGTTTCAGCTTTTATAACCTCCCCCGCCTGAAGTGAGACAACTAGGCCTGTGTCAAACAGAGCAGGTCCGGTGGAAGGTTTTGAGGAAATCTCTTGCAGCACTGTGGGGCCTGACGAGTCAGCTTGCTCTTTGCTCGTGCTACTCTCCACCTGCGCTCCTTCAAGGGGACCGCAGCTGGACGCCGAGCTTCCTTTTCCAGTCGAAGTGTATATTCCAGGGAGCAGCTCTCTTGCCTTTGCGGCTTCGAGTATTTCAGCTGAATGAGGCTGCGTTTCAATGTGTTCAACTGACTCCGAAAAAGCCGTTTTCTGCACGTCTCTAGCATTAGCTGAGATCCCCTTGATAGTTTTGGGTTGAGTTTTTGACAGGTTAGTTTGTTTAATCTCTCTATTTTCGGCTGAGGACAGAAGGAGTGCAGGCGATGCCGAGTCCTGGAGACTCCCTGCTTGCTCTGCAGCACCTGACGGAGGTATATGGCTGCTTTGATTTGTTTGGACAGATGGAGTCCTGTCGGACTGCTCCACAGCCCCACCCTCCGTAGCGTCTTGGACAGAGAGAGATGAGGCTGTGAAACAGATCTGAGATTTGGGTTGTTGTGGGAGAATATTCCCACCTGTGTGCTCTTTTCCACCAAGTTCCATATTTGTTCCAGTCTCTGGTTTATATTCCAAGGTGATGGACCGTTTTTCCTTTGTTCCCGTAATAACCACAAGTCCAGCACCTTCTCTAGGAAGCTGGTTTGTCTGACTGTTTGAGTGGCTTTTCTCTTTATCAGTTTGTGACCCGTATTGCAGCTCTTGCACTGTTTTGTCAATCTGTAAGGGGACAGGAGGACAAAGGGAAGCTGGAAGCCTTTGCATCTCAGCAGAGGAACTGCAGTCCTCAGTGAGGGACGCTGGCAAAGATCTTGCAACTCCGACGGCACTCTCTTCTGAGATGATATTACCACTGATTGGTAGAGTCTCAGGCAAGGTGGTCGGAGGGGCGTTCTCCGTGCTGGCGAATGTTGGGGTGTTGCTCTCCAGCAGGGGCACAGTGGACGGATCGGTGAGCGGAGGGACTGGGTGCGGGGCAGCTGCGACCGGCTGCGGGGCATGCCGAGGGGACTCCCCAGCCACATTTTGTGCAGCCTGGGGGTTGCCACCCAGCACATCCACAGCCGGAGAGGCGTGCTGCCGCGCCGCCTCCTCCCCAGAGCGTCCTTCCTCGGTGCTGCCCCGGCTACACACTGCACCTGCAAGGGAAGAGACACAGGCTGTTAACAGGGGTGTCAGGCATGAACTGGTCCAATCGGCTACTGGATATTTTGTAAAGAGTGAGAGTTGCAGTGAAGTCATAAATTACTCAAATTTTTCGATAAAACTCATTTTTTGTGGTATGATGGTACTAGCTTTACACAGAAGTATACATCTCTCTCTATAAGTGTACTTTAATCGTTTTATTTAAGTTTATACTCACTTAAATTTTGATTTTACTTCAGTTCTTGTATTTACTAATGTAGTTGTTTTACTGTGATGTATTTTATTGAACTATATAGCACTGTACTTATCTTATGTGCTTATAGCTTGTATTTGCAGCAATAAAGGGATTTCCCCACTTTTGAGATAAGTAAAGCAGAACTTTATCTTATATTGTCACTATGATTTATCAATTTTAACAAACACATGATGTAAGGAGACAAAAAAAAAAGAAAAAAGAAAAAATGAAAACAAGATCTGAACACTCCGTGTCTGGCTCATTTTGAATCCAGGGATGTCCAGGTGAATGTTCTTTAGTAGCACTGGTTTTACTAGTCAAACTGGGCTAATGGGCCAAACGTGGCTCATGAACACCTCTGGTATAACTCACTTAACAGGTAAAAATGAAAGTGCGACCACATGTCCCTCTTTAAACAGGACATTTTCATCCCCCATGTTTTTTCTTTTAAGTCTAAATATAATAACAACAACAATATAATTGCAATGCACATTTGTAAAAATCTCAGGAAAAAAATTTCCACAATTGTATGTATATCTTTAAAAAGGTCATTAACATACATACACAAGAAAGGGAAAATAAAATACCTGAAACCAAAAACCAAAATAAACAAATAAAAACGGGGATCTCTGGATGCTCCACAGACTAAATAGCATTTATACCAGCTAAATAACATAGTACCTTAGATTCCATCTAAAAGAAGCAAGGTAAATTTTAATGCAAAAACATTAGCTGCACAGCTCATCCGTGTTTACTTTTTAGACTAAATATATCAAAATAAAAACCAGTCTGTGCACTATATTTTGTTTGATGAGTTTCTTTTCATGGGGACTAAGTACAATAAGTTTTTGCTAACAAAATAATAACATAAAGAAGTCTATTTAAATGTCTAAACACTGCTGACTGCACTAGCAAGTCACAAATAATTACTACACATATTACAGCCACTTCTGAAGCGATGTGTGTGCAAAGCAGGAGCCTCTCACCTGTCTGTCGTGTAAGACACAGATCTTCAGTGCTTTCTACTTCCAGGATGCTGAAATTAGGGTCCCCTCCACATATTCTGAGGAAGTGAGGAACAGAAATCGGGTGGTAACTTTATTTTTAAAATCAAAAAAGCAGTTTAAACTCACTATTAGGAACTCTACTGCTGAAACTGACTGGTCTTACAACTCCAACAGCTATAAAAAAAAATGAGCTGTGGCAGAAGCTTCAGTTGGTAAACAGAGATATATGAATGTGTGGGATGATGAGTAACATGTCACGTAAGGAGCGGACAGCTAGGCTAGCAAACTCCTGCTAGGACTGTGGTGTGTGTGCAGCGGTAATAAAAAAAAACACACAAAAAAAAAAACAAAAAAAAAACCAGCCAGCTCCTGGTTGCATTTGCTGCAGTCGCCCACAGGAAGATGTTAGGATTTCTGCAGCACGCGCTCTCTCGCGCTAAAAGCCGGCGACCAAGCGCGCGGGCCTCCGGTCAGTCATTCAATCCGTGCTCTCGTGACTATTTTTTCTTTTTTTTTCCTTTTAAATTGTGAGTACCTGTCGCCACATGGGGTTCAAGACGACCAAGAAATTATGTGTATTCACTAGTGATGTGGCAGCGGTGATACCTTGAAACATGAGCCGTACCCATATGAGAACTGCAGCTCAAGAAGCTTCATAGAACACAATTCAAAGGTTAACGCCTAACGTTGCCGTTTAGCTCTCTGGCAGGCTGGCTAACTAGCTAACGTTAGCTCCAGCAATAACAGTTAAATGGAGGAAGCCTGCTGCTAACTAGCCAGCTAGAAGAGTTAGTTAGTAGGGTGCGTTCATTTGACGCGCAGGCGCCCCTCATCCCACCCGCAGTTATGTAATGCTCAGGCTTCAAAGAAGCCAGTTTATGCCGATACATTTTAATGCGTTACTGTACGCTGAGGACCCAAAAATACCCCCAAAACATCCGAAAAGTCGCATTAAAAGCCGCTTCTGCATGCACTACAGAGGGAGGGGGGGGGGAGACAATCACTCGTGACGTCATTGCGTGGGGTCAAATCCTCTTTTGCGAAAATAAATAGGTTTAAATTATTCAGTTTTAAAAATAGATAGTGATTACTTTTTAGTTAAATATACGAAATGTCTAAAAAAAACAGTGTTAGAAAGTTCCATATAAATTTTGCAACGATTACACGGGGGACTCAAGGGGGCTAACTACGTCCCCACGGACCGCACTTTAGAAACGACCGCACGGAAGTGACGGTTTATCACTCCTTTTTTCTTTTAGAGTAGTTAACATCCGAAGATATCCCATGTCACTGTCTACTGTTTTGTCATCTTGGTTTAGGTCAGTGTTGTAGGTAGGTACATATTTCATCGCACGCCGCAGAAGCAGCGTGAACAAATGAAACGCAGTATGATTGTGGCCTTCCAGTTGTCTAAAACCCCCCTTGAATCCCCCTTTACTTCCTCCTTCGCCCCCCTCCCTCTCAAGGCCGCCATCTTAAGTTCCCACCTACCTGAAATTTCCGACCAATTTTCTTTTACTAAATTCTCGTTGAAGGAGTCGTCATCCGCGAAAAATCGCACTCAATCCGTAATGCCAGTAATCCGAACTGTCTCCCGGTACCCAACGAGGTACCCCTAGGTCTGTGGGAAGAAGTTAAATTACGGACCGGGAGAGACTGGGTTTCGGCGCAGAATGTAGCGGTCGCGGGGAGGAGACTTTACGCAGCGAAATGGTGGAGGACCGCTGCTGACAAAGTACAGAACGCACGAAAATCTCGCGAGAAGTCGTCAAGCGCGCCACTTGAAATGCTGACATTTGTGATAGTTTATTTACCGGCGTTGGTGAGCGATTAATATAAAGACGAGTTAATTTAATTGATTTACTGCGGTGCGCTTGGAAGAAATAGTGCATGTTGAATCGTTTTTTTTTTCGGGATTATTCATTATATTAAAGAAAATTATATCAACGTGACAGCAAAACTATTTTAATTTCCCTGTCGGGGTTTGTTTACACTAAGTAAACGCTATTTCGCCATTTTCCTGGTGATTTAAATGTTGGATTATTTATAAAATATAATCGCAGCTATTTTTAATACACATATATTTTTAATGCACTCTAAGTTTAAATGATTATCTGTATGATTGTAAGTGATGTTATGCATAACATGTTATATTTGATGTACCTGAAACTTGTTGAATGGACTAAAATTATTCAATGTTACTATTAAAAGCTTTATGTAAATATTAGGTGGTTTTCTTTGGTTTAAAGAATGCTGCCCTATTATTTGCCAAATTTGAGTTGAACAACAGTGAGCCATTTTTAAACAAAAGAAATCTGATGGAGCCACAAAACCAATGTAATCCTTATAATAACAATAGCACAGCCTTTTAAGGACAGATTATCCTTTGAATATTATCAACAGGTGTAAATAAATACTATTGTTACATCCACGTGTTTCAGAGAGGAGCATTTATGACTATTTGCATTTTAATTACAATAACACTATATTTTTTGTTACATATGTAGAATTATAGAACAAAAATACAAAAAACTATCATTGCAAATGTACAACAGAATTGTGAAGCAAAGGAGAAAAAAAAAGTCTATTAAGCCTGATTTGAAGTATATACTGTAATGCTACACTGGTCACTGATGGGTACCAGTGTTTCTGCAAATAACCTAAATTAAAAAGAGCCTGTTTTGATTATAAATATCAAAACCTTTTAATTTAATTTTTTCCTAAGGTCCAGCTACACTTTTAAGTAGTGAAAATAAACAAATCTGTCCTCTGTCTGAAATTCTTAATTTTCCTCCATGACTTCATTTCTGGGCCTTTAAATTCATAGCTCAAGGGATTCAGGACTAAACGTTTTTGCACATATGTCCATGCTCGCCACTCCAACTGAGGTTCAGAGAGATTAAGATAATATGCTGATTGTTTCCACGATTGCTCCATTAATAATGAATTGTTTAGTTCGGGGGGTGTGAACCTGGACCATCTCCAGTGGCTCCCTGTGGTTTTGACAAAAAGTATATAAAGATGAACAGTGGTTATTTTTTTATATAGTCATATTTTAAATGTGATTACTGTAAGTCACTAATTATATTTTCCTATTGAAAAAAGTATGTAGCCTGTATCCTTTTAAATAACAATCACTGGCTATTTTTTTTTTCTTTTTTTTGTTACATACACCTGTCCCGACTGCTCGATAATGCAAATATCTAATCAACCAATCACATGGCAGCAGCTCGATGCATTTGGGCATGTAGATATTGTGGAGACAGCCTGCTGAAGTTCAAACCAACCATCAGAATGAAGGATTATTTGACTGTGATGATGGACTGGTCTGAGCATTTCAGAAACCGGTGATCTCCTTGAAGTTTTCCCCCCACACAACCATCCCTTTAGACCATTCACTGTAAACCATAAAGAGCTGCACTGAGCAGCAGTTCTCTGGGTCAAAATGCCTTATTGACAGCAGACTGCTTCAAACTGATAGAAAGGCAACGGTAACATCAACAGGAAACAGGTTACAGTACATTTAGGCTCACCAAAATCTGACAACAGAAAAATATCTCAACTCCTGCTGCAACATTCAGGTGGTAGGATCAGAATTTGGCATAAAAACAAAAGCACGGAGCCGTGCTGTCTCGCTGTTCACCTGCTGGTGGGGGTGTAATGGTGAGGGGGATAGTTATCTTGATTAACCTCTGCCACAAAGAAGCAGTTCTGAAGGTAAAAGGGGGCGAGGTGGTTCCTACCTAACGAAGTGTAGAGCAGGTGTATTTAAAGATTCAGGACAAAAGACGCACACAACAGTGTAAACAACAATTCATTTAATAATTATTCTTTGTGGTCTCTAGGGGAGGGGTTCGAAAGGTATAAAACGGTCATATTAAAATAATCGACCCAGTCTTTTCCCTCTCAGGATACCCACTGCTAGTTGTCTTTTGACAGTCCTTATATGTTTTTTTTCCTTTTCAGTTCTTCAGCACACGTCCCACTTATCCGTGTATATAACTTACTTTTGTTGAAGAAACAACTCGACAGTTCAATGTACAAGGCTCCCATACTCCCAAATGGATATAACACACACAACCAGTGAGACGCACAGGCAAACCTCTCTCTCTCTTAGCATTATAGTCACAGATGAGATTCTTGAAGAGGCCAGAGGTTGCGATGGATGCGGCTTTAATGTTCACAAGCACTGAAGAATTTTTTGTGAAGCAGGCCTTTCTGGATGATTTGAAACATTACTACCCGGGGACAGAGTACTGGTTGATACCCAAAACAATGACAAATAACATAACAGTGAATATATTTATTATTATAGAAGATAATTAATGTTAAGAATAATAATTACAAAGGCAATTTCTCTAGACTACTATAATCTGGTCCTGCTCGTATATTCAAGAGGAGACTGGGAAACACTTACAGGAAGCTCTAAAGACACTGTGTTCACAGTGTAGCACAGTTCATTTCGCCATTCATCCTTTGAAAACCAACAAAGAAAAACAAAAAGTTTTTTCAAAACAATGTCAAAATTGAAGCTGAGGGGTCTGAAGTTGGATTTTGGGGGGTAAAGCAGGAAACTGAGGTACGATGCTGAATGATCTTCGTGAAATGGTCTCATCGGTAATCTGTCTTTGCGCAGTGACACACCAACAAAAACAGAAGAGAGGACCACTTTACCACTGTATTTCCAAAATAAACCCTCACCCACAACACCTAAAAGCAGGGTTGATACATGTAGCGGAGGGCTTTGAAGTATCCCATAAATTAACCAAGCCGTGGACAAACAAACCCCTGGGCATTTATCCCCTCTGGAAGTCGTTTCCAAATCCACGTGGAAAAGGCTTGCTTAAGAAAAAAAAAAAAGTATGGAAAATAATTCACCTGACAAATGAAAAAGCTGTCCTCTGCCTCTTCTGAAAACTTTCAGTATAAAATAAAAATACACCAAGGATGCACAGAAACCATGTACCTTTAAATTGCAATGATAGAACCATTGGGCTTATTCCATGCCTTGCTTTTTCCCCTTCCTGCCATCACCTCCTTCCTTTTTTGTTTTTAAACATTGTTTGGAGGGGTGCAGGGGTGGTTTGGTTGTGTAATTGGAAGGTCGGGGTTTAGTAGTCTGCAAGAGGAAAAGGGGCAGGTTGAGAGCAGCACAGTGATCCTGACATTTCCCTTAATCTCCTCCAGTGTTGTCCCTGTACTATCTGGATTCTGCGTCTTTGTGGGCGCTGTACAGTGCCAGCTCACCTGGACCTGCGAGTCTAGAGCTGCGGGGGGGTGTGGCCGACCGATTGGTGACGGACGGAATGAGCGGAGGCGGCGCCCCCACCTGAAGAGGTCCCACCAAGCCCGCCGTGGTCTTTGCCAGGATACCGTTGGCCATGTGGGGTGGGATGAGCGGGGTGAGGCGGGAGTAGAAGCCCGGGTGGTGCTGGTGAGCACCAGAAGCTCCCGGAGGGAGAGAGTGGGCGAGAGGGTGAAGCTGATCCAGGTGAGGGGCAGTAGCAGCGTGAGAGGGGCTGGACAGGTGAGAGCCAGGAGGGAGGTGCAGGTGCATTAAATTACGATAGTCTTCCCTAAAGATCTGGATCCGCTGCTCCTCATCCATCAGCCCACCTCCTGGGGGTCCGAGCTGAGGATGGCGATCAAAGGGATGCGCCATGAGGCTGAAGTCGGGGCGAACAGCAGAGGAGGCATTAGAGGTAGAAGGCTGTGGGTGGGGCACCACTGCTGCGGCTACAGCGGCCCTTTCTGCCTCAAAAAGGCGCTGATGCCGGAACAGCTGAGCCAGGTGATGTTCAGGTCGCAGGGCTAGGTGATGGTCTGACCGAAATGCTAAAGCCTCCCTACGATGCTGATGTTGCTGCTCCCTCCACGGGTCCCAAGGGAAGCTATGTGCGCCCTGTGATGGTCCTTGAGGTGGACCGTGGGGAAAACGTTCACCACCAGGACCGACTACCAACCCTCCAGGACCCACTGCGCCCCCCAGATATGCTTCAATGGTTCTTGTGCGTTCCAGCAGGGACATCTGCTGGTGCGAAGGTGGGTTTGGAGTAGGTGGTGGGAGAGGGACACCTGGAGTAGGAGTCAGAGATAAAGAGGAAGAAGAAGGGGTGCCAGAACTGGGGTGGTGAGGATGGCTGTTGGGGCGGTCAAAGCTGTGGCTGGGTGCTAGGGGATGGTGGGAGATGGGGATGTGCTCCGGCTCCTCCTTCCGCTCCTGTTTCACTTGAATTTGCATGGAAGGTTTGGACTGGGGCGTCGAGGTCCGATCAGGCTTCTTGGTCTGAGACAATGAAGAAACAGAAGAGGAAGCAGTGGAGGAAGAGGGAAGGCTACCGTCTCTTTGGGAGTGCGAGGACTCGTTGTGGGAGTTGTGCGGTGTGGAAGCCATTGAGCGGGGGTACAGGTCCAAGGGAGATTGGGCAGAGCGGTTAGAAGGTGGGGGAGGAGTGAGCACAGAAGATGAGGAAGACCGCGGCCTGTCCCTGTCTGCTACTAAAGAAGAAGATCCAAGAGGAGGCCCCCTTGAAGACGTAGACAGCACTGGCCTCTTCTCCACATCTCTGTCTCTATCGCGGTCTCTGTCTCTGTTTAAGCTGCGTGTCAGGTCCTCAATAGGTCCAATGGTCCCCCCCAGGGTGCTGCTGTGGCCATTGATGTGTGAGACTGGGGTGCTGCTGCGGGGCTTATAGGAAGGACCGACTGGAGATATCCTCACAGGTGGGCCGTACAGCATGTCTCTGCAAAACAAAAAGCATACAAAGTTCAGGGGATGCTAGATTTTTAAGCAGCTGGAAGATATTTAAACAACATTCAAGCTCCTGATATTTGTATTTTTAATATTAAAACTAGAGGCCTGAAGCAGTAGAGCTTAATACCTGCCACACCAGTTTTCCACATAGATTACAATTTAATTCAGTTTCCAGTTCTGTGAACGTTACACTGCAGCAAGTTTGCTCACTTTAAAAGAAATGAACTGTCTCTAATATTTTGATTCTTTTATTCTAGTGGAGGGAGACACAAGATTGGAAAAAAGTCCAGAAAATACGCATTCAACAAAAAGTATAGATTGTTTAATAAGTATTTAATCCTCAAGCAAAATATGACTTAGTACTTGGTGAAGAAACCCTTGTTGACAAGCACAGTGGTGTTTCTTGTAGTTTGTCACCAGGTCTGCACACATCTCAAGAGGAATTCTGGACCACTGCTCTTTACAGAAACTGAATCCAATAGGTGTCTTGGCTGCTGCCTGAAGCTTCTACTCCCTCCACAGGTTTTCTATAAGACTGAGGTCTGGAGACTGGCTAGGCCACTCCATGACCTTAATGTGCTTCTTCTTTGGCTGCCTTGGTGGTACGTTTTGGGCCATTGTCATTCTGGAAAACCCATTTTCAGTCTTCTAGCTGAGGGAAGGAGGTTCTCGTCCAAGAATTTACAGTACATGGGTCCAATCATTGGCCACTAAGTGAGGTGAAATCGTCGCATACCCTTAGCACAAAAAACAGCCCCAAAGCATAATGTTTCCACCTCCGTGCTCAACTGTGGGGATGGTGCTTTTTGGGTCATGGTGTAGTGTGTTACCAATGGTGTTCTTGCTAACTGGTCCCAACTGCTTTCAGATCATTAACAAGCTCCTCCCGTGCAGTTTTGGGCTGCAAACGTATTTTATGTTTCTGCCATTTCTGAATAATCGCACCAACAGTTCCCACCTTCCCACCAAGCTTCTTGCAGGACTACAAGCTTTCCCTGACATCTCTTGACAGCACTATTTTCTCACCAAAATAGCGTAATGGAAGAAAATCAACGTGTGGACACGTGTGCTTTATACATAACAAGATGAGGGCAGGAGTATCTGTAATTGATTGACTGGGATTACAATCTATGTGAGCCAGTATTCTGCTTGGGTAGTTGGAGATCAAATACTTTTTTCACTCAATGACATGCAAGTCAATTTGTAATTTTTATGTAGTGTGTTTTTTCTGGAGTTTTGGTCAAGTTTCTGTCTCTCTCCGCTAAAATGAAACGACCATAAAAATTAGAAGCTGCTTATTTCTTTATGAGTGAGCAAACTTACAAATTCAGCAGGTGATCTATAATTATTTCCCTCCCCTGCACCTGCTGGTAACGGTTTACACTTTTCTCGAGGTAAATAACTTGTCTAACACAATAAGAGAGACTCCCTTCCCACAACCTCAGCTGTTAAAGGGCGCTGTGTTCACCACTGTTAGAATAAACAGCTGTCTGTCTGTGGTTTTAATGCAAGCTCAAACGTGTTCATTAATTTAGTAAATTCACACACTCAAAAGTTTTTCCTCTCTGTTCCCTTCTCTGCCTGCTGCTGGCTGGTCTGCAACAACTCACGGTCAAGCATACAGATATTTTTTTTAATAAGTAGTTTAAATAAAGGCAGCATTGAAATGTATTAAAACTCTGTGGATCTCCTGGTAAGTCAATATATGCAACTGTAACTTGACTCAAGGTATCGGCTGTACTGTTTCTTGTTTGGTTGGTTGTTAGAAGCGAATATTTGTGGGTTTCCAACATGACTGTATTCATGCATGTAAAATAAAACGACTGAATGAATCTTTCAGCCATCGTCAAAGACTTAATTGTGCATTTGTATCTCATGTCATAGGCATGTGTTTGGGTTTGTGAGTGAAAGCCAAGCAAAACAAGCAGGACACCATGGAACAGGGAAGTCCAACATATGACCCACCATCCAATCGTGCCCAGTGGATAGCTTTGAAAACGAAGGGGACATAACTTTTTGTACTTGCACTGCATTGATCCCCCTGAGGCATCTTACTGCAAGTCTTACAGCCTCCTTACCATCAAAGGCATTACCTACAGACTACTATACCCAACAGGGGTAACACAGTTAAGCCCAGCAGCTGTCCTATCTTTGTAATGCTTCACTGTGGAATAACATGCTTTTAGTCTGGCCCAGAGTGATTACTTTTGCATTCTATTTGCAGAGACGAGATTAACACTAAATAATGCCACACAATACAGAAAAAATGTATTGTTTTATTTATAAATTAGCCTTAAAGGCTTAAGTTAAAGACAAATGAACTTTTAGTTTCATGAAGTCGACGAGCCAACCTTGCCATCAAGTAAATGATGTAAGAATAGATCTCAAGACTTGTAGATGGCTGGTAGTTCAAAGTCCAGCTGCCTTAACTCAAGCAGTTAAGATTCCCATGACCTGGATGACTTAGAACCTACACTGACTTAAAACCAGTTTAATTTCATACCTGTCCTTTTCATCCTTGATGTGAGGGATGTCTCTTCTCTCGCCTTCCTTCACTCGTTCCCTCTCGTCCCTCCTATCTGCTCCTTTAGCCCAGCTGGGTCCGGCGGAGAATCCAGGCGGGCCACCATGGAGACGGTTCCACGGATCATGATGGTTTGGGGTAGACAAGCCCCCGACTACACTGGCTGGTGAGTCTTTAGGACCAAAGACGGAGCCGGCTGCAAATGAAACACATTTTTTTTTATGTTAGAAAACACTACAGGCAAATCTTCACCTTTGACTTTCACATTAAATATTTGATAATCTACTGGTTGTAAAAACACATGCTTTACACCAAGTATTATTGTTAGCATCTAATATTATTTTAGAAAGTAGCAGTTCAAACTGAAAGCAGTAAAAACACCTCTCAGTAACAAGTCCAGTTATTTAACGCTTAACTTCCTTCAACACCCTCTTCTGCAGCACATACAAAGGAAATCTTCAAAAGAAATTGACCCTTGCTAAACAATCAAACCTCTTGTAACCCTTTAATTGATATAGTTTAGTACTGGGTACTTTTATTAACTCGCCCAGCTTTGTCTAGTTGATCAAACACAACTAAACAATGGGACAACCTCCCAACAAACCCTGATTGTTTTCCAATTGGACAGAAATCCATACGTTCATGGTGGACTTGACTTTCTCGTTACTCAAATTAATGCATCCAACCTTTTACTTGTATATCAGTGACAAAGCCCAGCACAGCATGTCTCTGTGACAGTGACTGCTGAGCTGTAGCTGTGCTATGAGACAGGAAAGAAAAGCATTAAGAGGGGAGAAAAGCATGATGACAAACACCTCGGCCCGAGCTCGAAGACTAGTTTACCCTACTCACAAGCAAAAGGACGGCTCAGGGTTTAAACTCTAAACTTTTGGCTAACATCCCAAAACCTGTACCAGTAATGAAAGTAAAAACATAGGGCTGGGGATGTAATCTCTAAACCAACCAAATAATATCCAAATAGTCTGGTATCTAAAGCTGATAAGATGGATTTTCAGTTAAATTCTTACTTAAAGCCAGGGTAGGTTTTGTTTCATTGGATAAAATGTCCAGAAATATTTTTTTTAATTACTTTAATTCACATTGTCTGAGAGGGAACAAGGCTCCTGCATCTCCTCTGGACCGTGACAGTACACTTTGGCCAAGCAGGACAGGAAGAATATAAACTAGAGGAAGTTGTGTGAACTTTCCCTCTCCAACCTTGTATGAAGCCAGAAGTCAGCAGTGACTCAGCTGTAGCACATGTAAAGCTTAGTCTTATGCCTAGTCTCAGCAAGCTTGTTTTTCCTTTTACATTTTCTACAGCTTCAATAATAGATGTGGTAATATCTAATAGATATGAGAGTGTTCAGTAATATTATTTGGCCTTCCTGCAGCCAAATCCACACAATATATGGGTTGAGTCAGTCAGCCAGTCACCGTGCGTCTCTCTGCAGTCTGTTTGGACGCTTACAATAAAGTTTAATCAAAAACAGATGCTGAAAAACGTTTGTGCATCTCTGAAGCTATAGTCAACTTAATTTAGGGCATTTCTAAATGGATCTTTCTTCAAAGTTAACCTTAATTTATCTGACTTTACAACCCCTCGGGTATACTAACAATCTTTACATTTTGCACAAATAATGAGCCTAAATTTAAGTTAAATACCAAACTGTGACCTTTGAGTGTTAAAAATTCAAACCTGGTCAACACTCAAAGCTGTACAGACAGACAGTAGTAATGAGAGGCTGGGTTACAGGAGCTCAGTTCCCCAAATTATACCGACTGGCTTCAGGGAAGGTAACCAGGTACCATCATAAATCTCTCTTATGAGTGTGTCAGGCTATGCTGAATGTTTATCAGCCACCTCCTCAGTTTCTGTTTTTACTGAAGCTAACGGCTAGCCCAACACCCACACCACAGGAGCAGATAAGACTGTTAAATGTAAATCTAAAAGAAGTAGCAGCTGCAGATCAAATCAATCAGTAAAACTTTAGGCAGGGGAGGCCACCTCAGGTTAGAAAACGCAAGCTTATATGCATGAAAACACAATTATGACATAAAGAGAAGCTCCCAATCAGAGTGAACCAGCAGTCGTGCAAATCAACAAGTCAAAACCATCTCCTCCTCCTTTCTTCATCATCATCATCATCATCATCATCTCACTAGCACAGTAAATGCCCCAACACACCCAGACAGATGTTTTTACAATTTAAAGATTAATTTAATCTTACGTGTTGCAGTAAGGGGTGGCACGATAACGTCACATTTCAAAATCAAAACTCAAAATGTGACTGAAGTGTCAACACTGCACAGCTGATCTACTGTCAGTTATTGTAGGCTCTACTTTACAATATAAAGCGCCTTGAGGCGACTGGTGTTGTGATTTGGCGCTGTATTCAAAACTGAATTGAATTAAAACTGGCCACACATACCAAGCAACCACGACTGTGCCACATGTAGTTAAAGCAAAGAGGTCTTTGTTAAGTTGTCTGGGCATTAACCTGATATTTTTAGATTTTTGATAGACCAAAAGTATTTATGCTTGAGCAAATTAAAGCCCATTACACCAAAAAAAAAAATAAATGTATAAATAAATAATACTTCTGGTTATTTTCCTCAGAGGAAAGATGCCAAGCATCTTGGGTAGTTCTCAGTTTTTTGGAGGGTTTTTTGTTTGTTTTGTTTTTTAAATATACACAGATACAGGAAAAAAAATCCAGTATAATTAAGTTGAATTTGTTGGGATTAAAGAAAAAAAAAAAAAAAAAAAAAAAAGGTTTTTTGTTTTTAATTGGAGTTTCACTTATATCAGAATAAAATACATTTGTTTATTAAACAGTCAGAAATAAGGAAATACAGAGACATCTGGTAAGTAAGGTTAAAAAAACCCACTCAGTTCTTTAAAGTAAAAGTAATTTTAATATCTTATTTTATACAATAATATTAGTTCATATTTTTGTTTAAATCTGTGCTTGTTTTACTTCATTGTATTTATTTTGATTCCAGATTTGTTTATTATTACCATAATATATAATACAGGTGTTTTATTGTATTCCATTTTATTGATCTTTATATAATTTTAATCCTTATTTAAGCCATTTTGTGCTATTAGCTTGTTAGAATTTCAGTAGAATTTTTTCCCCAAATTCTGATAGCACAAGGTTAGAATAAAAACTTAGACCTAACAGCATTAACAGCATTCAGGCCAGTCGTGCTTTCATTTACAGTAGTCCCTCATCAGGCCAGTTTTCAGCCTGAAAGGCTCTAAGCAACATTACAGATCAGTGTGACTGATAGAATTGCAATGATTTGACTTTTTTTTAAACTACAATTGTCCTATAGTGCTTCACATCCTTCAATGGGAGACCTCCAGACTCCTCGATCCTGTAACTTTACCTCTAGCTGACATCAAGTATCGTGACAGCCCCTCGCTGCACTACATGAGTGAAGACTAGTTTGGTCTGTCCTTAAACTAAACAATTAAGATGTTTCTTTGGCAATTAAATTAAATCATTACAGACTCCAAAAACTCAGTCACCCAGGTGGAAACACTCCACACACCATTAAGAAAGCTCACGCACTGAAGCAGGACTTAAAGGATCAGTTTGGATATTTAAATACCTGTTTTAACACACATGTCACACATATGCTGAATTGCTGCTGACTATAATTATCCCACCTGTCTACATGAGCCATTAAATGTGAGACTACACTAAAACACGAGGGGGCAAAATCCACATGAATTTCCAAGTTTATCTTCAGTAGTTTGAGATAGCCAAACAGATATTTGGCAGTTTCCCCTCCACATGCTTCCCCAAGCAGCATTTCCCTGTCGAGGCACAGAGCTGAGATACTTCCTGATAATTTCATCAGGTTATTAGCACACAGTACCTGTTGTACAACAGCCAGGGAGAAGACATCCAATTCATTATATTCATCTGACTGCTGAAGTGTTGTTCGATGTTTGCACAAACTGTGGATTTTGAACCTTTAGGAAAAGATCACCTACTGGCCTGTGTGGTGAAATGGAACGATTACGGTGACCCAAACGCAGCTCAGAACAGTTTAGCTCAAGAACTTATTTAAGAGGCCAACATGTTGTCAAAGGAATCCAAGAAAAGCAACACCAACATCATCGAGTTAGTGTTTTTGTTTGTTAGGTTTTAGACCATTACTGAGCATCGGTTAAGCCAACACTACCATTAGTGAGGTTGAGCCCAGCTGTATATGTCAATGTTATAAAGGTTCAAGTGGTGTCAACAGTAAGCCACGAGAGGTCAAAGAAATCCAGCAAAACTATTACTAGTGACGGGAGGAGGGCAGGTCCCAACGATCAACTTTGAGGTGAGTGACTAACGGGACAATGACTAGGAGTGAAGAATATTCCTGATTGACGTGAGGGGTGGTGAACACATTCCAGGTTACCTATGTAGTTAGAGACTAAAATGTCTGCTAGTAGCCAAGCTACAAAGCGGTGTGCGATGAGCTTTGTGTTCGGGGGTTTTAGTTTGCCAAGAGAATTATAAATAAACGCTCCTTTGGTCTAGTTGGGGTTTTAAGGTTGATCTGACTGGATAGACTTCCTTTTTTATTCAATACGATCTGTAACATGACCTGAAAGGACCGTTTTCCCTCATAGACAATGGCAAGGCTTCTATTGGCCCGTGAGAAAATGTTAACTGTTGTTGTAATGTTGTTAGACCAAGCGTGAACCATCCAAAAAACACTTTCTCCACACTACAAGGACACCGAGCTGTGGTTCAGTTTTATCTGGACTGAGCCAAACTGTGGAGCAGAGGCACTTTTACACCTTTAATTTTGATTTGGAAGTAAGAACTAAGAAGCCCGCAGAAACTCTTTCAACATCCGTGTGACATGTGAGGGCTACATTCAGGTAGATTTGAAAGACTCTGAACTGATCCTTTAAGCTTTGCACATCAGGCGTAGAGATGCTGAGAAACTGACCCAGTGTTGGACTCCCAAGTCCTCCAAAGGCACCAGAACCCAGAGCTCCCAGCGGGGTGAAGGACGGCGATCGGCCATACAGATCTAAAACACAACCATTAAAAACAGTTTTACAACAACAAGCTAAAATCCTGGTTTCATCAACTAAACATTTATTAAAAAACGTTACTGTCATGAGTTAAAAATAAAAATCTTTCAAGTTTGAACTGATTTTACCCAAGTGTGGAGTCGGTGCGAGGAAAGAGGAGTGTGGCGCTGATGGAGAGATGAAAGGAGCCGAGGGTGGATTGACTGGACCTGAGGGAAAGAGATAATAAAACAAAACAAAAAAATATGTCAAGAATATTCAAATCAAGCTCAACATGCTACTCACACACCAAACAGCAAAGCTACAGAAGGACACAAAGTCCAAGAGTGATCAGAGACATCAGAAGAAACCGATCACATCTTTGGCCCTGATTCGCTGATAAGTTCGAAAAAGTATTCTTAAACTGACCACAGAATCACCACCATCAGCCTAAAGCTCACTCTTTTGGTCCCAGTTATAACATTTAAAGCAACAACTACTAATAACGCAACTACAAAAAACAAAACCTTAAAAATAATAATAAAAACTAAACTGAAATGAGGAAACTCATCTCAAACTGAATTTAAAAAAAAAAAAAAAACAACTTTTGGTTGCTGCTCTGGTTGCAAACAGTGACGTCATTCATTTAACATTTCATATGGTATACTTTTAATATAATTGTATTATCAATAAGGAATATAATATTGATATTATCTAGGAAAACTAGTAAATTTTTCTTTATTCATTTTAAATAATTAAATGCACCAAGCTTTGATTGTTGTTTTCACTTTTAAATCTTTTGAGGGGTTTTTCTTGATTTGTTTTATTCCTCTCCAGTGTTCGTTGTCTTGGACTTATCACCGCTGTTTGTGTTTTTTGCCATCTTGTGCAATTCTAGAGCAGTACTTGCAGATGTTGCACATACTTTGTTGACTAGCTTCAAATCCATTAAACACCAATACAGCTGCAATAGCAAACAAGTTGTAGTATTAGCAGTATTTACTTAGGGATGTGACGGCTGGGATTTATAATTTTTGTTTATGTAGTTTTAAATTTCTTGGCAGAATACGAGAAATTCAGTTGTGAGGATACTGAAGAAGCCTGGATTTGTAAATGCAATGTTCACACGCTAGTCTAAAGCACAGATTTGCACTTGTTAACCATTAAATCCACAAAGAATTATGATTTTAAAGACACTGACAGCCTGAATCCTGTTTGTCTTGTTGCACATTATTTACAGCAACAATCTGTGCACAGACATAAATAAATAAATTACATTTTACCAGCTGGGACACCGAAACATTAAAAGGCAACCACCTGCAGCTGAGAACAGACTGGGAGGTCTGGTCAGGTCATGAGCAGGAGGTAAGGGCATTGGACCCAGTCCGCCAGCTCCAGAAAAACGGGCCAACGGGTCACTGCGGAAGTCCAGTTTGTGAGGATCAGCCTGCATGAGCTGAATGAAGGGCAGAAGAGTTAAACATCATACTGTCATCTTTGCATAGTGGCAATTAAATCTCTCCCCACATGATGTCAGTAAGAGACACCCACCTTTACTTTTCTCTGATGGTTGTGGATCATGTAGGCCACCTGAACATGCATAGCACACCATTTTCCTGGTTTCTGCGCAGCACAAAAAAGACACTGTGTTATTCTACAAATCTTGAATCTACAACTTTAAAGCCTTTGTACACAGAGGCAGATCCTGCAGTTCAAGAATATCTTTTCTAACCTCCATACAAGCTTGAGGTTTTGCAGCAGGAGAAAAAGTTAAAATCTGGGGCCCGGCTCAAGTTTGGTTATGTATATATTTTTAAAAAAGGAAAGGCGGTGAAAAGAATAACCGCATACATCATAGCATAATTTCTAGGTCTGAAAAATCTAACCGAGTGTGCAAGAGCAGAAAATAGACCAGTAGTAGTCAAGATTACAAGTGAGATTAGTGCAAAGAGTGCGTGAAGTTGTGAGACAGTGATGCAGACTAAAGAACTGAAAGGAGCAGAGGGATTCAAAAACATCTGTTTCTGCTTACATTTGTGATTTTCAATGTTGATGTCCCAAAGTGTTCAGTAAGCTACAAGAGAAGAGAAGTGTAAAACCACTTTTAATCTGCACATCTTGCTCTTTCTCAGGAGTAGTTTCTGCTGTAGTGACTGTGCTGCAGCACATCCTAGCCTATACTGCAAATTTGCCATCGCGAGAGTAAAGCGCAGTGTCCTTACCCTGGGGTCTTTGGGCTGCAGGTGGGAAGGCACAACCCCAAATCGTTGTATATCAGGACCCGTTCCCTGAGGGACAAAGAGGCTATCACTGACACAGCACAAACACATGAGCCACAGCCTACACCTGGCGTTATTCTTTGCTCTCTTAGCGCTAACATTAATGTATTTTTACTCTAACTAATGCAGCCAGGTCAAACCCAAGAGACACTGCAAGAGCCTTAGGAAGTCAGTTAACTAAAGCACCCATGCTGTTAGATGAGTGCCGCTCATTCGACTAGCCTCTAGTCATACCTGTCAACATTTAGATTTGAAAATCCAGGATTTGATGTGACAGATAAAAACGCACTGATGCAGAATAGGAACGTGCCACTTTAAAGAAATATTTTTTGCACTCTGGTCTGGTCTGCCTTTTCAGCTGCTTAATTTGGTAGAAAAATTGGCTGCAAATGTTATTTTTTTTCTACATCTAGTTTTATTTGAAATATAGTTCAAAACCAAAATTGTTTGAGTGGCTGAGACACAAATTCACAGTGCACTGGATTTACTTCATTAACACCACCTGGACGTCCTTGGTAAGGTTCAAATTAAGTTCAAGTTGTTTCCTTCTCATAAAAGGAAGATTTAGATTTGTCAAGTACCCGATCAACATTTGGCAATGGTTGCAAAAAGCCCGTTAAGCTCAACAGGCAACAAATACACATAATTTACATGTAAACAGAAGAAAATGACCAGAAAACAGGCTTCAGGCATTCCTGATTAAATTAGCAAAATGTCAATCAACATTATTAAAAACAAAGGCACTTAAATTTTATTACTTCATAACAAAAATTTGACATTTCTTGCTTTACAGGAAATCATCTGCCTGCACCTCTACGCTATGACAAAACATCCTTTTGCAATTCATTTTAGCGGTTGTACCACCACCAGCTTCAAATGGGGAGATGAAGTTGCCGTTTCCCTACTGGGACGTGGCACACATCAAACACATCGCACATATGGGTCAACAGTGAACTAGTTTATTCAGCATCTAACTCTTCTGCCTGCGCAGAGGTTAGCTGCACACGTGCCATTTTAATCAGGTTATGGGTTCCCAGGTTACACTGAAAGTGTTGAATTCTATCAAACAAATTCTGTCAAATAAAACACTTAAGGACTCAGTCACACACTAGGGACCTATCTGTGACGCTCTGGCTGCAAAAATGTGCATCTGGCCAGTGGTTGCTGGAGAGGGCGAATCACCAAAAACCTGGCACCTGTAAATTGTACAGCTGACGCCAAATTATTTGCACTTGCTTTCAAGCAACTCTCCAAACAGTAGGGATCACTCACACAGACCTCTAGAACCGGTGTGACTGAGCCCTAAGGCAAACGGATGCATTTATTATAGTTATTCCAACTTGAGTGTGATAGGTTACTGGTCGAAATTACTGGAGTTTCTGGGAGAAACAACAAAACGAGGAACTTAAAATATAAGCTTCCTCGTTTAAACCTGCGAAAAACTGGATTGTTGGCAAATTTGCCTCTAGTGCTTGTGACACTGTGACATTGTCATCGCAGGGAGCTCAAATAAACCATGACGTGGAAGTTATCGCCTGAAAAAAAAACAACAAAAAAAAAAAAAACAACATCATGCTAACACACAGACACAAGGAGAGTTTTCCTCACCTTTGGCTGAAATGCCCCTTGCAATGAGCTGAAATGCCCAGGAGGAGGAGGAGGAGGAGGGGGAATCTGAATACCCTGCACTGAGGGCGGCGTGTACGTTGGGTAGATCTGGCACAAACACAAACACACCTTAGTGGCCGGTACACGACTTTCAAAATACGCCTACAGTTTTAGTTCCCGTTTCCATGCACTATTCTCAGATACTCACAGTGTGTCGGTACAGCCCGTCCATTTTGCCTGGGTACTTATCGAACTAAAAAGACAAAAACAGTTGAGATGGGTCAACACATTCCAGCTGCAGTGGAGTTTAAAACAGGAGTAAAACAGCAGAGTCTCTCTCACCATCGGAGACGCCGTAGCTGGGGTCAGGAAGGGCGTGAAGTGTTGATGCGTGTGCGTGTGTTGGTGCTGGTGGTTGTGCTGATGGAACTGGAACGCCATCGCCGGGATGCTCGTCTGGTTCTGAGACGTCCGGCTCGATGAGCCCTGCGTGGAGCTCGGCGCTGCTGGGCCTCCTGGAGTGGAGCGGCCTGCCGGGTTATTTTCAGCCCCGGGGACGCTGCGTCTGCCCTCACGCTCTGCTGGAATAACGAGGCAGTAATTAGTGGAAGGCAACGGGAAAATAAATTAAAGAACATAAAATTCTGTTTACACTGGCGGTCAAGTTCAGAAATTCAAACAATGCTTAAAAGGGATGTGTGGAGGTAAATCTTCTGATCTGTGAATATTTTGTTTATCAAGCACCAAATTATTCATTACCTGCTTCTTCAGGGAGTCTTATCTAGCAGAAGAACTAACTACACCACCACAACTGCATCTGGCACAGGTAGCCCTTATTCTGCTCTGTAGCTGCTTGCAAGTTCAGCATAGACGCACACCAACCAGTCATCCACAAGTTCAAGCTCCAATCAAGCTTATTTAGACTTCTGCCTTGAATCTATGCGGAGCCTACGACGTAGCTGACTCTTAAGGGTCTTTTGCGTGAGCTTGTGCATCAAGATATAAATTAATCAGAATTTAAGACACTAAATTTCTTCAGTTTGAGTGGACTAAAGGTCATAAGCTTATAGTAGACTAAATATAAAGTTTATTCAGTTAATATAAAGTGTAAAAGTTTGCTGTGTTTTTAACAATGAGAATTCCTCCATAGAGTTTCTAAAGTCTTATTTTCCTCAGCATCAAATACAAAATGTGTCCATGTGTCATTTTGTTGCATTTTCGTGAGAAACAGGGAGCATGGGCGCTAGTTGAAAAGATTTCCTGAGGGCAACTCAAATGTACACGTCTAATCTTACCACACAAGCAGATTACTTCTGATTGGATCTCATCTCTCTGCCACATTTCGTGTTGCATTTCGTGTTTTCGTGCCATCATAGTTTTTGTTCTCCTGCCTCAGTTTTTATTTAGATATTTGTCTTGTTGATGTCAGGAAAAAAAAGGTTGTTGATAAAAACTATAGGTGGAAATAAACACTTGTTACAGCCCAGGTTTTCTCAAGGGTTTGCACTTATATCACAGAGTGGACAAGATCCTCTTTGTGGAAGCAGCTAATAGATATTGATGAAAGCTGCAACAGCAGTTGCCCTTACGAATGGTCGAGCACACAAAGAGTGACAAAAAAAAATTAAAAATATGCAGGCGTGCACCAGGCTTTGGTGTTATATTACTGCTAATTTTTACCAGGCTGAGACAAGTGTGCAAGTGGGTCAGTCTCTACTGTCATTTGAATTCTATATCAAGGCAGGAGTTCGGAGAGATTATAAGAGGGGCAGATACTGAAACAACAGCTTTGGGAAAAGAAAAGAAAACAAAAAAAACCCTCTAATCATTCTGCTTCCTGTTTTGACTTCTTCTATTCCTGTGTCAGTACTGAAGTTGAGGTTTTCTCTGAGTTGTGACACCCATCGTTTAGGAAAAGACTGCCAGGTCTGTATAAATGGTTACAGATCTGTGAGAACAATGATAATTGGTGTGCACCACAACCAACACAGTGGCCATAAACAAAGCTGAAAACATGAGAACCAAAGGATGGCTCAACTTTCAAAATAAGAGCTGGTTGCTCATGATTTCCTTTTGCCAGATGAAAAGAAAAACAAATCCTAAAATTGTTGCCAAATACTCATAAAGGTTAATAAACCAGGTATGTGTGTGGGAAACATAAACTAAAGTTAATCTCACAGATACATGAACAAAAGAGTTACAACTACTGAAGTGATACTTACATGCAACTTCTACTTTATGCAACACATGCTGTGCTTATGAGACCCGATCTCAGTTCATCAATACACAACTTCCTCAACACCCCAGACAAACCCAGACAACCGCCTGGGGAAGTCTGGGTTTGGTTTATTTTTGCAACACATTAGTCATCACATTCCCATAAACAACTGAAACGGTGAAATGAAGCATTTCTGTTTTGCTGTACCCGCTTCTGTCGGGTGAGCTGTACCTTGCAGCAGAGGTGGAGGCGGAGGAAGGCCAGGTGAGGATGTGAACAATGCTCCAGAGCTGGTTCGGGATGGGGGTCGGAGAGGCCCTGAGGATCCTGAGCCCCTTGAGAAGGGCAGAGAAACACTGGCGGAAGGAGGTGGGGGAAGAATGGAAGATGAGGAAGTCCCGACAGATGAAGCAGACGGTTGAGGCTTGACTGGGGTGCTGCTGCCGCCGAGAAAACACAAACACAAAACACAACAGTTGAGCCAAAGAGATGTAGAAGACAACATCAGAGGGATGAAAGAAGAAATTGAGCTTCAGTTTTCAGTATGTTTCATACCTGTTGTAGATGGATTGAGTTCGAGGGGGCAAAGAGGGCTTGGGTTTGGAGAGCGGGGGGCTGCTGTTGTGGCGGCTGCCGCCGTTGACTGGGCTGGACCGGGGCACCGTGACCGGGGAGTGGGAAGGCAGGCCGGGGAAGAAGGGGGAAGAGGTAGAAGAAGAAACCGGCTCAGGGAAGTGTGGCTCCAGGTTTTTCTCCTGACTTCGCTCCAGCCCAGACACCCGTGGAGTCACCATTAACCGTGAGACGCCACCAAAGCGCACCGGCAGAGACGGGCAGCTTTTGCCCACAGATGAGCCCATGTTTGAAGGGGCGGGATCGACAACTGAGAGAAGAGAAAACCAGTCAGCAATTTCTCAACTCCTGCAGGAAGGACAAAGGTCTTCCAAAGCAAAACACCCTCAGAACAGCCAAAACTGGCTTGACCACTTGAGTGTGATTAAACCCAAAGTTAAAAAATTTGGACGCAACAATCCGATGTTCCAACCTGATTAAATACTTTTTTGCCCCCACCTCCACTGTCAGCATGAATTCCTGCAAACTAACTGCCATCTCAGTGTTTTAGCCTCATGTTCCTTAGAAGTCAAAGACAGAGTGGTACACAGTTTTTAATAACCTAATCAATTAACCATAAAAACATGGACCTGGATCTGAGTATGCAGCAGAAAAAAAGATGATCAGCCGTCTGCCACAGGCGGGTAAATGTTTGAAACTAAACAGTCATATATTAAAAATCTTTGCTGCGTCTCTAACAACATTTCAGTGCCATTTACGGGAACATCTTTAGGAGATGGCGTTTGTCCTGCTTGCTGTTATGTCCATGTTTAGTCAAGTTAATTTAACAAAACTGGTTAAAAACATAACCGTTTTCTTGGCTTTTCTTTAATTCCTGTCCAGAACAAGAATTAGCCTGGTGTCTCTGCCGAAATAAGTCATGTCATGAAACTAAACACCAAGTATAAGTTATGACAAAATGATTTTTTAAAATCATATTTTACTAGTGGTTGCAGAAATGCAGTTTATTATATCCAAATGACCATTTAAATTAAAGTTAATTTAAATAAGGCATCTAAATAAATGTACAGAAGGGCTGTCAGGGTGGCTGAACTTGTTTCTAGAAGGACTTTGGATGCACCCCTTTCTACCTGTGACTGTGATACTGGGAGTGAAGGAGTCTGATCTGGACCACTAAGCTTCTGAAAGGTTTACAAAGCATACACATTTATGTTTATAATTGTTTTCATAATTGTTCCTTTGATGAATACATCCAACAAAACTGAATAACCACTGATGGGTTTATCCATCCATCCATTTTATATCACTTTTCCAGGTCCGGATCAGAGTCTCAGTCTAACAGTCTAAGACAGGCCCAGACCTCCTCACCCAGCCAGCTCCCCCACTTCTTCTGGTGGGGGATAAGAAGGCGTTTTCTGGGTCTCCTCCACAGCAGGCATGCGTAAAACGCCTCATTTAGGAGGTGTTGTCTGAGTCAGATACCCAAACCACCTTAAGCAGCTCCTTTTAATGCAGAGTAGCAGTGGCTCTTTGTCTTCTTTAGTTTGTATTTAAGATGGTATTTTCTTATCTTAATAAAATAAACTGAGGTAAATGAAACAAAAAGCAAGTGGGTTCTATTTTAAATCTAACAATACTTTTGCTGGAGATTAAAAGAAGTCTCAGACAGTGACGATACCATCTTCTGTACCCTCTCCAGGTCTCCAAAATATTTTTCTAACGTTTCCTTCCACCTCATGTTTCCGTATGCAGCACATGTCTGTATTCTCTCATTTCATTATCTGCAGATTTTAATCAGCTCCACTTTGTGTAATAACTAAAAGAACAAAAACAATTGAGCCTGTTTAACTCGTTTTCTGTTAAGATCTAAGTTTAGCCCTGTGGGAGCCCACTGACTGACACATCAGTTCAGCGTTTCCTGAATGTAAAGCAGCAGGAAAGAAATGCCAATAGTAAATTTCTCAAACCTTTCCTAGTGCTGACTGTGAACACTGGATCCATGTCATTGTCGGAGGCCTACACGGGAAAACAAGAGGAGGATTTTATTAGAACGAGTCTCCATTTTAATCAACACATTTTTTAAGATTACAACTGAAGAGAACATGACTGTGGTAGGATCCCTCTAATAATAATAATAATTTTATCTACACAAACATAACCAAACATGGAAACTCTTGATAAGAATATTGGTAAACAACACACACCTTGTCTCCTGTGTCACTCTCTGTGTCACACTGAAAGAGGAAAATAAGGCAGAAGAAAACATTTATGTTTATTACAATATGTCAGCCAACGAATGTAAACCAACTTCATCACAACAGTGTTTCCCCACAGAATTATATTTTAAAATATTAACCTAGTGGGGTTTATTCTATTCTTTTTCTTATTAATATTTTGCCTTGATTCCTCATATTTTAGATTCATTTGTTTTATTTCCCACCATGTTCCCGGTTTTACATTTTCCAATTCATTTACCATGTTTTCAGATTAACTTTTTAAATCACAGTGACATGACTCGCAAAGTAAACTATCTGTGGGGCACACATTTTCTTAAATAAATTAGATTATGTACACGTTATGATAATAAATAGCAGAGTGATAATAAACTGCCTCTCGTCCCAGCTTCACTTTCAAGCCAAACTCCAAAGTCTTGTTATCTCAGGATAAAGACATTAATCATTCTAAATGACAATTCTTCTTATTTTGGCTGCTGCTTTTAAGGGTTGCCACAGCAGATTATCTGCCTCCATCCACCCCTTGAATCCTCCTGTCACACCAACCCTGTGTGTGTGTGTGTGTGTCCCCTCCTTTACATGAACTTCCTCTGAGCTCTTCCTCTTTTCCTCCTGCCTAGTATATCCACTATCCCTCCTCTGCACATGTCCAAACCACCTCAGCTTCACCTCTCTAACTTTGGTTTCCAAACTGCTCAACCTGAGCTGTCCCTCGGAAATACTCGTTTCTAATCCTGTCCATCCTGGTCACTCTTAGCATCTTCAGCTCTGCCTGTTGTATTTCTGTTATAGTGTCACATCATAACAGGTGTCCAAAGAAAACAAACATGTAAAGTCGTGTCTGCCTTTCTTGTAATACAGGGACAGGAGCTAGAGTTGGGGCTGTCACAGATGATGATTTAGACATCAGAGGGATTAAAATGAGAGCAAGCAGGATTGTCCTCATGTAAATCAATCATCCCATTCTCTCAGCGCAAGTCTATTTTTGGCTGCTCCCCTATTCACAAGGGACCCCCCCCCCCGAGCAGGTAGCTCTGCATGTTTTTAACACTGTGGCCTTCCCAATGCAACCCAGAAGGGATTTATATCTACTTTAGTAGATCAATAAATCTAAACCCTTTTTTTTCCAGGGGAAATGCCTCCAGTTATATCTCAAGTTTGAGACAAGCTCAACTATTTAGACTGATCTTAACAGGAAGAGATTAGATCAATCTAATGGAAACTAAAACCTGCTGGGCATGCTTTGCAACACATCAGCGGACACAGTCTGCACATCCACGTATGCCTGTGTGCATGCAAGCAGAAATACATGGATTCCAACTTTTCTTTGCTTTTTCCATTTATATTTTTTACTTCACTATTTGTTCCATCAAGTATTATTGTAATAGTTTCAGAAATTTTAAATTATTTTGTCTCCTTGTTACCATGTGGACCACATGATTTTTAAGTCTATGACATACAGATAATGTTTGTCACGAATGATAAAATTGGATATTTTCATAACATTTAATATGTTCTGTGTTCTAAACAAAGCGCAGCCTTTTCCTTTACAGCAGTGCACTCATGGACAGAGTAGAGAAAGATTGTTATGTCGGATTAGTTAAACAAATGTTATAATTATGACACTGTTAATACGCTAAGAAATAAAAGTGTGCAATTTAAGTAATGGCAGGCTATACTGTGTAGAGCTTCATGTCTAGTAAATGAGGCATGCCCAAATAAAGTCTGTGTGGGAAACACTGGACATTAGCAGAAAAGAAACTTACAATATAGCCAGTCTCCAGAGGTTGCCCCTAAGGGGGGAAAAAAGGAATAAAATAAGCTTCAGTGAGTTTCAGTTAGCTCTAAACCTTTCATGGATGTGATTAATCACTCTGGACTGCCTGGACGATGGGTGTTGTCAAAATTCGTGCAAGAGCGTGAATGTGAACCTGTTTTACAAGGTCATTTTCTCAATAGCAGGATATACAGGTGATTACCGCTACAGAAGTATAAACATTGTGTGTTTGATTAGGAATTATCTCAGTGACATCTAACATGGTAGTAAAGTCAGTTTCACCTCTATCTTTCTTCTCTTATTTCTACTATTATTCCAATAGCTGCTGGGCGGGGCTCCTTCCTCCGGCTCTGACAGCGGTCCTCCGCCGTTCTCCTCCGGCCCTCTCTTCCCCTTGTTCCTCCTTCCCAGCATATCAGTTCGCTGACTGGGCTTCAAAGAACAGTCCATCTGATAAGGAGGAGAAAAAATATGTGGATTTAAATGTGGATAAATAAGCATTAATGTGTAAGCCTGAGGCCAAAGACCCAAAGGCAAGCTACAGGCTTATTAGTCCTAATTTTTGCTGTTCATAAAAATAGAAGAAAAAAAAAAAGATGAGCCAGCATGAGGATATTACTGGAGCTGTTTGTGTGTGGACTCAATTATATTGCTTGTTTTGACAATATATTTAACTGAAGCATTGTACATGACCTCCCTTTCAAAGGGCGTCTTTTACCTGTGGTGTCCAGAGTTTTTACCAAAGAATATAAGGTAATACTTTTTCCCTCTTTATTACATGCGACCCAATCATATTTAGGTATGCAGTCACCCCCCAACAGCACATTTTAAGCAAATAAAAACTTTGATATGCAATAAATAAATATGTATGAGATTTTTCTTGGCTCACAATAAGTCTTTGAGGAATAACTTCAGGTAACAACCTTATTTGACTGAAATATTTGGACCATTTAATGAAGAAAAATGTCCAAATTGCTTGAGAAAAAGAAACTGATTGTTAAACTGGTTAAAAGAACTTAACATGTGTCTTTAAGAGCAACCAAAATTTCTCTATAGAGGATAAATAAAATTGATATAACAACTTACAGTCTAAACAATTACTCAAGAGTTTAATCAATACCTTTCTGAGAAAAATCTACAGTAAGGAGTGTACATGGTTTCTCATTTTTCTGGCCATTTATCTTCCCTACTTATATACCCCCAGCAGTGAGAAGAAAAATCAGCGGAGCGGTGAGACGAGTAACGCATCTCCGCTACAAACAATCATTATTCAGCCTTGTCGCCTTTCTTTGACGAACTGCTGGAAAGTATCAGCCCTCAAGGCAACGACAAATTACAACAACAAAATTATTTAAACAGGGGGGGGAAAAAAAATCACTTTCAGAAAACTGCTGATAAATTTAACCAGTTGCTGGAATGTCACAAACAATATAAAGGTCAAAGAGAGTAATGGTGAAAAGGTTCAATGGAGCAAATCAATCAAATTACATTGAAAGTTGATGTTGATTTTGCTTTAAGTTGACAATTTTTTTTAATCTTATTTGACAGAAATAACCATTTACAGTGAGTCCTAAAATACAGGAAAATCTGCAGACTTCTGTTGAGTATGGTCCCACAGACTCTTTGCCTTAACTACATCCGGACTGATCACTGTTAGTCACCACCAAAGGCACGTTTTTCAGACGGCACAACTCTGATATGACACGCATATGCAGGATATTTCTCGTCTTTCAGGAGTGACTGCAAAAAAAAATAAGCATGACTGGTTCACCTACGCTTACCGCAAAAGCTATGCAGTATGTGATTTTCAGCTATTTGAAAAATAAAAATGCATTTTAAACTGGAGTAAATTGAACCCACTTATAAAAGTTTAGTTTATGCTGATTTTCCTTCACCAAAAAGAGCCACATTAAATATACATTTCCTTATACCTGAGATCTAAAAATTGCTAGTTTTTTGTTGGGTTTTTTTAAACATTTGACTGGCATACAGCACTGTATGTCCCACATTTAAAACATTAACGAGTTTTATTTTATATTAGGCCCAACTTTTATTCAAGTTTAAATATATTTGTGTTTTCAATGGCCAAAATTAAAAAGAAAACTAACATATTAGTTAGTTGATTAGTAAAGTTACACAAACTGTGTGCCTTAACTACAGACCAATCGTTATTAGTCACTTCCATGGGGTCATTTTGAGCAAAACTACTTAGATTACACTTAAAAAGGCAAATTAACTCAGCATGACTTGCAGGTAAATTCATGCAAACTAACACAGTCTGTTTGTCTAATTTGGAAAAGTCCCTTTTTAAAAATGTTTTACAGAAAAACTACAGACAGGATATGGTTTCTTTTTTTCTTTTTTTTTTAACAAAAAGGGACTTACGACGTTTCATTGGTATAGAGCAGTAAATTTTTTGGCAGGTCTCTTTCCTTTTTCTCTGTTAGCAGTTTCTAATACTTCATGGGTCCATTTGACTGTAAAATGAAGTTACCTAGAAGAACAGCGCAGCTGTATGTGTGTGAATGGGCAGTTTTACTGTGGGACCTATTGGCAAATAATTTGCTTCCTCAAACTGATGCAGATGTAAGACGCACGCAAATGACATCAGCACAAAGGCAGATTAAACTACTATCAAAGATTATCCACAAATTACCACATGCCAACATCTTGTAAATAATTAAACGTAAAATGTACTTTTTTTGCTACGTACATACAAAAAATTGGTCTTCCACCAAAGGGCCAAAGCAGTACAGTTTTTTTTGAAGTTGGGTTTAACTTGATCTACCTTTGGCACATGCTTTTTATCACATAGGGAAAAATCAGGAAACACATACACTTTTTATGACTATATGGGAATCAGTCATGCTTATGCGTGTAGTCACCCATCAAAGGCCTAATTTTGAGCCAGAAAACCCATCAAATACATAACAGGGACTGTTCTTCTCCAAATGGGCATTTTGGGGTGACTTGGGGGCATAGAGTCAGTATTATCTGCATTTACTGGTTTATTTAACACCTTTAGAATCAAAACTGGATTCAATATGAGGTACTGACATCGATATGCGTCCTGACTTTAAATCTTGAGAGTCTGAAGAAAAGCTTTGTGACAGCGCAAACTCAGAAAATAGTTAAACGATCTTTTCTTAATGTTTTTCTTGTTCTTGCTTTATCTACAAAGGCCACTTCACAGCTCATCAACACCTCTAAAAAATTAGATCATGAATAATTGAGGCCTCTCCAGGAGCCATCAGAGGATTGGGGAGTGGATTGTTGTCACGCTTTAGGGGCTCAATCTGCATCCCTTCACACCCTTGGATGATTTAATTTACAAAGATGAGTATTAAAGCAACCACCTACGAGGATGGTGATTATTTAATAAATTAGAGGAAAGGAGGGTGCCAAATCCCCACCGAACACTAACGCTGAAAGTACACATGAATAACAGCTGATTAGTGGGGTGTAAAAAACACCAAATTATGACAATCACCTCCAGAGCCTCCAAGCTGATGAAGCTCGCAATAGCGAAGCCATCAATGATTTCTTCCTCGCAGGACACAGACTCCCTCTTCCTCCGGCGTGGAGGCCTGTGTCTGCCAAACCCTGGTCGGCACTCTCTCCCACCGGGACCCAGCACGCTGTTGGTCCCACATGCCTCCCGATCGGAGCCCGAGGACAGGGATGTGGCCCGCTCCTCGGCCAGATCCACTCGCCTCCTCCGCCGCTCCCTGTCGCGCTGGGAACGGGATCGCCGGCTCTGCCTGAATCCGGTGTTTCGGCTCGGGCCCTCCATGTTCAAATGCCACCTCCTTTTCGCAACTTAGGTGAGATTCCCAAAGGCACTTTTTTACGCAAGTCCCGGCCCGGTTGAAAGTACCGAACCGCGAATAAAAACACCACCACACAGGCCCTCTCCGAGAACCTCTGTTAAAATGGCGTTAATGGAAACCAGTGGCTATTATTTACCGTCCTCTGACAGCAGTATGCTGCTGGCATCAGTGCCGTTCTCTCGGCGAAATGTTAGTGTCATTTCTGAAATCTGAAAACAAACTTACATCCACATGGGAATTCAAAACATCGGCGACATTAACGCGAATGTCAGGACATCGCTGATTGTGTGTCGTTGACGGCTAACGTTAGCTAGCGTGCTAGCTAGCAGGAAATCCAAGCGATAACCACACAAGTTGTAAACATGTAAACAATAAAACACAAGTCTGGCTGTGTTACACCCAAAGCAGGGCGAGATTGCCTCCGCAGGAGTAACAGATTGAAAATAATGCTATTTTCGGCACAGATTAAATCAACAAACTGTTTGTGATTTCCTTAATTTCTGCACACGCTGACAAAATTAGTAGCAAATTGATTAGCTAGTTAGCCAGGCCTGATAACGACTATTACGAGACGTTGCATATTACTGTGAAACTGAACGTTTAATACTGACAGTTACTCTAATTTACGCCTTACGAGGAATAAAAAGAGCTGTCTGCTTTACTTTAAATAGTAAATGGCTGCTGTTAGCGAACGTCAGTTAGCCTATACGCGGCTAATTCAATTTATAATAATATAAGCCCGACAAACTAAGAATACAACTTTATTCTTAAAACGTTTCTGTAAACACTGATAAGCCGGGCTGTGGAGTGTGAATATAACTAATAATCAGCAGCCAAGAGGGCAAAATCTTCTCCTGTCGGGTTGTTGATGGCCGATAGTGGTAGCTGAGTCGCATCAAAAGAAAGACGTAACATTAGCATGGATGCTAGTCAGCGTTAGCCAATCCAGCTGTTAGCAACAACCAACTATCTCTAATTTTTTAAGAGGAAGCAGGAAGAATACGGAAGCGGGTTTTTATTCTACGAATTATCCACGAAATAATATCCCTCTCCTTCACATAAAACTGTTGAGTCGTTCCGCCTCCATCATAAAGGAAAAAAACCGAGGCCCAAGCATCAAAGCCTCGGGGTCGATTTCCATAAACGAGGGTGTCGGCCGAGCCCCGTTGGGCTGGGCAGCTCCTTCATGCAGCCTCTGTAATCCAATGTTTAGGAGAAGCTTGACCAATCGCCGTCGTTTCCGGTCACCGAATTCTTTTTTTCCCTCGATAAATCCAGTGTGTAGGTTATAAAGAAAGAAACAGGTCGGTTCCACTGCTGCCTCTTCGAGAGTTTGTACTGAACTGGAGATTTATCGCGAAAACCAGGGAGACACAACCCTTGTCAACCGTGCAGTGCATTGTGTGCTCCGCTCTTCTTCCTCAGTCATCAGGCAGGCTGATTGGTACCTCCGCTGCTACTGCTACTCCGCTACTGCCACCCTATGGAGACCGAGATGTCCTGTCAGGTTTTTAGTTTTCATAAAGAAGCTCCACACCCAGAAGATTTTTAAAGAGCCAAATTATAATATATAATATTTCTTTCAATGTCTACAACATAACATTTTTGCACATAAAGAGAAAAAAAGCGTCTTCTAAGGACAGCGCGAAAACAGTAAATAAGGAAAAATAGCCACCTCTTTCCTATTGGTGGAAACGGCAACACGTGGGTTTCGTATGACTAGGAAGAAGGGGAGGTTTTGGGTGTGATGGTGTCGCCTATGAATTTGGACACCCTCATAGTGATTTTTTTTTTTTTGGTGGGGGGGGGTTAAGATTTTTTTTTTTAGATCTTAGAGTTAGGGTATACTTAGTGTGCAATGTAAACTGTCTCCAGGTGGAAAACCAGAGAAGTGAAAGACCTATTTAGAGGCCTGCAGGGTTTATCCCTGTGGTTTTCTCCTCTGTCTTTGTACTGGCAAAAATAATTTCTGGGACATTTTATCGTAACACCAAATTTTTTTTTCGTTTTAGTTATAGTAGTATTTTTAAATGCCTGTACAATTTAAAAAAAAAAAAAAACAAACACCAGATGTGTTGGCTGCATTTTTAGATAAATAGTTGTATATAACTTTATTGTTTACAAAATGTATGCATAAGTTTTCAAAATGTACAATTTATATTTGCATTTGAAGTTGTGAAAATAATTTACTAAACATGTTTGTGGTTTTTACAGTTAAAAAAAAAAACTACTACTAGGATTTTATGTTTTTTGTGTGATTTCAGATCAGTTGTGTTAATACAGTATGTCAATGAAAAAATAACTGTAAATTCAGACACGTGAGGTTGTGCTGAAAAGAATGATGCCAAGCAAGGCAAGGTAAAAAATAAAATAAAACAATTTGAAGGTGAAATACAAATTTAAAATCTTGTTCCTGACAGTGTAATTTTTTTCCAAAAGCGAAACTTAAGTTAGACCTTTCCTTGTAAATGAACCGCCCCATGTTGTGTTGCTTTCTGGATTTTATACGTATTGGGCTACATATTTATTTATTATACAGGCTGTACAGTGCATAAACTCAAAATTCACATGTTTTATGTAACTGAATGTTTAACTATGTGGTCTACATAACATGTGTATACTTACTGCATTTGAATCATTTTAACCATATGTAAAACCTGCGTTTTGGTTTTTTTTTTAAAAAGCTTTGATTTTGCCACCCAATCTGATTTCCATGCCACCCTCATGCCACCCTGAGACAATTTCTCTAGATCCGCCCCTGACGCTTATTTAAAAGGAGCTACAACAGCAGGTCATTCCATGTGGCGGTTATGACAGATTTTTTACACTAGACACACTTCCTGACACAACCCGAAAGGGACTTGTGCCAACTCCTGTGATGAAACTGGGAATCTTTCGCTTATTTGCAAATGTGTTAAACCACTATTTTATTATGCGACAGTTTTAAACATTTCATCTGTCCCTGACAAATGCCACCCATTACATAATAAAGACAAGCTAAAACTACCACTGAAATAACAAAAAACACAATTAAAAAAATTTGAAGCACTTAAACTAAAATGAGGAAACCCACACTGGTGACTAACCTGTGTTTAAGTGAATTGGAAGACAAAAATTCTAATAATAGAAATTAAAACTGATAAACTGTGATCATATTCTGAAATTTGACGTTGAAGAAAAGCAGAAAGTATAAGGGTGAATGTTAAAATCCTAAATAAGATTTACCAAACTAAGTTTGACCTCTTAAGAGTGAGGATTGGTTTGGATGTAAATAGCTGTTATAGTGAAAGCTTGGAAAGCTTTTAGCTTTCTGGAAAAAATGTGGATCTTGGTGCAGTCCAAAAGGACTTAATTACCACCTGATGAAAAGTATCATTTAGGCACAGGTCGAACCTCCTGAGTAAATCACTGATGTGTGTAACTGATATGAAAGCCATTATATGAAAATAATAATAAAAAAATACTTTATTTATATAAAAATCTAGGAAATGACTGTGTCAGAGATGTCTGACAGCAGTCAGAATATGAAAAATTAACTTTTATGTATCTGTTTTGTTCTAGCTTTCATTATATTCTCTTCAAATGCTATTTTCTTTGCTAGATAATGAAAGTTGGTTTGTATTTGCAGTTTTAGTTGTAAAGGTTTAAACAAAAAAAATTCGTATATTTCCACAAACTTTTTATTTTTTCATTAATTTGTAAATGTCACTTTAAGTTTTCAGTTTCTACAAAAAAACGAAAAGTGTTTTTTAAATGGAGATCTTATCTCAGTAACATGACCAAAAGTATGTAGACATCTCCTACTGTCTTTCCTTTATTCTTAGGATTCTTGTTAATAGAAGTGTAAGAACTGCTTGTTTTTCCTGATAGTAAAGAAGAAGACAACACTCATGGGAACACACCTGTCACAGGAGATGAGCAAAACTATGAGCTTACAATCTGACAACCAATAAAAATTGTGCATTTGCCCTGGGCTTCAGTAAATAGTTTTACAGTTTGGTGAGGAAGAACCTGACAAGCTTGCATGGAGCCCTGACGTCACCCTTATTCATGCCTCCAAGATAAACTAAAGCAGCAGATGTGATCGACACCTTATCAGCCAGTATCAGTGCTGCACGTCACTGATGGTCTTGTGACTGATAAATTCCCCGCTGCTGTGATCATATGTTCACAAACCTTTGGACACGTAGTGTTTGATGTGAAGCGTAACCGCAGTCTTCTTTCCTCAGCGGACAGTCGGCATGTCTCAGCAGGAAAAGCACTGGTTTATTAATCAGGGCTGCATTCCACTTAGGGGAGGTCCTCCTACTGTGCTGTGCATGTCTACTCATTGTCATGGTGTACTGGGGCAGTAAATGCATATGAGTCATTATGGTGTCACTTATTCCACAGGTGTTTCTTTTCTTTGGTCAAGGGTCAACATGTGTACAATAAATAACGTGTAAGGCGAAGACAAAAGACAGCAGATAAAGAGAAAATTGAAATCAGTTGACTTAAAATGTAAGTTATATGCTGAAACATATATATATACATACATATATACATATGCACATTTTTGGAGGAATAGTCCGAAAAGTTATCTGCCATTCCCTACCCGCCACTTATCCAACCTAAAGTAGCGGGTAGGGGTTGGAACCTATCTGTTGTGATGGGAGACACCTCTGAGGTGGATGAGAATCTTGTGGGATACACAAGCAGCTGCTGGCCAACCAATCAGAGATAGCGGTGATTGCAAAAGAGCAGAAGACAGCAGCTGTGATAGATTGGGCAATAGCAGCTGACAGTAGCATTAGATAGAAGGGATATGAGATAATCAAGAATTCCCAGTGGCTCAAGGAACAACTGGAAGGTAAAATCAAAGCGTCCCACTGGTAACAGGAGCTGGAATCATGGCTCCAACAGTCTCTGGGAACAACATCAGAGGTCTCTGTTCAGGATGGTGCAGCCGAACCATCAAATCCTCAAACATCCAGGCCTCTGGAGGAGGACCAAAACTTAAACAAGAAACACTGTGTTACCAAATATTTTTTTGCAAATGCAGAAGAATCATAATTAGATTTACTGTATCATCACACAACCAAGGGTCTGTGAGGAGGACAGCAACATTTGTGAGGGGGATAAAAGAAACCTTGTGTGGAGCAAAACACAGTAAAAGTGTAGCTGTCACGCTTGGTCCTCATGCTTCAATTGTGCAATCAAAAGTTCCTCAAACTGACATGTGGAGGACATTTTGCACCTTGAAACTTTGGCGTACCCAAATCCATGTTTGATTATACAGAAACCTACCTTAAAATGTGAGCAAAAGACATAAAAATAATAGACACTACACAGTCCTGATGCTGGGCGACCAGGACGTACTCCGGTACTGAATCAAAACACACATGGATAAGGTTTGAAAATGTGGACGTTTACCTATGTTTAGTTTATTTATATAGCACATTTAATTGCAACAGTAGCGTTGACTAAAGTGCTGTACAAAGATACAAATTACACAGTAAGATGACTTAAAACATTGATATCAAGTAACAAGTATCAAATAACATCAATGCCAAATAACAGATAGCAGAGAAAATATAGTCAACAAATCCCAGGAAACAATCACGCAGAGACTTGGCTCAGAGCCTGTTGGTTTCCACTGACAACATCAATCTTGAAAATAGGCAATAAATAAATAATGTGTATTTATTTTAAAGGCTACGTAACTTCTTGAAACAGGTGGGTTGTGTTTTTTGTTTCCAGCAAATGCTACTCAGTCCTGTTTTCAGGAATAGTCGTTTTTAGACACAACAGCGGAGAAGAGTATGAGGGCTCTGGTTTGGTCTTCTATGAATTTGTACTCAAGATTACACTGAACTATTTATTCCTGTGGTTGGTTGTGTTGTCAGTGACCTTGCATCTTCATTTGGGAGGCTATTTGAGGTGGCTGTCATGTGGTCGAGCTCCTGGAGGACAGCAAAGAGTGCAGCAGGATGCCTGTGGCTACAGAAACGTTGAGAGACTCGATGCCAGGCACCAGCTCCCTGCCCGCTGGGATGGTGAGAAGTGTCTGACACGTGGAGAGCAGCTCCTTGGAGAGTCCTTCTCCTTCTCCTCCCATCAGCAGCAACGTGGGTTTGGTCATTTTAAAGTCTGAACACTTGGTGATGGGCATCTGCGACACTTCTGCTTCCTGTCCCACTGTGCCAACCACCTGCCAGCCCTGCTCCATCTTCAGCTTCAACATCTCTGCAAGGTTTTCATATCCATACACCCCCATCACCTCCATAATGCCCGAGCTCGCCTTGCTGACCACTGGAGACAGCGGGCAGGTGTAGCGAAGACTGCTGGCGACTCTGTCCACCCCGAGGAAATAAGCAGAGCGCAGGATGGCGCCGAGGTTCATGGGGTCGTGGATTCTCTCCAGAACGAGCCACAGTGGAGCATCTTTCCTGCTGGGTGCAGAGTCCTCGGTGAGGTAGCTCAGGGGACTGGCAAGCAGGCACACTCCCTGATGGACTCCCCCATTGGACATCTTGTCCAGCTCCTTCCTGCTGACCCGATGGACTCGAACTCCTCGCAGATGAGCCTCCTCGCACACCTTCAACACAGACGCCCTGTGAGAGGCCTCGCCATCTTTTACAAACAGCTTACGGACCCTCCTCCTTCCCTGAGTGAGAGCCAAGAAGCAGGGAGCAACGCCAAAAACAACCTCGCAGTCCTTAGATTTGGCTTCAGGTGCAGGTTTCTGCTTCACCTGCCTCTCCCTCTCTGCAGGGAAATCTTCCAAGCACAGTTTCCTGAGTTCAGGTGACACTCTGAAGTCATCTCCCCTCATCTGCTTCTGCAGCAGTGAGATCTCACTTTTAAACACTTTTCTTTGAGTTGACCCCTCATGCTCCTGCCCTTCTGCAGGCTTGTGCTGGACCCTGGAGCGCCCCCTCGCTACAGGGCTGACCTTGCTGTCCTTTGGGTTCAGGTGTGAAGCTGTTACGTAGTAAAAGGCAACCTGGGAGGCTGATAAAGGTGCGTGAAATCTTCTGTTCAATACAAGCAGCAACCTGTGCTGATTTGCAATAAATCCAGCCATATTTATACAAGGGGCAGCCTCTGCACTGGAGAAACTCGAATCAGCTTCCCGAGAAGTCCATCAATCCACAGATGTGTCAGAGACCTTCACTGATAATCTGTCACGATGAGTTAAAGAACCAACTTCCTATCTCAGCAGACATGCTTGTAGCCTTTACGCACATGTGCAATCCAGTCTCAGCAAGCAGCGGATATTATGACCTGACGTGGAGTCATTTACCCTACAAAATAAAAGCCTGAGACTGCTAGTCTGATGACAGGCGTCACCCAAAGCTGGAAATGTATGGAATTAAAATAATACATTTCGCATAAATAACATTTTTCTTACGGGGTCAAGTCTGACATGTACTTTTGTTGCTGTTGTAATATTTAGTTTCATTTTCGTACTGGTCATTAAACGTCTATTTCTATGGATAAACTGTTATTTAATTACTTTTCTGTTGTATTATCTATTTGGTTTTATTTGTATAATTTTATCGTTATTGCATGTTTTGCTTTGCTTTAATTTTAATCAGTATATTTTTCTATATGTTTTATTTCCCAACTTCCCAACTGTGACAAATATTTTTAAAAAGACAAAAATCAAAAAGAAAGAATTAGGGTGGGGCCAATAGCTTTATCACAGCACTGTATGGCTGTAAGATTCCTTTGTTACAGCTTGTTACAGCTTCCTTTGTTAAGAATTAAGTTAAACGCAAAAAATAAATAAATTAAATAAATAACAATAGCTTGTAGCTATCTTTTTAGCTAGCTTTACTGTATAAGAGTTCTCTAGCTTTTATTTTGAAATGTATGTCTGTCTTTCTCGGTGTCGACTGTCGGCACGTGACAAATGTGACGCCATGGTAAAACTGACGTCTGCCTGGGTGTGCGCGATGGCGTAATTTCCGGGAAGTAAAAGTCTAGCAACACGGAAGCGTAGGAAAGAAAACAAATAACCGTTTAAATTTGTTTCGAGCAGAAGTCTTAGCTGACGCCTCTTCGCGCCGTGTTCGCCGTCTGGACCCCCGTCTCCACCGCACACGGTGAGATTTAACCGCCGGCCTCACGCTGTGGTGGGGTTACCTGTTGGTTTTTGTTGCCCTGCCAGAGGGGGAGAACAACCGAGCTAAACAAGGCTGGATTTAGACTTCAGGCCTTTGGTCACATAACTGACTGCTGAGTAACCGTTCAGTAAACAGGGGCTCGTGACAGCCTGAGACGGCCTTAGAAACACGTTTATATGTGTAGAAAATGTCGCTGTAAATTTGTTTAGAGTGGGGGTTTTATTTGTACGGAAGGCAGAGAAGTTCAAATACAAACCCCCCTCCTCGTATTCTCACATCCACCAAATGACCAAATGTCAGGCATTTATTTATCAATTTATTGACACAGTAATGATGAAAAGCGATTTTAATAATTAATAATGTGTTTGTAAGCCAATGGAGTGAGCTCAGGTTTGAGTTAGGATTATGATGTCTGATATTTCAGGCTTAAAATAACCATTTATGTCCACTGTTATCGGTGTAAGTTTTAGTATTTTTAATTTTAATTATTTATATATTTACTTGGGGGTGGGGTGGGGGGGACTGGTGATCAGAATACACACCACAATATAAACACAGGAGTTTTTGAAGGGAGCTGATTCATAGTCATGTGGTCATCTCAGGTCTCAGGAAATGTGGAACAAAGCCTCACCAGGCTCACCGAGACTAAAACTGCAGACTGCATTGTCCATATTTTCATGTAATTTCAGTCTGCGTTTATCAAAATTTCAGTTACTTTTATTTTTCTCCATTCTAATTTTAAATTTTTATTAATCTTTTGTTTTTGTTACCTGTTTTTGTTATCTTGACCCACATGGATTTATTTTAACTCCATGTGTGACAGAGAAGCTCATCAGAGAAGAAAGGGAAATCCTTGACATTTTTTGTTTTGTGGAAGACTGTTACCTGTTGACCAACTGATTGATTAATCGAATAATGAACCAGATAAAAACGATTTAAAGGCACTGGCGTATTCGATAACCTATAGATAGATAGATAGATAGATAGATAGATTAATCTCACTTTATAACTGAAGGTAGAGGGTACTTTCAATGGTTCCTGTTGTTTCTTACTCAATCACCACATCATATGGCTACTGATCCCAGAGGACTGCAGGAATATAAAAAAGGAGCCATAACTGATATTTGTTTGATCAAATTTGATCCTCTGCTTATATCCACATCCAGATGGATTTCCTGTTTGGAAGGAGGAAGACTCCGGAGGAGATGCTGAGGCAGAATCAGCGGGCACTCAACCGAGCCATGCGAGAACTGGACCGGGAGCGAATGAAGCTGGAGCAGCAGGAGAAGAAGATTATCGCTGACATCAAGAAAATGGCCAAACAGGGGCAAATGGTGAGGCCGTGGGGCTTGTGAGCAGAGTTTCGTTTGTACCGGAAGAATGTTCACAGTGATTTTATCGTTTCGGTCTTTGCAGGACGCCGTCAAGATCATGGCCAAAGATTTAGTGCGCACTAGGCGCTACGTTAAGAAGTTCATCATGATGAAAGCCAACATTCAGGCGGTCAGCCTGAAGATACAGACACTGAAGTCCAACAACAGTATGGCGCAGGCGATGAAAGGCGTCACCAAAGCCATGGCCACCATGAACAGACAGGTCCGATAACCAGCAAACATTCTGTGATCCAGCTTTTAAAAAATAGTAATGCACCGTGCTCAACGTGCTGACAGACTCTCATTTATTCATCCCATCCCCACAGCTGAAACTGCCTCAGATCCAAAAGATCATGATGGAGTTTGAGCGACAGAGTGAAATCATGGACATGAAGGAAGAGATGATGAACGACGCCATCGACGACGCCATGGGAGACGAGGATGATGAGGAGGAGAGGTGAGGGATTCTCAGAGCATCGGAACATGACCAGACCAAAGTACTGAGCTGTTCAGTCTCTTAATCTTGGATCTCAGGTGTTTTCAGTCTCAATGCTACAGGTGTATAAATCAATCACCCAGGCCTGTGATTTATTTTTTACAAATATTTGTGAAACAAAGAGCTCAATGATTTCCAGCGTGGTACTGTAATAGGATGCCAGCATGGCACCAAGTCATGTGTTTAGGAACCAGAGAAACTCAACTAAAAAATGAAGCTACAGAGCGGGTCTAGAAGTTGCCAACGTTCTGCTGAGTTCATAACTGTAGAGCTCCAAACTTCCTCTAGCATTAACATCAGCACATAAACTGTGGATGTGGAGCTTCCTGACAATGGATTTCCAAGGCCAGGAAGCTCCTGTATTTGAGATCTTTTATTAAATTTTTAAAACATTAGAAACAAAACTAATAAAATATGAGAAAGGTGTAATATTGGACAACTATCGTTTGGAATAAACAGTTTAAAAGAAGGGTGCTAGTATATCAACAGCAGTATAGTACAGCATTTAAATCAAAGTATAAGATAAATTATGTGGAAGTAGAACCTTTGCATCTTTTAATTTCATCATATTTCCCATCATCTTTCGCAGCTGTGTAAAAATGAAGCTACAATAAGCAATTTAGCTGCTAATTTACATCCGTAGTGCCCGCCCCGACAGGTAGCATGAAACGAAGCTGACAGATATACAACAGAACACACTTACGGACAAAAGACAAATATGAGCTAAAAGTGATCACAGATCTGGTGTGTTTGAGATCTAGAACACTCTTTTATTCTATTACTTTTTTTTTTTAAGTTTTGTTTGTTTGTTTTTTATTGACAGTAGTGAGATACCCTCTCTGGTGGCCCTGCTGTCCTTTGATTTGATTAGATGATTTATTAAACAGTCTTCTTTAAAATCATTTAAAGAAGAAGTTTATCTGGCACCCAATATCAATACGACTGGCAGACTTCTGATTTACTCTCCATGTCTGTGCTTCCTACACAGCGACGCCATTGTGTCCCAAGTGCTGGATGAGCTGGGTCTGAACCTGTCCGATGAACTGTCAAGTAAGAAAAAAAAAAAACCCTTTTACGTTTTTTTCTTTGACTCTCTGGATATTTTCTTTTAACGCCCCGTGTTTATTTCAGGCTTGCCGAGCACTGGCGGAAGCCTGTCGGTGGCAGGAGGGAAGAAGGCGGAGCCTCAGGCGACCCTGGCCGACGCAGACGCAGACCTGGAGGAGCGTCTGAATAACCTTCGGAGAGATTGAGCGCTGTGGCGAAGCCTTTAATACAAACATACTCGAATCTCTGAGTCTAGATTCTATTGGAAGTAGAGCCAGCGGTACGCTGGTTTGTTGCAGCAGAACTCGGGTGTATGACAAAGGTGTATGGCTTTCTGTTTGAGGTGTTTTCTCATTATGTGTAATATGTATTTTATCCAAAAAAAAAAAAGCAAAAGGGTCATTATCCTTCATAGGTTTGGCAAATTGTTGCCTCATTTACGACTTTGCCAAATGACACAAGCTGACTTTATGTCACAGTCTGTAAATACTAACTCCTCCAGGCATGACGTTTTCACAAATTAAATTAACACTAATTATAAAACTGTTTAAGGAAATCCAAACGAAAGCTGGTAATATCACAAAAAATGACATTTTATATGGGTGACGTGAAGTTTTTCTTTTTTTTTTTGTACATGAGGCTGTTTTGGTGTTTGTATCACCATAATCATAATAATAATAATACACTTGTAGCCTTTTTTGTTTAGTAGATGGAATCTGCGGTTTGTCAGGGTTTACCTGAAGATGCTGTGCAGGAAGTTGAAATATCTGCATCTTTTGCAGCTGCATTCACAGATTTTACAGATTATATTTGGAAAGAAAGGTGAGGTCAGCTGACTTGGCACTCTTAAGATTTATTTCACCAAAATGTTAATAAAGAGTCAGTGGTGTTTATTTTTGACAAACTGTCCTGTTTTTTTTTTTTCTCTATTCAATAAACATTTTTTCCAGATTTAAATAACTGGCTGTGTGATCAGAGTGTTATTTTTAGCAGATTCTACCTGAACATCTCAGACAAAATTCCAGGGGAAAGATAAACTTCTTAATGTGAATTAAATCACAGCTGTTATTCGTTTATTTCAATTATTCAGTTTTCTGAAAAACTGCTTGAGATAGGTTTTCAATATCTGCTACTAAGGTTCTATGAACATGTGTAGTTAGTTTAGAGAACTGAGAAGAAGTCTGAAGTCTTGAGTCACGCATCATTTCTTTATATTTTCCTCAGCCATAAAAGGCTGATGGGGTATGTGCGTCACCCCACTGGGACACATTAATTTGTGAAGGCGATAACTCGAGAAGGAAGTCACTTAGGATTTTCAAATTGATACCACAGGTGCATCTACTACAAATCTTGGACAAGTTCGAATCTCACTGAGCTTGATGGCAAGGACAGAAAAGGCTTTCTGAAAATTACGTGAATGTGATAACTTGAGAACAAGGCAATGTAGGATTTTGAAACTGATACTATAAGTGTGTCTGCTGTGACATTGAGAGGCAGCACTGGTGGTTGCCAGTATTTTTTAAGGTGTTCTTCAGCACCAGTTCTCCAGGCCTTTCTCGATGTCTTTTAAAGTTTTTCTTTGGACATTGGCTGCTTTTTCACTCATTTTCCATCCAGTCCTTGTACCTGATCAATTGCAGAGGAATGTTTCTTCCTATGTTCACCCACTTAACACTGACCTATGAACCATGCAAGCATAAAAAAAGTCTCCTGATTCAGTGTTTACACAAAACACACAACAAAGAACCAGTTTTAAGTTGTATATTTAGGTACTTTGTTACTAGCAGTCATAAGATCAAAGACTTTGGTCCCATTTCTTTAGCTGAATCTACAAAGTACCAGAAACAACAGTTTGAGTGATATAAAATTTTATACCAACAAGGTGATTCCCAAAGAGCTACCAGCTGAAAACCTGGCATATCTGGGCATGGTGTGCAGCGTGTCTGTAAGAACAATGAGGAAAGTGGACAAGCGGTGCACAAAAGATGAAGTGGAAGGCCTAAAAATATCTGGCAGATAAAGGGAAAAGTCCACCTGATGCCAGACCTGAGAAATGACTCTGACCCTTCAGTTGATCCATCTACTCCAAGGGAGAAAAGGCAGATTACACAAGAACTGGGCTCAAAATCAGCAGGTCGTCTTACAGAGCGATTTTAAATATCTGAAGTTTTAGTCCAGACTGAGGTACAACTGTGAGTCTACAGTCATCTCTGAAACATGGTGGAGGCTCTGTGGTGGTTTGGGGATGAATTTCAGACAGTGGCGTTATAGATCTTGTGAAAATTGATGGAATTAAAAAAAGTACGGTCATTTTTTGATCCATGCAATATCATCTAGAACAGCTTCATTTGTAAGCATGACAATCATCCCAAACACACTGCTGGTGCAGTAAAAGGACCAGCCAGGGGTGGGATGATCATGAGAACGAACAGCCCAAAACTACATGGGAGGAGCTTGTTAATGACCTGTTAACACCTGGAAATTTTCAGTTATACTTCCTCTCTACTCCAGTCATCAGGATCACAGGCACAGATAAAGGAGATGAGGCTGAAGTTGTACACAGTTAAATCTAAACAGTTTTTGTGCTATGTATGGAAAAAATAGCTTTATGTATTTTTCATAAACAACCTCCTAGTGTACATTTGTACCCACTTCATCCCTATCAAATAACCACATCCACATATGATAGACATATTCATTTTATTCCAAAAAAAGTTTTACTTTCAAAACTGTCAATTTGTCAACTTACAATCATAGAACGATATTGATGTACTCAACACTTCCAACATTAAATAATAAAAAAATAACAGCAATGTTTTATGTACATTTGTTTCTGAAAGCTATGTACAGAAAAACAACAGGAAAAAACAAAAAACAAAAACTGACTTTGTATTTCCAGAATGTGCCGCATATGCAGGTGCACACTGAGCAGCTGAAAAAAATTGAAGCTGCAGAAAGCTGTTGCATCAAATGTAGAAGAGGCTGAGAGAACACAGCGAAGAGGAAAACCTGCAGAAACCAAACACTGCGACTGTGACTGAGATGAACTCGCAGAGGGAGAGATTAACTGGCAGCGTGTTAAAGAGCGCGCACAGACTACAGCTAGAAAGCTTCATTTTCTAAAACGGCTCCCGTGAACGTCAGGAGTCTGATGCGTACACCTAAATCGTATATTTACTGGACACAAGCTTTTTTTCTTTTTTTTTATTGGAAACAAAAGAGAAAAATCAAGATCAAAAATCAAACTTTGTTATTATCAGATCGGCCGAACTGAGCGGCCAAAGGTCATGCTTTCAAGACAGTATTTTTGTAGCCCAATGAGCAGAGATTATTCTCCATTTTGGGGCAAAGCCATGCTAATACCTTTTTATTTTTTATCATTTGGAAACAGCTAAAGAGAGTCCATGCATCTCACATAAAAAAAGGAACTAACAGAAACAAAACCAAAAAAAACAAAACAAGAACAAAAAAAGGGGACAGGTTACTGAATTCGACGCCAAGTTTACCACCCGAATAATTTCCTGTACCTTTGTTCTCAAACCCAATCATCTGATTGTTTACATTTTTCACCTTACACTGGATTGGCTCGATTATTTTATATATATATATGCATATATATGAAATCATGCTGGCTCAAAACTCCCAATAATCACACCTAACATCGATAAAATCTTAATGCAGTCGTGTGCAATCGATATAGGCAATACACAGCACGACATTGATGCGGGGAGAACAGGCGCGGTGACACGACCCAAGCGAAAAGGATGCAGCTGCATTGCTCGCGAAGCTCTATTTTCAGTCAAAGTGGCTTTAAATCGTTCCCTCTACACGTATGCACAAAGATTAGAGCTCCTCAGCTTGTCCCTTAATACTACCGACCCCATATAACACGACAGAAACACCACATCTGTTTGATTAAGTCTACGGGTCTTTTTTACGTCTGTGGTGCAGATCCACCAAAAAAGTATCAGGACATGCATGTAACTCTTGGTAAATGTGTAATTATGAACAGCTGCTGACTTGAGGGCTGTAATCTTCTGGCATGGAGGGCTCAGCCTCTCTTTTAAGAGACCGAAAACATCAAGGACACCCTGCCCTGCAGATATCGTCCATCCTTTACCAAAACTCAGGAGAGCAAAAGCAACAGTGACAGTTAAACAAAGCGACTAGTGATGCGACTCCCTGCCACACCAGCAAATTTTTTTGTTTTGTTTTTTTTAATCTGGGTGTGGAGCATCATCATAATCATCTTCTTCTCCCACCACTGCTGCTGTTTTTTAAGGGCTTCACTTCCTGCAGGTCCGGTGAGGCGTGTGTTTCTTGGGAACCTCAATGCGGCACCGGCTGCGGTCATCCAGCCAAGGCAGCTCAAAGTTCCTGGAGAGAAAACAACGGACAGTCGACCCTCAGTTCAAGAGTAAAGACGAGTGAAAATAACTGGAATGCTCCTGCTGCTTTTTCTCATTTTATATCATATATATGCTACACACACAGAGTTACAATGACAGATGCTGATATTAAAAACAGCTTCAGGTTCTTATAAAAGCATCGGCGTATACCAAAACTTCAAACCTTTTGTTTACGAAGGCCAGACAATATAGTGGTAAAACTACAATATTTATTAGAGACTAAATGTTGAAAAGATGAGATATGTGAGTGAATTGCACATAAAACAGATGCTTAATGGCCTTATCAACATACCATCACTGAATAATAATATTAAACCCTCTGGTGTCTGTTCATTTTTCACTGGAGTGGGGTGAGTGGTGTCCTTTAGCAGCTTTATTAAAATATAATTTATTTATTTAAAGTTTGTTTGTTTTGTTTATAATAATTATTTAACTCCTGGCTCAAAGGGAGCTTGTTTCAAACTGATGGGCTGCACCAAAGCACCGTATAAGATAAGGATATGTAACTGTTAATCATCAAAGCTACTGTGATAGTCCAAGGACAAAAAAAAAATATGGACTGCATTAGGTTCCATTTAAATCATTTTATCCCAGCTTTAAATGAATACAGGCCTGCAATAAATTACAGAAGAAATACAGCAGGGGAAGAGGTGGACTGTGAAAATGGCCTTAACTTCATTTGATGTTTTGTCTTAAATGAAACTCAGACTACACAAAGATTTTAGCTATGATGTTTGTTCAGTTAGAGGCAAATTTCTGTTACCATGTGAGCCAAACAGGCAGGTTGAACAGCAGGTGAGTGGGGCTGCTGTGCTCACTCAACCATATTAAGGATATATGACCCTACTGACACAGAAGCAAAGTAGTGCCTGAGCTTTAACCTCACAGAGAGCACTTGTACATATGCTGAGCTTGTTATTGGAAGCTTTGGCCATATTTAAAGATAATCCACCAATATTATTAACAGTTTGTATATTAATAAAGGAAAAGCCCAAAACAAAAAACTTTTAACTTACTGTTGTGAGAGTTTAGGCAGAGGCCGACCAAATGCAACCACAGGCAAGAAGGGAGTGATCACTATACTTTCAACTGGAAGAGAATTAAGAATTAAAATTAAGAATGAAAATCTCCTGGTTTGATTTAAGAATTACACTGCTCTAATACTGAAGATGTACCATCTTCGGTGTCGGGATAGAAGGACGACAACTCCGGCTCGGTCTCCTGGACAACTTTCTTCCTGTTCATGCGCTGCTGCAGACGCTGGAACATGCGCTGCTCTCTGATTCGCTGGATATCCCATCTAGAAACACGCAGGATTCGTTTACATGACAGGAAAAGTAAAGAGTGAGAGACAGGTGGTAGTGGGGCTGCTCAATTATGGCAAAAAATAAATAAATACATTAAAAAAAAAAAAAAATCACTATTTTGGTATGCAGATTGACATTATTTAATTTGATTTATATAAGCATTAAAAGCTCAACATCGCTGATAATATCACACCTTCAGCTTTCATTCATTAAAATGGGGTGGGGGATACTTTGGCATTCTTCAACAATGAGAGCAGAACAGACCTTGATGTTTATTCATACTCTGGTCTTTAATATTTAAATCCAGGGCTCAGTTTAGACCAAGTCTCCGAAAATACTCATCAAAACTATTTAATAATCAAAATTTAGATAAAATTTATCCAATACAGGTTGTTGCAGTTTACTCCAGCACCCATACCGCTCAACACTCAAGAAATGCATTTGTTAAAATGTTAAACCAAGTTTAAGTCAGCGACCGGTACCTTTTCCTCCTCTTCTCATCCAACTCGAGCTTTGAGTGACGTTTCAAAAACACGCCGTCGTCTAGCGGCTTGAGGGGAAACAGAAGTGAATTGTGAGTTAAAAATTCATTTGGATCTGATGTGAGTTCATTTTAGGAGGTACAAGTTTCTTTTCAGATGCATCTCTCACCTCAGGGGGATTAAAGGAGGAGTCTTCATTCAGCGGCTCTATTATATTTTCCCTCCAAGATGGGACTAGGAGGTGAACAGAAGCAGGGAGAAGAGTTTATTCATAGATATTTTGTTCAGGACACTTTGAAGGATAAAGTGATTGAAGGTGGGATATAGGTTAGGCTTACAAACAATCAGCATATCATGTACTACATGAGGAGTCCACTCACTGGCCACCTCTTCCTCCTTTTTCGGGGAAGTCTCACGCAGGGGGGACAGAGGAGGTTGGTTCCAGCAACACAGATACATCTCTGTCGTTGACATGAAGGGGAGATCCTCCATCTGGCAGCTCAGTTCAGCCTCCTCTTTGCAAAGGAGCAAACCGTCCCTTTCTGCCCTCGTGGGAACAGTCTTCTCTGGGGTTTCCTTGCTGCGTAGCTCTCTCTGATTAGGAGAGCCAGGCTCAATTTCGGGCTTCTGCGGGCTCAACTTGGCACTTTTACCTCGAGATTTTTGCCCTTTTGTATCACCAAAGCAAGATTTCCTAAAAATGAAAGACATAAAATGGAAATTGGCCTTTGGAAATGCAAGTGGTCTACATACAGTGCAGGCAACAAGTCTTCGGCATCTTATCTAACAGTATCAATTCCCCATTATTTCTGGATATTTAGGAAATAAATAATGGCAGTTTCCCTTTGGAGGACGGTTAAAATCTTTTTGGTCTTTCGTATGCAGAAAAATGTCACCTCATTTTCCTTTAATAACGTGGACAAAGTCTGAATAGACCAAATTATACAGAACATTTTTTCACTTTATTATGTGGAACAGGAACAAACACTTGTGCTGCCTCTGCTGGCGTTTATTGTACCTTTTATGACCTTTGCCACCCCGACTGAAGATGAGTGGCGTGGCTGGGTCAGGCTGTGGACTCTCGAGCTCCAGATCCCACATGTCCTCTTTGTCAGGGGTCCATGGCTCCAAGGGCTGGAAAAGGCGCTTATCACGGGGTGGGTCCTTCCTTGTGAGCTGAAGGCGGCGCTCCATTCGCTCAATACGTGCAAGCAGCTGCAAAAGAAGGAAGACATGAGTGTGGAAAAAAGCAACATTTCTGGGATAAAGAAGGAAAAAGTGACAGAAAACACATTAAGACGGGCCAAGACTTTAACGTACCGTCTCTTTGTCTGCTTTGAGCTCATCTATCTCCTTGTCCTTGGACTGGAGCTGTTGTTGCTGTTGTTCAATGAGGTCCAGCTGGAGGAGGAGAATCTGACGGAGGCAGTTGGCCTGTGTGTGAGGGTTGGCAGGGGTCTTCCTGATGTTCCTCCACTTACCCTCAGATGAGAGTTCGATGGATGCGGTGCCAAGCACTCCAGGTACAACCCCTTTCGCACTTTCATCAGCACCGGCATCCTTTGAGTTATTGTTCACAGGCATCTGAGGGTTTTCCATATTGTCAACAGAGAGGGGTTTACCTTTCACCGGGGTTCCCTCACCCCCCATTGGTCTGACAGGGGACAGTACCCCCACAGGTTTAGTGTCTCCTTGAACTACCTCTGCAACAGTGGCAGCGAGGGCAACCTTGCTTGTCATGTAATTCTGGTCTAAGTCCTTTGATTTGATTGGGATCTCGCCCCTCTGCACGTCTTGAACATCTATAACAAAGTCGCAGGACTCCCTCTTGAGGCTCACGGGGCTAACGGTGACGACCCCGGCATCAGCGTGCTGCCTGAATCGCGTGTTTGGATACAGCGTGGACCTCAGAGTCATGGCGAACACAACGACGACTTTTCATCCTGAGATTCAACCAGCAGCAACTTCACATGTGAACTCGAAGCTACTGTCCTGCAAAAACAAAGGACAAATTCATCCGTCTGGCTCCTCCTGTGTGTTTATTTCATAGAGTACACAGTCTTTGCGCTTGGGGTAAAAAACATACACGGGCTTGTAACGGTTGGACAAATCAAAGAGGACTACACGGTTAAACTGTATGATTTGGGGGCACATTTTACAAAAAAAAATGCTCGCCGGGTTTGAAAACTGAAGCTAAGCTATACTAGCACAGCAGTGCAAACACAGACACCCTGATTTGGTAACAAACTCGGGCGTTTGATGGGAATTTGACCCATTAATAATGCACCTGGGTCGACATTTCAGTGTGGAGGCTTCAAACAAGGACTCGGGAGTGGCTGTGTAGGACACTGGCATCAGCCATCTCCTCCATTTTGGTTCTCGCGGAATCACGAAAAAACAATAACAGCTAGCTAGGTGGCTAACGCTAACCGGTTAGTTAAACGGACAAACCGCGCGCCCGCAGAGGGCCGGCTGTAACGTACGCATTGTGATATTCATAATTCACACGTACCTGCTTTTTACCAACACGCTTTTATACGTTTTCAGCTTACATCGACTATTATTCAAGTCCACCTGCAACTGTCTTCACGTTCCCTCCTCAAGACTTGTTTTAAAGCGCTGACTACTGCGCATGCGTAATTTGTTGGATGGCCATTTCTTATGTTTTGGAGGTTTCCATCGGAAGGGCACCAGTAGGGGGCGCGAGAAAGCACAACGACGCTTTATACATGCATTAAACCAACATTAGATAATGAAATGGCGACATTTCGAGACCATTGTTAAACATTTTTCAAGTAAGTCGTTATAGACGCCGAGTATGTATTATTTGGAAGTGCATTTAGTCAAAGAGTAACTACTCCCTTTAGAGCTGCCTGAAAAGTCCCCCTGGATATTTAAAAAATGCAACCGAGTGAAGCAACCGGAAACAACGACTGAAGGGGCGTGTTCTAGTGTTACGTTGTTGTCACGTAAGAGGTCAACGTGTTACCTCCGTGGTTGGACGTCAATTTTTCAACTTTGAGCTGATAGAAACACTATGGACTTACATGAGAACTGTCTTTTGTTAAAAACTATAAATAAATAATTCATTTTAAATGTAAATTACAAAATAAATATAGATTACAGTTGAACACCATTTTAACCATTGTTTCTAACAGACAAAGGCTATTACTTCGAGGTTCAAATATGTAAAATACATAAGAAATTCCTGTCAGCAGATAGGCTGCTTTTTGCAAACGGACATCATACAGAGCAAAGAGTAGAAAAAATGTCTAAAACAGAGCTTTCAGAGTACTCTGAAGCCGGAGTTTTTGACCCACATGATTACCTACACAATTCGGCTTTTACACCACTCTGCATTAGTTATTATTAATCTCTGGCTCTCTTCCACAGCATTTCTTTGTCCTGTCTTCCTCCTCTCACCCCTAACTGGTCGCACTAGTTGGCTGCCCCTTTCCTGAGCCTTGTTCTGCTGGAGGTTTCTTCCTGTTAAAGAGGAGTTTTTCCTTCCCACTGCTGCCAAAGCACTTGCTCACAGGAAATTGTCTGATTTTTGTGTTTTTTTTTCTGTTTTCTCTGTATTATTGTAGCATCTGTACCTTACAATATAAAGTGCCTCGAGGCAACTGTTCTTGTGATTTGGCATTATAGAAACAAAATTTAAATGAAACTGAATTAACTATCTTAATATTTGAAAGCATCCACCCTATATATGATAGTAATGGGTCTTCTTTAAGCTATAATTTCAGTGTCACTGTGTGAGGGTTGCAATAGCTGAGGCTAAGGTGTTTTGTGAGAGGAGCAGTAGGTGTCATTACTTTGGAGAAAGTGCACTCAAAAAACAGATTCAGGTCCTCCTTTCAAAGAACACATGCAAATTATGTTAGTTGTTCACAAATGCAATTAAAAAATACCAAATTAATTTAATTTTCTTTGTGTAAACCTAAAATTATTCAAAACCAGCAGAGGCTGATTCTGAACACAAAATGAATGAGTTTGTTGGGGCACTGGGGGTAGGAGGAGTACATTTTTGCACTTAAGTATTTGTAAAGTCAAAGAAATAAATTCAAGCCCCTCTTTAAGCTTAAACATTATTTTTAATCTCATTCAACGCAAATGTAGCACTCCAGCGTTACTGCAATTATTATTCGTGTGGTGAACCTAAATTATTTTCTCTCAAAGCAGTCTTTGTCACAAGAACACAAAGTTATTGAGTTACACAACGGTCCGCCTTCTTTGAAAATTTTGCGCTCTTTCAGGATCACCTAAATGAATGCAGCTGCTCTTCGCCTCTCTGTACTTTTTGGATAAAACTACACCTTCAGGTAAGGTAACATATTATTTTTTCATATATCCAATTGTGTATTCCTTTATCAGCTAAATCTATGGCAATGCTGTTTATCACTTGTGTCAAGCCAGCCTCCAATTCGAGACTTGCAGTCAAGCCAGCCTCCAGTTTGTTTTACGTTCCCTGTGTATTCAAAGTATTACGGGAATGGATGTGGAAACCGGATTTCAAAATAAAAGCCAACTTCGAGTGAATTAACAGATATGTTAAGAACATAATAACATATAATTTAGGCTTTTTTTTTTTTTTTACAAACTCTAATGTTAGATCTATATGACACAGCCTTGTACCCTAATTGTGCCCTGTCACTATCAAGGCCATCTTATTTTGGATTTCAAAGTAAAAGCCCTGTGAATCTTCATTTTTGAACTACTCTTTCAATGACTTAATAATGCTCTTAAAAGCAAAAGTCGTATTTCCAAATACTATTTGAACTTTATATCAACACTTTCCAACCACAGTCTTTTTACAGTGATACCATATCAATATCAAGTCAGTCTGATTTTGCCTTTCATAGTAATGGCCCTTTGAAATTGTCCATAATTGACTTAATCTTCTAACGATTCAAAATGCTCTAAAATGAAAAATTCTTGTTTCCACAGGGTAATTCCACCTTAGATCAACAGTATACAGCCCCACAGTGATACCATATCAATATCAAGTCATTCTGATTATGCCTTCCAAAATAAAAGCCTTTTAAAATTGTCCATAATTGACCTAACTTTCAGTGATTTCAAAATGTTTTAAAATGGAAATTTCCTGTTTCCACAGGGTAATTCCACTCCAGATCAACAGTATACAACCTCACGATGTTACCATATCAATATCAAAACATTCTGATATTGCTTTAAAAAATAAAAGCATTTTCAAACTGCCCATATCTGAGTTGCTCCTGGAACAATTTCAAAATGCTCTAAAATGGCACATTCCTGTTTCCACAGGGTAATTCCACTTTAGATCAACAGTATACAGCCCCACAGTGATACCATATCAATATCAAGTCATTCTGATTTTGCTCTCAAAAATAAAAGCCTTTTCAAATTGTCCATAATTGACCTAACTTTCAGTGATTTCAAAATGCTCTAAAAAGGAAAATTCCTGTTTCCACAGGGTAATTCCACCTTAGATCAACAGTATACAGCCCCACAGTGATACCATATCAATATCAAGTCATTCTGATTATGCCTTCCAAAATAAAAGACTTTTTAAATTGTCCATAATTGACCTAACTTTCAGTGATTTCAAAATGCTCTAAAATGGAAATTTCCTGTTTCCACAGGGTAATTCCACTTTAGATCAACAGTATACAGCCCCACAGTGATACCATATTAATATCAAGTCATTCTGATTTTGCCTTCCAAAGTAAAAGCCTTTTCAAATTGCCAAGATACGACCTACTCTTTTAAAGATTTCAAAATGCTCTAAAAGTGAAAATTGCTGTTTCCACGGGATAATTTCACTTTAGGTCAACAGTATACAACCTCACGATGTTACCATATCAATTTCAAGTAATTCTGATTATGCCTTCCAAAATAATGGCCTGTTGAAAATGCCCATAATTTACCTAACTTTCAGTGATTTCAGAATGCTCTAAAAAGGAAGATTTCAGTTTCCACAGGGTAATTCCACTTTAGATCAACAGTATACAAGAATTGAATCATAAAGATGATGTAAAAGGAAGCTGAAATTGCCACTAGGTTGTAATTGATAGTATGTTTATATTTTAAGTCTGTGGAAAGATGTCATTCTAAATAAAGAAATTACAAAACAGCTTGCAAACCAACCATGACATCTTTCCACAGACTTAAAATATAATCTTTATGATTCAATTCTGTCATAATCAATTGAGTCTGATTTTGCTTTTCAAAATGAAAACCCAATATGTGTTGAAACAGCAATTTTCATTTTTAAAACATTCTGAAATAATTGAAAGAGTATATCACATATGGACAAATTCGACGGGCCATTAATTTGAAAGGCGAAATCAGACCAACATGAAATTTACATGGTTTTACTGTCGGGTTGGATACTGTTGATCTAAAGTGGAATTATCCTGTGGAAACAGCATCTTTCAATTTAAGAGCATTTTGAAATCGTTAAACGAGTAGGTCGTCTACCGGCAATTTGAAAATACTTTTATTTTGGAAGGCAAAATCAGAGTGACTTGATCTTAACATCGTATCTCTGTGGGGTTGTATACTGTTGATTTAAAGTGAAATTATTCTGTGGAAACAGAAAATTTCCTTTTTAGAGCATTCCGAAATCACTGAAAGTTAGGTAAGTTATTGGCATTTTCAACAGGCCATTATTTTGGAAGGCAAAATCAGAATGACTTGAAATTGAAGTAGTACCATGGTGTGGATGTACACTTTTGATCTAACATGGATTCATCCTGTGGAAAGAGCAAGTTTCGTTTTTAGAGCGTTCTGAATTCTTTAAAAGAGTAGGCCGTATATCGGCAATTTGAAAAGTCTTTTATTTTGGAAGGCAACATCAGACTGATTTGATATTGATATGGTATCACTGTGGGGTTGGATACTATTGATCTAAAGTGGAATTATGCTGTGGAAACAGCAATTTTCCATCTTAGAGCATTTTGAATTCGCTCCAAGAGTAAGTGATATATGGGCAAATTGAAAAAGCTTTTATTTTGAAAAGCAAAATCAGACTGACTTGAAATTGACATGGTAACATCGTGAGGTTGTATACTGTTGATCTAAAGTGGAATTACCCTGTGGAAACTGAAATCTTCCTTTTTAGAGCATTCTGAAATCACTGAAAGTTAGGTAAATTATGGGCATTTTCAACAGGCCATTATTTTGGAAGGCATAATCAGAATTACTTGAAATTGATATGGTAACATCGTGAGGTTGTATACTGTTGACCTAAAGTGAAATTATCCCGTGGAAACAGCAATTTTCACTTTTAGAGCATTTTGAAATCTTTAAAAGAGTAGGTCGTATCTTGGCAATTTGAAAAGTCTTTTATTTTGGAAGGCAAAATCAGAATGACTTGATATTAATATGGTATCACTGTGGGGCTGTATACTGTTGATCTGGAGTAGAATTATCCTGTGGAAACAGGAAATTTCCATTTTAGAGCATTTTGAAATCACTGAAAGTTAGGTCAATTGTGGACAATTTGAAAAGGCTTTTACTTTGGAAGGCAAAATCAGAATGACTTGATATTAATATGGTATCACTGTGGGGCTGTATACTGTTGATCTAAAGTGGAATTACCCTGTGGAAACAGGAAATTTCCATTTTAGAGCATTTTGAAATCACTGAAAGTTAGGTCAATTATGGACAATTTAAAAAGTCTTTTATTTTGGAAGGCATAATCAGAATGACTTGATATTGATATGGTATCACTGTGGGGCTGTATACTGTTGATCTAAGGTGGAATTACCCTGTGGAAACAGGAATTTTCCTTTTTAGAGCATTTTGAAATCACTGAAAGTTAGGTCAATTATGGACAATTTGAAAAGGCTTTTATTTTTGAGAGCAAAATCAGAATGACTTGATATTGATATGGTATCACTGTGGGGCTGTATACTGTTGATCTAAAGTGGAATTACCCTGTGGAAACAGGAATGTGCCATTTTAGAGCATTTTGAAATTGTTCCAGGAGCAACTCAGATATGGGCAGTTTGAAAATGCTTTTATTTTTTAAAGCAATATCAGAATGTTTTGATATTGATATGGTAACATCATGAGGTTGTATACTGTTGATCTGGAGTGGAATTACCCTGTGGAAACAGGAAATTTCCATTTTAAAACATTTTGAAATCACTGAAAGTTAGGTCAATTATGGACAATTTAAAAAGGCTTTTATTTTGGAAGGCATAATCAGAATGACTTGATATTGATATGGTATCACTGTGGGGCTGTATACTGTTGATCTAAGGTGGAATTACCCTGTGGAAACAAGAATTTTTCATTTTAGAGCATTTTGAATCGTTAGAAGATTAAGTCAATTATGGACAATTTCAAAGGGCCATTACTATGAAAGGCAAAATCAGACTGACTTGATATTGATATGGTATCACTGTAAAAAGACTGTGGTTGGAAAGTGTTGATATAAAGTTCAAATAGTATTTGGAAATACGACTTTTGCTTTTAAGAGCATTATTAAGTCATTGAAAGAGTAGTTCAAAAATGAAGATTCACAGGGCTTTTACTTTGAAATCCAAAATAAGATGGCCTTGATAGTGACAGGGCACAATTAGGGTACAAGGCTGTGTCATATAGATCTAACATTAGAGTTTGTAAAAAAAAAAAAGCCTAAATTATATGTTATTATGTTCTTAACATATCTGTTAATTCACTCGAAGTTGGCTTTTATTTTGAAATCCGGTTTCCACATCCATTCCCGTAATACTTTGAATACACAGGGAACGTAAAACAAACTGGAGGCTGGCTTGACTGCAAGTCTCCAATTGGAGGCTGGCTTGACACCAGTTATTTATCATAGAAGCTTGTAACAGTTGTTTTTTGAACTTTTGGTGGTGCTACCATTCTCTTCTCTGCTTGAATACTATTTTTTTTTGACAATATAGCCAGGTCTTTTCAAAAGTGCCTTGTTTTAGAGGAGAAATTGTGTAGCTGCCAACTTTTAAGTCGGAGCGTGTGCTAGCTTATTAGCAGCTAGCCATTGTGCTCAATGAAAGATGATGTCCTATAGCTAACTTCTTTCTTACTGTTTTCTTTTTATAATCTAAAAATATGGTATTCTGTGTTTATTATTATATGCCATTTTCTAGTAGAAAGTATCGTTTTGAGATGTCTTTAAAAGCACTACATAGTTTACTGAGGGTGCTACCAAAAGCGAACCATGTGGCCGGAAGAGTAACTGCAGGCAGCACAATGCGCACTCCCATGACGTTCAAACCTATTTCTTATTATAAAAGATTTCGGCTACGTCCACACTTACACAGGTATTTTTGAAAACGGAGATTTTCCGTTTTCGTTTTAAAAAATAATCCCGTCCACAGGTAAACGCAAAAATGAAGGAAAACGCTGCTAGGAACATGCCAAAGCAACAGGTGGCGATATATTCCTAAACTCAGCTAAAAACAGTTTAGGTCTTGACAAACTTCACTGATGGTTCAAATGTTTAGCAACTTTCAGTGTGTTGATTCAGCAGTCTGTATTTAAACTTCTAGTTTACTATATTTATGTATGTTTTATTTCCAGGTGAATGCAGAGTTCCTGCAGATCACTACAAAACCCCTGCAGGCGAAGTTCTTGGCTCAGCTGGACAATTTAACAGACAAGCTGATGCAAATTTTTCAGGGGAGCAAAGGAGCAAAGGGCCAAAAGATCAAGGATATCATGGCGATCAGTAGTTTGGTCGGTACTAATGATAAACCCATCAATTAAATGCAATCAATCAATTCCATTTTTTTCACCCTTTTTTTTTCCACCCTTGCATTAGTATGATGACATCGACATAAAGAGGGAGCATACTCTTAAAAGCCTGGTGATCTACTTTAATGAAGATCCAGACCTACTGTTCAAGGAGTATCTGGTACGCTTATCACACTTTCTTTTCTAGATTCAATTTGAGTTAGGTTCATCGCACACAAAATCCTCATATATTCAAAAGAGACAATATAATTGTGAAATATGTATTATTCTTAATAGTCATTGTTGAAACTTGCACTGGAGAGCACTTTTTAAGGGGACGGTTTCAGCAAAAATTCAATTGTTCATTCTTTTGGTGCTGCCATGTAGGTATCTACTGCCTCTATAAACACAGTAAATGTGGACAAAACATTCATCCATTTTCTGTCAGTGTTTCAATTCAGTTTATTTATATAGCGGTATATCACAACAACAGTCATCTCAAGGCACTTCAGAAAGTAAACACTCCAATGGAGTTCAGTTTATTATGCCAATTAGTAAAAAGTCTTCATTATAAGGAACACAGCAGATTGCATCAAGACACTAACTAGTGTCACTGCCATTACAGCAATCTCCTGGTTTCAGGAATAATGTGCATAAAACAAGCTGTTTCAAAAGGTTCCCAATTGTGATGGAATAAGGGAAATTGACCCAGCCCCCACACACACACACACACACACACACACACACACACACTGATAGACACTGGAGGAGCTGCTGCTCTATATCAAGCCCCTCCCAAAGGGAGGTACATAATACCTGAACCCAAACTATTGATAGGAAACAGATTGACGGGTTTTATTTATGTTTGGAGTGTTTATAGAGGCGGTAGAGACCTATGTTTCAGCACAAAATGATACAAAAGCTGAGTTTTGCATAATATGTCCCCTTCCAAGTGACAGAGCCCTTAAACCTGAAACAACCTGTTTTTCAGACCTCCTCCACTGAGGATGAACGGTTGAGGTCCACTGCAGCAACTGTCATGGGTATTTACACCATCAGAAGAGAAGGGATTCAGGAGCCAGAGGATGTTGGAGTTGTCACTGAAGGTACTACAGTTATGAACAACCTCGGTAGTGTCATCATGGCATTCATCGTCCTCTTTGGACTGATTTATGCACTTGATCTGAGCTATCCAAATGACCACAAGTACACGTTTGAGTTCTGTCAGAAGATTTTGATGAATCTGGATGGACAAAGGCTCAGTACAAAGATGCAGCAAATGAAAATGAAGATGTTTGCTTAGGCAAACAAGACCCAGCACAAAAGTTGATTTTGGCCTTTTTATATCTTTTGTTCAAACTGTGACCTTTTTTCCTTTCTTTTTTTTGGCCAAATGGAAGTTGTCTATTTTTGTCTGCTGTTCTGTTGTGAGTGATGTGACCTTTAATCTGTACTACTATAGATGGATGAAAGGACTGGGGATTTAGCTCAGAAAAAGTTTCATGGTTGTAACCACCATTTTCTTTTTGATTGCTTTTGGGATTTGCAAAGGTAATAGAAAAATGTTGACAAGTTTTGTGTCTTCCAGTGTTTTAAAGTTGGTCTTCCCGTTCTTATAAGCTTGTAAATGTTTACATGTAATTGGTTTTGGAGAAGTATAGTTGAAAGATTTTTTTTTATTAAAATACCTCCCCCTATGGTAACAGAAAAATGTTCTTCATGAAAACACACACACACACACACACACACACACACACACACACACACACACACATATATATATATATATATATATATATATATATATATATATATATATATATATATATACATATGTATGTATACATATGTATGTGTGTATATATATATACACACATACATGTGTGTGTATATATATATATATATATATATTCAATTTAATTGAATTGTCATGATGTATGTAGATTAGGTTGGACCAAAATAGATGTATTACGTGGAAAACCTGCCATCAGTCCAATTGAGTTCATCCAATGACTTATTTTTTTGAGTGTGTCATAGAGCAGAGGTTTCGCATTTTACGATAAGCATCAGTCAAACATCTTCACCGTATTTTCAACATGCTTTAATTTTCGCATTGCCACTTTTTCATTAGTTTAATGGCCCACGCATTTTCCCATTTAAAGTTTATTACGTCCCTCTTTATCAGTAGTCACCTGTGTGTGTATGTGTTTCATTAATGACTTAATGTGTTGGAACTAAACTGTTTTTGTAGCTTTGGCTCATATTATCTCAGTGAAAACTATATAAAAGCCCATTTTCTGAAAGCAACACATCGTAGTAAGCAGTCTACAAATTTCTCTGGAAATTTTTCCCCTCTGCCTGCTTTAAAGACGTTTTATTCAAAGGTGAGAAAATATACTTGAATGGATTTCATGTAACTGCTCACACACTTGGTTTGAGCTGCAGAATATGCTCACCTTTCCTCCAGGTTGCTTAAAGTTGTTGAACTAAGTGTGGACCTTTCTCCAACAATCTCTGTTTTTGCTTTCAGGTCATCATGAAGGCTTTGTTGTTCAAACTTCTGATCATCTGCCTGCTGGGAGCCCTGCATGCAAAACCAGAAGAGATGGCGTAAGTCTCATTGTATGCTTTACATGCTTGTTTCCCCTGAATATACTGAGTGATAATTGGATTTAACGGCAATATTTATAAGACAAGGCGGCTCAAAATTCCAATGATTTTAAAACTTTTTTACTTGCATTTACTTTATATATTTAATTTTAGAGAATTTTATAACATTGAATGCTTATAAATTAAACTTTGGAGTGAACTGTAGACTGTGTACAGTCTACTGTTTTGCTGTATTTGAACCCCACTGTTCTATAGGACAGTGAGGTTCAGATACAGCAAAACTCATATTTAGCTTGACTTAAAATGTAAAAGTTGGGATTAATAAAAGCAAAAAAGATATGATTATAAAATTGTAAAAATATTCATATATGTTTGTGTTTGCAGAGGAAAATAAATGTAAAGGCTTATAGTGGGGGATTATTTATCACAATATAGTGCATGGCAGGTCACAGCTGTGAAGACAAATCTTAAATGTTAGAAAATATTCTGAAAAAAAACCATCTTAAATTGGAATTTATACTTTTAATTGACTTGTGGGTTAAACATTTTAATGAATACAGTCTGAACGTGACAGTATGGGGTAGAAATGGGTTACTGTGGGGGGTACTTCAATCACAAAAGATTGGAAACCTTGCCTCAGTGCAGCAGGAAGTCCTTTTATCTGCATAATGAGCTTGAATTTAATATAATTATTTAAATGGCTTCCAAACTTTTCTCCGTGTGCTTAGCTGACTATTTTTCCCCCAGTATGTCAACACAATTTATAATAGCGTGACTCCTTAAATACATAATAATAAGTACTTTATACCACATTTTATTATATCTTTGATAATTCAGTTAAAATCAGTTCAGATTTATTTATATAGTGCGAAATCACACGAACAGTTTCCTCAAGGTGCTTTGAATTGTAAGGTAAAAACCTCACAATAATACAAGAAAAATGGAGAAAACCTAACAATCATATGACAAGGAAGCTATCAGGGTCCATATTCTGCTGCTATAATACAGTACACTGTAATAATGTGGCTGATGTGGACAAGTTAAATGGCTAATTGGTTAAAACTACAATTTTTATGATTAGTTGAGCTGCTTATTAATCAAATCTACAAAAAGGAAAATCCTCTGCTTCTTGGATGTGAGGATTTGACTCTTGGTCAGATAGAATTACACGTCTGGAAATCTTTTCATCATTTTCTTTAATTTTAGCAATCAAAAGGTTGAACAAATAACCAAAAAAATATAACAATAACAAAAGTCACCTTGAGAGGCCAAATAGTGTGAGACAAAGATCCTGCAATATTAGAGAAAAAGCAGGCGATCCCCTGTGAGCAGAGCTTGGTGACAGCGGGGAAGAAGAATGTGTATCCCAAACTGGGGAAATTCACTTGTTTGAGCAGCAGAAGGATCAGGAAGTGAATTGCAGATATATTAGAAAAATAAATATGTTTCTACTAAGCACAAATGGTTGTATGTATATATATATATATATATATATAGATATATATATATATATATATATATATATAGGGAGAAGCTCTGTTTGGATTATAAGTAGAGGTGGGCAGATCGATCCAAATATCGATCATACCAGTGCTAGTACTGGTATTGGACTGATACTAGCACGAGAGGATCGACACTGTCGCGTCTATTTTATTTATAGCCTACAGCCCAGTTAAACAACAGAAGTTGACCCAAAGGGATTTAGAGACAGGCAGATTTACAGGTCTCTAAAAACAAAAACAGCTTCAAAGTACATGACAAGCTGAAAGGTGTTACTGGTATCAGCAACACTGACTATGTATTTACTCGCTATCGGTTCGATACCAAAATTTCCAGTATCACAAAGCACTAATAATAAGATACTATTAAGTCTTTAAGATATGACAGGATCTGACCACTATTGAGTGTGAGGAGAGGGAATAAGAGGGTCAAAGAAATAATCTGATTTTTATATTTGTGTCTTTGTTGCCTCTCAGTGAAGACGAGCAGAACCCGAGGAAGAGGTACGCTGAGTCTACCATCGCCAGCGAATTCAGCAAAATCATGGATTCAATGGTGCAGAAAAACTTTATCAAGTTCTTGCTCAGCCAAAGGCAGAAGAAAACCAAGTGAGTCAGTGAATGAAGCACCAGATTAAAAGCAGAACAAAAGAACAGATTTATTTGATTGAAAGGTATTTTCTGTTCTCTCAGGCCTGCTGATGCTGGGAAGGATTTAGAGGAACATCAGTACAACGACTTGCTGAAGCTCAGCCTGCAGGAGAAGCAGGGGAGAAACATTTAGGTGTGCTTAAACTTATTCACGTGCAGAGGCACTACCTGTATTCTTTTCAAATGATGATGTGGCACAGACAATTTGAATATCTGGTTAGAAATAAGCATAATTCTATAATAAACATAACAAGGCTCAATGTCCCAGAGCCTCGTGTCTTCATGAGGACACAGGGCTCTGGGACATTTGAAGCAGCGTTTTCTCTCTATTTTGTGATAGACCAATGAATTAATTAAAAATCAAATCCAAAATCAATTTACTTTGCTGTGTTTAATATAAATAATCTGTCACACTGTTCTCAGGTTGTGAGGATCCAGAAGGATGCAGTGGCACTGTGGAGACCTCATCTCAACTCTTCTTCATCTTTAACTCTGTGATGGACAATCTGTAGGTCTACTAGTGTAAAACTGTGAATATTTGTCCCGTGCAAAAGCTCTATTTGTGTAATGCAGTCTTCACATAAATGAATAAAATTATTATCTAAAAATCACTGAATCACTGAATTGTACTTCTCAGAGTCTTTGAACCTGAAATGCTGGAGATACTATAACTATAACCATAACTATAACACCTATATAACAACTATAACTGTTTCAACTCCGTTTCAAAATAATTGTAGTCCTAAATCAATCAACACACTACTAATATCACGCTGTAACTCTTTACACTGCAAAACCTGTCACCTAACACCTGCTGATTGTTTTTTCCCCCCACGTTATTCAATAAATTTTATTTTTTCTGTTTTATTAAATGTCATATATTTTATTTTCTATGTTCATTAAAACATCATTAAAAATAAATATGTGTGTGTGAACTTGAAATAAAGCTGGTAATCTGTACGGTGTATTCTTTCTACATATCATTATATTGTATTGCTTTTAGAGTTTTACTTATTTAGGCTCCTTATTTTTTTATTATTATTATTTTGTTATTTAATTAAGCTTATTTTTAATTTTGTGTTTTATGTTGTTCAGATATATGTCTATATAGCTGCTTCTTTAATTTCTCTAATGCTATTTTTAAGGTTTTGTCTGCTGTAACAGCCAGAAATTCTTAATTTATAAGAATTTCTAATAAATAAAGTTAATTCTTCAAACATATAATATAAAGGGATCTCATGATGCAAAAAAGCAATTATTATTTGCTGATGAGGATAATTTTGATAATATATTCATAATAACTTTAAACGGATTAACGGCAACAAGCTGCTATATCCTCCCCAACACCAGGGGGCAGTGTTCAGTACACTGTTCAGCTGTTTACTTCCTTGTAAACAAAATGGAAGCAGTTGCAATCATTTAGCGTGAAACATCCCAGAAAAAACCCAGAAAACTTCACTTTTCAGCCGTTAAAATCGACAGGAGTTACAGATCGGTGATGTAAGAGCTAAATTTGTTCTTTGAGGTGAAATCAGGAAGAATTTATGAGCGACAATGCGTTAAATTAGGATTCGTTTAGCTTAGGTTAAGATTTTTACCTTAAATTGTGCAGAGGAGTCATTTTTGTGCCATAACCTCGTAGTTTCGAGTTTTAACCTTCCTCTTACAGTTTGGGACAAACATCACCAAAATGCGGAGAGGTGTCGGCGCCGGGGCGATCGCCAAAAAGAAGCTGGCTGAGGTAACGCTGTAACTCAAAGCGGTGATTCAAGAGGAGTTATTGCCTCACATTAGCCATATGTGTATTATCTTTATTCCAGCTGGCAGGAGGTATTTAAAAGCCAACGTGAGCCGCAGATATTTTTTATTGCCGTGGTTTAATTTTAGCAGAATACATCTGCAAAAGCCATTTACTGCTGCTTCATCATTTAGTAATGATGATACCAGGAATTAGTTTGTAATATGCAGGTTAATGTGGGCAAAAGTATCATAAATATCTCTAAATAATGTCAGCCTTTATTTAAATGCACTTGGTAAGCAGTTAACCCGTATTTACACACATTAAAACCGCCTGCCAATGATGAGTGTAGAAACTGGAGCAACATTTTTCTTATCTCACTTGTACTTTTTTTGTTTGTTAAGGCCAAATACAAAGAAAGAGGAAATGTTCTGGCTGAGGATCAAATAGTGCAGGTGAGTTTCTGTGAGTTTTGTCTGCGAAGTGAAACCATTGTCCGTAAATTAAACCATGAATTGTGTGATTATTTGTTTTCACCCTTGTGTTAAATTTAGTATAATTATTTATCTTACTGGCTTACTGACACACTCCTTTAATGCAAATTGGTGGCCTCAAATAGCAATAAATGCACTTAATTTATTCTAGATTGTCGCCTTTTGCTTACTGATTAATCAAAACATATATAATAATAATACTAAATAGTTTCTATTCTTTCCATTGAAAAGTTTTGCTTTGTCTTTTTTAATTTAATATTTTTGTTTTGGAGTTTTTGTTTCATTAAAATCAGATGGTATTGTAATTGGTTCAGATTCTGTGACCTTGTGGTGAGCTATTTTTTAATGTTTCAAAAATAAAATATTTTGAATAGGAAATTTGTTATCAGTACCAATAAATTATGAAAATAAGTCCCAATTGAAGCCCCAGTTTTACAACTGAACATTTTTTCCCTTTTTTGCTAGATGTCCAAGCAGCTAGAAACTTTCAAGACCCACCTGGAAGAATTTGCCAGCAAACATAAACAAGAGATCCGCAAGAACCCACAGTTCAGGGTCCAGTTTCAGGAAATGTGTGCCACCATCGGTGTTGACCCGCTTGCATGTGAGAATGATTTGGGATATAATCAGCATATGTTTTGGCATATTAGTGGCATTAGAAATAAATAAATAAATAAATAAATAAAGGGACTGGATGGGGATCCATTCAGAGAATATGGTCAGAACTTTAGAGATCAAAGTTGTAAATCTGAATGAAAAAAAAGTGAAGTTCACGATACAAAACTTGGAAAATTGTGTTCTTTTTCTACATAGACCCAAATTAATTCACTTTACAAGTTAAATTTGGAAAAAAAATCATGCTGTATGAGAGCAAAATTTTCAGGCTGTTTCAGGTCTGTTTTCTTCTGCTTATCCAAGTGACGTAACCTTTTCTGTGCTGTTTTTATTTTTTGTTTTCCACAGCTGGTAAAGGGTTTTGGTCTGAGATGCTCGGAGTTGGTGACTTCTACTATGAACTCGGTGTGCAGATCATTGAAGTGTGCCTTGCCCTGAAACATAGAAACGGAGGTTTGTATGCAGAGTAGCTGTGAATAGTCCCCCAAAAAACGTTTTTCTCAGCCTCAGTAGAAAACATAAGGTCAAGGAAATATCTGAAAGAGAACTTTTAAGGACTGAGAGAATCAGACTGCACTTACACAAGACTCCTTAATTATGTTGGGCCTGCTTTCATAAAGGCTAGTTCAGTGTATCCTCTGCTAAATGCGGTAAATAAGAAACACAGAAGCACCTTTTCCTAGTATTTAGAGGATTCTTATTACAGCTGCAGATACTCCTGGGTCACTCAGTTAGGACCCTTCCTATTCAACAGTAACCTGCATCTTTATTTACCTGCAGCAGTCTGCTGGCATTAATATCTTAGACATCAGAGGTAACAGTGAATTGCAGAAAATCAAATCATGAACTGAATCCGGTAATTATAACCCAGCTCTGAAATCACTAAATAAAGTCCCAATGTGTGTGTTTTCTTTCAGGGCTGATTACTCTGGATGAGCTCCATCAGAGAGTACTGAAAGGACGCGGTAAATACGCTCAGGAGGTTAGCCAGTAAGTATAACCAACCGAACGTGTTGTATAGTATAGAAACATGTGCTACTGATCGACATAAAATGCCTTAAAGATGTTTATTTTTGGATTATTTAATGCCTGGACATCAACTTTAAATCACGTGGCTGAATATGTGCTTCCCAGGGATGACTTGGTCAGAGCCATAAAGAAACTGAAGGTGATGGGGAATGGGTTTGGGATGATTCCCGTTGGTGGTTCTTACTTGGTTCAGTCAGTCCCGGCTGAGCTCAACATGGACCACACTGTGGTTCTTCAGCTGGCCGAGGTAAGACGAAGCCAGAGTTCAGCATAAAGCAATCAGCAGCCTTGAAAAATAATCAAGTGCTTGTTTTTACACCATCCTAAGGACTTCTTGTACTTTATCCTCCATCCTGAGGCCTTTATTACATTTTGGTTGTGTAACTTTCATGCCATTACATAATTCTTTTGGACAAACTCTACTTTGTTGCATAGTCCCATTTTTTTTATTTCCATGAAGGCAGTCCGCGAATGTGATGCAGTAAAATAAACTTCGAGCCTTTATTTTATTGCCACCATGTATTGAAGGATCACAGTAGGGAGAGGTAAAAGGACAATGTTGAGGATTTTGTGTCTGAGATAAGGGCTTTTATTCTGAAAGGTGAGATCCCAGCTGTTTCTGGTGCTCTAATGTCAGTCTTCTTTTTGTTTGCAGAAAAAGGGATACGTCACAGTGAGTGAGATCAAGGACAGTCTAAAATGGGAGAAGGAGCGAGCGTGTCACGTGCTGGTGAGTACACAGGTCACTTTAACTGTGTGAAAGCAGCCAGGATGGAGATTATATATCAAGGTCTGTGAGGAGCAGGGTACAGCCTGGCCATTGGCTGTTTCTTAATCATCCTTTAATCCTGCGCTACTTCAAACCGATCCGCTGTTTTCTTTTATTTGGGTTCTAAAATAACTGTTTCACTCTCCTTTGTCCTTTTCCCAGGATCACCTGCTGAAGGAAGGCCTGGCTTGGCTGGACTCTCAGGCAGCTGGAGAGGCACAGTACTGGCTGCCAGCGCTCTTCTCTGAGCTGACTTCCCGTGACGTCACACCGGAGGAGGCCAATCAGATGACACCTTAAGCTGTGGGAGGCCCCGGACCTGCAGCTTGAGGCTTGTTGGTAAACAAAATGTGCCCTGTGGGAGGAAGGTGGCTCATGTGACGGAGTTGGCTGAGGCTCTGGAGCTGGCGTGCAGCATGGACTCCCTCTGAGATCAGATTTTGGACATGTGGAGGGGAAACTTTCCAAAGAGTGCACTAATATTACCGCAGAGTCAGTGAAAGGGAGCTCCAGCCCACGGCAGAAGAATTCGGCTTATATTATCAAGGTTTTTGGGTGATTAGAAGAAAGTTCTTCCAAATGTATAAACGAGATAATTCTGTTTTGTTGCACATTTTTTATTATTCTGCAATAAAATGCACTTACATTTATTACTTGATATGACTTTTGACTCAAACTTGTTACATGTTCAAATCATCAGAAACCTGGTTAAATGACTTTGTTATAACTGATCATAATTTCCTCTTACAGATAAGTGCAAAGATAAATGAATAACTCCGGATAATATATTTAATATTTCATCAAGTTTCGATATTAACCTAAAATGCTATATTCATCAACTTCAAGGATCATTTAATAAAATCACACATTTTTCTGATGGCTATATTCAAAAGTAAAAACTTTAAAACTGACTTTCAATGTGAGAAACTAAAGACTACTAAGATTGAGACAAAGATGGGATCTTAAACTGCTAGTGGGGTCATTTTTTTTAAGATTATATCACATCCTGCTTGTGCTGGAAAGAAAAACAGCTTTTTTTTTTTTTTTTTTTTTTTTTTTTAAATCCTCCCCGATGATGTTCAGGTCAGGTAAACTAAGGTTTTATCATCTCTTCAGCAAATATGACAGAGTGGAGTCTTTATCTTAACTATACTTCTTCCGTTATACATGACTGATAATCTTTCCTGATTTCAGAAACTTAGGAGAACAAAAACGACATACTCTGATAGCACAATGTTAGGGTGACCAATGAGACCACTATCTGCCTCGAGGCTTCTGCAGCAGTGAAGCATCACATTATGATTACTGATTAGAGGACCGTTACAATACAGTTAAAGCCTATAATATTAAGAAACTTGAATTTCCACACAACTTTCCAATTTCTTCACCAAACCAGTGCCTGTGGAAAAACTTAAGAAAAGTGGGGGGAGAAGTAGACTCAAATTTGTGGTGCGAAACATTACATGTTTTGCATGTGGCAGGGGTTCAACATCAGTGTTTGTGTCCCTAAATATCTCCCATATTCATAATGTTTAGGATTTATTCACTAACCAGCCTTTAAATTCATGTGAAACCACCACGGGTGTGTCTTTATAACGCGTGTGTGTGTGTGTGAATTTTTCAGCGTGCATTCAGAAGTTTGCATGTCCTAAGTAGGTTTTAATGAGGCGTTTGACTGTAGTCTAGTTTAACTGACTTGTTTGACACTTCGTGTGTTAATACCAGCAGCAGAGCCAAATATCTGTGTGTGTGCGCATGTGCCAAAATGTAAGCAGAGAAGTTGTGCCGTCTACTTTTACGTTTTTATATTTAAATGCAATAACATAGGCCGCGAAGGATTATGTAACACAGGCAGGTTTCCAGTGTCTGCAGGCCAACATGTTGAAGCCAAGAAGTTACTTTTAAATGTATAACCACCCATCTCTTAAGACTTATTCAAACCACGCTGCTGCCGCTCTCTCTCCTAATGGCTGTAGACGTGATCTTCAAACGTGGCCTGGTCCATGTCGTCACAGATCATCGTGCAGAAGGGGCAGACGCGGTGACACTGCTCGTGCTGATCCAGTTCGTCCTGGGTGATGCCGGGGAAGCTCTCGCGGCAGTGACGACACACCAGCGACTGAAATGGAGACGGCAGCACATCAGGGGTCGTAATGGAATAGCGAGCGGATTAAGTTTTAAATCCGCTTCAAAAATAAACCCTAAACAGCCGAGTCACTCGAGGGAGGGGCGCTTTTCTCATTAATGTGTTTTGGAGGGGAGAGATGCCACGGGAGTCACTCTGTGGCAGCTTTAGTCAAGATATCTGCACCAAGGCTATCAGGAAAAAATAAATCCTAAACCAAAACCACTGTAGGTGTGAAGCTGGACTGAATTAAATATAAAAACTTAAATAAAAAGGAAAGTATTTGACTCACCTCCTCGTCCTCTGGTCCTGCAATGAGACAGAAGAAAAGCAGTGAGCGCCATATAAGGGGAATTTTTCACCTACACAGTGATACGAATCTTTAAATGAAAGCACGTTACAGGCATGAAATAAGTGCAGTTTTGCAAGATTGTTAAGAACTGCAACCAAAACAGAGTTTCATGATTTCATGCACACATGTCCTGTACACATGAAATTTTGAGTGCTTGGAAATGCTCGACAATTAACGGGAAGAACCACACTCCAAGTCGCCCCTCAGTACTTCGAGGGGCTGTAACATCAAGGTAAAAGTTTGTGTAAATAGCTAAATATACTAAATTTAGTATTTTCTTCAGATTTGGTAGGTTTTAGACAGTACATGTGTGAGACAGTTTCCCACCTATGGTTTCATAAACGTGGGTTGAAGCAGGTGGTGCGTCGTCATCTGGCTGCAAGTACAAAGGTTCTGCAGGAGTCGTAGGGGGTTCTGTGTAAAGTCTGCGCAGGTCCTGAATAGTTTCTTTGAGAGTCTGGCAAAATAAACACAGTTGAGGTGTCAACATTTTTTTTAAAGTGATTCTGAGTCTGAACATCTACCGAGTAGAGCCAGCGTTATTGTGTGTACCTGGTTTTCTCGAGCAAGCTCCTCCTTCTCTTGTGTCAGGAGTGTGAGCTGATTGTCTTTCCGATTTATGGTCGACTCCCTTTCATCTATGGCGATGTTCTTATCTGCCAACACTTCATTAACTTCAAGGATTTGCAGCTGAAAAATCAAAGAAAACCAAGTTCAATTTTCAGAAACGTCCAACAGACAAACTGCAGGTCAAAAATTCCAAAATGATAATAAACCACAGAATTAAAACACCTTAAGTCTAAAGAATTTCCAGCCTGTGTCGAACCCGCTGAGAACTTTAATGAGGTCCAATCCAAAAGGTGTCATATAGAGTCAAGTTCAGGGGCTCTTGGGGTTTGATATTTGCACATTTCTCACAAAGTATCAGATCAGCTAAATATTAAAAAAATAATAAGCTGAATTTTTAGTCTGTACCTTTATATTATATCATGAGTTTAGGCACTTAATTTCATGCACTCTGGACAGTAGCTCAGAGTTCAATATGCACATGATAAATATAGCATCATTTAATTTTCTCAGCTTTTCTTCTGTTTTTATTTAGTTATATTTATTTTAATGATTATCAGCTGATTTTTCTTGCTTGTTCTGATTTAGGTGGAGCTTGAGCAGGAAAAAAGAAAACCCAAAACAGATAAGAATTAAATCTTAAAATTTCACATCGATTCACCTCAAATTTGCTGCTCTTCCGTTTTTCGCCATCCAATGCTTTGCACACGCTCTCCAGCTGATCCCGGATTTGTTGCATCTCCGCCTCCAAATACTCATTACGTCTCTTGGCATTTCTGGTCTCCTCCTTTTCAGCTGCCAGCTTGGCCTGAGTCTCCTGTAGCTGTCTGGTAAGAGTCTGACACTGAAACTAAGAAGGAGACGCATCTTTAAGACATGAAATTAGGTACTTTTTAGGAGGTTACGATCCCCCTTTTTTTTTTTTTTAAACCTGTTCGCACCTTTAGGTCATCCGAAGGGCTCTGCTGAGTCTCCTGCACTGAAAGCCTCCTCTGTAAGTCCTGGTTCTCTCTCTGCATTTTGTCCACGTTGTAGGTGAGGCTCTGCAGTCTTTGCAGCTCTGCAGCGAGCCTCTCTTTCTCTTTCCTGCTGCTCTGAAGGTCCACCTGCCAGCATGCAATATATATTTTTGTATTTTTCTGGTTCCAAATAAATGACAACTGAATGAATGAACTCTCAGGCCAGCCCATTTAAAATGATCACAGCAGTACATAAAGTTAACTAAATGGTAAAATGGTAAATGGCCTGTATTTACATAGCGCTTTACTAGTCCCTAAGGACCCCAAAGCGCTTTACATATCCAGTCATCCACCCATTCACACACACATTCACACACTGGTGATGGCAAGCTACATTGTAGCCACAGCCACCCTGGGGCGCACTGACAGAGGTAAAGATTTACCTCGATGAGCTGGATGCCGTCCTTTGCTTTAAACAGCTCCCGTTCACCTTCTCTGACCTTTGTATTCAGCCTAAAACGCACAGATTTGAGCATCAGTAAGCAGATGCGTTCTAAAAGTTTTGGTTTGAAGTAGAAAATGACTCACTTGGAGATCTCCTCACTCTGGGCCTCAATCGCCTCCTTCAGCTTCTCACGCTCGTCTTTCAGCTGGTTGATCTTCTGCACAGCTCGATCGTATTTCTCCTGTAAAACAAGGAAGAGGTTTGTGGTGTGGGTGTGGTCTCTGGCCAGCTGCAGAGGAGGGGTGACGCAGTGAGCTCCCGGGGCGGCGCAGGGGCGGGGTGAACAGGTGTGCTGGGATCTGACAGTTATTGTGTCTCTATATGTTGGCAATGACAGTCGGAGGAGGGAAGCGGACGTGACAGCAGAGAGAGAGCGGGAGTGTCTATGTCCCAGTAAAAACCACAGTATTAAATAAAAGTTCTGCTGTCATCATATTCGCTCCAGCTTATGTTTCTTGGATCCAACGTTACAAGGTTACTGTAAGATTCAGATCAGCAGTCATAGGAGAAGGGTTCACTTGACATGTGAAACTGAGATTGAAAATGATGAAAATGGGAAAAAAGGAAAGAAAAACAACAATTTTACAAAACTATGACTGTGGTATCAAGATTTTTTATATCTGCCATTAGAGTGAAGTGTGGCAGTTTAAAAAAAAAAAAAAAAAGAAAAAAGTTTGTTTGCACACATAATTTGCACAAACACGGCTTGCATTGAGCAAACTGGCTCTACAGACGTCTTTATTTACTTTAAATTTAACCGGGAAATCACACTGAGACCTTTACAACTCAAAGCATATTAAAAATGCAACATAAACATCAAATATTACAGCTTATCACTTCAAATCCAGCATAACGCGATTTTCCTTTCAGCACTTTGGGAGCTGGACAGTGGATTAGTCCACATACAGCCCAGAACCAAACATCGGTGGTGTTCAAAGCTCCCACTTAACAAAGCTCACTTACTTTAGACCGTCTAACAGTGAGACAGAATCCATCTTACCTCGCTCGTTCTCGATGAACTCCGCTCCCTCCTCTCAGTGACGCTGTCCTGCTGTATCTCCATCTGCTTCGTCATCTGGATCACCATCTCCTCCTAACGTCAAACATAAGTTTTTACACAGATGTCAAAGTGCTGAATTTAGATGTAAAATGTCAAGCGAGGGCAAACCTTCAAGCTGTCATTTTCTTTCAGCTGCTGCTGCAAAGAGCTTCTCAGGTTTTTAATCTGTTGCTTGGTTTGATCCAGTTCAGTGGCCAGTTCGGCGTTTTCTTTCTCTTTTTGCTCATTCTGCCCCTGTGAGAGAATCAATAACACTGAGTCAGCTTACCAAAGTTCAGCTTACACTTTACCATTTTCTCTGTTGCACAAGACAAATGGCAGAGTGGAAAATAAGATAAGTGGACCTTTAAGCCGGCAGCTTGCTGCTGCTCCCTCAGCAGAGCACTCTTCAAGGTTTCATTTTCAGCTCTTATCTGATCCAGCTCTTTCTGCATTTCAGCTTTTTCGCGTAAGCTCTGCTCAACTTGGTCCTGGAAAAAGGAAAAACCAAATATGTCAATAAAAAGCTCTGTTTACTTTTCAGACACTGCGACCTGCTCTCATGTGTTATTGAAGAGACAAAAGTCAGAAGCAAGCACTGCATTTAACCCCTCTGAAGTATTAGAAGTATAATGGCGAGCAAAGACCTCTCAGGGATCACAGATACTTTTTTTTGGCTAAAAACAAACATCTTCAGAAGCTCTTCAATAGCCCAGATGCTCACTGACACGTGACTGCGAACAGTGTTTGTGATCTATTACGCTCACTGCAGAACTAAGCACTAAAGACCTAACCCTCTACGGACACTGAAAACAGTGGAATAAAATATTACAGAATCTGACAAAGTATAAAGACTGAATGTACACAGGGTTGAAAGGGGTGCAGGTGGAGATAAGGTGGGGAAGACGCTCACACAGGCGAGAATTCAGACAGGCAAAGATGAGACTTGGGGTAGGGGAAAACAAACAAACAAAAAAAAAAAAAAAACCACAACATCAAGGAATTAGGGGAAAAGACAAGTCAATTCACAGGAGGAAAGCAAGGCAAAACAATCATCAAAATAGACCGGAAGTGGAGTGAAGACAGGGGATACAGAGACAAAACAGAGGTGGACAAAGTCAAGAAAACCCTTCAAACAGCAGGAAAATGTGAACACATGAAAATATGAACACATGAAAAGGTCTAGGGGATGAGGGGAAGTAACAAAAAGGTTGAAAAAGGAGAGAAAGAGGTAAAACGGTTAAAAGGTTTTATTAACATTCCAACAAAACTCAGAGACGGTCAAGCTGCTGTCACCATTAAAAAAAAAGAAAAAGTAAACACAACTCAGTAGTTGGTCAAAACCCTGAAAAAATTAAGCAAAACAGAAGGTTAATCACCAAACCCACTCCTCTTCACTGAGCAGGAGTCAAGCCACACACACACACACACACACACACACACACACACACACACACACCAAAAACTTAAATCAAAGCCTGATAACTTTTATTCTCCGACTCCTTTTGCAATAACTTAATAAGATCCAATTTCAATAACCACATTTCCCTGAATTATGTTTCCCTATCAACAATAGTGTAGAATTCAATCCTGTATGTCCAAATCTCATTCTTGACACCACCTCCTCCTCCTCCTCCTCCTCCTCTCGCCTACTCCGTCCTGTGGCTCTCCTTTCTCCTACCCCCCTTGGAATTTTATAGAACCACCTTCCCCTCTTTTCTTCTTTGTTTTTGCCATCTAGCCCTCATTTCTAACTTTAAAATACTCTGAATCCGCTTGAACAAAACTCACCGCCAGATGATCTATCCTATGATAAGTGGCTTCCTTTGCCAACCTATCTGCTTCTTCATTCCCCCTCGCCCCATAGTGAGCCGGGACCCATACAAACACTACTAACAGACCCATCATATGTATTCTGAAAAGACTTTGCCGAATCTCTATTAAAATATCTGATCGACCTTCTGAATGACCGCTCTATGGACTGACCAAGGATGCTCTTGAATCTGAACAAATAATTGCTTTCAGTGGCCTCATCTCTTCCGCCCACTGAACCGCTAATAGAATTGCTATCATTTCTCCTGTAAACACAGACAAGCCATCATTTATTCTCTTCCCAATTTCTACCATAAAATCCAGAATCACCACTTCTACCCCCACTTGACTAGCTGGATTCGCATCTGTATATACTTGCACATACCCATAATACTGTTCAATGTAACCCTGAACTGAATGGGAGTACAGACCACCTGCCTATCCTTACTCTTCTTGTCCAATAATACAAAATCTACTACTGCTTCAGGAAGTATCCATGGAGGGATTGCAGGCCACGGCACTCGTTGACATGACTAACTGATCCAAATTAAATTCGCTAGCTCTCTCCCCCCCCCCCCCCCCCCCCCCCACCCCCACCCATCCAAAGCTCTTTAATTCCCTCCTTTCTCCCAGCAAGGTTTAAATACTTCTAGTGTAGGGTGATCCTGCCCCTGTAAATTTGCCCAATAATTCAATCCAAGATGTTCTCTCCTCAATCCTAGTGGCATCTCCCTCATCTCCATCTGCAAGGCTACAGTAGGCGTTGTTTTAAATGCCCCTGTACAAAGTCTTAACACCTGATACCAAATAACATCTGATTTCCCAAGAGTAGTGTCTGCTACCGAATTACATGCCACACAACCACAATCTAACATTGACCTCACCAACCCAGTGTATATGGCCCCCAAGGATTCGCTATTCGCTTCCCAATCCCTCCAAACTAAACACCTCAAAATATTTAAAACTTTTACACTTACCCACCAATTCCTGAATGTGTGCACCCCAAGTTACCCTCCCAGCCAACCACAAACCCAGAAACTTAAACTTCCTCACTCTTTCTAATTCCACGCCATATAGCTTCACCCAACTTCCTCACTAACCCCTTTGAAGCCCCACTTATACGACCACTCTTCAACTTTACCAACTGCTTCCTGCAGCTTCTTTACAATAAATTCTACATTCCTCTCTCTCCTCCATAAGGCTCCATCAAAAAGTGAACATCCCACCCCACGCTCTATATCATTAAACACATCATGAATCATTAGAGAAAATAACAAGGGACTCACTATGCTCCCTGAGGAGTCCCATTCTCTACAGAAAACCTCTCCTGAATAACTCTGTCATGTGAAGGCTGTGTGCAGGCAGGAAAAAGACCCAAAATCCAGACTCACGGAAACAAAAGGTGAACTTAAATACAGATTTAATGCTGGATGGCAAAACAAAAAACTGGCTGAACTAGAATACAAAATAAACTAATGCGGCAGCCTGGGAAACAGACCATACAGTACAATATGATGGTAGATTGCGACACTGACACAGAAACACAGGGCTTAAATACACAGAGGAGGCAATCAAAAGATGAGACAGGAGGGAAACACAGCTGGGACAAAACAGGGCTGACGAGACAAAGGAAGCAAAACTAGACGCATTAACATGAGATACGGACTTTCAAAGTAAAACAGGAAACACAGACTGAACTTATAGACACAGACTCACAAGCAGGCACTGTAACAGAGACGTGGGGCAGGCACAGACACTGACTGGACACAGAATAGATGGAGTATGGAACCAAACTTAAGAACTACAAAATCACACACCAAGAAGAACTGGGGGAAAAAATAGAAATGTAAAACAGAAACCAAATCCTTCACAAAAATAAACTAAGAAGAGAAACCAAATAAAGGGTACAAAACAGAAACCACTGGGTCAAAGACCCAGGAACCCTAACACTTTCCAATTCTCACTTGTATTTGCGTACCCTTTAAAAAAAATCCAAAATCCACCTATACATCCACCCCCTAACACCCAATTTATGGATTTTAATTAACAAACCTTCTCTCCACATCATATCATTAGCTTTCTCCATATTGAAAAACACTGCCACCGCACACACTTTATTTATCTGAGCCCTCCTAATTTCATGCTCCAAACACAATACTGGATCCATAGTACTTCTCCCTCTTCTAAATCCACTTTGATAGTTAGATAAATCCTCTACTTTCTACATAATATATTAATCTTACATTTATCATTCTCTCTATAACTTTACATATATGTGATGGTAAAGCTATCGGTCTATAGTTACCTGGCTTGGTTCTGGCCTAGAGCTCACCTATCCCTGGCCTTAAGTACCTCTAACTGCTGATGGGAGTCAGCTGTACCAAACGGACGGCACCTAGGCAGGGGGGCGAGAGACCACACCCACTCCAGGACAATGTCAGGAAGAGACCCTGCTAGGGCCGTAAGTCTTTTTAAAGGCTTTGTTATTAGAATGTATAACTTGTTTTTACCAGCTTAGACAGCAAAGCTTGTAATGCTTTCACTTTGAGTCTGTGTATGCATCATCATAACAAAGCACCTACTGCAGCAGAAAATGCCACAGAACTGGTTTAAATACTTCTGACGCGTTCATACTGCACGTTGGGCGTCTGTGGCTGGATTTTGTCAGTGTGACGGCGTTCCAGATGAGTCTTTTACATTTGTGAGGCTATGAAGGCGCTTTGAAGCTTGAAGAAGTAATTTGAAAGGTGGCGAGTGTATGTGGGCAAAAGGCTTTCTTTTTTTCATGCCGTTTTAAATTTTTGATTCATTAACGTGGCATATGAGGCGTCTTTATTTGCTGTACAGTCACAAAACTGAGCTCCATATTTTAAGATGGTTTTAAGGTGGTCCTGTTTTTTTTGTCTTGCAGCTTCATTTCTGGATGTCAGAAAACTTCCTACAGCTTAGTTACTCCAAATATAGGTACTTTTAGCTTTGTTATTTCCCACAGCAGATGGATTCACAAAGATTTGGAATAGCACTTGTGAACCTCTGAGGCTGTAAACCTCTTTTATTTGGCCTTACATACCTGACCTGCAGCTAGGAAATTAAAACAGGCCCTTCAACATCAAGCTCCGCCCACCATCTGGGTGTGATCTGTAACTCTGAGCTTTGCTTTGACATACATATCAACAAGGTGACGTTGCCATGCTTTCACCAAGTGAAAAATATTGCACAATTTATGCATCTTTTTCCTTGTCGTCATCTGCTGTAATACCCTCTAATCAGAGTCTCGAAACCTATCTCCAGCTTGTTCAACACCACATCACTCCTCACTACATTATCCTGGCTACCCTGCCGCTTCCTTTATGTCAGGTTTAAATCACTTACCTGTGTTGTGATAACCAGCAGGTCGTCGTCTGGGCTGATCTCCAGGCTTTGCTCCGCAGGGCTTCTGAAACAGAAAGGAGTGCTGGCTCCTCGTACCTGACCGGTGCTGTCGACGTAGCAGAACTGGTAGAACTCGATCTCATCTTTGGGCAGGTAGTAATCTGAAGGAAACGGATAACGAGATCTTGATGTCATGATGACTCAAAAACTCTCACTGCTCTTTGAAACGTTTATTATTTTGTTTCTCAATCAATAAAATGCTAAAAAATGTAAACAGATCCATATTACATTTTAAACTCCCCCAATAAACTGAACACACAAAAACCCTGAAGATGCCAGAATGATAGATTTGTTTTTACATGTTCTTGTAAAATTGGCTAAAAATGGTTTCTGATTGACAAGTTCAAAAAAAATCTAATATCAAGAAAAGTTTCATTATTATGAAAATAAGGCTCTCTAAAAGCTTAGATTTTGGTTATATAACATATTGACTTTCTTGTGTGCAAAACATGGGGTACTTTCACCTCTTTGAGTCATAAAATATGTGGATACTTTATTGTAAATCTGAAAAACCAGTGATGGATTGTTTGAGCTTCTGCCATTTTAACTGGACAAAAAACAAAAAGAAAAATAGGATTCTGTGGGTGAAACCTGGATATAATCATATCTGTCTGTGCAGATCATTGACACAGCAGCTCAGGAAAAACAGATTTAATCCTAAACTGTTTGCATTTAAGACACAACTAGGGTGTACACTACAAACACAGCCAAACACATTCACCTGGAAACAGAAGTGAAAGCATTTCTTACCCTTAAAGAAAGCTTGCCTTGTCACTGTCTGTTCCCCAACTACATCTATACATGGTTCCACCCACACAAAGGTATGATAATCCTTTGTTGTGGTCCACCCCACCTGGAAAAGGGTAGAAAAGCTTAAGAAGGACATTCTTTGATTTAACATTTATAAAAAAAAAAAGTTGAGGATTTAATTGATCCAACCCACCTTAAAGATGCCCACCCAGTCCCTAGGGTTGGGCTGGAAGGCCGCAGTGAGGGTGTAGCTGCAGGTGACGTGGGTGGACGGTGGGTATGACTGAGGGATGTCGATGAACACCACCTGGGAGAAGGTGCGCGCCAAGTGGTCTGCTACCTCTGTAGCAGTGTTGCTCTCCATGCTGAGATGCACTCTGCCAGAAAACATATAAAGGTCGATGATGAAACATTTCAGGACGCTGACAGATGAGAACAGGTACAGCAAGCTCTCGGTGTCAGGACAGAAAGCAGCAGCGGTGTTACAGGCCTCCTCCTGATGTTGTTGCTTATTTGCTTTTGCGCACTTACCATTGTTCTATTCTTTGACTGCTTACGCTCCAAAAACGATCTGAAAATCAACTTTCCTACAACTAAAATGACTTAAATGCTATTTTTAAGACATCCCCCTTGTCAGCCGATGACCTCAAATGTGTTTTATAAACTTTTGAAGGCCGTAAACTCACGATAGATCATTAAAAAAAAAAGAAAGAAGAAGAAATCGAAAGCAAAACAGCCTAAAAGACCGCACCCTGGACTTAACCGACGTCTTCCACGCATACAAGATAAAAACTACAACAGAAACTCTTCTAATAATCCTAAAATCGCAGTCAGATGTTCGGCTAAACACATGAAACTCACATATTTTCTGTCAGTACCTCGCTCCGACGTCTGCTGCTCAGGGAACTACCAGCTGAGTGCTGCCTTCACATGCTCGTCGGATATTTGTTTTGCATGCACGTAAACGTTACAAACCTCAGTGACGCAGAAGGGGCTTTTTTCGGGCATGTCACGTAAGAGCTGAAAACAATCTTTTAAAACCTCATGCCTGGGGGGGAAACTCAGAAAAACTTTTAAAGCTCTTTGCAGATGTCAGATATGAATGATTGTTATATTTGTGTAGTCCTGAGAACCTGAATAGTGCTTTAAAAAAACAACATTTATTTAAACAATACATTTTAAACATTGTTTTAACCCTTCCCTTCAGTTTTTCATATTTTGTAATTTGTACCTCCTCCAGGCTTTCTGAAGGTCGTTCAAATTGGATGCTTTTGCCCGATTTTAGTCCAGTCCTCGTACTTGATCATTCCTCATTTAGAGGAATGTTTTGTTTATTAACCCACTTAACACTGACCTATAACTCATTCAAGCTTGAAAGAAGCATGTAGCTGAAGTGATGAAACCATGTTGTCTACACATAACAGAAAACTGAGCAAAGAACCAATTTTAAACTGTATCTTTAGGCACTTTGTTACCATCGCAGAAACACATAATTTCTTGATATTTCTTTAGTGTGAGCTATGAAAAATACCAAAGATAACACAGTTTAACAGGTGTAAAATAGTACTTGTGCATCGACAAGATGCATATCTTATTGTAGTTTTCTCTATGTCCCTTAATTTGAGGAACGTGGAAAAGTGGAGGGTAAAGGAGACATAGCAGGTCTACACAAAAAAGATCTTTCTGACCTTTCAGTTGATTCATCTACTATTTACCGAATCCTCATCAGAAATGGTCTCAGTGTAAGGATGGCTGTCAAGAAGTCGTGCTTAATAAAGGGAAAGTGGGAGGAAGGGCAGAGGCATGCCAAATTACACCAGAGCTGGACTGAAATTCAGTGTTGACAGGTCTGATGAATCTGAACTTGAAATTAATGGACACAACCATTTGTAATACACAGTGGATGCTCTGTTTGGCGGTGGTGTTGGGATTTTGTCATCATTGTTGGAATTATGAATGCAAAGAAACAAGGTCAGATTTTGACTCACCATACAATACCATCTGGAAAGTGTCTGATTGGCAATAGTTTTATTTTTCAGCATGTCAATGGTCCCAAACACACAGCCAATGCAGTAAGACCATACAAGGAATGAAAAAAAATCACAGAGTGGAACACCATCACTCATGGACTGGCCTCCATGATTCATGGCGCCCGGACCTCAGCATTATTGAAGCAGTGTGTGATCATTCCAACAGAGAACAGAGCTAAAGACAGCCAACATCCAAAGAAGAGCGTTGAATGTCCTTCAAGACATCTCGAAAAATATTCCTGAAGACTCCTTAAAGAAATTACAAGAAAGCTGCATAAGTGTGTCAAACTGTGTGTGTATGTATGTATGTATAAATATAAATAAGTTATTCTTTTATAAGGTTGCAAGTTAAGATGAATAAAAACTACGGGCAGAATGCAATAAAATTCAAAATACAAAACTACCGAAACAGTAAGACATATAACTTATAGTCAGTATGCACAAAGGCTTGGACCTCTTGTTTCAGATTATCTGTGAAGGCATTCTAATGATGGCTGCATCTTGGGAAATGTAGTCCAATTTTAACACTTTGCTTACAACTAGAGATGGAAACACAAGAGGGAGCCAGGCTCTTTTTCTGTAGTTATGACTTTAAAACCTGCAAGACTCCCAACATTTTTTACTAGCTCTTGTCATACTTTTTTTTAAGAATTCAGTGGGTTTTCTTTTTAGCTTTTGCCACACTGAAATGTCTGTCTTTTACAAAATAACATCTCCTTCAAAATCCTTTTTTGCACATCTCTTTTTAAAAAACAATTTATTCGCTTTGAATACCTAAAACGATTAGGAATATACCGAAAATCTTCTATTATGTATTGTGACTGAAAACTTTTCTCTGAGTTCTGCAATAAAAACAACAACAAAAGAAAGCAAAACAAAGATTCCCAGTATTTCACGCATGGGATACGTGGTGCACCTGTTGATGCAGTTTTCCTCATCGGTGAAACAAACAACCAATCAGAAACGAGAACTCTCACACCCCGACTTGTGATTGGCTAAAAGTCTTAACAGGGTTTTCGTCTTCTTCTCGACTTCATTCATGTTTACATTTGTAGGTTATAGGGCTCCTCGGTCCTCCCAGCCAAGACCAAGAGCACGACACGCCAGCAACATTAACAATACGGAAGGCTGCTCGTTTAGTGTTACTCACCGATAACAAGAGGATACCACATCCATCGGTAAATTCACATTTTGTTTCCTTTTTAAAGCTTTTTAAAGCTGACCGAGCTGGGGAGAGGTCGGCGTTCTGTTGCCATAGAAACAACACGTCTAGCGTCAAGCTGTGCGGTCAGTTTTCTTTGCTAGACGTTTGCTTGATTTTAAAAGCACAGATAAACTTCTTTTGTTTTTGTTTTTTACTGCACTGGGAGAAACACTCGCAACCTATCACTGAAATTTAAATTTAGAGACGTTTTTGCTTAAAAATGGCTTGAGGATGGCTCCGAAAAGAGAAGCTCTGTAAGTCTGTGCCTCCTTTCTGCGTGAGCTTATCTTCACATTTCAAGTTAGCACCTCAACACCGTGGGTAGCTTAAATTAGAGAATAAACTTGATAACATACAATACTGTACCTTAAAGAAAATGTCCACCAATGCATTTTCTTTTGAATACTTTTTACTTTTGAAAAAAATAATAATAATAATAATAATTTGCGCCCTTTGTTTCATGCTAACCTTCAAAAAATACTTTCTAAACGTTACTGTTCCCGATCCACGCTTCTTTGCTACAAGTATAATCTAGGTGACATTTGCCAGTGGCAGTGCAGCATTTAAATGGTAATTGAAGGAATCAAAATAGTTACATTTGATGTAATGAAGCAAAACAAAAATATCTGTATCTGCAAAAAGAAGCTAAAGAAGATGCAAAATTAACACAAACGACTAAAATTTAATTATAACTAAAAAAGAAACCACAACAAGATTAGACAGCCTAAAAGGAAGTGCAAAATAAACATAAATAGCTTCAAAGAGAACAGGAACTGACTAAAAGTTACTATAAAGAGTTTGGCGTGTACTTGGTCAAAATATATATAGTCCTTATCAAAGCCACATTACAAAAGTGCTTTACAGGAGCAGCATACTACAGCAAGCATTGTGGGGAAACAGTTTGAGGACTAATCAGCTGTATGAAAAATGTACAGAAATTGTTTAGGGAATAAAAGATGGAACTTAGAAAGAAGTGACTGGCTTTTTTGATTTGATTTTCAGATTGTTCCAGAGACTCTTACTCTCATTTAATACATAGGTCAAATCCAGCCCAGTGGATGGACATTGGTTTTTACTGAACATTGTGTGGGTTATTGCTAGTTTTGCAGGCCCTTTTACTGACAAACTGAAGTAATATGTTTCTGATAAGGAATCGCCCTAAAGCTTTTCATTGTGATAACAGCAGGCTGACTGAATATGGAAAAACTCTTTATCCTTTTTGTATTGTAAATGTATGGGCCATAATTTATGTATATGTATTTCTTTGGTTTTATTGATCCACTAAAATTGGTTCCATGTGGCAAACAAACAAGCAGCTCGTCACCCCTGCATTAAACTATAATTTCCCATGAGGCTCACACACACACACACACACACACATATCAGTTAAATACCTTGAACAGCATGTGCAGTCACGACTCGTCAGTTCAGTCGCTTGAAGCTTAGCAGTAGATCTTTAAAGCATCATAACAAAGGCAGGACATAGATAAGTGAGTGTGGAAGGGAGTAAGATGTCAGCTGATTATTAATTAATGTTGATTGACTGATTAATCAAGGCGTCTGATCAGTGCCAGCTTGTAGCCTCACCAGATTTTGTGCTACTCTGTCACCTCATCATTATTGTCCAGGCCCGTTATGTCTAATTAAGACATGTTCAGTAGCAAGGTACAGTGTCGCGTTTCTACTTTTTATTCTTCTTTGCCAAATGTTTGGCCTACATCTTCTCTTCTGTCTTCATGCTCCGGCTGAAGGTGCTTCGTTTCAGCTTGGCCAGGAAGATCGATGTCCAGCCTGTTCACTTACACCACACACTGCTGCAGCTCTTTTCAGCACAGATTTAAATTTAACAAGTCGAGGCGTTGAAAAGCACCTCTCCTATTTCACCGAACAAATGTCAGGGATTATACCTCTCCACTTGCTCCCCACTAAGATCTCTCAATCTTTTCAGGAGGGATTGGGTTTTTTATTTTTTGTCCCCACTGTTTCTAATTGGTCACCAGATCCACTGCTTGAGTCAAACTAAGTAAGTCAATCTGAGCTGATGATACAAATCTGCTTTTTTTTAAGGCTCCAGAGGTACAGAGATGTGGCTCACCTGTTTGCTTGTTGAGGAGTGTGGCAGTGTCTTACGAAGCTCTTGAAGCTGAGATCCGTGATTCAAAGAGGTGTGGACAAAGGGGGAGCAACACCCTCTAATATCGATGACTTCACCAGTGCAGGTAAGTAAGAACTTTATCAAAGGATGATGAGACACTATTGAGCTGTCAGTTTATCAGATACACTAGCATAGAACTGAAAACGGTCAAATGCAACAGGTTTTGAGTGCTAAAAGCCCAAATATTAGTTGTCATTCAACAGAACCACAAACTTCACCTTAGAAATGACAAAAACTCAGCAGATTGTGTCAAGATATGTCCAATCATAATCAGGAAAGGCAAACTGGGGCGGTAGATTGCCACTCTCAAGGCTTCAGGTCTATGTCAGGGTGACGGACAGAATCATATGTCCCTTGGACAATCCTTGGATTCACGATTGCAGTTTTGTCCCAGCCCTATCTCCTCTCAGGGCTGTCTGAGGGCACATAAGAGTTTGCCCAACCCATCTATGTGAGTTTTGTAGGAAAAGACATTCGACCACATGCCTCTTTGTGGGTTGTAGTTTTCATGAGGTATTCAACCCCTGTTCCACCACAGTAAGAGCTTGGTTTGGATTAAATAAATCAGACTCATTACTGTAGATGTTGGACTTCACCAGGGCTTCCCTTTTTCAACAATTCTGTTCATAATTTTAGGATAGAATAGGTGCAGCCAAAGGTTGGAGGGTCTTGGGGTTTTATACAACGATGTTCTGTTGGTTTCATAGAGCAACAACCTGCAGCTTGTGCTGGGGTGGTTTATGAATTGGCTGGGATGAGAATTAACACCTCCATGTGCTAACAGGATGGAGTGTCCACTACAGGGCTAGAAGGAGTTTATGCTTCCAGTAGAGGAGTTTAAGTATCTCAGGGTTTCGTTCACAAGCGAGAGGAGATGAAAGCAGGAAGCTGACAGATGGAATGACACATTTGCAGTAATACAGATAATGTACTGATCTTATGTGATAGAGAAAAGTCAGAACGTGAAAGCAAAGCTGTCGACTTACTGGTCAGTCAAGGTCTGGGTCGACACACGACATAGTGGAGAGATTATGTCTCTCAGCTGGCCAGGGGATTACTTGGTATCCCCTCAGGAGAGCTGGAGGAGGTGGCTAAGGAGAGGCAGGTCTGGGTCTTTGTTCAGTCTGCTGCCCTCATGACCTGGATAAGTGTCAAAGTGTCTGAAAATGGATGGATGGCTGGATGGATGCACACGTGAATTATCCCAATACTGCTGAATTAAACTGGGTTAGTTTGAGTTACCATTCACCACCGAAATCAGTCAAGTGACAGAGTTCCTCTTTGAATCTTTTTGAACTGTTAGCAGTTTGTAGACTTGGATTTATTAGCTTGTGCAAATGATATAGACTTAATTTTGCATTTTTAATTAATTGAACTGAATTGAATTTACTTTATTTAAACAACTTGATACAATTGAGAAAGGGTTTTGCAGCCTGGTGCATGTGTATATGTGAAAAAATCCATATGAAGTTGTATGTATGTTTTTTTTTTCTATGTATACTTTTTCTCATTTGCATTGCAGTACCTGCTTTTGTTGAACACTGAAGGAGAGCCTTGGAGAAATCCTTCACGGGGCTGTAACTGAATCTGGGCTGAGGTCAGTGGGGTGTTTCAAGCCAGTGTAAAGCTCACAGTTCAGGGTCAGGATTATCCAGATCATTGGATCCGAGTGCTGTTACCTGGCACCGTAACCTCCCACTGTGTGTACCTGTGGTGTCCCTTTTTAATGCCACCAACCTGCAGTATTCTGTCACGATCATTACCAGGAGTTCACTTGAACTCACCTTGACCCTGTAAGACACCAGACAAGAGTCAGAGGCGAACGGCTGAGACGCTGCTGTGACAGTGACTCAGTTTAGGTCAGAATGCAGAAAGATGTTTACAGAAGAACACGTAAATAACCCGAGTTAAGACCTGTACATTGTCTTTGTGTATTTCACACAAAGCCACACTAATAGGATAGAATTATCCACGCTAAATGAATCGTATATTGTATACTGAGGACTAATTATAGACAACAGAGGTGTGTACTATGAACCAAGTTCAACATAGTAAGGCTTTCTTTTCATTGGCTTTCTTGACAAAAACAAGTCAGAGATAAGAGGTTATCAACAGTGTGTACTCCTCCTGACTGTTTCAAAATTGTGATTAAAGTCATAAAAACGACAATCCTTTTGCTATCAGGATGCGTCAGAACACTCTTCCTTGAAGAGATAAGCTTTTCAGAGTCAGTAAGTTTAAATCACCTCTGATTGTCTGATTTTAGTCTTATATTTTTAATCTTTATGTTTTGTAGTTTGTTTGTTTTTTTTAATATATGTGAATTGACATTTGGCTGTCTGGTTAAGTCTAAACTATCCTGCTTTCCGCTTCCTTCAAAGCAAGTTGTAAACCCCTTTAAATGTACTGCAGGAATAAAGTAAATTATTATTATTATTATTATTATTATTATTATCTTTTTTATTGTTATTTTAGATATAATGAAAAAACATTCAAAATGTTTGCTGATTGCTTTTAATTAGTAGTAGTAGTAGTAAATAATTTTCCTCTAAAAGTTATGTTTCTATGCAGCCTCTTTGCTTTTATTAAATTTCCCCCATATATCTCAGTTCAGGATTCTCTGAGTGCCATGTCTCTCTGCTTATACTTGCAGTGATACCTGCTACTTATATAAAATTACAAATAACTTGTGTGATGTTTATCTGGAAGAGTGTATTGGTGATCATTTCAGTGTGGTCATTTAGTAAAAGTGCTTTTAGGCTCGACAGTTTCCTGTCAAAAAACTTGATGATCAGGGTGATCGAGACAGCGAATGGTGCTTTGTGCTGCCTTTCTACTCCCAGTCGAAGGCAGGATGTTGTTGAGGAGATAAACTGTATAATATAAAAAGATAAATCTGTCACTTCAACAGGGAAAATGGGGAAGGGATACTACTAAAAGACAACATCTGAAGAATGAATAGACTGAGATATTTTCACTGGTGTCCATGTATTGCTTCCTTACACCACTTATGTGTATTTTTAATTTACGTTATAAAAAGCAGTAAAAGTAAAAAAGTGTCACACTTTAGCACTTCTGCTTGGTATTAGGATCATTTCCCCTCACTGTGGCTGTAGTATTACCCACTCCCTGTATCTGTACTGCCACAATAACCCTTGAATGCCAGCCTGTGACAGCACGCTGACAGCCAGAGCACTCACCTGATGAGAGAGATGGAAACAGAAACATGATTCCACGCGTGCACTTACAGCATGTAGTTTGTTCTATTTGATTGAATTTCATTGTGTGGCTGTATGGCACATACCATTCAGAATGAGAGATATGAGTGTTGGAAAATTGATCATTTTTCTGTTTGTGTCACAATTTCATGAAGTTTTTGGCATGCCTTGCAGGTCAGCTGAGCACATGTTTCTCATTCAGGATGGGTCTACCTCTGGACAGCCCAGAAAGAAACACCGACACACATAAATGTGAGCAGCGGGGTGAGGGAGAGGAGAGCGAAAGCCAAACTGAATCTTACAAATGCATGCCGCAACCCGTCAACAAGCAGAGAAGGAAAAGCAAGAAGAGGTACTTTACTGCAAGAGCTCGTCCATACGATGGCAATTCTGAAAAAGTTTGAACGCTGTATAAAATGTGAATGCAAGCAAAATGCAATGTTTTGCAAAGATCATAAACCTGTATTTTATTCACAAAAGAACATGAACTGAGAAAATGTGCCATTTTTTTTATAAAAATATTAGCGCTTTCTGAATTTGATGGCAGCAACATGTCTCAAAAAAGTTGGTAAGGGGCAACAAAAGGCTCAAATATATTCTTAAATTGGTAATCTTTCCAGAATTAAAATATTTATTGAATTTAATTACTATAATTAAAACAAAAGAGAGAAACTATAAATTAAAAATTAATCTAATATGTATACAGGTCATAAAATGATACCTTTGAAATGTTGGGTTAATTCTTTTCAAAGTTTTGTTAAGTGGGTGTAACTCACTATTCTGTAAAATTGGCTGCTTTGGCTCCTCCAACCAGACAAAATTCTTTCAAAAGAGTGTGTCCATTATTCAAATTGCACTTCCAACCTTACATGGGTTGATCGTGAACCTATGAGTTTTTAAGATGAGAAAAGTAATAATTAAGAAATGTCAACTTGGTAACTGAAGTTAAATGTTAATTTCCTTATTTTTGTCATGTGTTAATGTGTAGCTGCAGGGTGCAGACTCAGAGGCAGGACTGCACTCAAAACAGCTTTTAATACAAAAATACCAAAACTCAGACTACACAGAAATTAATTATATGGACAATATATGCACAGGAAGGAATCAGGGCAGAGAGGAAACACCTGGGCAACACGGGTGAAGAGAATCTAACTGATGAGAGACACATGAGAAAAGGGACTATCAAAAATAAGACATGAGGCCCAGACAAGACGCACAAACTTGACACAGGAACAGAGTAACAGAACACAGAGACATGACTGAAAGAGGACACAAGACTAATCTGAGAGAACAGACAACCACAGAGCACAGAGAGAGATCACAGATGAAGATAACCCAATATTACAAACTAAACAAAGAAGATAAACAGATACACACTATGACCTTGACATGAAACTGGACACAGACCAAAGGCAAACAAATACAGAGACAAAGACTGACTACTCACAGATACAGAACAAGGGTGACACAAGAGTGAAACTAACACTGATACAGAACTAAGGACCGGAAATATAAATAGCAAAACTTGGAAGTACAAGGAAAGCAACATTAAACTATAAAGACAACATGCCATGGAACAAGAAAAAATCCAAAAATAAACCAAAAAACATAAAACACATCACCTAAAAACCTAGGATGCTAACAGTTTTGAGTGTGGAGTAATTTAGAAGGATGTCACGTGAACTCAATATAAGTATTTGATGCCAAAAAGAAACATTTTACAAGTAATTAGCTTAATTAGCAACAAGTTGTTAACATGATGGGGCTGTAGAGAGAGGCTCACCTCAAAAAAGCGTGATTATAAATTGTGATACAGATATCAGGATATTGTTACGGTCAAAATCAACATTAGATGCCTGTGTGATCTTTGAGCCCTCAGGTGGCACGGCCTTAAAAACAGGCATGGTTTTGTCATTGAAATACACAGACTACACAGGCTCAGGGACACTTCCAGAAAACACTGTCTGTGAACACAGTTCACCGTATCATCCATGAATGGGATTAATCCATATGCTACCTATGTCCATTTAATTCTGGATCCCTTTTTGTAATCACCCAGCTGTGCTTGAATTAGAATATCCCCAGAAATGTGCTCTTAGATTTCCTTCCATCTTACTTTGTAATTTGAGTTGCAACAGCAAAATAGAGCCCCTAATTGTGCCAGAGTATAATAATCTTTTAATCACAGTAATGTAAGCTCTCCCTTTCTCTTTGCCAGTATAAGAGTTTGAAATCTTATTCTGGGTTTTTCCCTTGCCAACTGTAGCACAATAATAATTTCTCCCATTTACTGAACTGTTTGTCATTTATTTCTGTTGAGAGTGTTTGAAATAGATATAACATGTTTGATATGTTTTCAGTGTTCTATTGTGAATAAAATATGTATTTATGAGATTTGCATATCATTGCACTCTGTTTTCATTTACATTTTACACAGCATCAGTTTATCTGGGGTTGTACTTTTGCTGTTATCTCCCTTTGCAGGTATATTAACTGCCAAGCACCCTGTCAGTTATGATTCTATAACTCGTCCTGGAGGCTCTTAAGGTCTCTTTTCTCACTTATCCTCATCGTTCAGGAGAGCAAAACGAGGCACTGTGCAGCACAGCAGATGTCTGTCCCTCTTTCTGTCTCTCTTGTCTTTCAGATGACTGTGGATCAACCTCACCAACTGCAAATATGAAAGTGGTACGTCTGCTAGAGATCACTAAATCATGTATGTCCAATTTTAAGTTGTTTCTAGCTAGACAAGGCTGAATACAAATACTACAGATGTCAAATAGATAAAAGCATGTGGACAGTGCTTTTTCCATTTGGATCTCTGCTGTAAATCCTTATTTTCATCATATATACAGTATTATAGAGATGTATGATCATATTGAGCGTGGGCAAGTTTCAAATAATGAAGTCACAATGCACTAAAAGCTCACCCTGATTTCATCATTGAGTGTTTAGTGTTTAATGTTTCAGACAGCTCTAAACACTCAGTTTCATATTTTATATTCCTCCTCTCAGCGTGAGCAGGGAAACTTCAAATCTGCTATTTACGAGGGGCAGCCAATCAGAACAATCATGGCTGAAAGGTTTCAGGAAGTTGATTAACTGAGGGGTCACACAAGGCTCGATATAAAATAAATATATAAAATCCCAAATGTGAAATGTGAAATATTCACATGATTACTTAACAGACTTTGTAAAACACATCAAATTCACACAATACAAAACAAAAAGGTTCAGTAACAGATAAAGCATCTAATAACTGCACAGTAAAATACCACCAATAATCCAGTCCTACTTTTAAAACTGCCAGGAATAAAAAAAACAAAACAAAACAACAACATCTAAATAATAACGGTAATTTTTATAAAGTTTGTCTCACTCTATGTATTTCATTTTAAAAAAAACAGCTTCTTTTTTTTTACAATACACTTTAAAACACTGTACAAGCAGAGAGGGGCCTCTGGTTGCCTGTGGGAAACAGATGGAGCGCTGTTAAGATGCTAAATGCTTGATTTGTCACAGTGTGGCGAGCTGCTCGTAGATACGGCCTCAGAGAGGCGATGGACGGTGAAGATTGGACGCTGTTCTGGACCGACTGCTCAGTGTCTCTAGACCGTGTTAAGGACATGAAGCGTTACCAGGTAATCAATGCACCTAACTAACCTAACACCTCCATCACTGCCATCATCAGAAAAGATTATTGATGCTTCATTTGATTATTTATTGATTAAATGTGTGATTGTATTTGTGAAGCGGAAAATTCATCAGTTTCTTCAAACTATGACATTTTTCTAAATATCTTTACCAATGAAATGATGATGTACATGTCCTTTTTCAGTCCATGCTTTCAATTTGCCATCATACTGGGTAATTCGATGCAGTCAGCCTGACTCTCTTTGACCATGAGTAATTTATTAAAGTAGATTTGTTCGAGATCCTATCTATCTATCATACATTAGCTAGCCTACATTAATATTATTTAGGTTTCTCTTGTGTTGTCAAAACACTTCTGGCCTGTTGCAGCATGGATATTACACCACTGGAGTTGTGCGCTGGTGTCTAGCACTGGGACTTTGGTAGCGGTTGTGGGGTGGGAGCTCTGTGTATCAGACTTGTTTAAAAGATGTAACTAACTACTGTGATATCACCCAGTGTTTAGTGAAGTCTTGAGCTGAGTGTTTTTACCATCAACAGCGTGGTGTTTTTAAACCAGATGTTACAAAAAGCCATGGACATCTACGAGCTACTTTGGGTTGTTCCTCTATTTACAGGGGGTCACCGCAGTAGGTCACTCTGCATGTTTGATTTTCTAGATTTTTTTTATTTATTTATTTTTTCTTCCTGGTTGGGTTTTGCGTCTCCGTTTGGGAAACCTTTCACTTGTTTAAACCCATCCCAAAAAGAGCGATGAGGCCAAGGACTGTCTTCTCATAGACTTCTGTTCATCTTGAGCTGTTTGCAGTGCGAGTCATCACTCCCTGCTGGCTGTTAGAAATAATGCAGGTTTAAGGCACTTCTGCACAGGGTTCACTATTCAGGCTCTGGAGCTACATCTACTGCATCTGCTACACTGTTAGGTGTGTTCTTCTGTTGCTCAGTTGGGATCGGGGGAATTTGAAGTCTAGATCACAGATGTGGGCTCTTTGCCATGTTCCTCTTGATATTTCTGAGCAATATGTCTGAAAGCAACAGCAACATAAATGCCAGGACCTGAAATTCCAAGCAGAACACTCCATGATCAGTTCTTGTGATTTTAAATTGGTGACTGATTGTTTAATATATATTGTAGGCGACTGTCCTGTAATGCCGTGTAAACCTGTCTTTGCAGAAAATAAACCATTTCCCGGGGATGAGCGAGATCTGCCGCAAGGATTCTCTGGCCAGAAACATGAACCGCATGCTGAAGCTCTTTCCCAAAGATTACAACATCTTCCCCAGAACATGGTGCCTTCCTGCAGAGTCAGTCTGCACTTTCCACTCTGTTTTATTTCCTCCCAAAATCTATCTACCACATTTTTGAAAACTACAAAATAAAAATAAGAAAGACAAAAAACCCTCTAGTGCACAAATTCAACAAAACAAACAAAAACAGAAACAGGAGTTTTGTTTTTTTAATTATTATTCTGGCTCTAAATCTTCCACGTATTTTAAAAAGGATCACTAAACCTTTTCAAACACCTCTTATGTAACCTTCAGTATTAATATAATTCTTTCTCATCCAGTGCGTGACGTTAGATCTGTGAGGTTCCCCCCCCCCCCCCCCCCCCCCCCAAAACAATGTTGTTAATATTTAGGAATTAAAAAGATAATAGGTTCACTCATCTGTGTTCATCCCCTCTATCTCACTGCAGTTACAGCGACTTCCATGCTTACACCAGGGCCAAAAAACACAAGACGTATATCTGTAAGCCTGACACCGGTTGTCAAGGCAAAGGCATCTTCATCACCAAATCCAGTAAAGACATCAAACCTGGAGAACATATGATCTGCCAGGTTTACATCTCCAGGGTGAGCAAACGGGTGCAACGCATAAAACACCTGCAACAAAATGCACAGTGTATGATGCTTTTTCTGTTCTTTATAAATGACCTCTTCAGCCTTTCATCATTGATGGGTACAAGTTTGACCTGCGTGTCTACGTGCTCGTGACGTCATGTGACCCATTCAGCATTTTCATGTTCAAGGAGGGCCTGGCTCGCTTCTGCACCACAAAGTACAGTGAACCAATGCTCAGCAATGTGGTAAGAACTGTTAAAGATGGACTGACCGGTGCCTGGGCTGACTTATAGAGACACACTTATTTAGGTCCAGTTAACTCTGCATATATCTCTGGAAGTAAATCTATGGAGAATTTTCAGAATAAAAGCCCCAAGTTAGTGATAGGAATTTGGCAGAATAGTTAAAATGGTCAGTTTATCTGTTTGTTTTTGTTTTTTTTATATTTTGTATCATATTTTATTTTATTTTGATTTTATTGATTGTTGTATACGTGTTCCTGTGAGTTTAATTACTTAAATAAATAGTAACTAGTCTCTCTAACATTAGGATGACGTGTGTATGCATCTCACCAACTATTCCATCAACAAGCACAGCGAGAATTTTGTCCGTGATGAGGATTCTGGGAGCAAACGGTGAATACTGCTCACACTGAAGATGGTGCATGATGCGGTACATCGCCAACGCTCTTTAAAGAATCCGTGTTCATTGTTGTTCCGTTCAGAAAGCTGTCCGCCCTGAACAAGCTCCTGGAGTCCATGAACTACAGCACAGAGAAGATGTGGAGCGACATCGAGGACGTGATCATAAAGACTCTGATCTCGGCCCATCCCATACTCAAGCATAACTACCAAACGTGTTTCCCCAACCACACCACCGGCAGCGCATGCTTTGAGATCCTAGGCTTCGATGTACTGTTGGATCACCGGCTCAAACCCTGGGTGTTGGAGGTGACAGACCAGTTACACAATACTGTAAAACAAGCATATATGTGATTGTTACTCATTCAGCCTCACTTTCTCATGTTCTGGAAAGCCGTATGATTCTTGACTGAAAGGTTAGAAAAACATTATGGTCTATTTTCTCTGTCAGCTATCTCCAGGTCTTTACTGAAGCTTTATTCCATTAACTAAAATATAAGCCTAATGGAAATATTCTGCATGTGTTGTACCAAATATACCATTAATTTGTTGTCTTTGGGTCTTTGGTAGCCTGATTCATGGACATGTTTTAATCCACAAATCAATACAGTCTCTCAAGTAGTCTATTGGGATGCTTTTGGGTTTTTTACTACTCATATTATTTTCTTTAAAAGTCTGTCTTTTGACAAAATAGCCTTTATTTATTTTTAAATAAAGGCTATTAATCCCAGCTTTAATCCCAGCCCATTCTTCAATGGTCTCTCTCCCAAGCTTCTTGAGATTTGTTTGTCTTCTGGGGACAGACCTTGGTCTTAAGTTCACTTCACAGATTTTCAATGTGATTCAAGGCTTTTTTCCAGGCCAGTCAATAACATTCCCTTTGGTCTTCTGAAGGTAGTTCTTTACCAGATGAATGCCGGGACACGTATAAATGACACAAACACATCTGATCCCAAACAAATAATAACAGTCAAATTCTGTAATTAAAGAAAAAATAAAAGTTAGGGTATGTTTGTATTTTTGAAACAACAACTGGGTGTGAGGTCGACATTTGCATTGTGCCCTTTATAAATCTTATAGATCTTGAATTACAAAAAAGTTGGGTAAACATGAATTGGTGAATGGATTAAGTTAGCTTGAATTCAGCCAAATTTGTTCAGACCTGTGTGTGTGTGTGTGTGTGTGTCTGAATATATTTATGTCCAGGTGAATCACTCCCCAAGTTTTACCACTGACTCCCAGCTGGACCGCGAGGTGAAGGATGCTTTGCTGTACGACACTCTGGTTCTCATCAACCTGAGCGCTTGCGATCGTCGTAAGATTACTAAAGAGGAGAGACGCAAGGTGAAGGAAAGGCTGCAGCAGCACCGCTCCAGAGAGGCCAGGTACGGTGAACAGATATGGTGTGAAGTTTTCCCAAGGTCACACACACCACACATCTGTAGTGAAGGTTAGTGTTTCCGTGTGTGTATTTTATCGGCAGGTCAGAGGAGCTGCGTCAGTGCCAGGCAGCCACGGTGAAGCAGATGGAGAGGTACGAGGCCAAACACCTGGGAGGCTTCAAGAGGATTTATCCCAGAGAGGGAGGGGAGAAATACGACAAGTACTTTAAACACAGCAGCTCGCTCTTCCACGAGACGGCGGCATCAAAGGCCAGAGAGGAGTGTGCCAGGTACCTCCAGCGTGCTGTCAGTACACTCACAGACCGTTTCTGAAGTCATCCACACAGACACAAAGAAATAAGTAAAATAAAAAAGAAAGCAGAGGGAACACTCCAGTGCAGGGAGAACTGAATTATTCTGCCTAGTTTCCATATAAATACAGACACTTGGGTAATAATAATAATTTTTATTCATACAGCACTTCTAACATTTATGCAGGAGAACTAAATTAACATCTCTGCTGTTATTTAAAGGGATAGTACAGTGAGAAGACTTTATAAAATAATATTTATCATAAAAAGACCACAAAGATCGCAAAAAACTTAAATTTCTAGCTTAACCTGTGCGAGGTAATAATTTCTCATCTTGTGACAAGTGGTAGAAAAACTTAGCTGATTAGCAAGATGGATGATAAAATGAACATAATAAATAGGAAAATATAAATAATTGGGATTTATCATAAATCTTTTTAATCACTGTATGTGTGACGATGTCCGTGCAAAGTTTTTGTTCAGACTGGCTCGCTCAGTAACGAGGTATTAGGTTACATACAGGCATAGATGCATATAGGCTACAATCATTATAACAAGATATTTACTCCTTACAACTGATAAATTTTTATTAATAATTTACATTAAAAAATGCAAAAAGAATCTGGATCAAGTTTTTGTAATGTGAAGATCCAAATCATAATAAGTTTAATATTTTGTGATTTTGAATTCTTTGCTGGTAGATTTTTATGAGCTCTGTGAATTTTAATTTACATTTCAAGATGTAATCTTACAAATTGCTTGACTGATAAATAAAAACACTTACATTAAATACAAATATTAAATATTTTTGCAAATGTGTTTGCTGATTGGTAATAAAACACTGGACAAATATTCAAATATGCAGTGTGCTTACTTACTAAAATCTAAATTAAAGATAAATTGTGATTTATTTATTTATTTTTTTTTCCAATGAAGGAAAAGGAATAGACGACATTTTAAATATTTTATTTGGAATGTTGCCTAAAAAATGCATAGCAATTCATTTATCTATTTTCCGCACTATAAGGCACACTTAAAATCCTTGAATTTTCTCAAAAATCGGCAGTGCACCTTATAATCTGGTGGCCTTCTCTATGAATTCTGGCTGTGTTTACTGACCTCGAAACGATTTTATGTGGTACACGGCGCTCAAAAATCTGTCAAAAAATGTTTTAGGACTTTGCTAAGCTATGAAGCCTGATGGATTGTCTGAGCGTTATGGGTACTGTAGTCAGGAGCCTTGCGACTCATAGTAATCTGGGTCCAAAACTCAGTCGCGTCAGGCCCCAAACGAACACTGTGTAAATTATTTTATCTTTAATAAAAATGATCAGTGTCGCTGCTTTACCAGGTGTAACAATTAAGTTTAACATCCAGGCATCCATGAAAACAGAATTTATTAAATTTAACGGAGTTAGAAGTTAGCAGGAAGGTAGCAGAAAGTTAGCTCGCTAGTTACCTAAACATGTTACCAAGCATGTTCTGACTGAGAGATTTCTGGGCAAAAATAAAACGTACAGCTCTGCTATCACTTCCAACATGAATGAAAACAGAAAACTAAACAGCAGTGACGTTTGTAGGGTTACTGAAGTTGGACTAGCTGGTATATAATGCTGTGCTAGTGATCGCTAGCGACACAGCTATGTTAGCATATCAAAGCATAACACAGTGAACCTGGAGAATGAATGCTAACTTTTTTCCACTTGCTATAAGTTCCCGGTGTTTGTTTGTTTTGACAAATGCAATCACTTGGAAAATTGCTGTATACCAAATTTCAGTAGGGGAGAACAACTGAGATAATCCAGCCACAATATGAGGTTAGTCATTAATGTAAAATAAGATAACCTTTATTAGTCCCACACATGGGAAAATTTGTTTTGTTACAGCAGAAAGTGGACAGTGCAAAATTACATAGCAAAAATTAGAAAAACACTGGAACAACATATACTGTTGTTCCAGTGTTTATAGAGCAGCTACCAGAGAATTCAACATTAATGAATCAATGGTATGGAAGTGGAAGAAGCAAGAGGAATTAGTTGAGTAATGTTTGACTTATCTGACTGTTTTGTTTTGTTTAATGCGCTTTATAATCCGGCTTGCCTTATGTATGAAAACGGACCCGTTTGTCGACAGTGCACAGATCCCGTGCGCCTTATGGTCCGAAAAATACGGTACTATGATTGCAGTTCATTTAAAGAATTTTTAAATAATCAAATGAAAATCTTATAACATGAGACTAAAATGTGCCCCTAAGTGGTTCTCTGGTGACCTTTTTAAGAAAAATGTGACTGCATTTACATAAACATAACCTTTTAAGAATGTAGCTTCATATATTTTTGTAGCTTGCATCAAAGTATTTAAACCCAAGTTTTCAGAGTTCAGTGTGAGTAATGAGATACAGCTATTGTTAGAAAGTCGTGTATTTAAATGCAAGTAGAACTAAAGAACAAGACATCAGTGATTTAAAAAAAATAAAATAAAAACAGCAGACTGTGATAGGTGGATGAAAAAACATGCACATAAGTAGTATCACTAATAATTAAGCACAGACTAAACTGTACTACAGTACAAAAATACAGTACAGTACGAAGACTAGTAAAAGAAAAATGCGATTATTGTTTTCAGTTTTCTTAGTAGATGTTTCACATAGGTCTTAAAATATTCCAGATTCCAGGATCTGTGGAAGCCAGTTCAGGTGGTTGTGATCCTCAAATCATGACCTTGTTCTAAATCCAATCATTTTTATTGATGATGATGATGATGATGATGATGATGATGATGATGATGATGATAATAATAATAATAATAATAATAATAATAATAATAACAACAATATATGAATCAATAATGCAAATATGTTCTTCCAAATGTGGATTAATTTTGCCTTTTTAAAAGTGGAAAATATTCGTGTTCTGTATATAGACACAAATCAGTCAATCTATTACATACAGGTTGTCATGGCACCAAAATTGAAAGACAGCTAGAGAAAGTAATGACAAAGTGCTCAAAGTTTTTTCTGAGACTATTAATGCAATTGGGTCCTAGTTTCTATTAATTTTGGTTCCCTATTGTATTACTTGTTTTTTTTGTTTACTTATAAATTAGTTTAGTTGTATAAGTTCCCTTCTTGTTCCCCAAGTCTCTTCTCTGTGTTTTTTTTTTTTTTCTCCTTTTGTGTCTGCTTTGTGAAGTCAGTTGTGTCTTTGTGTTTATCTTTTTGTGTGTTTGTCTCAGTTTTAGGTTTCCTCTTTTATTTTTCTAGTCCCTTGTCTTACGTGCATTGTGTGAAGTTTTGTTTCCCTTTGTTGCATTATTAGATTCTGTTCACCTGTGTCTTTTTTACCCCAGATGTTTCCTCTCTCTTTACCTCATCTGTGTTTGTCTGTAAGTCCTCAGTTTTACTCAGTTCTTTGCCATGTCCTCCTTATCCCATGTGTTCCCCCTGGCGACTCCGTTGTGAATCCCTCGCCGCTGCTCTACATTAGTGTGTATTCTGTATTTTTGTCCTCAGCACTTCCTTCCTTAGGTCACATCTCTGTCTTAGGAGCGTTTGGGTCTGTCTCTTACCTCCCGTACAGATAATCCATGAAAGGCTGATGCAGAAAAAAGTTGAGGCCATCTCAGTTTTGATTTGTCGCTCCTGGAAATGATACGTAGCCAGTCGCTTCTTTGCCGGTAGTGTGATCACACTCAGCTGTACATGCAGACATGCCTCGGGGTGATTTAATATGTGCAAACATTATGGAATAATTGAACAAATTGAAGGATTTAAACCTGTCCTAATAAAACAGAATTTAATAGTGCGTAATCCTGCCACCAAATTATGTGCAGTCATGGAATAAATTTCCCTTTAAGACACTGATGACACTCCGCTGCATGTGCCTGTAATTCTCACGTTATTAAATTAAAAGGCCCCTGTGTCTGCCATGAAAAACTGGGTGTCACATCGTTTCCTGCTACTAACTATGATTAGCCAACAGTTTAGATAGCAGTTTGATCAAATAGTAGAGATTCTGGACAACTATGATTTCTCAAAGGGCAAGTGTTTGTCGTCGTGTTCGATCCTGCTCTCTGCTGTGATCGTCACATCGAAGACCACCTGTTTCCACCTACACGCTTAAATCTGCTCTGCTGTGTGCTCACTTTCATGCAGACTTCTCAGATATTTCCTAAAACAGTCTTCACTTGTCTTCATGACAGTTTAGTTGTTTTTGTACAGCAATGCCATGGTCTTTTTAGTGCAGTTTTCTGGTTTCTGTTTTTGTTAATACGCTCAGTCCCATATTTATCTCTCTACGATAGATACACCTTCAGCTTTCTTTGTATTTCTTGAGCTCTCAGCGAAGGCGGTCGCACTTTCTCCTCTCCTCCTCACCCTTATCTTCCCTGCTTCGTCTCTATGTCCTTGTCTTGTCTTGTGTGAATTTACTTTCCCTGGAACAGTCTCTCACTGTCGTTCTCTAAACCTAAAAGAGAATTATGGATTTGATCAACTGGTCTCTGAGTGCTATTGACACCCTTAATGAGAAGTCGGGGCTCGGGAGAGCCTGAGTGCCCTGGAGGGACTTTCCCTGCCGGTTACACGATGGACGGGTGGAGAACTGGAGGACCGTGTGCCTGGCGGGACTGTCGATCGAGGACGCTGAAGATATCTACCTATTCGGAACCATGATAACAGGGTTCATGCTGATCGGCGTTGGCTTAGCCCTGGTTTATCAGAGAAATAAGAAAGCGGAACCGGCTGTTCAAACCCCCACAAGGCTGTCCGCTGGATTCGAAGCGACGGGACGAGGTGCGACCTCTCACAACGAACGTAATATGGTCAACACCTTGGAGACGCTTACAGCTGCTGTGAAGGCTCAAAACAACACCATTGAGCGTATGAGGGGAAACATCAGAGAGAGGCCTGCTCAAAATGACACCCTTGAGCGACAGTTGGAAAACATCGCGGAACGGATCACTGCAGTTGTGAGGTCTCAGAATCAAAAGACTGACAACACCACGGAACAGAAGTTTAATACCATCATGGGGAGGCTCGCAGCTCTTCAACTGGAGATCGAGAGACCAGCCTCGGAGTGCTAGAATTGGAGCTGCTCACAAAGGAGAAATCAACAATATTCAACATTTGGACACCACGGCCCCAGCTGCAGGCCCAAGGCTGGAGCCCACCAAAACAACTCCCTGATAACGACTGTGTGATGACTATTCTTCCCGCCCCATGAAGGACACCTGGATTGGCTGGAGGACTGTTTACTTAGCCTGATAGGCCGAAGGACACTGTCTCAGCTAAACTATGGACACGCGCACACACACACACACTTACACTGATAAGCACTCACTCATCCCCCTCCCTTTCCAACGCCTTCGATGCTTGTGCCCTACCGGGGATGATAGCAGTCAACTGGACCAGCACAGATGCTGCAGGACCGGATGCGCTGTCTACGCCGGCTCTCTCTTACCCTTTACCCGCCCCTGTTGCTTGTCTCGTGTTTCTATGGTGTATTGATAGTCATGTGCTTTTGTGCTGAGGTGTTTTTTCTTTTATCAAACTGTTCTCCCACTAGGAGCTCAGTCTGAGTGGAGTTTTTTTTTTTCTCCTCCTCTTACCTCATGTAGTGTATTTTCGTTGTTTTTTTCCTATCAGCCTACCTTCTGACATGTCTGCCCAATGTGATGTTTGTGTAAAGTTGGTCAGAAGGTTCCTTTGTGAGTGCGCATGCGCCATTAGCGTGCTGCCTGCTGTAACCCCTAATTTCCCTCGGGATGAATAAAGGATTCTGATTCTGATTTTGGGTTACTATTCCAGCCGTGTCTCCATGTGAGTTTTTCACCTCTGTGTGTGGTTTGGTTCTTTTGTTATTTGGTGTTTTATTTTGGTAGTCATCATTTGTCATCTGTGCTTTGTATTTTTATTCCTCCCTTGTGATTGTGTTAATTAAGTTCCTGTTTCCTGCATTTCATGATAAAAAGGAACCAAATGCACAATATATATAAATATAAATAAAGCAAAACATTAATGGCTGATTCCACCTAAAAACTAATTTAAAAGTTGAAAACAAACATTCTGTCTTTTTATTTATTTATTTTTTAACAAAATAAAAATGGAAGATGAGGAAACTAAAATGTAGAGACAACAGAGTGCATCATGGAGACAGCAGGAAAATGTGAACAGGCAAAAATCTGTTTCAAAATAAAATACAAGACGGGAAACCAAAATAAGTTGTTCTCTGCATTAAAAAAAGAAAAAGAAAACAAACTAATAATAATACAATTATAAGTAAATGTGGATGAGACTTATCAGATTTAACTGGTTATTTTACAGAAGTGATCACTGGAGTTTAAGTTTTTATTTATTTATTCAAATTAAGATTAATGGACTTGCAGAAGGATCCGAGTTTCTTTTTCTACACTCAATATTTGTCCTCTGTGGGTTTTTAAAAAAAACAAACATCTAAAACAAGAGTACCATAATAAAGCTAAAAAAGTGATTTAATTTGTTTAAATACTTTAAATTATTCTCAAAGTGGTTCTGAAATGTGTGCTTTTATTCTTTTAGGCAACAGCTGCAGGAGCTGCGTCTGAAGCAGGAGCAGAATGAGCACTACCAAAGGAGAGGCCGGAGGAGAGACTCGCAGGGGGAGACTGCAGGGGAAGGAGTCAAACCACGAAGGGCCCCATCAGCCCCGACCCCCATTTCTAACTGCGACCCAGCATTGGTGAGGCTGTGTTTGAAGATGCAGTACCCAAATGTAACCACAAGAGGGAGACACAGCTTCAGTCCGTGATGAATGGCTTTGACTCTGGCTGGTCTTTCTGTCAGAGTATTCTTTAGATTATCTAAATAATATTCTTGATCATTTTATTCAGTTTTAAATAAACAGATTTTATTTTCAGTACAGCAAACCAATGATATTCTCATATATTTTAAAAACCTGCATATACATCTTAGCAATAAAAACTATTTGATTTAAATGTTCTTTCCCCTCCAGCCTCCTGTGTCCGGCCTGTCAGCAGCTCCGGAGTCTGCAGAGGTCCAAGAAGAGGAGCAGGAGCATCTGGATAAGGAGGAGGAGGAGGAGAAGGTGGTGGAAGAGAGGGAGGAGGAGAAAAAAGTGGTATTAATAGGCGACCACGAGCAGCTCGGCGTGCTGTACCAGAGGCAAAAACTATTGCAGGACCTCGGGGTGGTGAGCCAGATCCAGCAGCTGCTGCAGGGCCACAGAGAGGGAGGGGGAGCAAACGACTTCTGCTCCCAGCAGCAGAGAAATCATCAAAGGCAACACAGGAAGGTAAGGCCTGACCACCAGTCCATGCAAAATAAACCATTTCTCATTTATTGTGAGTATTATTAACTGACAGTTGCCATCATCCTTTTTTATTTCAGTTGGATTCACTGACACATTTTTGTCAAAGGACTAAAGAGCAGGACATACCTGTGCAGGTACTCTCCAGCCAAATGAATCCACTGCTCTTCTTTCTTTATTTTAAATCAGTGCTCATAATCTTAAGAAATTAATCATGTCAGCTGCCCTGTCTCTTTAACTTTCAACTTTAATAGGTGGTCAGCCTTTCTTCCTCAGTCTTAATAGAGAATTAAAGGAAAAAGAACATTTTCTATGATTGTTTTGTAGCTTCTCATTCCTCACCAGGACTGCAACAGCACTTATTTTCACTGCTTATTTTCAGTTTTTATTTTAAAGATTAATTTATTTGTCAGTGTATTAAAATATTAAAAAGAACACTTTTAGTTTATTATTATATATGATTAAAACCCCCAGCAAATTATCATTTATGAACAGCCTGAACCAGTGAAAACGTTTTATTTTTACTCTTATAATAATTAATAGTTGATTAAAATCCATGATAATTAATGTTGTTTTGAGCAACAAGTTGATTTAATCCGTTATTCTTTGCATGTCTGTTTGTAACACATAGTGTTATTCAGGCTTTGCTCTGGATTTTGAGTTGAAGAAACATTTTCCTCAGCATGCAAAGCTCAGGTTGTTTGTAAATTTGATGGTTTTTACCTCTGAAAGTGATGAAATCCAAAACACATCAGCGTCAGCGGTTCAGCAGCGGTTTGAATATATAAACAGCCAAAAATAATCATCAGAGGAGAATGAATGAAGTGGGTTAACAGTTCATAACCCTGACTGATAATTCACTGTGCTGAATAATCATTATGGCACAGAATCTAAACGGCATCGTTTTATCGCTGTGTTCGCAGCAGCTCGGGTCCGTCATGACTCAGCAGCGTTTCCTCCGGCCCACTGTGCACCGCAGCTGCCCGAACGGCGAGTCCAAGAGCCACGGCAGAGCGGGAGAAATACGCCGGATCGTCAGCCCCCAGCAGGCGTCCTGGCCAGGTAACCATACTGAGATCTCAGGTCAGCCACAGAGAGGTAACGCTGGTTCATTTTCAGCCTAACAGCCAGCTTCTGCAGGCTTTTCTCTCCAGCTCCTGCTTCCTGTTTACTAAGGAGGCTTTGGTACGACTGTAACACTGGAGATGTATAAATAATACTGAATTTAATGTCTTTTCCCCTCCTGCTGTTTTCTGTTTTCCGAAACATGAACATCACTTGAAGAAAATGTAGAAATACATTTTTTTTTAATCACCAAAAATGCATAAAAAATTAAAATACACGGGAGAAGTGTTTAAATCTACATAAAATTACCATCTACCATTAAAATTACCATGAAAATATTAAAACATTTATTTACTGTGTCCCATTTTGGGTTGTTTTTTTTTTAAACATTTTTATAAATAAATAATCAGGCTGTGCTATTAGTTTAGGAAAAAATCTGTTGATATTATTTCATTTGCAATAATTTCCACACACACATAATTAAAACATCAGAAAACACAATGGGCTCTTGTGGAAATGGTAATAGCATTTATACAGAGATTTCTTTCTTTTTTTTTATATATTAACTATTCAGAGTGGGGTGTGTGTGTGTGTGTGTGTGTGTGTGTGTGTGTGTGTGTGTTTGTCTCAGACTTCTTCTTTCTTCTGTTTTCAGTCAGCGACTCTCTGAGCAGCTTCTACACCGACGCCCGGTCCCGTCCTGGCATCCCGACCATAAACTGCATCTCCAAAGGAGGCCCTCGATGCACCAACGACGTGTCCCACGACCCCGACGCCCTGCGCAGCCTGCTCGTCATCTCCACGTGCGTCCCGCTGCTCCGGAGGCCTGGCTTCCCTCACAGAGCGACCCAGCACGGTAAAGGGCAGTGAGGGCAGCGGGACCGCCGACCTCACGAAGCCCCTCCGAGTCCAGACCTGCAGCTCTCACCTCACACTGAAGCTGCTCCACAGAGAAATACAAAGAGCCTTGAAGAGAGAAAATTCAGAAATACACAATGCCTTTGATAAACATGGATGTTTGTATATAGCTTTTATACCTGCAAACCAGCTGCCTGCCACTGAATGAGCTCCAGCTCAGTATTTTTTTTAAATACTGACTCTTTGTACTCAGATTTATCCATTAAATCTAACCTGATGCATAAATCTGAGATAGATGTTTAATATTTTTGCTCTGAGGATGAATTATTTCAAACAGAGTGCCAAAATAAAAGCATGCTGGGTTAACATGATATTGAAATCTTTTACTCTGGAAGAAAAAAATGTGATTCTAATAAACTCACTGATTTATATGAACACAAACTGGCTCAGCTAAACTGAAACTATTAAAGGTTCATTATTTAATATTAAATTTAGTTTGAAAAGCTTCACACTGGGGGACATTAAGGATAAAAGCCAGCTGCTCTCATGTTTGTGCAGTCAAGTATTGAAAATAACTTTATTTGCGCTGATGATCAATAAAATGTCTTTTTTTTCAAGTGATTTAGTTTAATCGTCTTTATTGTCACTTTCTGCAAAAAATAAGATTAAAAAAATCTACTTTTTAAAAGTAATAAATATTCTTTCTGTGATTACATTTTAACACATTTTTTTCTAAATAGTTTTAAATTTCTTTTTGATGGTGATTGCCTCCTTTCGTCTCGACGGCTTTCAGATAAGAGGCCATAAAGTTTTACAGCTTCTCTGGATCCGGTTTCTTTGTAGCTGGCTGAGAGCAAGGTACCAATAAACTAAAAAAAAGAAAAAGATCAAATGCGTTGAGAAATTATTCGATATTATTTTAAAATGTGAGGAAGTGTTTTCATTACTGATAAATATAAATATTTAGTATCGAGTCCACTTGCATTATAAAGCGCCTGAGCTGTTTTCTGCAAGCTCCTGTGAAACTCGGGGGTTTACAGACGAATTTAATTAATTATAATTATATTTATCTTTTAAAAAAAATTAAAATCTGGGGGGTAAATTTAGGAGTCAATAAAGGATTAAACTATGGCCTAAATAAGACGGTACCTGTGGAAGTGTTGGGTTTTTTTGTTTGTTTTTTTTGTTTTTTATTTTAGACTTTAATGAAATGAAAACGTTAATTCATATGTTTTAACATTTTGTGTTTAAATCTTAGCCTAAATTTTAATGAAAAGGCGCTATTATATTGGACTTTGCGTCTCTTTGAGGGAGAAAAATGAAAGCGATGGGGAGAATGTTTTGTATTTCAGGAATTTATGGTTTTATTGCGTCTATAAATGTCGGAAATCCTCTCTGTCAGTGTAAAACACCAGAATACCGACTGAAAGAATACTTTAAAAAAACAACAACAAATCAAATCGGAAATGACTCATTAGAAACAACAAGAAAAAAAGATGAATACGTTTTTAAGGCCCAAACGAGGGAAAGTTTCATTCTGAAGTTGGGCTGTTTCAAGTTTTTCTGACCTTAAAATCCGCCTCAGGATGGCAGTTAAGCTCATTCCCATCTTTGGCCAATTTGATCTGGAGGAATTTCTCCACATTTGGAGAGATTATAATAGTCTTAATGCAAATAATCTTCACGCCTGGAGCCTTTTTATTTTAGAAAAATAAGAAGACTCAATCACCCGCGTCTGCGGTTTGGAGATTACATGATTATTTTTTCCTGAAAGTGACACATTTGACAAAATGCAGGAGGAAGGACTGGAGCCAGATTCACTTCCTGTTATTCGATTTGAATTTTTGGGTACGCGAATAAGACCACTGCCGTGGTTAGAGATCAATAAGAAGCTACAAACCTTTCTCCAACCAGATGGATCAGAACCGAGAGCGCATCCTTCCCCGCAGACCACCCTCACACCTCCACATCTTGACCCGTTTCTACCATATTGACGCAAAATTTAAACATTTCATTCTTTGGGAGAAAATAAAGATGGCGGTGAGGAAAGCGCGTCCAAAGCACAAAAACGGCCGCTGTTTATGAAAATTTACAACTTTGCCTTGGAAGTTTACGACTCGCCTGGCTCGGGGATTGGTTGCTGAGGGGTCATGTGGACAGCAGGAATGGGAACTTATTTCCCATGAGGTTATATTGCAGCTGCTGTTTTCCAACCGCTCGTTCACTTAACACTTACTAACACAAGCTTTTTCTGGGCTCTTTGCATGTGCAGTGAGCGTTTGGAGTGTTGGTAAGAACAGCCGCTCGCGGTTTCGTGCGTAATTCCCCCCCTCTCCCTAAAAAAAAAAACAAAAAGTAGGCGATGGAGGCTCTGCGCAATTCCTGCGCCGTGCGCGCCTCGTTAATGTGGCTGTACTTGTGTGGCTTTATGTTCGTGAAAATGAGGGATCACCACACTCCTGGAATAGTGGGATTACTTTCATGAAATCACTTAAGCAAAGTGGGGATTTTTTTTTCTTTGTGGGGCTGACAGGAAGCGAAGAGGAGCTGCTGCGGAGTGGCACCCACACTGGAAATGACGGATTATCAACAAAGGTAAGGGCACCATGTTTCTGATATTCCTGCTGGTGCTGCTGCTGCTGCTGCTTCACTGTCACTGCAGGCCTGATGTTTACAAAGCTGGAAACGGGGAGATCTGTCTTTAAGAAAGGGAAATTACCCTCTCCAAAGCATTTTATTATTCCGCTTGCGCTGTTTGTGCTATTCACAACCAGTTGCTGCACTCTCTGTTTAACCCCTGAGGTGCTGCAATTCCTTCACACGCCAAATATTTTCCCTAAAATGGTGAAAAAAGACTCTTTTGCCGAGTCTGAGGCCTGCTGGCGACTGGTGTTGTATAACCAGGTGGCTTCAGGCCAGGCAAGCTTGACTTTGATGATGATGATGGTGATGGTAAAGGGCCTGTGCTACAGCTGAGTCATGTTTTTCTTGGGGGTAAAAAACAAAAAGATCTCCGGCTACACGTTTTTCACTCTGCTGATTGATTTATTCGGATTATTGTAATTCTTTTTTGTGCTTTTATTCTGAAGAAATCGATTTATGCTGATATTGCGCACCGTGTCCTAGTTGTATCTTTTCGCCTTTCTGCTTTTCCCCCCTCACATTTTTGATGTAGCTTTAAACAAATATTCGCTCTGATGCATCCTCGTCCTGATTTTGCACAAAACGCGGAGTCAATAATCACCGCTCTTCTCTTTTATCGATTTATTTTCTATTTCCGGCGCCTCTGCAGGGTGTTCTGCGTCCTTTTTGATGCTGGGAGTTTATGGCTGAGGCCATAACGTGACGGGAAAACACGGGATTGCCTCTTTGTTAGTCAGTGTTTCTCCAAATGTCCAGCAGCTGTCCAGCACCGGGCTGCAGGGACTGCGGCCTGGCGGAGAGGCGCCAATCCAGCTAAAGATTAAGATTTGATTTCATCTCAATTCTGATCGAAATATTAAAATATAAAATGTTTTCAAAGCAGACATGACGCAAACAGAAAATCTGTGGACCAAGGGCGCAAAATCAAAGACAAGAGGCGGATTATTCATTCCTGATTATTATTATTTTCCCTCCGTCTATGAAGCTCTTATACAATTTATGTGTTTTATACTCACGTTAGAATACTTTTAAAACTGCTTTTTTTCTGGGTTTTATTCAGAGTTATTGGCTTTTTTTTTTTAAAGGGAAACTAACTGAACAGAAGGAAATAGAATAATTTATTATAAATGCATTTTCCTTCCTTTTTGAACGAAATTCTGCAAACTTTACATTTCGAAAAGCGACTTAGCTTCAGAATGGAAGCAAAATTTGTATTTTATTAATTATAACAATCAATCAATACGAGTTAAATGATGGACAGAGAAGAAAAACACAGAAGACTAATAACAGTCGCCTTAATTTCCCTCCTCGTTTGCTCTTAAATACAAATTAGTTCATGGGTGAAAACAAAGAAACGAAAAGCAGGCTCCAGGCACCTGAGACGTCTTTCAACCCTTCATACTTACCAGTTTTTTTTTCTAAGTGTGAAATTGTTGTCCACTTCATCATGGTGTGTTAACGTGATGATGATGATGATGATTATGATGATCCTGAGTGCCGGCGCGTGTCCTCCCCGCTGCTCTCTGCACGTCTTCGTGGACTTCAGTCAGTCAGGGTTGAATCAGGATGAGGTCTCACCTTCGAAGAGTGAAATATATGCATCACTGACGCAGGTTTCTTGCGTCCATGTGGATCAGTTGGTGCTCGTTTTAAAGGGTTTACTGGCAGAAGAGTTTTATTCCAGACTTTGTTGGCTTTAGTGAATTATTAAAGGAGATGGAAGTGAAGGTTAGAGGCTGAGCGAGACTCAGGCTGTGCGTAAATGTTTTGCTTTTTTGCACCGTGTGTTTGTGTGTGACAGAGTGTGGGAGAGAGGGGGCTGGATTGCATGAAACAGGGGTTATATTTAGGCTTTAAAAAAAGTATAAATATATTTCTATGAGTCTTAGCGTCTGTGTGAGCGTGTGCGCGAGCGACAAGCTCGAGCGCTTCATTTCGATTCACCGGGGACTCCTGCGCGCAACAAGAGCCCCCCATGGGTGCAATAGTGCAAGCACAGACGGCGGTGATTGGCCAGAGGTTGATCAGATGGTACACTTCCCCTCTGTATTCAGTGGCACCTCACAACCCCCCCTTTCAGCAAAAACCAAATCTCCGATAAAGTAATGGCAAAACCACTTGGACTATAAAAGACAACAAATCATATTCCTCCGGAGTATATACACCCCGTTGTCCACCCAATGAGTTCCTATTTTGTTAACTCAACTTTTCCCGTGTCTCTGCCGGGAGGACAGGACTCTCTCCTGGGTCAGATACCGCTTTATTCCTCGGGATACACCGATCCGTTAAGACACTACTCCAACGCGGCCACATATGGAGCAGCCAACATGCAGGAGAAGGTTTACCCGGCGTCTTACTACCAGCAGACGGGCGCAGCGGCCGCGGCCATCTACGGCCGGGCCGGCGGCGGAGCGCCCTGCGACTACAATCCGGTCGGGACTTTCTACAAGGACGCGGAGGGCTCGTGCGCTTTCTCGAGCCGCGAGGACCAGCCGCTGTTTGTCACTCAGGAGCATCAGCAGCGCAAAGCGGAGTGCCCGGAGCAAGCTGTCAGCATGAGCAGCAGCATCGACGACAAGTCGTCCACGCTGATCTACCCGTGGATGCAGAGGATGAACGCCTGCTCCGCCGGTGAGTACTCACGGCCGTTAGAAGAGGCTACCTGCCAGGTGTGGAAAGCCTTTCAGATCATTGCGAGCAGCACAGCGCGCGGAGACAGAGCCGAGCGGGAAGTTTGTGTTTTTGGCGATTGCACACGGAGATTCGTGCGCCTTCGGGGCTTTTGGCTACTACTACATCATCAGCACAACACAGGCACGGGCTGCATACTCGCGCGCACACACACACATTCACTACATTGCGCGCACGCACACGCACGAACTCAGTGGGCCTACACCACCCGAGCTTCAACCCAAGAGCTCCCAGCTCGCGTCACATGGCCCCTTTTTGGATTTTTTAACGCGCCTTTTGGCTAAAAAACTTAATTTAACGTCCCAAACACGAACAAAAAAATATGAATTTCACTGCAAATTAAAGGAGAAAACAAGCCTGCCTCTGACTGCACGTGCACAATGCGTGCTTTAGATGACACAAGAGAGCCAGTGCATCATTTATTACACAGAGACTGCGCTGTACTAATGACACTTTTCTGAAAGGCTTACTGTAACAGGCGCCATGTGGGAAGTTTAAGAGATATAATGGGACTACTATCGTAATATCACATATATATGTGAACATTTTTTTTAAACAAGATAAATCTGCACCTACAGAAAGGAGAAAATATAAAATAAAAACATACATTTTGATTTTTTTCGGACTTTTGCGCAGAACGGTTTTATTTTGTTTATTTGTATTTACTTAATTATTTAATTTGGATGCATCACTGCACACAGTGAGTGCGTTTTCCTCCCACACTTAACATTTAATTATTAACACATGACTTCATTTTCATTGCAGGCCCGTTTGGCAGCAGCGGCCGCAGGGGCCGACAGACCTACACCCGCTACCAGACTCTGGAGCTGGAGAAGGAGTTCCACTTTAACCGCTACCTGACCAGGAGGCGCCGGATAGAGATCTCCCACGCCCTGTGCCTGACGGAGAGACAGATCAAAATCTGGTTTCAGAACCGCAGGATGAAGTGGAAAAAGGAGAACAAACTCCTCAACCCCTCAAAGACGCCCGAGGAGGAGGAACAGGCGGAGAAAAAGAGCTAAAAGGACACTTAAAATAAAATAAAATAAAATAAAAGGCATGTGTGTGTGTATGTGCACACTCCTGACATAAAAAAACAATGTATTATTCCTTTGTAGATACAAAGTGCTGCCAAATCACATGTTAGAGACGTGTAGAGTTTATTCCAGTATCTGCACAGTGACTGTGTCCGCATTAGGTTAAAAATCAGAAACCAGGTCCTCCTCTGTTTGTCCTGTGTGTGCTCGTGCGTTTATTTAGGGGACTATGCAAAAAAAAACAAAAAAAACAAAACCCCAAAAACAAATAAAATCAAATAATAATAAAAAAAATCCGCCAAAATGTAAATAATTTTTAGTGTTTGGTTCATGTTGTTACCTCATGATCGTGTAGGCCTACTGAGTTCCTTTCTTTGTTTTAATGTTGATTTTATTTTGACATTAAAAGAGGAGTTTTCGTCCTTTTAACTGTACATCCTGTGGCTGTGGTCGCTCTGTGATAGTCTGTAGGCTTGTTTTGTGCCATTAAAAAAGAAGAAAAGAAAGAAATTTGTACAGATGTTACATGTTATTTATTGTTGTCTTCGATGCACATCTGGATATTGTGTGCAATATTTTGTTTAGGAAATTGTACATAGAAATAAAGGCTTTTTGATGTATATTGGAAATTCTGGTTGTCTATTATTATTATTTGTACGAATATTATCAGCAGTAGCGGTGCCATTAGTAGTTTTAGTAGTAATGGTAGTGGCTCAGCGTCTGCTCAGCTTCTTAAGCCACAATAAAATCATATAATATGGCGTAAAAGTGAAAATTTCCCCCTTTTTTGGATACTTTTGGGTAAAGTGCGCGAGTTTGGCTGAGAGCTCGCTGTTTTGTGCTACCTGAGCCTTTTGTGGCCTGCGTTATGAGTGTTACATAAATGATGGATGACTCCGGGGGCCCTGACAGCGAGTCCCGGCGGGGTGCTACCGCAGCTGTCCGGAAGATGGCGCTCTCTGCCTGCGCGGCTCTCGGGGCGCAGCGGGGAGGCACCATTGACTGGAGCCCTAACGACCATTATTTCGTCATCATTTGTAACCATGGAGCATGAATTACCTCTTGAAGTCATCAGTGAGGATTTACGACTGGTCAACAAAGGCACGTGATTCCCGAACGCTCTCCCATATTTGGCCGCATACCTGGCAAAGTACAGTAGGGCTTCATTGCTTATAATTCATGATTGCATCCATAAATCGTGCAAGCACACAGGATTATAGCGACAAAGATCTACAAATCGAGGCTTTAAAAATCCAAGCAAATGAGCTCTTACTTTGTAAACTCGTTCTCAGGGCGCTATCCAAATGGCTCCGACTATCAGTTACTAAATTATGGGACTAACGGCGCTGTGAGCGGCTCCTTCAGAGACCCTGGCACCATGCACTCCGGGTCTTTCGGCTACAACTACAATGGCATGGACCTAACCGTGAACCGCACCAACACCGGCGGCCACTTCGGGGCTGTGAGGGAGGATGCCCGGGGATTTGGGGCGGACGCCCGCTACAGACAGACGCCCAACTGCTCGCTGTCGTCTCCAGACCCGGTGCAGCCGCCGCCGCCGTCGTGCGCCACAGCCAGCCGGGAGCAGCTGGAACTAAAAAGCCCCTCTCCTCCCTCTGACCGGAGCGCGACCTCGGGCGGCAGCAGCCTCAACAAAAGCAACAGCGCTCATTTCACGGAGATAGAGGACGCCACGGTCGCATCCGAGAGCGAGGAGGGCGCGCATAGCAGCGGCGGCGGAGGCGGCGGAGGCTCCTCCGGCACGGCACCGCGGGCGCAGCAGCAGCAGCAGCAGCAGCACCAGGAGCCCAACGCCACCTCCTCCACTCCCACAGCAAACGACTGCCAAACGCCACAAATATTCCCGTGGATGCGGAAGCTGCACATAAGCCATGGTAGATTTCCACCTCTCTTAATATTTAGTTTTGAAGGCTGTCACGCTGACGGTGTGCCATAAATCTGTCAGGTGTTGCATGAGTGCGCAGGCTGGCGTGGAAGGAAGAATTTAGAGGTAGAATCAGTAAGAGAAAAAAAAAATCTTTGTGGGGTTGTTTGCTTTAAATGCCGCTGGAGCCCGGAGGAGGTGTGGGGTGTAGTGAGCTGTGCTGGCCCAGAGCTGCAGAGGGAAGGCTGATTGTTGTGTTGTGTTATGTGTCGTGTTGGTTGCATGCTTCCACCCATTTCATGCTGTGTGACCCCCCCTCTCCGTCCATTAAATCACAGCGAAAAGCCCCCCCACATTAAAAAAAAGGGAGAAAAGACAGAAAAGAAAGTGTAGTTGTTGGTGTGCAGTGCGGTTGCTAATTTTCTGGATTTTCTGTAAAATTGTAGATATGACTGGACCTGATGGGAAAAGGGCCCGAACTGCGTACACCCGCTACCAGACGCTAGAGCTGGAGAAAGAGTTTCACTTCAATAGGTACCTAACCAGACGGCGGAGGATAGAGATAGCCCACGCCCTGTGTCTTTCCGAAAGACAGATCAAAATCTGGTTTCAGAACCGCAGGATGAAGTGGAAGAAGGACAATAAACTGAAAAGCATGAGCCTCGTAACGGGAGGGAGCGCCTTCCACAACTGAATAACTTTTTGGTGGAGTTAAAAAAAAACACAGAAAGAAAGAAAAAAAGAAAAACATAATAAGTTAAAAAAAAAAAAAGAGAACCCATGAGTACTGTAAAGCTATTTAAAGCGCAGCACCTTCCAGCATGCCATTGTGATAGAAAAAGAAGTATTCTGTGGTCTTAAAATGCCATTTTTAGTTCACTGTTGTTGTAGCTTAGATGTGGAAAATAAGATGTAAATATCGCAGGGCTGGGGAGTTATCTGTCCATCTCTCCTCTCTCTTTCTGTCTCTTTCTGTCTTTCTCTTGAAGGTGTTTCAACTTGAGCTCTTTATTGTAACTTCTCCGCGGTCTAACAGGAGTAAATTCATTGTACAGTAAAAACAAAACAAAACACACGTTTAAAAAAAGGAAAAGAAAAGAAGAAGTTTCCAAACCACATGCTGCTCTTCATTGAATGTAATGTATTCCGGGGGCCATTCAAAGCGCTTTAGTGTAACTTTTACTGCTATTTTTGATGGTTAACTTGTGGCCAAGATCCATAAACTTTCAAGCCAATGTGTAGCTCTAGGATATTTTGTGCATCTGTTATTATTATTATTATTATTATTATAATTATTATTATTATTACCATTGTTTAGGACTAATTATGAGCAATGCAAATGTATTCAACCTGTCAATGTGATAAATTTTTAGTGCAAAGGGTTATTCTGTGGATAGGCAGTGATGTAAGCTTTTTTCTCCAATAAGCTTTTTGTATTTGTAAGTGAACTCATAGCGCTTGAAAATAAAGTTTCTCTCAATTGCTTTGAACGTGTCTCGACTGTCTCATCGATTAGAATAAAAACAGATTAGGTTTTTCTTTTTAAAAAAAAGGCAGGCCATATTTAAGTGGAGATGCGCAACTTTTTCTGTGTGCGTGCGTGTGTATGTGAGTGTGTGTGTGGCTGCTTTTCACCCGCATTTAACTTATTAATGATTAACCTGAAGTATTTGTTAAAATGTCCCACACACAAACAAGATTTCGGGTCAATTTTTGACGCATTGTTTTTGGCGCAGACACAGTGAAAAAGAAGACTTTTTAAACACTTACCTCTCTGCAGCGAGATGTTTGCCATGTGGGAAAATATGTTGCTGATAAAATCCACCTTTAAAAAAAAAGAGGGGGTAAAGCTTTGGCTTTACAGGTATATAGGCAAGGCTGAAGTTGGTAAAAATCCCCCTTACCAAAGATTGTATAGGCCTATATTACTTACAGACTGTGAAAAGTCACGTGAGGTCCATAAAGTTGGTTTTATGGTTTTGGGGAGTAGACAATGTACTATATAATTCACAACCTTGAATGAAAGTGACGGCTTAACTGCGTGGATGGGACTGCAAAGGCTGGACTGGGGAAGGAAGTGGTGTCCACTCATGTTTAGTTAGTTTAAGCTGCTGCGCGAAAACTTCCAATAACTGTTACGCATTAAAAGAGTGTGGCTGCTAAAATGTTATTTTAAAAACAGTCTAAATATTAAGATTTAATTGCGCAAATTTTAGTTCTGATTTTGAGCCACAGAGCCACATTATTTGTCACTTTTATCATGAAAATCCTAAACGTTTTGCTGTTCGAACATCCTCATTTAGAGGCCCCTGTTTCTGCTCAGCGTGGACACATACTGGCCGATTTTCATACTTAAAAGAAAGTAATCCAAAGTTTCTTTTTCAAACACAAGCTGATTTTTAGGAGGGAAAATAAAATCTCTTGAAGGCTAATGAGAAGCTTTATAGAGCTGCCATGCAAAAACGAACTTGAGCGAGGTCCTGGAGTGATTTATCCGAATCTGTCAAGTCACCGAGCGGCCAAAGGTGAAGTCTCGGACAACTCTGAGCTGGACACAGGCTTCACTGACTTTACATAAAGAAAAGCCAGGCTATGTGGGTCCTGGAGTGCATTGTCTAGCGGCCACTAATAAAACATAATGATATTATGTGCAGGAAAGCAAAAGACTGCAAGAGACTTCTGCAATATTTCCAAAAGTATTTCCAAACTAATTTCAGGTTTAAGAAAAAAAAAGAGTAAAAAAGTAGTGGTGGGCTATATGGGTCCCAGACATTTTCCACATATTCATAACTATTAAGTGGCAATTTAGCCAGCGTAATGAGTATTGCATATTGATAGGGGTAATCTGTACCCGGATCTCATGCATAATTCATGGCGGCGGGGATCATCGCTGGGTCAGGAGACGGTAGAGACTGCAGCACGCAGATGCGTCAGGAGGAAGACTTTGCACTGTCACCACCGAGGCTCAGGAGCGCAATAACACGGTGCTTTTGCACAGGAGAGAAGAGGCTTCAATGCTTATATTTCTCATATTTTTCACAGTTTATAATCAGGGTTTCAATCACTCCAAAGCAGCTGCGTAAAATTAACAGAATTCAGCTCCACTTTGCGCTTTTGTTTGCGAGAAAACTGAGTTTAAAAAATGTGGCGATGCACGCTGAGTTATATATCTCCTGTATACATTTACAGAATTTAGAATTTAGCACAAATATTGAAGTCTTAGTTTCAAAATCAGCGAATAGAAATATATATATACATATAATGTTGTATACCTAATAATAGAGAGCGTAAACATAAGGAGTTTGTATTTATTTGCACATAAATGTTAAAATCAGCCAGTCACTGTGAACGACTTTAATCAAAATCATAAAATGCATGAAACCACCTTGAACATTTTTGTTTGTATGGGTGCTCAACATCTGGAAGGCTGTGTGTGACTTCACAGCTGCTGCGGTTTGTTTGTTTGTGTCCGTGAGGTCTCTGTAATGAGGCGGCTGTGCCAGCAGAGGGCGCCTCAGACCGAGCAGGCTGATGATGGATGAGGTTTCTTTCTGGGGTTTTTGCCTCCAGCTCGAGCTCTTATCATCGGGGGCATGTAAGTTACAGAGAAGAACAGAGAAAAAGACGAGCTTTGTTGATCTGTTATTTCTTTCGGTTTGATCAGGTCGAGTGGAGGGAAACACATTTAATCCTGCGCGCTCTGGGAGTGAAGCTGCTTTTTGATTTAAAAATAAAAATAATAATAATAATAAAAGGTTGGGTTCATTTTTCTTTACGTTAGCTGGAGAGGCAATAATCAGACTGACTTCATGTACTTTGTACTAGAGTATTTCTACTTTGTGTTATGCTCTAATCTGTATTCCATGTTATTCCAAAGGTATTGAGGCCTTTTTTACTGCACCATTTTTATCTGTATTTAAGATCCCAAACATTTTATAAAGTTTTATAAGGTGTTTTAAAAATTACTTTCTTAATGTGAAACTTCTCCTTTGTTTTTAGTTTAAATAACTTTTTAAAGCTCAAACCTGTTAAATTATTTTACATTTTACAGCAAAATAAGAAAAAAAAGCTTCTTTTTCTTTCTTTTTCTGCCGTTAATAACCCCATGGCCTCTCATGCTTATCTTATGACCCCTCTGAGGTCACACAATAACCTTCAATTAGGAAACACTGCCCTAAGCCAGCTGTGTGTCATGTAGTTACACATTTTAAGATGCTTTAATGCCAGCTGATGACCTTGCAGGATTTCTAGTGGTGAGTTCAAACTTCTAATGGAGGACTTTTTGTAATCTTTTGGTATTTACTCTGATTTGAGTGTCTGAGTTTCTCAAAGAGGAATCTGTAGCCTCTGACGGTGAAGTGCATTCAGTCATATCACTGTTATAAATGCTCACAATATTTAAGTCTTACTTCTTATTAGAGAAAGACAGCCATGAGGTCACTGCAGCTGTAAAACATTTGCCCAAACTCAAACCTCTGTGGGCATATTTTACAAAAATGTTTAGAGTTGGTGGCTTTCTAGCTAATAGTTAATAAATCATTAAGTTACTCTTATAGATTTATTATAAACCATAAATAATAACGTTTGGGTGTTAGGGCTGTAGAAGCTTCTTCGGGCTGGTTATAAGAACTGAGTGGATATTTTTTAGAAACTCCCTGCAGATGGTACGGACACAACATCCATTTAGTAACAACTTGTTAGCGTGTATAACTGTAGACCTACCATCAGAACCCATTTAATAATAACTCATTAACATTTATATCTCCAGACCTGATTCATCAAATCCTTTATTATTTGCACATTTCCATCTATAGTTTTTGGCAGTTAAACACATTTATTAATGAGTAAAGAAACCCTTATAACTCCAGGTGCTGTAGTCAATACTCCTTATTAACTTATATAATCACAAATACATTTAAAAAATTACTTTTTTTTAGTGATTTACCTCCTTTTTTAATGACTTATTACTTAGTACTGTTACTTTGAAACATCAATAAGTGCAGATTTGGTCACTTGGTGATCTGAGCAGGTTATCAAAACACCATAACAATGACTTATTCACATCCATGACTGCATGTGTTTGCTTTCAATGAATCTTAATAACCTTTTTATGTTTATAACTGGATACCTGATGTAATAAACCCCTAAGTGTTTGCATATTTCCATTTATAATCACATTCTTTGTGGTTTAACACCTTTATTAATGACACATAAACACTTATAACTGCAGGTATTGTGGTTAATGCTCCTTACTAATGACATTGTTGTTACTTTACTCCTTTAAAAAACGTATTAAGGTGTATACCTGCAGATTTTTTAACTAAAAGTATTTTAATAATGTAGTAACATAAAGTGTTGTTATGTCCAACCTTCTTCTAACGATAGCGTTCATCATTTAAAAGCTCAAACTTCTGTCTAATTTATATATATCCTCAGAACGGGTTATTATGAGCCCATATTAATGACTTATTAACTTTTATATCTGTTTTTAATGACTCGTTGAGTGTGTAACGTGTTGTATCATACCACTTGTCTCAATATTCTTATTATTGCAATTTTTATTATTTAAAAAAAATTGAAAACATCTTATTCATGTCTTAATAACAGCTGCTGGTTTTGCATTCAGCAAATTCTAATAACCTTTTTTAAAACTGGAAAGCTGAGACATTAAACCCCTTATTAATTTCTCATTTGCATTTATAATTCAATTCTTGGAAATTAACCTACCCCATCAACGAGATATAAACAGTTACAACTTCAGATTTTCATACAGTAATAACTTATTGGCATTAATAGCAATAAACTTTATTTTCAAACTTTATATTAAAACTAATCTCATCTATAAATGAATTTATAAGTTCTGAACTAAAGACTTGTTTTTGTGCATAAATTCCAGCAACATGCGTTGACCTTTATAAATCTACAAACATGTTGATGTTGTTGTTGTTGTTGTTTTTAAAAAAATAAATAAATAATAATAATGACATATCTGGCTGTCAGCTGAATGACTTGTTGATAATTAAATCTTTATCAGTAAGTCAGTAACATTAATAATTGCAGACTGCATGTATTACATTTCCTGTAATTGAAGACTGTGGTTTAAACACTTCCAGTATTACATATAACTAAATATTTTATAAATGAAGCCTTTTATCAATAGCTTGTTAACCAAATTTTCATCTTTATCTAATTAACCTGCAATTAATTGTACAGTAGTTTTTTTTATTGCAACCTTTTATTAATACGTTACTAATATTAAAAACTGCAGACTGCATGTATTAATCCTCTTTATTTGTGACTTATTAACATTTAACATGCTGCTCCATGTCTGAAACATTTGATAAATTACTTGTTAATGACTTATTAAAATCTATGAAGTATTTAATGTGGCTTTAATAGCCTGTTACATACATGACATACATAGATTTCCAGCATGCGATAGGGATAAACATCATAGACCCAGGGGTTTTTTCACAATCTGGCTTTTTTTTTTCTTATTGATGACTTAAACAGGTCAATAATATTTATTAATCACTAATGAAGCCTTTAGTATAACTTATGAAGGGTTTTTTTTAATTAAAAATTGCTGAATGTCCAGAAATATCCAGTGTCACGGTTCACAAAGTGAAAAGATCATGTTTAGATCTGATTTTTAAATTAGCTGACTTCATTCTTCCAGGCTTTTGTCCAAACGCCCGCAGAGACGGAGGATCTGTCACCTATATCCACCCTGTAGATCCGAATTTGTGTAAATACAGCAGCAGCCACAAATTCGCATCTTGGGGAGTATGTAGATGATGACACATCACCTAGAAGGGAAGAAAAACATTCGTCTAGAAGACAAGAAAATTCCTTTCTGTTTGTGTATCAGTGCAACATGAGCGCTACATTTGATATTTCGTGCTGGTGTGTGTGATTTTTTTTTTCTTTAGAGCTGCAGGCCTTCTGCTCAGTTTGGCTGGCTGTTTTCTCTCCTCTTTCCTCCCTTTTAGCGCCTCATTGTTGGGGAGGGTGGAGGGTAAAGAATATGACATCTGGGAAAGTTGCCGGACGAGCCTTGAATGTGGGCATTGTTCCGCACATCATTTGTCACGTCTCCTTTTCACTGCCACTGTCCGTATAGTCAAGGAGGAGTTGTAGTTTGCAGCCAGGGGGAAATGTGAGGAGGAGGACCTCAAACAAACATTTCCAACGGACCTGACTGGATGGAGAAGCCGGCCTGGTGAGGAAAAGCATGAGGCACCGGAGAAGGAAAAAAGTAAGTTCACCAAAGTTGGATTTTACGCACTCGCAGTGTGAGTTTGATTAAAGTTTTCGGGAGTAACGCGGTTATATTTAGCATTTCTAAGCAGCAAAGGCGACAAATGAATCAAAGGCGAAGACAGGAGGAGCTTTATTAATGCACATTATTTTTAAAAATCCTCCCGTAAAGACACATTATATATTGCGTAACATCTGTTCAGCCTGCGCTGTGCAGCTGTTGACAATTACCCAAACAAACACTTATACATATATATCTGCTGTTTGTTTACTGCTTATAGATGCCAAACAACATTTTTAAATCACGGTTATTTATGAGTATTTGTTTGGTTATCGACTCGCCCGTGTTGCCTGCGTGGGGAATCAAGCCTCTGCCACCGCCGATTCAAGAGAATTAATTCGGGGCAATAAATCCCCTCCTCTGCGCACACGTGGTTCCTGCAGCTAATTGACAGGAGCGGTTGCAGTGCGCTGCATTTGTCAGCAGGCCTGCAGACTGAGTGGAGGGCGGCTGGAGGTGGAGGTGGTGGGGGTATGTGGAGGGTGTGTGTTTGTGTGTGTCCATCAAACACCAGACAGAAGAAGAAGAAGAGAGAGAAGACGATGAGGAAGATCGCGAGTGATGGGCGTAAAGTGCAGCTCGGGGATGTTGTCATACATGAGTGATAACGACATTCCACGAGGATCAAACCTATTTGTATTTATATTTATTGTGCATGCGTTATTCAGTGGAAACTGACTTATCAGGTCAGTCCATCTGCACCTCCACCCCCATCACACACACACACACACACACACACACACACACACACACACACACACACACACACACACACACACACACACACACACACACACAGCCTCCACGTCTCATATATCAGAGGGCAGTTTTTGTCTAAACAGCGCACTTATTGCTGATTTTTCTTTGTGTGTTTATGGCGCTTTTTATAGGCTCTCAGGAGGATTTATGTTTATATGTGCACCTGTGTGCACCTGCAGTGCTTTACTCAAGTATTTCTGTCTACTTTCACTACATTTCAAAGGCAAATATTTGCTATTGTTTCTCTGATAACTTTGCAGAATAACAATAATTGTGTTAATGCATCCTATTAACAGAATAAAAAACTTTTTTATTGTGCTATAACCATATGTGTAACATTAAACTAATGCTTGCACGTTAATGCACCATCAGTTATAATCCGGTATTTTTTCTTCCTATGCCATCAGAATGATTTTTGTCTTTGAAATTCTGTTTGATAATGAGACGATAGTTCTAACAGACATAATCTTTTCTTTCTCAAAGGCACACATTAGGGTTAGACCTTACTTTGGGCACCTTTGAGGGTAATACTTTGCACTTTAGCACAAAGGGGTTAAGCAGGGTAGCTGCATGCTAGTTGTTAAGCAGTTATGGCTGAGGACTAAATCTCAGAAATTCAGTGCCACACAAATTGCAGCTTCGACTGATGGGAATGTCTTAGCACAAAGGCAGCTTGTAGTTGAACCTTCCAGGGCTATAAGCTACATCTGGTCGGATCCATCAGCATACATGGAGAGCTGTACAGCTGTTCAAGCAGACGGCACTCGGCAGACTTTCAGCGCTGACCAAAGCCACAAAAAACAAAAACAAAAGAAAAAACCTACATGTGGGGCACAGAGAATGTTTTGCAAGACTGAAATTTTGATAACTAACTTATTATCAAAATTTCAGCCGGGATAGGCTCAAGACCCTGAATTGGAGAAGCAGGCGAAAATTCAACTTAAACAAAATAAACCAAAACTAATCAGGTTAAAGATATGGAGCTGATAGTGTGAAGGGCAAGTGTGATATTTCATTCAAGTGCATTTAATCATCTGTGACTCTCAGCATGCATGGATCAACACATTTCCTGGTAAACTAGAGCCAATCAAAATGTGGAAAATGGTGGTGGTGGTGGTGAGGGGGGTGGTGGTGGGTCATCTCTTCTGCAGGTCTGCATGTTTTTTAACATTTTGGAGCAAACACAACACGTCACGCTTTTTTCTCCGTCTGCTAAATTCCACTTTTAACGTTTATTTTAATTCAGTCTTTGTTTAATCAGTAAAATGCGACTCGTGGAGCATAAATCTGGTTTCTCAGAGCGCTCTGGCCAAATATAGGAAGCAGTTTAATCAATTGCACAAAATAACTGCACCAGTGTGCGTGAGGTAAATCAGACCTTTTGGACAGAAGGCCCACGGCTTCCATGAGACATTTTTGTGGCACGCATCAAAGATCAAAGACGTCCATTTGCATTAATTAACGCCACTGAGTTAAATATTACCCTCAAGAGCCAATCAAAGAGATCGAGCAAAACGTGAAGACGAGAGATCAAAGCACCACCAATCGATCCGCTGCAGCGGTCACCAAAAACCAAAGCCAGCACAAGCCAGGCCTCGTTACAAGATTTTCTTTTCTTTTTCTAATGGATGCTGCTGTGCTGACCGCGGTCTGTCTCCACTTTGGTGCTTTGAAATGAACCTCTCTGATCTCTCTTTTAAATTAAGGAAGAAAGGATCCATTACGCAAAGAATGCATTTGGTATAAAGACTAAACACTGATAGCTTTCTTTGGCTGAGTAATTTACGGCATCTCTGGCATCATTCCTGAACTGGATGTCTGAATTTATTGTTACAGCAGCTGGACGACTTCCCAGGATTGTTTAAACAAGACGTGGCTGCCTGTGTGTTCATAGAAGTGTGATTTCTCTGCGCCCCGAAAGCTTCGCGGTGGAATTAAAAACTGGTAGCCTTTGGGTGTTTTTAATGCATGACAGTAGTGGTGGTGGAAGAGGTGGGAAGCATCTCCTTAACAGGCCATTTTCTTTATCTAAATCTACTTCAAATCGACTTCAGTGCCAAAAATATTTCAGCTCCCCCTGCCCTCTGCTGAGCCAACTTAATGTTTCTGGGTTTTCATTCTGCTCTAATTGCCGCAGAAACGTAGAGGAAGTCAATTTGCCATATAGAAAGACGTAAAAATCCCCTTTCTTATCTTTATCGCAGGCCTATTACCATACATGAAACTGAGCCTGCACGATCAGCAGAAAGGCTTCCTTTTTACGCGCACACACAGACACACACACATCCACACACACACACACGCCGATCCTGTGTGCAGAAATGCAACGCAGGGCGGTCTGCAGCTGCAGAAACACTGTCCACTCCTTCACCACTCAAAGCCACGTCGCGTGCACCTTAACGCACGAGAGCCGCGTGCTTCTGCTGGGATTATTCACTAATCCGGGAGGTTTTCCAAAGGTGAGAGGAGCCGGTGTGTTTTGTTTGCGTGCAGGATTGTTTCAGCAGCGGAATGAATGTAGGTTGTGAAGGTAAGGCAGCCGAGCTGTTGTACCGCGGACTGGGTTATGTGTCTTTATGATTTACGAGCCCGACTCCAGCCGCGGTTCAACCAGAGTTCATAAAGCTGCATGCCTCCAGTCTTATTCTCCCTCTCTCCCTTGCTCACTCCCTCTCCTCGTCCTTAAAACTGCGCCTTTAATAATTTCATTCTCTTTAATTTTGGAAGAAAAGTGAATTAAATTTAATTGCCCGAGAAGATGCGCACAAAACAGCCGCGGCGCACAAAGCACTTTTCTTTTATTTTGCGTTTAATTGATGGATTTTTCTTAGCAAACTGTGATGTAACGTTTAATTTTTTCCCCCTTAAAAAATGCCCAACGCAGGGCTATCCATTAACTGAACAAAGGCTGCTATTTATTAGCAGTCATACAGGCCTAATTTAATTTCCCGCAGCACCACTGAAAGCATGAATAAAAACACTGTTATTTGCTATATTTGTATTTAATGTATGGTTTTATATTTTAGCTATTTATATCTGTCAATTAGTATTATTTTTTTTCTCTTGCCCTGAATCTGAATCAAACAAAAGACTGCCTCCAATAAAGCTGCCCCTTTAATACTCTGCAATCCTTATATATTGCTTATGCTACTTACATAATTAAATGACAATAAAAGGAATTTGTAGGCCACTGAGGTCCATATTAATTGCAAAGGGTGAACAAGAGGATAATAATTGAATTTCTGCAGAGATTTTACAGGATTATCCTCCTCTTGGTGTGTTTTTTTTCTTTCTTTCTCCAGCACACTCTTCATTCTGCGTCGCCTCTCTGGCTTGGAGAGGCTTGCTATTCATGTCAGCATACTATTGAGTTGATAAGATGGATCATTTAGTCTCCTCCCTGATTCTGTCTCCGTCTTTTTTCTTTTTTTGCTGGATCGTCTCAGGCCAAGAAGCCCTCTGTGGAAACCTGCCATGTGACATTTGGCTGCCAGCGCTTCGCCACAAGGTCAAAAAGGGAGGGGAGGAGAGGAGGGGGAGGAGGAGACCCTGTGCACGTTTAATGGAAATGCAGAAAACCAGCAGCGCTTCACACAGCATCCACCATCATCACCATCACCACCGTGACCTCTTCAGCGAGTCTCCGGATGGTGTGAGCGGCTTTGAGTGTGCTCCTCAGCAGCAAGTGGAGGCGTCTGAGCATGGCACGTTTCCCCGGAGGTCAAAGCAGCAAAACCCAAAGTTTGCAATGAGCAGAAAGATTTTCCCCTGGATGAAAGAGTCCAGACACTCAAATCAGAAACCCGGGAGGAGAGTCGCAGGTCTGTATGACATAAACCAGCAGCAGCAGAGGATTTTAAATGAAGCCGTTTCCAATCATTTTCCCTTCAACGTAGCTCCTAATGTAGCGTATATTCCCTGCAGTTCAGCATTAAAGCTGCAATCAGGCATGCGAGGGGAAGGCCCTGGCTCAGGATTTAGGATGACATTTGTTTTAAGAATAAAACAGACCAAGCAATATAATTTAATTTCACATGTCATGTTTATTACATAGAAAAATATTCAGATTTAATCGATTTTGGGGGGACAGACGAAGCCGAGAGTAACAGGACACAGACAGAATGACTCATCAGCGCAGAAATGCTGCTTATTAAAACAGGAAACACACAGATATAGATGGCCCTCCTTCATTTAAACTCACGTTTTTATTCTTTGCAATTATCTTCCACTTTAAATACAGTTTCTCTGAACCTAAATCAGAGACTTTCATGATTTATGACAGAAAAAATATTTAAATAAAAGGCATAAGACAGTCAAATGTCCAGTATCAACTGACTTACCGAATTTCCCAGAGGAACCCACCCGAGGGATTAATAAAGTTTTATCTTATCTTATCTTATCTTACTTATTTGACATCAGACACACATAAACCAAACGAGAACGAGCCTGGACAGCACTTCTTCTTGTATATAAAAATGTATTTTTATATTTGGGTTTCATTTAGTAAATCATTAAACGCATAGAAATTGCCCCTCCCCCGCCACACACACACAAATAGTTAAAATCAACATCCTTGAAATGCGTAGACTTCTAACACAAACTCATCACCTGCATTTTAGCCTTGGAGCTTGCTGACTTTGCCCTTTAGCACATGCGTACTAACTTGCTCACAGAGCACCAGAGGCACCGCGAAGCTGTGGTAACGTTATGTGTCCTCTGCGCTGCTCCTTTATTCTGTTCTGCTGTTGATTTTATTTACTGATTAAACTTTAATTTGCTGTTTTTACTTTTGATCTTTTACTTTTTGCTTTTTTTTTATAATGGGGGGTGGGGGGGTCATAGCAGGAAGAGCAGGAATGAGACATAAGACTAAAACTAAAAGATGTGCAAACTTAAAGAGTTATTGAAGGGGAAGCTTCTAATTTGATCACGTTCCCGTGCACATTATTGTCTCTACAGACTGCCCCGTGAACGAGAAGAGTCCAAGCAGCGCGACCCCGGCCTCCAAGCGAACGCGCACCGCGTACACGAGCGCGCAACTGGTGGAGCTGGAGAAGGAGTTCCACTTCAGCCGCTACCTCTGCAGGCCGAGGCGCGTGGAGATGGCCGGCCTGCTCAACCTTCACGAGAGGCAGATCAAGATCTGGTTCCAGAACCGGAGGATGAAGCAGAAAAAGGACCAGCGAGGTCAGGGCCTCCCTCCAGCCATCACCACCTCCTCTTGCTCGCCCTCGTCCTCCCCCTCCGCCCCGGGAAGCCCCACTCTGTCGAGCCTGGGTTATGTCCATCTGGGAGGGGATTACCAACCGGCCTCCCCTCCGCTCAGGCCCCAGCTGCAGCAGGAGCAGCAGCCTGCGTACCCGGCAAACTACTCTAAATATCCAGTTTCAGGCTTCACGCATGGCCCGCAGTTTGATGTGCAGTACAGCACCCACACAAGCTCACACACACCAAACCCCAACCTGCGAGGAAACGACCTGAGCGGCTCGTATTTCTCACAGAGCTGCAGTCCTCAGGAAAGAATCATGCAAGCTCCCAAACTGACCCACCTGTAGCGCACGGTGTGGATTTATAAAGAAGCGCAATACTGATATATTTCCATGCATGCGTTATTTATTTATTTATTTGACTAATTAATCAGAATATTAGTCTCAAATGTTGTTGTTTTTTATCTGTATTTATAAATCATTTGCTGTGTGTTTTAAGTGCAAAGTTTCGGTTATTTTCTTTTCGACTTTAACTTTCGTTTAATAATTAAGACCTTAAATTAAAAAGGTTCACTGCTGTAATTTACCCAACATAATAATAATAATAATAATAATAATAATAATAATAATAATAATAATAATAATAATAATAATAATAATAATAATAATAATTTATTCCACCAGATTTGATCTCCAAAATAAAAGAGCCAAGCGCAAATTTCTCTCTTTTAATTAGAGCTTAGTTAGCGCCTGAGGTTTATAACCTTACATTAACTCTTATAAGAGGAGAGTGGAGCTTGTAGGCTTTGGAGGATTTTACCCTGTAAGTGTGAACAACTTTTAAGCAGAAAAAGAAAGACGCGGTGGAGAAAAAAAAGACTGTATATGGTTCTTAAACGTGTCTTTGTTCTTTTATGGGGGAAATGGGCCAAACAAGCTGTCAATCTTTTAAAAGGAGCCATGATGGATCACTGGAGTCACTGCAATGCCTTTCCCCCCTTGCCTGATTCGGTGTCTGTCTGCAGGGTTCACTCAGTCCGAACGTGTTTTAATAATAAGCCAGTTATTTAAGCAGCTACAAAAAGTTTATTTTCAGTATAGAAATTAGCTTCATTCATGTCATTTAGAACAGAGAATTAAACAAAGTGCATGAAAAACAAATGATATCACAATTAAAACAGCTGCAGGCCATAAATTAATAGAAAAGGTTATTTTATATTATTTGTTCAAGAGTAAAATAACTCGAAAAAAGTAACTTTTTTGTTATTATCATTTTTATTATCATTTTTTTCTCATATTCATTTATCATTTTTTCTTCCTGTAACACTGTGGCCTGAAAATGTGTCCTCCTGTTTGCCTTCCTATCAGATGGATGAGCGAGTTTGATTGAAGCATTTGTCATGTAAATGCGAGGCCGTTTGATGGACGAGTCTGCAGACTTGACAGAGTGCTGTAGGTCCCTTGCCATTGGCGTTTGGCGGGTCACATGGTGTGTCAGGAAGGTGATATGAGGGTGGAAGGCAGTTTTACAGCTTTGACATACTACCTAGAAGGTTAGGGCAAAGGGAGCACCGATTAATGACTGCACGGTCTTGATCAGTTCTGAACAAACGGCAGGCCCAGGTTCAGGATGAACTCATACTTAGATTACCCCGTATGCAACCGGGGAGCAAATATTTTCAGCGCAAAGGCCGGATACCACAACTTAAACCATGGATATACATCCTCCAACTCTTGCGCAACAAGTGATAGTTACGCACCGGACGGACGTGTAATGGTCGCAACTTCGGCGCCCCACCAGACTCCGAGCCTCCCTCTGCACCACCAGAACCACGTAGGCTTGGACATGCCGTTCGCGGGACCGGGCAACTCCGTGTATGGCTCACCTCTGGAGTACGGACATCACCAGTACGGCCTCGCCCCCGAGCAGGACCGGAGCTTTATCCATGCACAAGTCTCACCCCTCGCCACAAACATGGCTCCCTATACCGGGGACAGTTGTGGGCCTGGGGTTGCACCGGGAGGCCAGTATCTGCATTTTGGCAGCGGGGATCAGAGGCAGCAAGAATATTCAGAAAGTGTTTACGCAAGGTTACCGCCTCCATGTAAGGAAAGGGATTTGGAGCATGTAGAGGAAACTTCGAAAACTTTCGACTGGATGAAAGTGAAGAGGAATCCTCCCAAAACAGGTCTGTTATGAGGAAATCAGAGCTAAGAAATGCAGTTTAGAAACCAAACGGGATCTGTTTCCCGTGCGTAAAACCCCCATCCAGCTGATATAATTAGACCAAATTGTTTTAGATTGTCCTCAAATGATTTGGCAGCTAATATTTCACGCATTTCTTCTGTTCACGCTGACATTTTCATCGTCATTAAAGCCCACTCTTTAGCCCCACGACTTTCATTTTCCTCTATCATCCCATTCATCCATTTCTCTCCACAGCAGTCGTGTCGGAGTTCGGTGTTCCCGGCCAGCACAACGTGATCCGCACTAACTTCACCACCAAGCAGCTGACCGAGCTGGAGAAGGAATTCCACTTCAACAAATACCTATCGCGGGCAAGGCGGGTGGAGGTGGCGGCCAGCCTGGAGCTCAATGAGACGCAGGTGAAAATCTGGTTTCAGAACCGGAGGATGAAGCAGAAGAAACGGGAGAAACTGGGCTGTGTTTTAGTCAACACCCCGGCACCAACGGAGAAACTTTCCACCTCTGAAGCCTCCCCAAAGACACAAGAGAAAAACTAAACAGTGACTACAAATATAACTGGAGGCCCGAGCAGAGTTTTTCACATTTTCCCCAAAGTTGCACCATTCCAGAAAAAACTGAAAATTGCTTGTGGACTTGTGAACTATACAGGGTAGGCAGTGTCTGCTTGTAGTCATTTAATCTTTCTATTACACACCTCCATGCTGTTTTTTCTTTGTTTGTTGCCGCACTGATGTACTCAGTGTTACCGTTTGCACTATTTATTTACAGGGTATTTTCCAACAGTTGTTGAAACAATTTAGCTTAATAAAGTCTATAAAATGCAATAAGAGTTGTATTTGTTGCGTGTGTGAGTGTGCAATAAAATAAAAACAAAAAAAGAGTATCCAGATTATTCTGATTCAGTCCAATCAAACTTTAAATTCTGATAAAGAATTTGTTCTGTTTCACTGTGTAAAATAAAGTTATGTGTGGTTTTAAAAACTTATTCCCCCCCCCCCCTGTATGTTTACCTCTATTATTAGTCCCCTTGCATAATGTGACAAGAGGAATCTTTCACAACACATGGGGTGGTTCTCAGTGACCTTTTCACCTCGAAATACCTCCAGGGGCTCTAAACATGACAACAAACTCCAGGGAGGCAGGTCTCAGGCTCGATTTGTTACCCAAATTCTGCCGGGACACAGGTTGTCACAGGTTGTCACTGAAGTCCATTTGTATCTTATAAAATTTAACAATCTTTCTTTTAAAATGATGAAATCAATTAACCTCTCAGCGCTTACTCTGGTTTCACCTTGAGTCAAAGGCTCGCCGGACCTGACCGCCTACTTTCTTGTGATGTTGAAGGGGCAGCAGTTTCAATATTTGCACTGGGTGTTAGGTTTGCACACAGTTTCTGCCCCAACAGCACTGGCCTGTTGCTGCCCCTTTCCCCAAAGCTAAGGTTCACACAGAGTTCAGGCACAAATGAATGCAGAGTCAATCTGTCAAGACACCAGAGAGGCTCAGAGAAGTGCGCTCTAAGTCTCTCAGATCTTTGCAGGTATTGCTTTTAATATTGAGACTAATAAGGTTGTAGGTCATTTAGGTTGTGCTCCAGATTGTGCAAACTTTAATCTCTCCGAGGCTGCTCAAAAACAAGTTTTAAGGAAATGGAAATCATTTGAAATATATCTGCATGAGTATGCAGTCCTCTGACAACTATATTAAAAATTGATACAGTCCTACGAATAGAAGTTACAGTTGAAATACCATACGGCCCATTACTGTAAATTAGAAAAGGAGCAGAGAGGTTTGGTGACATGCATTTCTTTACAAACCAACAGCCTGCTCTTCAGATGAGTCGCAAGGCCAAGGACTGGGAAGGCGATAATCTATAAGGTGAATAGTGACAGATTCAACAACAAAAAAGGGGGACGGTGTGGAAAACAAGTGTGGGACTTCATTCCAGAGGTGCGATCTCTGCCATCTCTGTAGGTAATACCTCAGCGCTCCCAGTGGGCTCTCCATCTGGAGGTGTCAGAGTCGGTGCTGCAGCCAACACCACGGAGACAGATGTTCAGCTGGGGGAGAGGAGAAAGGAGGAGGATGTTTTTCACCTTCGGATCAGTTCAGCCCTCTTCGCCTTCGCCCGGGGAATGTAGGACAGCGAGAGGAGAGGAGCACAGAATGGTTAATGAACACAAAAGGAACACAAAGAAGAAACTGTTACAGGCGCAAATATAGTCGAAACTATTAATAGCTCCAGCAAAAACAGCCTCCTTTTCTTTCCTCAGATGTCTTTAGCCGGCACGTCCGCCCCCCTCCCTGCACTTTGCTTGAGGTCAACCCAGTGCTGTTTGTACCCCATGCTGCTTGCAGTTGTTGCAGGCTCTTTTACAAGTCTATTGCCAGGCTCACTTCCTTGGTTTTCTACCAGTTCCTCTGTCGCATGTCACTCTGCAGGGTCCCCGGGCTTCAAAGGAAAACTAGATACAGTATTCATGGCATAACCGGGGGTTGGTCATCCAAAAGATACCACAGAGGGAAGATATCAAACACAGCTTTGAGGGATAACACCATTTTATCTTGTACTGTAAGACACAGACATCAAAATAAATGGATGAAAGAAATTTGGTTCTGTTCAGTTTCTTGAAAACTTCTTAGAATATTTATCAAACCTAACAAATTACAGTTCAAACAAGGACTCATTTTCCATCTTTGTCCTGTTTTTTTTTTTTTTTTTAAATGCTATTGACCTTTATTAATGTCTAACCAAAGAAATGGAAGAACTAAAAATAGGTGTATGGAATCAGAAACTTAAGGGGAAACAGCTCTGTGCACTGAATCTTCTTTTATTTATTATTTGAAATAAATATAAACATCTTCAGTTTTAACATTTCTTAACTTTCTCTGTCAGTCTGGCACTACAATGAATTTGTTCGGCTTTTGTGCTGCTGGCTACACAAAATAAGACATTTGATGTCATCTCTGTGGGATATGTGAAATTAGAAAAAGCATTTTTCTCCATATAAAACGTCTGTTTGGTTTCCCATTGGCTCTGAGAGGGGTCTCTCCTCCTCCTTAGTTTATGAGGACTGTTTGGGGGCAGTTTCTCTCTTAAGCTCATCCATCCTTGAAACTTATTAATTTACCGATTCAAAAAAAAATCTACAGCTTAATAGATTGTTTGCATATGTAATTTTCACTTCATGATTGTATCAGTTAATGGTGTTGTCACAGTATCTTTAGCATCAATGCAATAAGACAGATTTGTTGCGTTTTGTATTTTCTGGCAAACAATTAAGAATGAAAGCATTACAGAGGTGGAACTATAACTGTAGAAAGAGCAGATAAAAATAATAATTACACAGTTATTAGCAGTGTTATATGTGCATTATTAACACAGTGTTTCACCCCTAATATGAAGCACGACTCTTGGACGCTGAGGTGAAATGCTTTGATGACATCACTCCGTGTGCAGACATAACTGGGTTTAAATGTAACACGCATATTTTTATAATTAGCAATGATGAGAAAAACAGACTTTTAAACACTTCTTAAAAAGGTGTTTAAAGAAATTAAAACCAAACTTGCATATGCATTTTTTTTTATTGTTATCAAAAGTCATTTGAGGTGTTTGGTCTGTGAAATTCAGTAGTTTTTTTCCCTTTTTAAAAAAAATTATGTTGGTGTTTATACCCTCATTGCTGTAGGAGGGAAACAAAATTATGATAAACAATTACATTTGAAAGTCTTATAATCTGAGTAGATATGGGTTGGTACCAGTGTACTGCCGTACCCCTAATTCTTTTTATTTTCATGATTTCTTTCACAGTTTTTGAGGTTTGTGGAGAGGGGCTGCCTGGGTATGAGTGGCACGCTCTTTGTTTTGGCACTGAGGCTCTTTATAGCCAAGCCTGAGACATTCTTGACAACCATCCCCCATCCGAGTCAGGCTCGATTGGATCTGGAGGCGCTGGCCGACCTGAAGCTCCCGTCTCCCGGGTCCCACTGCGACTGCATCCTTTCCCCACTCCATCAGCATGGTAACTGAGAGAGACAAGTGACTTGGCCAGGGTTAACGTCTTAATACTCCCCGGGATTGCCTCCAGGATCCAAATGGCTACCCCTAATAGTTTTCCTCCTCTGTGTGCCTGTCAGACCGCCATGACTATATGCCGTAAGAAAAACAAGACTAGCTGAGAGGCAGCGTAACGAGGCAGCACGATGAAATAATGAGGGGTGGTGAGGAAGAAGAGAAAGCTTTGGTGTAAAGACGCAGGTACGAAGCGCTGCCTGATACTTTGCATGGAAAGCTTGCACACTTGAAATTAAACCAGCTCTTTTCCTTAAAGCCCAGGAGGGGGGAAACCAGAACTCAATCAGTGTCACGTCACATGGTTCAAAGCGGCCAATTCGATGCTGCCAGGAGGCTGAGAAATGCAAGGTGACAGTTCATTTTACCAGTGACAGTGTGTCGGTCTCGCTTGCTGGTTCCACAGTCAATTCCCAGCGAGCAGTGAAGGTTGAGTGTTGCTGTAGACAGACAGCAGCTTACCACCCTCCCCTCACACCACCACCTTCCTCCTCCTCTTCCTCCTCACCGCCGCTCTCTCATCGACCCTGCTCTGCTTTGTATTCCAATTAACTGGACAGAGGGAGAGGCGGCAGCGTTGCCGGATCACAAGCAAAGGCAGACACATTCTTCTGGCGTCCTTCCAGTCTCTCAATCCCACCACTATCAATAGTGCTGTGCTTCCCTTTTTCCCCCTTCACTTTCCCTCTCCTCTCGGCTTATGACAAGGGCCAGTTGTTCCAGAGGGGTAATTCATGGATTCTTCTTTAACAACTGCCTCTAGGGACAAAGTCCTGGTAATGAAAAATAGGTCCCTCGCTCACACATTCATACATCACATGTAATAGAGGTGTGCAATCACTCAGTCGAGTCAACGCACTGCTAGCTGTAACTGCTGTCCTTAACAGACACCTCAAATAATGCTGAATTAATATTTTGAAACGGCTCATATATCCTAACATAATACAATTTGAATGATTTTCTATTCAATGCTCTCAGGGCTAACATTGATTGGAGCACAAGCTGAGGTAACTCTCCGAGTCAGTCAATGTGAGGCTGACTGAAGGTTGTAGATTTAGCACAGCACATTTGCTCTCTTCTGTCTTTCGTGTCCTCAATCTATCATCACTTTTTTTTAACTTCGCCCCCCCCTGCACTGACATATGTTTGAGCAATGGGTGGGTTGGGAATTCAATGATTCGGAGGAAATCTGAAGAGTAAACTACATCTTTTTTTATCTCCTTGAGCAACACAAACATTTACAAGAGACCGTCAAGAATCAGGCCAAACACCTTTTTTTTTTTTTAAATGAATGCATTTAAATTTGCGCACCATCTTGAGATATATTCTATTTTGAAAGGTGAAGGAGTGACTTTAAGCTATTTTTGTGGCCAATTTGTTTGAAGGTGAGTGTCGCTTTCTTTTTAAACTACTTCCTTTTCCTCTTCTAAACTAAAGACAAACAGAGCTCGACAGACAGGTGTGGGTGCCTCTTTATTTGCCCCTCTGGACTGCCTATCTGGAGAATGCAGTGTTGTGTGTTTGCAGGACAGGATACACACACACACACACACACACACACACACACACACACACACACACACACACACACACACACACACACACACACACTCAAACACATACCCTTCATGCCCTGAGGAGCCTCCTGACTCTCTCTCTTCTGGCTCTATCAGATCAGAGAGACCTGCTGTCCCTCCCCACACCGCAATGCAAATGAAAAGGAATGCGCTGATAAAAGGCCAGATCCCGGAGATGAGAGAGGGCAGAAGGAGGACAGAGGCAGCAAATGCTGAAGGGGGTGAGAGCCTCTTGGGGAGATGAGAGGCAGCAGAGGAGTCAGTGTTGGTAGTAGTGGGAGATCATAGTCTTGCTCCCCCTCGGCGGCGTTTGATACAGGGCTTTTGTCGCTCTTTCAGCAGTGCATTGTTGGGTGGTGTAATCCCCGTTGGATTACAAAGGGCTTCCCTTTTCATATGGGGCTGACCCAGCAGGCAGGTGGCTGGGGCTCTGTGGAGCTGTCAAGGGGAGGGAACCTCTTTTCCAGGGGAGGGGACCCCCAGTTCCTCTTACCTTCACAGGGGCTTTTTGCTGGAAGGCCAGTCAGGCACAGGTCAGTGTGGGGACAATCCTGACATGGGATTCAACTCGCCCTGACCCCACGGGTTCTTGTGGAGAAGTGACAAGGAAGGACTCCATCATGAGACAGAATTTAACATGAAAACATGTGAAAACACGTGAAAGTATTGTTTGGTGATCAAAAAAAACACGATTTTTAAATAAAAACAGGATCATCGCAGCTGCAACGATTAAGATTAGAGTCAACATGCTGCATTAAGAGTTAAAAAATGCAAGTTTAAGATCTGAAATAATAAAAATCTTGTCTATAGTTTAAAATATGGTATCAGCCATACATCACTTGATTGATACGTCGTGTTTTCTGTCAATGTGAGCTGTGTCTGATTGAGCTTTGCTTATTTGATGGCTTTCCTCACACGCTTTCAGTAATAGAGGATCAATAACACAATAGCAACAACCACCAATATTTCTATTTCTAATATAGCTACTACCACAGCCTCCTCTGCTCATTTCAGCTGAGCCCAGTCCAATCCAGGTCATCCTCTGCTGGCAAACGTAACCATTCATCCAGGCCCTGTCAAATAGTGAGGGGCCAATTTAGTGAAGCTGCATTCATTTATTGTCATAAATATACTAATTAGTTTTTCAGCCAAAACCAAAGACCCATGAAAGTGTCATATTTAAGCAGTGAAACTGAGAATTTATGATACCCGCTTTGCCAAGATGTGCTATTTATGCAGAAGGTAATGTTTAACCAGTTAAATTCAGATTCAGTAACAAAGCTATATGTTAACTGCATCCCTGTTGATATTTATATTCTCATCTTAAAAAAAAAAGAAAAAAGAAAGACAGATTCAGAACTCAATATCTACTAGAGGGAAAGCATTAGACATCCCCATTAGGTTATTACTTCCTAAAAAAATCTCTCCTGCTACAAATTAAATTTACCATTTTAAAGATTGAAAGACTGGGCGTACTTGAACTCAGCATTTGCACAAAAACAAAAAGCGGTCAGTAAAATAAAACTTTAAAAAATTATCTTTCTGTGAAAGGTCGAGGAATTGTAGCTCACCTTTATCAGAATATGGTTCTGAAACGCTTTTATAACCACATTGGTAGTTCAGGATGAGGTTCAGGTTCAGTAGCAAAAACGGAAAACATACGCACTTGAAAGCCGCACGCAGGGAGAAGACTTACATAAAGATCGCTATCTAAAATCACATTTAAAATAGCTTCCCACCTTTATTTCCACGTTAACTGGTAAGTATATAACCTTAACAGGAAAAATGATAGAAGATAAACATTGAAGGGCCATTTAGCTGACTTTAAAGAAGCCAAAATTAGCTAATAAACGCCTATCAACGATTGTAGCGAAGTTAGGCTAACTTAACTTAGCCTAGCATGCTAAATTAGGCTAATATAAAACTTGCATGGACAGCTAGACAAATTAAACAGCAGTTACTTTCATTATGAGAATAATAGTGCTAAGTTTTAGTTCTGGCCTGTGACTCCAGCTGTGCAGTATGTGCACTGAAGGCGACATAACAACAACAAGGTTTTCTAAATACTTCCTCCAGTTAATTAAAAAGCCAAGCACTGTCACCAGACTTTATTTAGCTAAATTAAACTTAGCTACTCTGGAGGTATATCATGATACATTTTTCATGTGTGTATTATCAATTTACCTAAATATTTTTTAAGGTAAATTAATCGGTTTACAGAGCTACGGTCAATGCTAGTAAATCCTATCACGATTAAAGTACACACAAGCTGTACTTTGGGCTGTAAATACCACAATTACAATCCTGTATACCTATAAGCCACAATATAAAATGAAGACTGACACCAGAGTTTTTAGAAACATGGGTTTTATTTTAATTTACAAGATAACCCAAGTAAGTCAAGTGCACAATTGCATTCTTGAGAGCACAAACAGGTCTGGCAGGAAGTAGCCTTTACTCTTACCTTACAATGTGTGGACAAGACCCAACAACTCTTTCACTGCCTCTGTGAAAGAGGCCAGCAGAGGTTGCAGAGCAGTGTAACACAAGTTATTGAATCATGTTACCTTGATATTTTGAGTTTTCTTAACTGTTGGATCAAACATCTAGGTTACCAATGCTTCCTTTAAGTCAGCTGCCTTAAAATGGAGGAGTTTTGCTGCTGACACTGTGATATATAAGTGTTGTAGAAAAAATTTGTGTAGAAAAAAAACCAAGAATTTTGCCCCAGATTGTGAGACTTGGTGTGGGCGTAAAAATGTGTTAAGTTGCAGTTTCTAGCAGAGTTTAAATGTGTTTTTTCAGCTGAAAAAAATAAGGCAAATTAAAAAGTGCTAGATTTTGATAACCCAGATGCACTAGGAGGGCCTGTAATTAAAAAAATATTTGTAATATGAAGGTAAAGTTTTACATGGTTTCATTAAATATGCTAGAGCAGGGGTGTCAAACATAAGACTCCAGTCTGGCCCAATGGGGGGCTTTGGAATTTTAACTGTATTTTCATTTGTTTCCACTGATAAAGACCTCACCTGTAGCCATTCATATTACAACAAAGTAATTAAGTAACCAATAAATAAATATGAATTATTAAGAGTTTTACTAGCCTGGCCCTCTTAAGATCAAACTGGGCTGTATGTGGTCCATGATGGTCCTGTGCTAGAGTCTGAAAAATAAATGCTTATTCTGAGAGGGTCAGGTGGGAACCTTTTCCAGATTTGTTGATTTTTATGTGGAATAACTTTGCATTAGTTTCTAGTTTGCTTGTCTAGACGTGGTTGTGCATTTACCACATGCAGTTTTGTAATAACACCGGCAGGCAGCAGCTCATGTACATGACCTACTAAGCCTTATAAGCCAGACAGCGGTGGGTTTTTTTTTTTTTTTTGTCTCATTGTCAGGCAGAGCTTCTTTGCTCTCAGCTGAGAAACCAGAATGCAGAGGAAGTTGTCATTTGTGCACCTGCTCCTCCCCGTTTTGTGCAAATGTTGATGCATGCACGGAAGTTTCATTGCAAAAGGCCACAGGTGGTGAGTTGATCTACAGTGTATGTGTGCCGGGTTCCTTTTTAAGTCTCATTGAGCTGTAACGGTACGTTAAAGACTGGAGCTACGTAGGCTACATTGTGGAGTAAAACCCAAAGCCTAAAGGAGCTGAATAAGTCTGATAAATCATCAAATTGAAGTTTTATTTTTTGGATAGGTGAACCAAAGGAATGGGGACAAATGTGGACGACTTCACGAGGCTTCTGTATGGTAATATCTTTATTTATTTTTTTACATTTAACATATCTTTCTTTCCCCATAGACAAGTTTAACTTTAAAGTCAGTTTAAGTAGGCACTCTTTAGAGTTGAGCTCCCACCTGTTGAGCACACAGTGTTATAGAGAACTTTTAACACTGCATCTTAACAATTTTCATAGATCTTCACTGCTGCCGTGACATTTACTACATTTGCATCCACTGCTAAGCCAGCCAACAGGCTTTTGGAAGAACATTTGCATGGGCCAGAACATCTCTGTAGAATATGAGTGGGTGCATCATGAAATTGAATCAGATAAGTGATGTTGACCGACCTGTTCTGGCCTTCATTATCATAAAGATTGGTGTCACATTTCTCTGTAATGTTTCCACCTCATCAAATCAAGTTTGCAGTTTACTTTAGAGGGATATGATAGCCTTACGTGTTTGCCCTTTTTTTTCTTTTAGTAAGTAAGTAGAAGGAAAGCATAAAGTATTGAGGTGCAGGTGACTAGTTGAAGGAAATATCTAAACTCTTGACCCAGACAGAGATGGCATCTCATGGTATTGTTTTGCTGGCTTGGTTTGAGTCACGTCTTTACTTAGAGTATTGCTGTTAAATATGCAACCCGGGGGCCAGAAGCAGCCAGTCAGAGTGTCAACTCTGACCTCGTGGATGGTTTGTTACCTATTGAGGTGAGATCAACATTACCACATTACCTAACAGGACTGAAAATGTATAGAAACCTAAATGTATTTCTAGATTTGGACAAGTTGTTAAGTGAGTTTCATTACATGACTAATCCAAGTAATCCAAACCATAGCGACATATTAATTACTAACCTTGTGTTACTGATGTATTGTCTCAGACGTTCTTCTGGATGAAATTTTATCCATTTTCGGCGTTTTCTTCCTGCCATGTGATGGCGATTGTTTCTGGCTTTCAGGGACCCACAACTTTAATTGAGAAAAATTTAACGCTCATTCTACATCTTAATTCTGCTAATGTGTTTGTGTTATCCTAACATAGCTTTGAGCTAGCCAACAAGTAGTGGATCATATGTCAGCTAACCCAACTTCACAAACATTGCTAATATTTAGTTTTCTATTAGCCAGCTAACTTAGCCAGCTAAACCTTGGAAATCCTTTCCTTCATGGATGTCTGCATTTTAAGCCTGTGTGAACACCCCGAGTGATCATTTATATTAAGTTCAATGTTTAAACTCTCAGTGGTTTCTCCCCATTTGTTTGACTTGGGGAACTGAAGAATTATTTGGACCTGAAAATGGCTAATGACATCAGACTTAACAGGTCAATAGTTTTTTCGTTCCTCAAAAATCTACATGTGGAGTTTCCGCAGCAAAACCAATACAAAGTTTTTCCTGGGTGATGATTTGCATTGTGATGGGAGTGGTCTCTACCAGTATAAGAAGTTATTAAAGGCTCACCGGATGGTTTGATAAGGTGAGTCATATGCTGTGGTCTTTGCAGTAACGATATCTTAACCATCTCACACCTGTGAGATTTTGGACTGGTGTTACAGTATTTGCACTGTCCTCCATTAAAACACCAGTGGGTGAAAGGCTTTTTGGAAGAGCTATGCTCAGCCCTCCTTTAGAGTTCCTAAAAAGTGGAGATTTAAGGCATACTGAAGCTGTCAGCACGTGGTGGTTTTTCCTTTAATGTGTCAAACATCTTCATGAGCTCAGCACAAAGAGAGGACTGTGAAACATAAAGCAATATTTTATAAAAGAGAAAACTTGATGCGAGATTTGTGAGTGATAAACTAGGAACAAAGATATGAAAGTACCAGATAGAAAGTATTCTTAAAGTTTATTGTCTGGATGCCAGTTTGGAAGCTAGTGTAATTGAGGCTCCCACATTAAACACTTTCAGTTATTGTTTATAATGTCTCTGTTCATCAGATGGTGGTTTATGCTGGTAATTATCATTTTTGTGCTGGTTTATTGTTGTTTAACCGCATGCGAGATGGCTCTTGGCATTTCTTAACACCAGCTGTATTTGTCAAAGTTAGGAAGGTTTAATCTGCCATCATGGCTACAATAAAAGTGTTGAAATTGCAGAGAAATGCTCCCTCGGTTTCATTTTGCGCTGTTATATCACAGTATGCCATGAACTGTTGCGTTCCTTTTTTTTTTTGTTACGCTCCGGGGCCACGTAAAATGCTCCCGAGGGTCGCCTCTGCTGTGCAGGCCGCACTTCGAGAGTCATGGAGGTACGCTAACACAGACTGCAGGGTTTGCTTTGTTTGAGTGCATTGTAGTGCATTATTCTGTGTAAGCGCTTCATGATCGTGACCCTTTAGTCACTCATAACCCTCAGTGCTTAATTTATTTTTTTTATTTTTTATGTTTGTGGTTATTTAACAGGGACAGTGCATGCTAATTAGCACAAGGATAAAAATATAGCATGTAAACATGTCAGATTGAAGCAAAACTGCTAATTTACATCTGTAGTTTCTGTTATATATACAACATGCATAACAGAAGACTGAAGAACAATACAGGAAATGCACAATGCCAAGGTTGCTTTAATTTAGCATAGATGGTTTGCTGCCCTCAGACTGCGAGCTGTTTGTGACAGAGATTCTTCATGGTGAGAACCTGAGTGAATCTGCAGAAGAGACACGAGAGGTTCTGCTGAATAACTTCAGGGTCGTCCATTCAAGGTATGATTTTATCCTTTCGAAGAAGCTCTAAATCTGAGGCCCAGAAACCCACTTTTAAAAGTAATTTCAAAGACTCCGTTATCTAATTTTAGCTGATAATGCCACACAAAACCTTTAATTGTTGCTGTAATTGCTTTAAACACAGTTTGCATGATTACATTTGAAGGAGCTGATTAAGTCTAATGGTGTCACCTTCGAGACCTAATTCTTGCTCTTATTGTTAAAACAGCTTTTAAAGATCTCGTGCAATAATCTTTTCTTGATTGAGACAATTAAATGTGATTTAATTCTTGAGCACGAGCCCAAAAAAGTCAACCTCTTGTATGAAGTACTGGTGACAGCTTACTCCGGAAGTCGGCACTGCCTGCACTGCATGATAAGAGACACAAGCTCTGCTATAGAATCCTTGTGGTTTTGTGGTCTTCTGCTTAAGAAACAATTACTGAATTTCAGAAGTAATGCTGGAGCGAAGCTGTCTGAAAATGAAAGCACAGAAACCTTTGCAAGTCACTGCAAAAATGTAGTTTTTGATTTGTACCTGTTTTGGTTTTGCAGAAACCCCGAGGAGTTTCCTATAAGATGTAAGTAACAATCTCTTAATCTCCATCACATACTGTGTAGTTTTTAAAGATGAGGCCATAAAGTCTGTTGTTAATTATCTCTCTTAGTGACATTTCCTTTATCTCTCTGTTTCACACAATCACTACCACCAGCGGATTTAAGGGAAGATGAAGGCTCTGATGACAACCGCAGTTCCAGCCTGGGTCGCTCGGCCCCTTCAGACGACGCCTCAGTAGTGTCTGACTACCAGGAAGATGGAGTGGCTGACTGTAAGTTAACAGCAGTCCTGATGGCTGGTTCCTCCTTTGTGTGGGCTATTGTAGGTGCACTGCAGAGATTTGTGAGAGATGTGTGTGTTTGTCTGTGCACGGCAAGAACAAAACAAAACAACAGCAAAAAACTGTTCACTTTAGTTTATGGGCCACATACAGCCCAAGTTCATCTAAACTAGACCTGACTAGTAAAGTCACTGAATAATAATATATTATTTTTGTTTTCTTCAAGAAACATTAAAAATGCAAAATGTATATATTTTGCATTTCCCTTAATTTTCTAAATAATGGCTGTGCAACAGAAGGTAGGCCAAACAGATACCACCTTACATATCTTAAAAATAGATTTAATTTAATCGCAGTCATTCCACATTTGTTGGGTCTACTCTTTTTATGTGTACATTACAGTTTACAGATCATAGTATAAAGACATAACACCTTCACAGAGGGTGTTTTGTCTACGTTTTAACAACCACCAAAGTATTACATTTCACCCTGAGCGTTACGTGACTATTTGTGTTTCTGCTAAAAGGCTATAAGTTGCTTTAAACAAAAGGCAAAGAGGAGTTGTCACTGTGTTGTGCCCTTCTTTGTCATGAGTGCAGGCGTTCCACAGGATTCATTCTTTGACCTCTTCTACTGACCATATTTAGCATAAATATTGACATTATCATATCTTCCACCCAAATCTGTGACAGGTATTGGGGGGAAATTTGGACTATTGGGAGTAGTCATAGCAAGCCTGAAATGAGAAGTTTGTCTTTGTGTGTCTATGTAATTATTGCATGAATGAATCAGTCGAGTGACTTTGGTTACAAAAATATTGCTGAGGCTGCTGCCACTTCTACCTTTCACTTTACAAACGATGTAAAATTGTTTAGTTTGCTCAGACTCGCTTTTTCAGCGTAGCTAATTTATTTCATGTGGCCAATGCAAATGTGCACCTTGAATCATGTCTTTCCTCAAGAAAGCGTCAAAAAAGAAAAGGAAGAAAGGAGAGGGAGCAAACTGAGGAAAGTCTGTTGTTAATGCGTTTCTTTCAAAAGAAAAGTGAGCTGCACGACTACCAGGTTAGCAAGGGTTTAGCTAACAGCAGGTGGTAAAGACAGCGAGCCAGTGTTAGACCGAGCACAAGTTAAAACCATGAAACTGATGGCCCTTAATTTCAGAAACGGCCAGAAAAGCAGCAGCAGGTGCGTCTCCAAATGAAAGCTTAGCAGCACTGACATCAGGCAGCATTATCCTTTATTGTATGTTGCACCAATGGTTCTCATGGCGGTGCGCCATGGGGTGAGCAGGGCATTTTTGTACAAGCCTGTTTGTTTCAGGCTGATGAAATATAATTTTAGCACAATGATAATGCCTCTTAATTTGAAAATTTTTACTTGTGTTGCGATGGGGTCATTTATTCAGCCTTTGCAGTTCTAATGAAGCACACCATCAGGCAGCACACCAACATACCTGTGTACACTCTCAGAAACATTTTCATGTATTATTAAATCACCCAGTTTATATCAGCCACCATTAGAGTGCCGTATCTCTAACTTTCGTGTTTGATCATTTAAAAAAACGTTAACAGAAAACAGCTGTTATGTCAGTTCATTGCACATATCATAAATCTAATTTATTCTTATTAATTTTAGCCATTATTAAGCTTGCTCAACCACAAGCTGCTGCAGTTTCAGTGTTACAGTTATATAAACACCAATCGGTTTGGACTATTAATTAAACTTTAACAATTATCAAGATAATTGCATTACTTACAATTATTATGATGTGCCTTGAAGATCTGGTTTGACCTCCGAAAGCAAAACTCATTTAACCATAAAGTAATCATAGACTAAAGTATGGAGAAATGTGTGGAGATTTCAAACTATGCATGAATGCATCATACGGACAGTTCATTACAGGCTAGCCTAATGACCACTAGACATTGTTGTAAATAGCCGTCAGCTCAATTGTTTATTTAAAAAATATGCACGAGAGATACGGATGGCCCACAGAGATCGCTTATGAATAGTGCCTGGAGTTCTGCGCGCTAAACCCCTGAAATGTAGTGTTTACACAGACGATACCACTTTATGTGTGTAACAGTGCTTTAAGAGCACCTTTATCCTGCCATTGTTATTTTGGTACCCTGACTGACAAATACAGTATATACAGTATTAAGCAGATGGAAGAGAGCAGCACTTCATGGTGTTTAGTTATAAGGCTCTCATTCTCATGTCTGATGCCTTGTTGCACTTAAACACAGTACTTGTTATGTCGGATCACGTGGACGTTTAGTCACTAGCTGTAGCTCTTTTTCACACTGTACTTGAAAAGATGGTTTAAATGCTTTGCAGCCTACAAACAGACCGAAGCTACGTTCTTACAGCTACAGTGAAATCTTAAATATGATTTAATAATAACTGTGACAGGAAACAATGCAATTTTAACACACTATCCCCCGGCATTCTCACTGACACACCTACACCTCACCACAGGATGCGTAGGTTTCTCTACTTTGGCGCTCGCCCTTTTTAATTAGAACAGAATAGACCACATGTGTAAAATTTTCCTCCTTGCTGGTGTCCTACCTCTCTGCCAGGCTCCTTTAGCTCCTCCTTCCTCTGCTCTTCCTCCCTTGGTAGTGTGCAGGTAAGGCCATGCTGATGCTGGTGAAAAAAACAGTGTGGGGGGTTGTGGTGGCTGCAAAAGCCTGAATGGTGACCTAGAGCTCCCTCCAGTGGCGGCTCCTGGGCTCCGCTCCCGATCCTTGCATGTGTGTACTATGGGAGGTGTTGAGGCTGCCCACACAGAGAGGAGGCTTTGTAGCTGCAGGCTAATGCAGTGATTGATAGAAGCTGAGCCCCTCTATTCTTCCACAACCGGGTTTGAAATACAACACTGTACCTGAGGGGCCATGAGTGTTCCATCCCTCTCTCCCTGTATCAATCTTTCTTTCTATCTTCCCTTCTCTGATTCGCCTCCCTCCCATTCAGAGTTTTTGTATTTCTGACGCTATGTGCCAGCTAATAGCCCTTGACATGACATGCCGCAGGTGGGCATTATTGCCTCTGCTGCCTCAGGTGCCCATCTCCGCTGCTGTTTTAGCGTCTTTCTTGAGATAAAGCAGGGACGCATGTGGAAATTCCCAGTCGAGAAACAGGAATATTTCCAATCATTTTGGCGATACCGGTATTTAATGCCAGCTGGATGAAGTCGAGCACAAACCCCCCCGTTTATTTATTTGTAAACGGCTTAATGAGCTCTTCTGCTCACAGAAGAGTAACCGTCGCCTTTACTGGGCAACTTTGGAAAAATCGAGAAAACAAATCACGGCAGATGGCGCGAAGATAGCCAACAATAAGACCGCGATAATTCATTTTTTGAAATTGTTCATTTTACAATAAACAAGAGGACATTTGCTTTGTGGGAAACAAACAAAATCAAAGTATGAAATGCTTAAAAAAATTTTCCCTTAAGGCTATAATTGTAACACACCAAACTACAAACGGCACCGTCTGTTGCTGCGGAAAGCGATAGTTGTTACAGCTCGAAAACGCAGTCACGCCATTGTCTGTGTTGAATGTGAGAAGGAGCCAATTATCCCGAATTGCCGTAATCAGTTTTTTAATCCCCTGTTTGTATTTTGCTTTGATTTAAAAAAAAACCAAAAAAAACCGCACACACATTGTACTGTCAGATCGATAATCATAACATTTGACTTTGTAAGACAAATGTTCACCTTGCAGCGCTCCGTCTTTTATTGCTGGGGGACGGCGACCATGTTAGCATAGTGAATGGCCTGTGTCCTCAGTAAAAGGGCATGCGGAGTTCATAGTTCATTCTCTGTTCACTGCCAGCTGAAAGAAATGGTTCGCACTTCTCTGCCGGGCGGTCTGAAATAATGGCGCTGGCGCTTAATGAAATCAGCCACATTTTAGGAGGAACAGTTAACCATGATATTCGAACTTTCTTTTCATTCAGAGGAACTGAAAATTAATGATAATTTTGTGGGATTCAGAGAGTAGCGATAAGGAGAAGGGAAGGTAGAAAATTGAGTTTTCTCTCTTGAGTTTAATTGTGTCATTCTTTTTTTTCTTTTTTTTTTTTTAAATCCTACTGTACACAATGGAGACTTTGTGACTTGGAGGATGTATTATCCGTGGTAATCGACTGCCTGCCTTCGCCTCTCTGTGTTCCCTAACCAGAGAGTGAGTGAGTGTGAAGTCGATGGCTGCTTCTACACGCAGGAGGAGCCTGTGCCGTTTGATTAGATGCGGTGGCCTGTTGTCTTCAGCGGACTGGGTGACACCAGATTTGTAATCGCTGACAGGAACAGATGGAGCCTCCATTGTTAGCCCGGGTTGTCTGCATGGTAATGTGAACTGAGTTTCACCCGCCGACCGCACCGGTGACCTGACCGCGCCTGCAGCCTCACCCCATCTACGTCTGCCCGCTTCAGCACCCTCCACCCTTCTCTCTCTCTCGATGCTGTTTGAGGCTCAAACACCATTCCAGCACATTATGCATACATAAACAAATATAGGCACAAAATTTCCCCCTCTGGCGCGCAAAAATCTCTTTAACACACTCACTTAGACCCCAGGAGACGGTGTGTGATGTGGGGCTTTTAGCCCTGTCATGCTGTTTGCAGGTCAAGTTTACGAAGTCGAAATCGCCTGTTTGTTTTTCTTTGATTGGGGAGCACCGCTGGGCGCTCGGGGATGTTTGCTGGGAAGCTGCTGCGATGACAGAGCACTGCAGAAAGAGCTTTGTTTCAGGAGGCGTGCAGGAAAAAGATGGCGCTTTTGATACGTATCCCTTGTCTTCTTTGTGATTGTGATGATTTTAGTTTGATGTGCCGTACAGCCTGCATTATCTCAGGTGTGGCAATAAACATTTTAAATTTTAAGATTATTTAATTTGAAATGTAGACAGGAAGGGCGGCAGCTTGTTTTCTAAAGAAAAAAAAATAGGAGGGAATTAGCTTTTTTTTGATCAGGCAGCTAAAGTTTTCAGGTCTACAGTCACATTAGACGAAGAATGGGAAAGCTGGAACAAGAGGAGCTTCTGTTTTCAGTCGATAAATTGATTAATGAACTGATAGTTTTGGCTGCAAACGCAGGTGTGCTCTTATGGCCAGTGTTAAGAATGAAGGAAGGTGACTCGTGTTAGCGATCGCTGCGCTGGCCCAATTTCCTAAACCAATTACTGGCACAAGAATGCGGTAGGATAACCAATTTGAAGTTATGTCTCACTGCTGTCGCCTATTTCTCATTTGAATATGAGGAGCCAAGTGCACAGTAACAACATTATTACACGGTGCCAGTAAATAGAATATTAAATCTGAATTCTGTCATTTTGGCCGAAGCTGGAAAAAAGCTGTGTAACGTGCAGTGTGTTTGAGGAGGGTGCAGCGTGCCCTGCTCGGTCCCTTGGCTTGTGAGGTAGAAGAAAAGCGATGCCAGCTGACGGATTGATGCCCCATTAGGGGGTTAATCAGCAATGTTTAATGTGCCAACTGGCCCTTGTCTGTGTTCGAAATGAAGTCACGGGGAAGGAGGAGGTTTGTGGGCAAATGTTGAAATATGGCTGCTGAGCTGCTTCATAGCAGTTTCTCTTCTTTCTTTTAAATCCACCTGGAAAGTATTTCGGGTCTGCATACGTGACCTGCTTGCAGGTTTGTTGGCCTGTCTGCCCACTCACTGAACTTTTGACCTTTGGCCTCTTTGCTTGGCCAACCCGTGACCCGTCTGCGCGTGTGAATAATCGCCCACGCCGTCTCAGAGCACACAGAGTTTCTTCAGACGTAGCCGTGCGCTGTCTGTCCGTCAGAATATCCGCCCGGAGATCCATTTTTCAGCGCGTTCATCGGCGTATGGATTTTGTGACATTTGGGTAGCGGCTGCTCGTTTGCGAGGAAGCGAGGAATATGCTAATGACCCTCCCCTCTTCCTCCTTGTTCTCCGTCACTCTCTTTTCCTCTCCTTCAGTTGGTGTCTGTGTGCTTTTCTAGAAGCACACACACTCACACACACATTACGAGGCAGGCGCAGGCTCTGTGCATCGCTGCGACTGCTCGCCATCAGGGTTCAAAAGTTCACGCTATTCCCCGAGGGCTACTGTGCTGCTGCAGATGCTGATAGTCTTTTCTTTCTCCCTCTCTCCTGGCTGCCTTTCTTTCCCTCTCTCCCTCGCTGTTTACACTATTAATCTTGTACACTCTCTCTCACACACTCACTCACGCTGCCTGGCAAGAAGAGAGCGGCTTGAAGGGGGGATTTGGACGTATTTAACCGAAGGGCATCCATCACTCTCATCTCCGGCTTTAACCCCCCCCACACACACACACATCACCACCACCAAAAGCCTCACGGTGTAGTTTTCTGCATCCTCCTGGTTTGAAAGCCCCGTGATGCAGCTCTCCTCTCATTTGCTTTGTTTTATTGTCGCACGGCATATAATTACATCCCTTCGTTGCCTCTGGTGCGGCAGTGCCGTGCTGAAACCTAGGGAAAACAGGCGAAGGTAAATGTGCAGCAGTCCATCTGTAAAGAGGCGCATAGGCAGAATGCAAAGTGGGAAGCCGGGGCAGGGTGGCTCCTAATCTCCCCCAGAGCTGTCAATGTCACAGACAAATAGCAAAACTATCAGATGCGGCGGGTTCACCCAGAGGTTAGCGTTCCCAGGTACCTCCTGCATTCACTCCCTCTCTTTTTCCCCCTTCCTTGCAAATGAGAATTTGATTTTGCCCTCCACTGGAATCCATTTCTGGAGATGAATGAAGTTTCAATGCCAAGCCCAGGTGGCCCCGCTGATTTCTTAGGGAAATAAATGGGGATGGGAGAGATGTGTTGGCCTGTACACAGACAGTGACACGGCGGCTCCCGGTGCCTCTGGGATCCTTGTGTTTAATTGTTGCTGTAATGTAGCACTTTAAGGTCATTAACTTGCCCTTGTGGAGTTATCCGAGCATGTCGAGGATGCATCCCTCTTTACTCCGAGCTCTGCGCACGGCTGGGAGAAGTCACCGCTCTGAGCGTGTGCCAAGTGGGACAGGGGCTGCTGTGGGCTTGTATGCTGTTTTAAGATCGCTTATCTACAATGGTAATTTTTCACCCCTGAGTTACAGCAGCCTTTCCCGTGAGTTGGCTCATCTGAAAGAAATCAGGAGTCGAATGGAAACACATGTAATTACACAGGAACTTGGTCCTGTGTGGCAGTACGGATGCAGTAATTACTTAAATTTAGTCAGTTAACTTTAAAATATAAATTCCCTCCAGTACTAATCACAGTTAAAATGAAAACTTTTTTATGAGATGTAAAATAAACATAATTTTTTACGTTTTTAGGCTGTTTTGCGTAATTTAATATGCTGAGTGTAATTTTGGTTGTCGCTTGGAAAAATAGCTAAAAACTGAGGGCAAACATTATTTTAAAACTTGACCAATACTGCAGAAACATTCGCTGAATAATGATCATCCTTACTGTTTTATATTATATTATTTTTTTATGAGTTCATTTGTATATTGTCAAAAAAATTAGTTTTAAATGACTTCCGCGGCAGTTACTGTCACGGAGGCTGATTTACCGTTTCCCTGCGAATGAAGCTCGACTGACGTGGTTTTGGCTTTTTTTTTTCTTATTTGGTCTTTTTCTTTCTTTTTTTGGTTTATTTTTTTAATATTACAATATTATAAAGAAATTCAAAAAGATAAGAGCAACAAAAAAGTTTTAAAAAGTTTGTAAATGATTTAAAAAAAAAAAGAAATCTAGTTGATAGTTATATAATTACTTGGCTTTGTTTTTAAGAAGCTTTTAATGTTTTAAATAAATTTGAATCATTTAGCTGCTGCCATGATAAATTATTTTTTTTATTATTATTTGTTGTTTTCTTCAGCAAAAAAAAATGTTTTTAATCCTTAAAAAGTGTCAAAATCCTTCAAAAGAAATCTTCATTTATGGGTCATTCTTCTTTATGAAAGACTGAATTATTGAAACCCTAAAACATAATATATCAGAGTTAGGTTTTGCTGTTCATCAACAAAATTTAAAGGATAACCCAAACTAAAAAAAAGTTTCTGTTTGAAAAACCTGCTCATTATTATTAATAAATAGTAGTATTAATTTCATTATTAATTAATGTGAACAGTTGTTTTGATTTAAATGAATCCACATGAGCTAGAACAATCACTACTTTGGTCCTCTAAAATAATTTAAACTAAAAAAACATTTTTATTTTAATTATAAGTCAATAAATCAAATTTGATTAAGACGTTTTTTAACAAGCGTTCAGTCTCATTTTCCTCCACAGAATCATTTTTCCATCACACCTGTTGCCAGCTGGATTTGCCGGTGATTTATGATCGGAAATCATAAAATATAACTTTATTTATTGACATGGTGTTTAACAACAGTGGCTATAAATAGGAGTGCTTTATATAAAATGGTAATAGGTGTGAGATATTGCTCTAAAATCGTGGTCCTTTCTTTAAAATTACATTTAAAGCATTTAAGCGGCGATCACAGGAGCATTTTAAAGGTGCAATAACTGTACATTCAGAGGGCAAGTGTGCTGATTTTTTTGTGAGTGTTTTTCCCTCCAGGCTCTGCCTTTGATTGCGCTGTATCCCATTTTTATCACTGAGACGCAGGCTCCTCTGTGGGCCCGAACTCCTCCATTGTTGGTATTTATATTCTTACGACTGTTTCTTTCTTTTTCTTTTTTTTTTTTGGTCTCTGTCAGCGAAGCAGCTGAAAACCATCCCCAGCGATTAGAGGATCATTGTATCTGCAGTTAAGCATTTGAATAGTGGTAGTAAATCTAGAAAAGGGAAATTCAGGGTCGCTGTAGACGCTGCTTATGGCTGCCCAGGGGGAAGCCGATGTCACATAGTAAATTTAGCCCCTTAGTGTCTTTACAGTGGCCGGCCCGTGATGTTTGAATGTAGGAGTGGAGCAAAACCGAGAATGACTTAACATCTATTCCCGAGTACGGGCAATACATAAATATAAATATATATTTTTTTGTTCACAGTTACAGAAAAACAGAAACAGTAGATAACTCTCTGCAGATGCAGCCTAAGCGAATGTCCTGAATCAAAATCAGTCAAGAAGTGCAATTAAATATTTGCAGGAAAGTTTTTATTCTGTTCTGTTGCTCAGATCTCGAGTCAGATTTTTTTATTAAGACCTGACTCATATAAAAAAAGAAAACCTTGATCACTCCTGCATACATTTCTGATCCTTTTAAGTATTATTAGACGGTGATACAGCTGTGATATAATGATCTGTGTGTTTTCTTCGGTTCAAACACATGCATTAGGAGGTTCTAAACATGGTTTATGTATCGATGACTGAAGTCCTAATCAAATCAGGGGGAGGGAAGGAGGGCAGGGAAGACACTGTGCCCTTAACCTCAGTGCCTCTCAGTTTCTCTCCTCCCTTCTGACGGCCGGCTCGCTGGAGGGATGTACTGCAAAGGCCTCCTACTGTAATGAGGAAAAATGTATCAATTTAGCCTGGCGTGTGCGCAGATTGAGCGCCAGGCGGGTGAAGGTGCACCGAGTGAATCCTTTTTCCTAATCAAGGACGGTATCGAAGAGGTTGCGGTCTCGTTCCCTTTCGTCTGTGGAATCAGCAGCATTCCTCCCCGTAGCCCCCTCAGGGCCGGGGAGCCTCTCTCTGCCTTCTGTTTCACCTCATCAGCAGAGTTCACCCGGGGGTCAGGTCCTGCCCCCCTGATGCTGCATTCACTGCAATACCTCTTGCATCGTAAGGCGCTGTGAAAGCACCTCGTGCTCAAGGACTGAGTGGAGGAGAAGGGAGGCATATGACAACTTTCTGCCCTTATTTTACACCTGTGCTTCTAGGTGGGTCATCATGCACAGATACGTATTAATCCCAATGTGACAGATATTTTACCCCAAAATAACAAGTAAACACTGGGATTTTCAGGCAGTTTGTTGTCTCTGTACCTTCTGTTATTTAGTTGTAAGGGATGAGATGTATGAAATCACATCAGGGTGGTGTAAAAATGACCGGATTTGAGCAAAAGTCTATGATGGGAAGCTGATGTTAAGGATTAAAAGCAGATGCCCATTTCTTAATTGTAAAACAAGTAGATGAATTTGTAGAAACCAGTAAAAGAGCTCGCATTGAGGCATGAAAAAGAAAAATACATACAGTTATAAAAAAATATGTAACAAAATTGAATATTTTTGTGCAATGAAATACATTTTACAAACAAAAGGAAATGATCAGTAACCAATGAGCAGATGTTAATTAATTAACTGTTCAATTTAAAGCTGAAATGCCACTTGGTTTTATCGGCCATTTATAATAGCAAAACTCATTATTTTATAATTGTAATACAATAAAAAACACGTTTTTCACTCTTTTATTACTCTTTTGTTTTATAGGGTAATAACCGACAAGCAAGAAACAGTCAACAAATGAGTCAGTAGCAGTGAATCAATAATTTTTTTTAGTTATAGGCAAGTTAATTAGATTAAAGGAAACAAGCAAGTCAGTAATCAGATATTTGTTTTATTAACTGTCTTGTCTGAGGTAAATAATAATAATAATACTAGTATAGAAACTGAAATTTGGAACAGTATGAGAATCGTTTTACAACGAGGAACAAACAAGTCAGTGAGCAAATGTAAGAATTGAAACACCATTTGGTTTTTACCGGTAATTTATAATATCAAAACTGTTATTTTTCAAGCACATAAGAAGGATTTTGCCTTGTTTTAAAACATTTTATAGTCTGAAAATCTAAATCTATATAATAATCACCAATAATCACCAAATTAATTGTAAATGGCAATATTTATTAGTTGCAGACAAGCTGATGTTCAGTATTAAAAGAAAAAAAAAAAACGAGCCAGTGACTGGAAATTGAATAATTAATTAATTTGTTGTTTATAGCAGAAAAGCTGGACTGTATAGGAAATATTTTTAGTATTTTATGACATCATATAGACCAGAAATGAATCGATATTGACAATATTTGTCAGTTTCAGGCAGGACTAACGTTAGGATTAAAGAAATGAACGAGTTGCATTAAGATTAATAAATAATTGCCATGTTTAAAGTGGAAACACCGCCTGGTTTTATTGCTCATTTAATAAAGCAAAAATTACATCTTTGGACAGCGTAAGAAGCTTTTTTTTATTACCCAAAGTATTAATACAAAATCTACAAATAATCAACAAATTAATCAGTATTGACAATGTTTGTTAGTTGCAGACAGATTGATGTTCAGGATTTAAAACAAACAAGCTAGCGATCAAACAATTATTCATTAATGGCCACATTTAAAGCTAAAACACTACCTGATTTTATTGGTCGTTTTTAATACTGTCTTGTAACGTTATACATCATGGGGTTTGATCTACAGTCAAGAAATAATCAACAAGTTGATCAATCAGTCAAGCCAATAATGATAGAATAATTGATGAACTGGTTGTTTATAACAGCAAAGATGCATTTTTCACTATTTCATGATATTGTATTGGCCAGTATTTTGCAATCAGACATAAATGAATAATTAATCATTAATGACAGTTTTGAGCTCACACAGTCAAATACAACAGAAATGGAAAGAAAAGAAAATCCCCATTAGAAATGTAACAGCCACAGATGTACAGTAAAACCTCTGCAGCACGAGGGACTACAGTAATAAAGCCCACGCATGACACACACCCTCACTTAAATAAAGACAGAGCAGGCACATAAGGCAGCCATTATTAGACATCACAGGCATGCAGTATTGATGGACAGGGAAAAATATTATCAGTTAATTTTTAATTCCACGTCTTTCCAAACGTTTTTAGATCCCACTCTCAGTTACAACACACTGCTTCCACGTGAAAGTAAGGCATGTTTTTATGTGCAAAAAAACAAGACTGAATAGCATTTTGCCTGATTTAAGGCTTTTCCCCCTCATCTCACTGTGTTTCTCTCCATGTAACCGGCCATTTTATAGTAATGGTTAGAGTGGAGCCTCTGAAGTACACGTCTCCATGCTGGGACCGAGTCCCGCCGCTGCCGTCGCCGCTCCCTGCCACCCAGCACTCTCAGAGAAGAGGCGCTAAGGGGACCTCTGGCTTTGCTTTCCATCTTCTGGAGCACCATCAACATCTTCAGAGCATTTTTGTGTTTTCATAGCATCTTTGGCGCATTATGACCACCGTTAGATCTAATGTAACGTATTAGTCCTCCCACCCGACCATTTCCCTTCATTTTGATTCACTCTCTATCCAGGCTTTGATTGACTTTCAGCCTAACTAAAGTGGATTTTAATGAGAGAATACATTAACTCCCTCTGGTCATGCTAACATAAATCAGCCTTTTCTTGCGGGATCAACTGCTGAGCTCATAACACCATGCTGGGAGAGTGTGAATAACCAAATGAGAGATTGTGGCTTTGGCAAACCGCTGGCAGCTTGGATGCATTGTTATGTATTCATGTATCCCCTCTGAGTTTTAACACGACTTCAGGAAGGCAGCAGAATGGAGCACTTATCGGCACGCAGGTCGGCTAGCTTATGGAAACGTTCCTTTGTCGGAATCAATTAAACACATATCTCTGGTCAATTTTCCATTGATTATCTCCTTACATTTGGATCTTTTCATACTGATGACCGCTGAGAGCCGTTAGATTCAGTTAGCGCGGCCAGTAGCAACTCCTCACCTTGATTTACGAAACACGGGATGCGACTCTAACGCCACATCTATCTGCTTCTCTTTGTTGGTAATTGCACTCAGCTAAATAGGTTATGCTGAATATCAATAAATTGCCATCAAATTAATGTCAATACCAAAGCTGTGGATGGTGCTAATTAAAACGCAAAAGGGATGAAAATGAAGTCATGGCATTGCCCTGAATAATTGATAACGCAATTTATGATTTTTATGAAAGAGTGCCGTCTGTCTGCGATTTTGATGAGGCCTTAATTAGATGCATTAATGTGTCTCTCTGTGCCTGTACTCAAACTCAAACACCATGATGATTTTGGAGTTTTTTTAACACCCTAAATTACACATTTTCAAATAACATTACCTCAGAATATCCTCTTAAAAAAAACACAAAAGAGGTGTTAGTGTGTAATTCTCATTAAAGGAGGCATTGTTAACTCAGGACCAATCAGAGTCTGCTTATTTTAGGGTGGGATCAAGCGGCATTGGACAGCGAGAGGCTTTTAGGTTGTGCCGCTACCCTGTGGATGAATCTCGAGCTATTGTTTCGCCGCAGTCGATGTTTGCAGCCGTGTTCACGATGCATGCAAGGATAGTCAAGTGGAGGTCAGGTCACCTGGCGTTAAAGTGTTAAGCACGCACGAATGTGTAATGTTTATTGACTCAAGTAGATCAGAGTGATCCTGTGTTGATTTTGCACCTCCTCATCTATTAGCCGGGCCGACTTTGCAGATAAATGAAGAGCGAGGGAAGCAGACGGATGAGGGGATTAGAAGTGGGCCGCAACAGGGAAGCAGGACCAGAAAAAAAAATGGACGGACTGCCGGCGGATAGATGAGGTGGAGGAGCATAATGACCGCTGTTTGTTATGATGTACCGAATCAGGTTCTCTTTGACAAAACAGTCCTTAGCACCTCTGTATTTATAGTGTCACCGGTCAGTCCATCCACAAAGGCAGGCTGATGATATGTGAGCGTGTTAGTGCTGTGAGGTGTCTGGGGCTCAGCTCCGGAATGACCCGCTCATCTGTCAGGACCGCAAACCGAAGCCACGAGGGGTTATCAGATCACACACAGGTTTGTGGTGAACTTAAATCTCAGAGATGTTGGCCTAGCAAAATGAATAAATAAATAAATAAAACAGTAATAGCTCTATTTCGCTCTCTGGAGCTGAGTTGTTTAGATGAAACTCGCTGCGAATAGATGGCAAATAATAAGTTCAGGAGTGGCCATTCAGCTGGGCTAATACCCACTTAGTTTTCTCCTTGTTGGTGATTTTTATGAATGACACAGAGGTTCCTGTTTGTCTAACGTTGGGGGATGCTCTTTGTTTGACCCAGAGGAGCCAGTTGTGGGTTGACATGTTTGGTTTTTCCCAGCAGTTAAACAGGCCCTCTCTGAGGGGGATGGACTCCAGGCATTCCCCCTGTCATCGCTGCTCTGAATGGGGGTGTCACACGGACTCGTGTAAATGGTCTTTGAATTGTTCCTGTGTTTCAGACTAAAAAGGGAGCTCCTTCTCTTCCTCTGCTCCTCCAATCCCCGTTGACTAATGAACTCAGAGGAAGCTGAGCTTTGTTTTTGACATGTAGAAAAGCCAGGTACTCCCACTGAAACACAGGGAGGAGGATGGTCTATGAGGTCGATGTAAGGTCAAGTTCCTCTCTAACAGCTAAAGGCTAGAAAATGGGAAAATACTTTGATTTTCTTCTGACAGGTTCAACAATAACTTCAACATGGAGCAGCTGGTTTAAATTGCATCTCTTCAGGCAACTTGCTGTGGAGTGTTTATCTCATATAACTGCAGCATTATAACAAAGAGAAATGTTAAAGCTACTCTCACTGTTCTGAAAAGGTCACTATTCAGTGTTAGTCATGTTTTTTACCTGCAACAGAAACATTATTTCAGATACTTCAATAGTTGTTTGAGTGGTTTTGATCAGGCTTAAATTACCAGATAACATTTTATATATAAAATTTCTCTATACTATTTATATATCTACAGATAAACTGTTTCTAATGGGTATCTCATTGTGTGGTGCATGTCTCAATGGAAACATGTTTCCTACATGCTGACACTTTTTACCCACATTTAGATATAAAGTCTTTTCAACAATCTGAGAAAACAGCCTTTCACTTTTCACTCTCCAGTCAAATCTCAACGTTGTTTAACCCTCCGGAGTGAATGTCTGATTTAAAATGACCCTGAGCAAGACACAGCCGGGCCGAGTCTTCATTTCAGCTTGTGTTGAAAGTGCCGACTTCAAACTATATACCAGTTTTTACTCCTAACGGTGCGGAGATCTGGATTTTATTGACAGACTGATCCTTATAAGTCCTACAACAACAGAAATGGACGCTAACAAAATAACTATGCTTACAATATCTATGTTTTAAATGTAAATAACAGAAGCTTTCTAGATATTTTATGATTTGATAATGATGCGTTAAACTATGTAAAATAATGCATACATAATTAAACGTGTTCTGAAGCACGTTTAGTGTTATATTTCAGATCATCTCAGTAGATATTTGGGGTTCAAGTATTTATTTTAGTTTGATATTGCAAAGGTAATTGATCATAACCTAACTATCATCCTGTCATGTTTAAATTTTGACTCTGCACTCTGACGAGAGGTTTTTAATCCCCACAGGAAGTTTCCTCTCATTAAAATGCAATGTGAGCAGATGAATGGAGTGCAGTGCTCAGCAGCACTGTAGAAGTATTGATCCCAGTTTCCTAAAGACTAGCAGGGATGTATTTGATCCACGGGGATAGAGACTTTATATTCTGATGTGTGTGAAGTGCCTTGAGGGAAAAAGGGAAGTGTATGTGTAGCTTATAAGGAGTTAGTGAGGAAACAATTAGTTGTTTTGTCAATTAGCTGATTCACTGGAAAAAAATGTTAACAAAGCTTGAAGTCGTTTTTCAAGAAGGAAATTCTCAGATTTCAGCTTCTCTCATGTGAGGAACTGTTTCTTTTTCATTTGTGATTATAAATTGATTTTAGACAGACATAACAAGATGTTTCACGTCTGGTTGCTCTCACAGACGATGAGGATATCCTTCCAGTGGCAGCCTATGAGCTCACCAACATCCTGAAGCAAGGTTACTTGGAAAAGAAACGAAAAGGTACGACAACAGATAGACTATTAACAGTCTCTCTTTCATTTGTCCCGCTTTTTGATCTGTTTACACACAGAGAATTGGTTTCCTGTGAATAATTTCCTTTTTTTGCTTTGTTTTTTCGTTAGACCACAGCTTCTTTGGACCAGAGTGGCAGAAGAGATGGTGCATCCTGAACAATTCGATATTCTACTACTTTGGGAGTGAAAAAGGTTTGTTTTCAAATGCCACCATGTGGAAACATCGCAGCTGCATAATTTTAAATTGGATTTCATCCCACTGCGTGTTCTCCTCTCCCCCCTACAGATAAACAGCAGAAGGGTTCATTTTATATCAATGACTACACTGTACAGATGGTGACCAACCTGAGAAAAGACTCCAAAAGAAAAGCCTGTTTTGAGCTCAGTGCTCCCGGAAAACGGCCCTTCCAGGTCTGTATTATCTCTGTATTATTATTATTAAAGAAATAAACTCCAGTAAAATCATGTCTTATTAAGAGCTGACATGATTTCTTCTGGCAGTTCTTCACTCGTCTTCTAGGGCTCAGAAAAAAAAAAAAAATTATATATACTATAGTTTGATGGAGTCCTGCAACGATTTTGCAAAGGTTTTTGTAGGCCAATCCAAAAATTAGCATTGCCCTGGTTCCTTAGACAATAGGCTGGTTGGATTTTAACATTAGTTTTTTTGGATTATTTCGGAATTTCAGTGGGAAAGAAAAAGCTTATATAAATAAGCTTAAATAAAGCTTTATGTCACCACCATCCTTTGTCCAGGATATCCACTCCTCCTCTGCACATGGCCAAACCAGCTGGTTTTAACCATCTAACCATCAACCATCATGTAACCTGTTTAAAAGACCCCATTGACTTTTGAGTTCAGGAAACTTGAAGAGCAAAATGTTAATGTAATTTCTGGGTCTTAGGATTCATTCTTTTGGCACTTTATCGAGACTTTTGGGGATTGTAAAAGGGTGCTTAAACATATTTGGTCTCTGAATTAAAACTAAACTGCAGTAAAAATACATTTTACTGAAATGATATCGTCAGAGCATACTTAGTCCCCCACAAACTTCTGAAAAGTTTATTTTTCTCCTGTAAAATGTCACTGTGCGTCACATTGTCTGTGCCTATAAAAGGTTGACATTCATCCTCTCACGCACACTAAGACCACTAAAACAATCGGTGAGACCCATGAGGGCAGGTATCGAGCTGCTGACCCTGTAATTATTGGGCATCCCACTCCACCATCAAAGTCACAGCTGCCTCAAACATTATCAGATCATCTAGACTAATACAATTTTGCCTTTTTTGCTTTTTTATTGTTGTATCCCTGGTTCTGTTTATTAGGTTTTTATTGTAATCCTCAGGTCTTGATTTTCCTTCTTCTGCCTCCTATATTCCCATCGGTCTCATCATCTCTACATCTCTTTCAGTTTATTTCCTGTTTTATTTTGAAGGTTAGATATTCAGGTGATTTTCTGTAGTTTTACTTCCTTCCTTTGTTCTTTTTCCTGCTCTCGTTAGTGTCTGATTACCTGTTTCTTATTACCCTTCTCTCCTTGTGTCTAGTCTGTCTTTAAAGTCTTACGTTTTCTTATTTGAAGATTTAAACTATTTAGTTTTTTTTAACCTCTTATTATCGTACAGACCTCTAAGTTTCTAAGTTTGAATTGAAGAATGTCGCCCCAGCTTCAGCCTGGTTTTCAGTCTGTGTTTGGGTTGAATGTGTTTTTTGTGACATTTATAAACTAAAGATGTAGTTTGATAAATGTACACGTGGAATGCGTTTTTGTTTTCCAAGTCATTTAATTTTTAGTTAGATTCAGATATTTTTTTTTAACATTTCACAGCTATTTTAAAAAGAGCAATATCTGTTCTTTCTTTTTCTCTCCTCTTATATGGCTAGAAATAAAAATGAATAAAAATCCAGGCACATAAATGCACGTTTAAATTATAATCACAGTATTATTATTGCCGCTCTCTCCTTCCAGTTCACTGCCAGCAGCCCTCAAGAGGCCAGAGAATGGGTGGACCAAATCAATTTTGTACTTAGAGGTAAGCCAGCTTCTCTCTCTCTTTTTCTTTTTTCTTTATTTTACTTTTTCTGACTTATTGCATATGACTCATTATGGAAAACCACTCCCTGCCTTGTTTTCCTCCTTTCTCTCTGCACTGTTCAATGATAGCCCATTCTTAAGACAAATATATATTGTTATATATAAATAAAATTGACTTGGCTTTTTAAAAGTCACATAGGTTAAGTGGAAAATACAGTTAAAGCAGTATAAATGTTCTAAAAAATGTTCTTTTGTACTAAAGTTTTCTTGTGTTTTCGAGGGGCAGAAAGGTCAGAAGTGCAAGGGAGTTCTTTGTCATCTCTGACTCATACGAAAACCGCCCCATCCATCACTAACTACACAGCTGAACACAAGAGTCCTGAATCACCTCATTCGACATGTCACCCACCATGTCATGTGCACCATCGTGTAGCTCTGGTTCTCCTCCACTCCTCCCCTAACCCTCCTACCGAATTCCAACTTACAGGAAATTGATTGGTAGATGTTCTGGTTATCCTCCAGTGACATTGATTTCTGCTTGGCTGCTGGTGTACGGCAGAGGACCTGATACCCTGTGTTGCAATGGCCAGTCGCCTGCAATGAGACAGCTCCTCCATCTGAGCGAGCAGTCGTGCCTCGTCTACGCTAAAATGGGCTCGGGCCGGGCCACTGATTTGCGGGAAGTAACGGACACTCGGCAGTTTGTCTTACTTCCTCCCACCCCCCACGCCTTTTTTTTTTTACTACAAAAAAAACAGAGCATGCAAATGATTATTTATCCTCTTCACCTTCAAATTCATCTGAGTGCATCGGCACGCTTTCCAGAACGTTTTGCCTTAAATGCAAGGACAGAGAAAGAGAGAGAGAGGGGGCGTATGAGATGCAACAAAAGATGCAGTTAGATGGGATGCGTCTTCATCTGTAGGACGACCCAGAATGAATATGATAAACAGATGGTAAGCAGGAACCACAGGGATGATGTGAGAGGGAGAGGCTTCTTATTGGATTGTGGAAAATTATAAAGTGAAAATCAACAACAACCGATAACTTATTAACATCTGCTAGATCTGACCTTTCAAATGTGCTTTCCCCTTTGTGTTTTATCCTTTTCCTCTAGGTCTGAGCTGTCAGACAAAATGGAAATTATAACCGCTTTTTTTCTCTGGCGTTTTAACAATAATTTATTGCTTAGTTGAAAACAATATAAAGGCTAACAGCTAATGAGCATGATAACGGTTTGCAGCATGTTTCGGGGGCACCAGTGTTTGTCACCGCTGCTGTTTGGCACGTGTCTCGGCCCCGTTGTGCAGCGAGGACGTGGCGGACATTTCTCTTACTTTAGCCCTTAATGCATGTCTCTGTCTTTTGTGCCACGCTGTGACGCTAACACTTTCTATCACATTGTTTCCCCTTCCCTCGTAGATCTCAGCTCCAACTTCATCCCCGTCGATGACGAGGAGGAGGACGAGGATACCTACGATGACATCGAGGGGGTGGCCAACGAAACCCCAACTCGGCCGACCCTGGCCTCCCGGGGAGGAGGAGTAGGCAGAGGACAGGAGATAGAGGAGGAGGATGACGAGGAAGAAGATATCTACGAGGAGCTGCCAGGTATGAGGATGTGGTTGGACACACACTTGCGCAGATAAATAAACAGAGAAGTGACGCACACACAAAACCCCTCATGATACTCAGTCAGACAGACGCTCAAACCCTGGGGGATTTTTGCAACATGAAATATCTGCCATCTTTCCCTGCTGCGAAATTTGTGTTGCCAGGTTCCTCCAGACTGATCGCTCATTTTAAATCAAGCAACACTAATAAGCTTGTCAGCACCGGGGTGGCTGCTGCAGGACAGGAAGAGGAAGATTCACTTACACCTACTCCAAATCTGCTCCCTCCTTATCTCTCTGAACAAGTTATGTTGTTGAAATCAGCGAGAGCTGGCTAGTTTCGCTCCGTCATAGACCGTCCAATTAGCTAATGTTGCCAGGCAACAAATGGCCCACAGTTCAATCCACTAAGCAAGAGTTTTGGCTAAAATTGCCTGGCAACAGCAATTTAGATGAAAGGAAGTAAAAACTGCATCTCGCAGAGCTTAAAATAGATCTGAAGCTCTTAATGTCACATCTTTAATAGAAATTAGAGTTTGACCGACGAGACCCCATGACTGTGTGTGTGTGTGTGAGTGTGTGTGTGAGAGACAGTCCCATGGCTACAAGATCCCAAGAAGGACAAAAGGGGGTGATCCGATCTTCTCAGGGCCGTCGTCCATCACTCGTTCTATTAGATAAGATACATCAAGATTCAGTTTCACTCAGTGAGTACATTACCTTTGCCAAAATCACTGGTGAGAGGGGAATCAGTCTTCAAACTGTCACGCCGGCGTTCAGAGCCATCTGGGAAGAGGTACCGACCCTGACCACAGATGGCATATCGAATGACGGGCTCTTTCGTTCACTTTCTCACCCCTTCGCTTATCAGTCATGCTGCACCTCCCTCTGCTCGGCTTTTACACAGTGATTACAGACTGTTCAATAATTCAATTTGGGAGTAATTTTCACTGATCAGCTGCCATGTTTGCATTTAGGAACCTTTCTATCTCTGCAAATAGAAGCATTTATTCCATTTGTAATTAGTAAAAAATGTCTTCATATAGCACACGTTTACTTTTAGGTTTTTTTCCCCCTGACCTTAAAATAAACAAATTATTGTGACACTTGTGAAAGCTGTGTATGATTTAAAAATAGTGCTGTTTAATAGTAAATTAAAGCAACTATCTAAAACAGAACAACAAAACATTACAGCTTAGAAATAACATGATAGAGGGTTAAGAGTGATAAAAATTACGGTAAAACCACAGTAATAACCTAGCTTGGTATCATCAACAGATAATATGAAACTGAAATCTATATTTCGGGATAAAAGCAGGCAAAAACAAAAGGAGGGTGAAAACTGCCTCTGCATAATGGCATGAATTAAGTCCCTGCATCCAGAAAGATCTGGATTAGTTTCTGACGTTGGATGCATTTGTGAGGGCATGGCCCCAAATTTCCATTTTCTTTACAACCACATCCAAATCTGGATTCCCACTGACTCTAGAAGTTAATCATTAACTTCATAATTTCTCAGTTGAGCAAAGACCCACCTCAAATCCTCTCCAAGTAGTCCTACTAAAAACAAACAAACAGAACAAACAGAAACAATCTCACAACCTCCTTCCTGAATGTAATAATAAGGAAACACATTTAAGGATGGCTTAATAATAATTTAATGATCCAGTTTTGTTACCAGTCTTGTATATTAAATGTAATATTTGATTAATCCATGCTTTACCCTTTGTTACATACAGACTAATACAGCTAGATGTAGCTTTTGTTAATATGATGCTATTACCTGATTATTACTGATATTACTATGATATGGAAACACTTGTGGGTTGTACTGATTATTCATGGGTCACTTGCTTTAGTATTATTGTAGGCTCTTTACCTTACAAGATAAAGCACCTTGAGGCAGCTACATAAATAAAACTGAATCCAACTGAATTAACCTTGGTGGCATGCATTCCTCGTGCGCCATACTCATCGATGCGCTCGGGTTCGATACTGTCTGCCCACCTTCCTGTCATCTCTTACTGCCTAATAAAAGCAAAAAAGCCAGAGATGATTCTAAAAAATATACAATTTTATTCATTTCTAGTCACGTTATTTGTTCTAATATGGCCGGGGCTGCAGCTCCAGCAGATGGAGGCATGGTTCTCCTTTTGTGTGATGAAAGTTATTAAACGACATAAAACCAGCGCTGTTCTGCTGCACTTTGGTTTAGAAAATGCCGTCTGCGACCGAATAAACTGATGTATAACCACTCAACCTGAGCAACATGTAACCACCAGCCGGTTTTCGTGGTGCTAATGTTAGCAGCAGGAAAGAAAGGAAAGAGGTCTGAACACGTTTCAGCTCCAGTTTTGTAATCTAATTCTTAAAATGTTTATTCAGAGGCAGCTTTTGGATCTGTAGGCTCTTCAGACTTGTCTGTGCAGACCTGACAAGAGACTTGACAAGTTTTGCCTAGATATACTCGCATGCTTGCTGTAGTAGTAACCTCAGTTTTTTTAATGTTTTATGATTGCTATGCTAGCTGATTATTTTAATTCTATTCTATTCTATTTATATAGCGCCAAATCACCACAACAGTTGCCTCGAGGTGGTTCACATTGCAAGGTAAAGACCCTAAAATAGTTACAATAGATTAGTAACCTTTTAGTGACTTTAACCAGGAAGAGAGAGGAAGAACGTCCTGTGAGAGTGTCCTGGGTGGAGAGGATAAACTGTCTCCTGTAGGGCAGGAGAGAAAAGGCGCTCCTGGAGAAAGCCCTGTTAGTGCTAACCGCTGAGCCACCAGGCTCCCAGCTGTCACCGGTGTCGTAACATGGTACTACCGATGAAGTTTTAAAAGGGACCTCCACTCGTGTTCTTAAATTGGAATGCAAAGGAAGTCTCACAATGTCTTATTTGATAGTTTCCTTCTGATGTGTTTCGAGTGCTGACGGCAGTGAAGTTTGCAAACTTGCAAAATGACATCCGTGAATGCAGCATCCATTTTTAGGCGATGTCAGTTTTGTCGCAGCAAAACTCAGTTGCAGGCAGAATGCAGAGCAGCGGCTGGTATTGGCTCTGATGCTGATGACTGATTTTATTGACTGGAAAATTAAATCACTTTGATATAGAAACCGTTGGCCCATAGCGGTGGCCTCTCGATGGAACGATGCTCGCAGTCGAAGAGCACCAAACAAATGTTTGGACCCGCTGCGAGCACATTTAAAATCTCATTTTTTTATCTTTTGGATCATTTGGTGTAGGAACAAAGTGCCGCAGTTTGTACTTTTTTAAATGTATTATTTTTTTTTTTTTAAAGAAAGCTGTGATTATCTGTTTGAAGAAAGAAAGCAACGGGGAAAGACAAAGGCATCCCTCATGTATACATAAACTAAACTTTTTACATTCAAGCTGGACACATGGTGTGTGTCTGTTTGTGTATGTGTGTGCATGTGTGTGTGGTTCGTGTTTCCTGCTCTTCCTGGAAGCAGAGGTGCAGCCTGTGCTGGAAGGTGGATAGTGTTGCTGGGTTGTGGCGTTGCTGTCAGCTGGTTTGTGTGGAGGATGGATGTGGGAGACAGAGGGCAGGCATATCACCGTGTCACCTCTCAGACCACCGGGTGCCACGCCCCGCAGTCAATGACATGTCCGCCTCCGCGTGGCTTAAAAAAAACTCTTCTTCTTTAACATTTCCCGCCTGCGGTTTAATAGGCTGATCCTCACGCCAGAGTTCATCCTAGTTAAAGAAGAATTAACAGCTTGTGTCATGCTGAGATTCATCAGGGATTTGCAAATGATCCAGTTTATTAATTTTTCTGTTTGTCTGGCTCTATCATAATTTCTTTGCTGTTCATTTCTCGTTAACACGTGGGACAAATATAAATTATTTATAAACTATAGTTGTTAAAGTCAGGCCACCAGCAGGTAATGCCTTTTATTATTATTAAAAATTAAATGTATTTCTTTTAGACACTGATATTAAAATATTTAGGTTCTGGATAGGGCTGCACACTTTGTCGAATTTTTAATTTAAATATCAATTTTGGCTTCAAGCAATTAATAAAACAAGATGAGCAATATAAAATGTTTAACACGGATTCTTTGGTTTTGCCTTTCAGCACATCTGCCTCTGCAAAGACTTGGTTCAGTTTTGCATTAATTTATTTAGTTTTTGGTTGAAGTTAAAATTCAAGTGGCTGAGTGGGGTCAGTCATGTATTTTAATGCACTGTTGTGATGTTTTATTCATTTAAAATGTTTGCTACTGTAATTCTGTTAATCTACCTCTCCTGCTATTAATTATTTACAGTAATTTTTTAATGGAAGTTTCTGTTCTGGTGATTTTTAATATTATAAGCTTTGATTTTAGTGTAACTTTCCCCTGCACTGTCATGTTTTCCACGGCTAATGGCCTAGAACAAGATTCAGAGATAACCTGGAGTACTTGGGGTTTGACCAGCCAGTGCAGACATGCATGTGGACAGCCTTTCAGGGATATTAGGATCAGCTAATAGATCCCATCCAAACCAGACAAATGTCACATACATACTTTGTTACATACAGACTAATACAGCCACATATAGCTTTTGTTAATATGACACTATTACCTGATTATTACTGATAATTAGATCCCATCTAAACGTGACATGAAGAGTAGGTGGAACTGCAATCTCTGAACTTCTTTCAGCAAAATAAAATCTTATAAAACACAATTAATTACATTCAATTTGTAAAATGTCTTTCATAGGTAAAGGAAGCCATACAGGTATAATATACACTAAAAAATAATGTCATATTTTTGTTACGTGAGGGTTAAAAAGACAAGTTTCTTCTTTGATGATTAAATCATGATTTGAGCATTGACCAAAGTAATTGTGATTATGAGTAATCCTACTTCTACACCTGTGATAAATACTCTTGTTCTTCCTTTTTTGTTTGTTTAGACGAAGAACTTGGAAATCCAGGTGATGAGAGCGACGAGAAGAGCAGCAAACAAGGTTTCCGCCTCCGTCTAGTAACTTATTTATTCCAGCCTAAAGTTTCCCTGCATCTACGTCCTGCTTTCTTCTATTTAAATGTGTTCCCTGTGCTTCCTTTCAGTTTGGTCCTCAGATTATTCCAACTACTACCAGGGTTTGTGGGATTGCCAGGGCGACGAGTCAGACGAACTGACCTTCGAGAGAGGAGATCTCATCTACATCATCAGCAAGGTCAGCATCGCCATCAGCACAAAATAACCCGAGGGCTTATTTAGGCTTTTTTCACAACTCTTTGTTTTTCCCCTCGATCGTCCCTAATGGAAATCCGTCCCCGATTGCACGCTTGACTCGTAGATATAATTACTGGACCAATTACAGTAGTTTAGGATAGGATGCAGTTGTGTAAAACGTGCAATTATTTAAGGGTTAAACAACATCAACTCCAGTAATCACCTCGTCCTCATTTACTTTCTGAACATGCTGATATCTCCAGCATCTAGATTTGTCCGTTAGCATCTTGGTGCAGCACCAACAGCGGTGCTGTCTGTTCGCGGGCCACTAGGGTGAAGTGCCATTCGGGTGCTGCGTAATGGTGCTGTTGTTCATTACGGCGCCTCCATCACAGGGGTTAATTGAGTAGGCAGCCATGCGAGGCTCTTCCTTTTCTGTCTGACGTGAAACTGCAGGTGAAGCCATCCTGCATCTCAGCTCTTTTCCTTCAATCTATTTCCTTGTGTTTTATGGCCATCGTGTAGTTACATGCGGAGTATCTACCAGGAAAAAGACATCCTACTGGAAATCGATGGCTTGTAATTTGGGTACTTTTACTCTGCTGCGTGCAGGGACTTGTCTCCACACTGTTGCTATTGGTTGGTTTCAAATTGAATCATCATGTTGTGTGTTTAGACTAAATTATCTGAAGAGGAGAGGCAGGAAGAAGGAACTCTTTTTTTTTTCTTTTGTAAGTAATTATGAGCTTAGAGATGAGGAAATTATGTATTTAGTGTCATGATTTCTTGCATCTTTAATCACCAGTAGATTGTGGTGAATTTTGAGTATTTGTCCTTTTTTGGTTAACAACAGTTTCAGTGCAACAATCCTTTCAAAGAGGTCAGGGTTTTGGATTTTGATGTATGAATTGTGTCAGCTTGTGTTGAAGGAATGTGAGCCTCCTCTTTATAACAACAGATAAAGCACAGGTGAAAAATGCCCCTCGCAGAAGATGGACTTATAATTGCAGTTCTTTTGGCAGTGGCAGATTAATGAGATGCCAGGCTCGTCTGTCTGCGTGTGCTGCTTGATAGGGGGAAATGTCAAAACAGCCACATCAATTTTTCACAGCGATGACAAAAGCACTGTACTCGGGGAGACAAAGGGGTCCTGGCTCTGGGCTTCAGATCCGCCTCAGATGGCCTCGGCCCCACTCGCCGTTATTACTTTTCACTGTATGCATCAGATTACTGCCTCGCCAAAGACCTTAAAGGCAAACTAAGTCCAGGTTGGAGGCAGGAGTTTGCTGTTGTATCTCACAATCTTAATGACAGAGATTACTCTTGTTTTGTCAAACTGGACGCTGGAGTCATAACAAGGTGACAGACCACGAGAGAGCGCCCTAACTGCCTCCTAATAGACTTCAAGCGAGCATTGTAAATTATTTAAAGGTGATGCCCGCACGACTTCCGAATGTTTGGTTTACTGTGACGACACGACTCCACCCGTGTCCCATTCTGCGTCCTAATAGCATCACATTCACCTCATGAATAGCATTATTTGGATTATAGCCTGTAATCGCCTATTCATTTTAATGAGCCCTCGGGGAGGGCTTCCCTGTGCCTTCTGTATGTACACGCAGACCCCCAGCGGCATTCAGTTTTACGGGGGGAATTCCTAAGGACCCTGACCTCGATGAGTGAAATACGGGCCCTTGGCTAGAACTCAAGCCCGTCGCTTAACGGGGGACCCAGGCACACGAAATGGCCGTAATAAAACCAGGGCCCATAAATTCTCTCAGAGGGTGGGAGGCCTGGTTGTCTGTGCTGTTATGTCAACACTGACCATAATTACAAGGTAATAAGGACACGCTCTAAGTGCTAAATCAATGGTGCTAACAAACTGTTATTTTTAAAGCTGCGATGTGATTGACTGCTGAAGTGCAGAATGGGATAGCCACAGGCGTGGTGTCATATGGCTGTGAACTGAGGAGAACATGCCGATTGTATAAAAGGCCCTCATCCATCATTATTGATCTCTCACTTACTGTAAAGTGGGAGCATTTTTACTGTATTTGTGTTTTTCCTCCCTCTTGTGTGTTGCTCTGTGTGTGTGTGTATCACTGACAAAGTAAATAAATTAGAAACCTCACAACTCATATGAATCCCATTAGTTCAACAGAATTAATCTCGCAGACCGTGCCGCCTGGTTTCAGCGATGCCTAACTCTGCCCTCCGCCGATGCTCAGCCCGCTGAAACATGAGGTAGAAACGCACGCTGAAATCCATCATGTGATTTTTTTTTTTTTTTTTTGCTCTGGCATTTCATTTCTGAGAGCTTGCATTTTTCTGATGCACATTATGGCTTTACGCTGGCATTTTAGTGTGTGATGACAAATACGGGTGAGCGCAGTTCTTTTTTTTTGCAGTATCACACTCTCCAATTTTAGATTTAAATTGCAAAGATGTTTCAGCCACATCAGGAGCGCTGTAACGGCATCATCGCCTCGCCGGCGTCATGCAAAGGGATATTATTTGTAGTAGGATTTAAAATGTGTTAAATTTATTGTTCCACTTCCCGCTGACACATGTAGTACCTGTAGTGCTTTGTCTCTAAAGCCATAAGGTGCATTCTTGCCCTCTAATTTATGGATCCACAATCAAAAGACGTGGGCTCTACAGGTCAGCTGTCACATTCCTGTATTCCCACAGGCACTCATGGAGAACGGCGGGATGGAGTGGGAAGAGATTTATGGCACAAACCCATCCAGGGTCCTTAAAACTCTGGCAAGTGCTGCCCCTGCTGCTGCTGCTGCCGCCGCCACCACCACCTCTCTTCCTCCATCCCGTCCAACCAAAATCCAGAGAGAGGGCGGCCGGCCAGCCAATCCGGTGCGGCTCCCAAAGAAAAGCGTCACTGCACATTTGGCCAAAGTGTTCAGCTTGTTAGAGACAATGAGAACGTGGACACCACTGACACCTTGTGGTGGTTTTTAATCGCTTTTTTTTAATGAAAACTTTTACAACCACTGAAAGCTGATTTACGTCCTTATAGATGTACTTGTTGAGGGGTATAATCGCGTAAAACTCAAGCTCGGATATTCACAATTTAAATTATATATTCCATGTTGTGTCCTTGCTAGCCGGGACAGTTTTTCGTCATGTTGCCTTCATGTTCTCTTTTGGCCCTCTGCGTGCAAGCCACACCAACTGAAAGCAAGTGAAGAAAAGGAAAAGTGGTCAAATAATCAGATGGGAAAAGTCAAGCCAGGGAGACAAAGAGGAGGGGATCCCTTTATTCTTTTGTGTGAACCCTGTCCACCGCCCCCCCTCTCTCTTTCTCCTTTTCGCTGTCACACAGCCATTTAAAGACCCCTAGCTGCTATTGTGGCCATAGACACCAAGACGCTATAGACAGGCAGAGACATCCTATTTACCACCCAAAGTAGCAGGGGGTGAGTCTGGGGTTTGGGGTCATGCAGGAGGCAGCGGTCATCCCCCGGTCAACTACAGTAGGTCATTATTCAGCCCAAGCCAATAGCCCAGAACAGCGTCCGAGCAGCCCACCCCCCAATCCATTCTGCTTAATTATTATAAATGAGGGGCGGCGTAAACAGCCATCATTACAGACACTCAGTGGCATACACAAATCCACTTTAAATTGCTATTAAGTTAAGGAGCTATCTGTAATCCCAGGCGTGCATTAGAAAGGAGCGAGTAGGTTTTCTTTTTATTAAATCTCATCGTCCCTGAGATATTTTCAAACGTTCTCATGCTCTGTCATGTTTCCAATTTGAAGCCAATTCGCTGATTTAATTAAAAGCCCACTTGGAAAAAAATGGACACCAAGTAGCCATTTCCATCTCTGGTTAAGCCGAGTTATCATCCGTGTTTCCGAGTAGATTTCGACCTCCCCACCCCATCAAAATAAAGAGAAGATCCTTCTACCCTGAAGTTTCAGGTGTTATCAGTTGTGAAGTGTACCTGTGTGAGCGGCAAGGAGGGCTTGCTAACCTGATAACAGGTTACAGATGGTGTGCTTGTGCCTGGCTGAGGTGTCCATGTTTCTTTATTAGGGTCAGCAGTGATGGAAGAACTGCAGAGAGCTGCAGTGCATGTGGAGGAGAGCGGGGAATAAAAACAGAGAGGATGCAGGCGGAAAGGTTGCTACAGGAGAGACGTGGAAGAGAGGAAAAAGAGGAGGTGGAGGAGGGGGTTGGAAATGGGGAAGGAGGGAGGGAGGGAGAGATTGTAACACCCAGGCGGCGGGTTCAGCGGCAGGGCAATGAGAGACTTCCTGCGCTCCATCATGCCCAAGGCCTGCCTCAGTCAGCTGGTGGCCGAGGAAAGATGCCTCATGTGTCAGGCTTATTAGCACTCCCCCTAGTTTGTATGCATTTGGGATTGCACGAGTGTGTGTGTGTGTGTGTGTTTCATGTGTGTGAGGAAAACATGTGGTCAGGATCCGTGCAGATTTTTACACGTGAAAAAGGTGATTTTTTTTTCTTACCTGACACGAATATTGAAGATGTGTTTTGTTTAGGCGGATAATGGTGGCGTGACACGACACCTGCCTTCGCCCACCGCCCTCTGTCTGTCTCTCTCGGTCGCCACATCCAGCCAACCTCGACTCACCTTCTCCCCGCTTCGAGGCTCGGGGTAGCTGTCAATCTGTCCTGCGGGTCGGGGAGCCGTGAGCGATGGGCCTATCAGAATGCCACCATTAGCCAGCCCCCTGAGTGGTAAATAAACGATTGCGCCGGTACACTGCAGGTGTTGTCATGGCAACCCACTCTCAGTGCCAGCCCCGCCCACACCCGTTCTCCCCCACCGCCACCCCACCTCTCCTCTTGGTGGAGGAGTCACCGGGAGGTCAGCGAGTCAGCGTGCCGCAGCCGCCACGACACGGCGCTGTTTGCCCCCCACCACCACCACCACCTCTCCTCCCCTTTCAATTTGCGCCCAGGTTGCAGCAAACACAGCCTCGGATACGTGTCACCTCAGCACACGTTTCCCAGAAGTCAGACCCCTCAGGGAAACCTTATTTTTCCCCCTCACAGGGAACATCTTCCATTTTAGTCCCGAGCCCAAACGTTTATCTGTGCCCCGTTTGTGAGTTTCACGGCCTGAAAGCCAAAAAAACCAGAGGAAAACAAACAGAAGGGTGGGGAGTGGGGGCATTGAGGAGCCTAGTTTTTGTCATTTGGATAATTTAGTCTGCAAGCCTTTTGGAATGTCCCTATTACAGCAGGTGTACTCTGGATGAACCCATTTCAAGTGTGAGGAAGATGGACTCTGCACGCCTGACAGACTTCTACCGCCATTGGCACCCACTCCGTGATGTAGCAGTTGTATTAAAATGGCGACGCTGATAATCCAAAAGACCTTTCTCAGGGAGAATTTGAGACCGACTGCACAGATGGGCCGCGGAGATAAATAAAACTCTCTGTCACTACGGTTGGTGGAATAGTGCTGCGACGCCCCCAAGGGAGAGAAAAACTGTTTCGCTCCCTCTCTCCGATGCCTCCCCCCACCGTCCGTCTGTCTGCCCTCTCCTCCTCCTCTCCTCACGTTCTCCGAATGGGAACCGGAGCCAGCTTTCCGCAACCGGGCTTTTCCCTGCACGGTCTTATGGGGAGCATAAAAAGGCCATTTCGGCCCTAACTTTCCCCTTCATTATGAGCTCAGACACAGCGAACTGTCAGTTTGTCAGAGAGCCAAGCACACTGGAGCATCCCAGTCAGAGCTGTCAGAGAGGTTTGTAGGGGGAAAACGATGAGGCCTGGGTGGACAATCTGCTTATTGTGGGTACCTGTTTGTGCTGTTAGAACACTTGAGCCTTGTGGTTTATTACCGTCTAAGCGGTTCATCCATCCTCGCTGTCCAAACACCGCTCATTAGCTGCAGGCCTCATTCCTCTGGCTGCAGAGAGGTGTCAGGTCCGGATGATCGGCTAAACCTCCTACACGATGCTTTTCATCATGTCAACAGAGTGCGCGTGAACCAGAACCTGAATCTGAGGCATGCACTCAGCGGAAAAAACCCACCAATTTATTTTACATATGTGTCTGCACGTGTGTGATAAACTGTCCGCACAATCGCGTCGGGTCTGAAAAAGAGGAGAGATGAGTGGCACTGGGGTTTCTGCTCCAGCAGGGTGGCTTGTGCCCCCACTGCCAAGCCGATCGCTTTCCAAATATTGATCCAGTACAGATCTACTCATAGCCCGGCTGCTGTGATCAGATCATCATGCAGCGGTTCAGTCATGTTCGTTAAATGCTTGAAGCAGATTAAATAAGCAGCTTCATTATTTCAATGTACAGGTCTGGAAGCAGTGCAAACTGCTGTGTTCCCTGTATAAGTGTATATCAATTAACTTACTTACATTTGATTCGGCTTAGAGTTAACTGCGATTCTTTCAGCTACAAATAAACACACACAAAAAAATCCCTGTTTTCATAGAGATTCTAGTAGATTTCCTCCATGATAACCAAAGCATATGTTCAACCTCTATTTATTAATTTTTAAAGCCAAATTTTAGCCTCAAATAAATTTGTCTACATTATATTTTTAGGGTTTTTCTTCTAGGATGTTTTCTTTCAGTTCAGCAGATGAAAAATCAACATTTCTGGGGTTTCTTATCTGCACAGACTCATATGGTTTTCAGTCACAATACATCCTCCAGATCGATATTTATTGTTTGTTCTTAGCTTGTTTCAGGTTTTTTTTAAATCCCCATTATTATGCTTCTGAACTGTCCTAATTGTAAATAAAAGCTGTAATCATAAGTAATGAAAAAAACTGGTGTTTATGGGATTTTTTTTGAGGCACAGTGGATTTAATCGGTCACCTTCAACCAGCATTTATATTTTCTCTGAACATGCGCGTGAAATAATCCGTCTTTTTTGTGTTGTTTTTTTAATCACAGTACAGAAATGAACCCTCGTTATAATTAGTCTGGGGAAACGGGCCAGCTGTGGCGATGGCTTTGGAGCGGTTAAAAAAAGCTGTTTTATTGTAGACACTCGCTGTCTCGATAGCCTTGTTTACCGTTTGCCTCATTTTTTAATGAAAACCCTGGAGGCTAATACACCAAAAGTGTCCATTAGGAGTGTTGCGCATGGCTCTTTGTGGACGGGACCACGCTCGCCTGGATTTCCTGCGCCAGAGTTGACTTTAAGCATTTGTAACCTGATAGTTTTTCTCTGGGTTTCTGTGTTAAAATAATTCAAATGTCTCCTCTTGTGTTCAGTGGTGTGTCAAATCAGTATCAGTATCAAAGTGCAGGTTTTATGCCTGATCCCGCTTTGTTTACCTGTTCCTAGACGCCCTTTGAGCCTCACCGCTCTGTTTCTTCTTTTTTTTTGGGGCCCAGGAGTACAACATTCACGGGTGGTGGGTCGGCGAGCTAAACGGCACCGTGGGCATCGTCCCCAAGGACTTCCTGCAGCCTGCCTACATCCTCTGAGCTCCAACAGGTACCGAGGTACTCTCTTATCATCAGCATTATGGACCATTACTGTGGCCTAATACACAGAAACGGTCCCCCTGGTACTCATCCAGATTGCCACTGAGGTATATGCAGTCGTTGACCTGCCATTTATGGCATCTGCTGGCTGGAAGAAGTACTGCATAAAGCAATCCGAGCGCTGCAATGGGCAATGGGCGAGGATAAATATATGCAACAGAGGCATGATTACAGCGTCAGTTGTCCTATTTAAGAAAATGATTCCCTAATGCAGTCAGATAGGTGCAGCTTAAAATGAACACTGAATTATTAATGCGTCCTTCTCTGATACGGTTTCTTTTTCTTCACAGCGCTGCGGCTGCCAGCACGTCCTGCCATGAATTACTCTTGACACATCTGTCAGATAAGCGTTTGGCATTTCAAAATTATTCCCCTTTTATACCAATGTAAATTATTATATTATCACCTAAACCTGCTGCAGCTGTACTTACTCTTGTACACTATAAGCCATTTATAAAAGCCTGTTTAAAGAAAAAAAAAATCTAAGTGCACACTAGAGCTGGAGTAATTAGTCTGTTTATCAGTTTTGATAAGTGATCAATCGTCCTAAATGTGAGATTTCTCATTTTCTTTATAAGTCTCAACCACTGTGTAGAAAATTCAGAGAAGTGCCAAACTAAACAGTGAATGTGTTAATTCAAATAAAATGACAGACACATCAATAATTAAAAGCACCATTAGCTGCACTTTTGAGTGATTAAGAATGTTGCATGCATGCATTTATGAATCCACTGGATAAATCTGAAAACAGGACGTTGATTGTTAGTTTATAAATAATTTTCTCATAACTGACATAAGAAACAGTAATGTAAAGTATTTTAATGTAAACTCTGCTCAGAAATACTAAAAATAAAATATTGTGTGCTTTTGTTTCTGTTCTAAAGAAAAAGGGGGATTTTTAAAACTGTTTATTTGGAGCCACTAGGTGGCAGGCTTGCTTCAATGTCTTGAGTCATGTGTAAAAAGCTGTTTAATAACATGTCGTGACAGTAAAGAGGACAAGGTTTTATTGAAATAAAATAAAATAATCATGTGCACATGTACATGGATACCATCACTCACATTACCCTCGTACTCTTTTACATCCGTATTTAAACAAAACTCAAAATAAACCCCTGTAGTTATTACCAGGAACAAAACCAGTGAAACGTTAAAATCCCTCCACAGCTTAGATGCAAACAGCTTATTAAAATAAAGTCTGATTTCTGTGCGAAACCTCACAAATAGAACCTGCCGGTCCCTTTTAAATGCAGCTTAAAAGAAGCAGAAGTGTTGTGGGAACAACGTCGCTGCCAAGATGCAGACAGGTTACAGGCAAGACGACCAGAATTTCCACAGCAGGCATTCAGGATGTGTTTGAACTCGCTCATTACGATGCCAGAGGACGACGGCACGATCACACTGGACGTTTCAGTGATCAAACAGGCTTAAAAATTTTGATATAACTGATAAATTACAGGATTTCTTTTAGTGATAACTCAGTTATTGTACCTTTGTATTTTTATTTAGCTTTTACTAGAATTTATTTTTAGCTTCCAGATTAGGTTTGCTTTGTTTTTCCTTTCTTTTTTTTTGTTAATTGAGGTTAAGTAAAATAAATATTAATATTAATTTATATAAATAAAATTCTATATTCATATTCTAATCATATTCTATGATTAACCCAAGGTTGTTAGTTTTAACTAAAACTCTGTGTAATAAAATCAAGACTAACTGAAATTATATTGATAATGATGATTAAAATGAAATAGAAATAAAAAGAAAATTACTTTAACTTCAGTGTTTGTCTGGTAAACTTTTTGTTGTTTGAGATTTAGGATGTCTAACTGCCTCAAAAGGGAAAAGTTTGTACTGTAAAACCAAAAAAAAAATTTGACCAATGACAAATATCCTTTATATTTTAATATTTAAGTAAACTAAAATCAACACTGACACTAATAAAAACTGAAGTGAACATTTTCAAACCCACTCTGGGAATCAACAAATTGCACTGAAAAGGAAAGAAAATTGAAATAAAAATGAATTCGAAAATACAAAACTGCTGTATTTTAAGTGCATTGTGTAGCATGCAATAATACTCTTTACATGCAGATAGATGGAAAATCCATCATAAAATCCAGTGCATACAGAGTAATGAGTGATTTCAGACACACCGAGTTGTGGAGAGAGGAAAACACACAGGTGTGTTAATCATGGCTACATTTCACGCAGGGCAGGTCCTCTTTTTGGATGAACCTCAGTTGACGTGTTTCACAGGTGTCTGCTGTGGAAAAAGGCCCGCTGGAGTTAAAGCTCACATGTGTGAGGAAGAGTAAACTATTCTTAAAAATAACCTGTGCCCATCTTGCCTGAATGGAGTGTATAAATTATAAGTAAAAACTCTTAGTGTGTGTAAAACCATGTCATGGCCCTAAAGGTGCAAGGCATCCATTTCTACTTCATGAAGCTGTATAAACACAAAACAGGAATCACATTGTTACAGATCAGAAGTTCAAACAGGAGCCTCTGTGCATTTCACAGGTTGACTTAAGTGTGTTTTTTCCCCTCTCATCCTTCAGTAATAAATACCAGTTTAACACATGATCAGAGACGTGTGTACGGGGACTGAACTATGCGTATGCTTGTTCTCAGCCCGAGTATCATCCTGCGTTAGTGACCAGCACAGTGAAAGCTGTGAAGAATTAATATAAGCCGGGTATAACAGAACTATTTAACAGCATGTGAAGCACATTTAAAGAGCAGTTAGGTCTCATTTGAGGCTCCAAATGTGACGAGGAACTCTAGATTTAGAGAAAAGTTCACTTCGTTCAATGTCTGTCGTGAAAGAAAAATGTGTCCACTGATTATTTATTTTAGTGGCTTTCACCATTCCTCCTCTCCTTATTGGGAATTTAGAGATCCCCTTTTCAAAGAGATTTAAATAAAGGTTTTTCACATTGATCTTTTAAGTGCTGAATTTCCACTCTCTCTGTCCACTGTAGGAAGCAGTGTTGTGTTTACAAGTTAACCCCCTCCAGGGTTTTTCTAGGCTCAAAATGGGCCTCAAGAGTCAAAGTCAATGCAAAGACTCTGTGTTAACATGCTTTAACTTACCGTACAAAAAGAAAGAAAAAAGTCACAGTTCTGGTGATTTTGCTTTAGTAGAAAGCCAAAATCAATTTAGTGGGCACTAATTTTTTCATATGCAAGAAAAACCCCGACCTTGTGTTAGCATTTTTGGTTGTTTTTTTCTTTAATTAAATCAGGAAAACGTCTCTTGATGGTCAGTATGAACAGGAACCACAAATTTCACTAAGTTTCAATACAGACACAAAGGAATGTGAACTTATCCTTTAATTTAGGTGGATATTTTTGCCTAAATTCAGCCCCAGCTGTTTCCTTACTGAAAGGCCTCAGAGTATGAACCTAAACTTAACTCGAGCACCTTCTGCTGTTCACTGAAGCCAAATGGAGAAGTGAAGCAGTCAGGAGGGAAATCAGATCCGGTACATAACAGAGAAATTCTAATGTTAGATTCATGCTGTTTTGGAAGTGTTATACCTACATGACTGAGAGTGTGAGGTGTGTCTCGTAACCCTGACGATATGAAGACGCTGTGTACGATGGGCAGAGTTTGGAACCGAGCGTTTGATTCAGTGGATCTATATTAGAGGAAGACTTAACTAATGCACCTCCACCTCCTGAGTCTCCTCTGAAGGTGAGAGCGTGGCTTCCTCCTCGGTACATCTACCGTCACCCAATCCACGAGCGTGGCTGGTTGCTAAGATACTAAAGTCTCCATTTTCAGTCAGATATCCTGCAGTTACAGCAGAGTTAAGGTCTGCAGATTTACTCAGGTCACTGAGGGTGTATTGCAGGTCCTCATCCTCCTGGGCAGAAAGGTGCAGTTTTTCATCAGGATATCCGTTCACCTGCAGGTCCATGATGTTCCTGCTGGATGCCTCCACATCTGACCAGCGAGTGGCGTCTTCAGGAGGAGTCTTCACAAAGTCGTTTGCAACCTGGATCGAGTCGTCTGCCTCCTCACAAACGCTTTCCTCATCACTGACCTTCACGATGCTGTCGTTGGAAGATGGCAGAGAGGAGCTGACCGTGTCGCACTCGTCGCTTTCATCTTTGTTGCCAGCAAAATCCACTTCCTGTGTGTCATCACCATCCTGTACCACCGCAGATACACCGTTCAACATGTGGGCCTCGTCACTGATTTCTGATTCGAGCAGTGTTTCCTCGTTACCTCCTGCTTTGTTGCCTTTTTGGTCGTCTGCGTTGACTTCTAGAACATGAACCTCATTAACCTCAGAGATGACGGGATTCTCGGTACAGATGTTTTCCATAGCTTCCTGAGATCTGGCATCACTTCCTAAAATGTGTTCATCACAGTTATTTTCCTTAAAATCTAAAATCTTCTCAGAATCATCACATTTTTCAGGCTCACAGTTGACTTTTCCTTCATGAGCATCCTCATTACTCTCCTGCAGCTCCACCTTTTCTTCTTCACCTGGAGGTAAAACAATCTTCCCATCGATCACACTGTCCTCAAAGCCGATCCCCGTGAACGTGTGCACCTCCACCGGAGTCTGTAACCTCTGCTGGATCTGCTCAGCAGAGCTAAGACTCTCTGGACTGTCCCCCAGATAAAAGGTTGCCTCTGATGGGCCGCTGTCCTCAAGAACCGTTTCAAGAACGGCCTCAAGATGGTTGCTCTTCTGGGAAATCCTTACTGAGCATTTCTTCCTATGGTCCTGATCATGGACCTCCAGTAAACCTTCTAGAGGGTCAGCGTCACCACATGAGACGAGCTCCGGGCTGATGGTCTCATTAGGTTGTTGGCAAGGTTGATGAGGAGCCGGGCTGTGGAGGAAAACGGGAACAAGGGTTTAGAAATTGTTCAGTTTAAACATTTTATACATTTAATGAGGAGTTGATACGTTGCTACTAAAGGGGAGAGGTGTAAGGAAAAGCTCTAGAATACGGAGACTATGCTGGTTAGCTCAGCTTAGCACAAAAACTCCAGAATGGAGAAGTAATCATCCAATAAATAAATAAATAAATCACAAAATCAATCATCCAATCCCAACAATTTCCATCTTTTTTTTTGTAATGTGTTAAACAAGATAAAGAAGAAAGGGCTCTATATAACTGCCAACATTCAGCCGAATTAAGAACAAGCAGCAACATGTAGGGCTAAAAATCTGCAGTTCCTGTTATCCGATTGTTCAGTCTGACGTCACTAGCCGTGTCTGGGTCTAAACTCCGCTGCAGGTCCATATATCAAACGATCACTATGGCATTACTGAGAGTTGAAAAACTGTCTAAAGTCTTTCATCTTTAATAAAATGATCAGCGTTCTGCTCTACCAGGTGTAACAATTGAGTTTAACATCCAGGCATCCATGAAAACGGAATTTATGACATTTAACGGAGTTAGAAGTTAGCAGGGAGTTAGCTCGCTAGCTTCTATCTAAATACAATATAGCATGTCCTGACTGCGGGGTTTTGGAAACAAATTAAAACGTACAGCTCTGTTATCACTTCCAGCATAAATGAAGACAGAAAACTAAACAGCAGGGACGTTTGTAGGGTTACTGAAGTTGGGCTAGCTGGTATATAATGCTGTGCTACGTGACCGCTAGCGACACAGCTATGTTAGCATAATATAAACAAGCTAACTTTTTTTCCCCACTCGATAAAAGTTAACGTGAGTGTTCTCGGTGGTCAGGAACAAATGTAATCGCATGGCAGGATGCTGTAAAAGGACCAAACTTCAGCCAGGAGAACAACTGAGATAATCCATCCACAATACCAGGTTAGTCATTCATATACTGCTGCATGGGCTGGGCTGTAGTTACATCCTAAGGTTTTAAAAACTGAGCTTAAATAAATGATTAGTGGTAATAAAAGCCAAGGGAGGTCAACAGTGATCACTGACTGTTTTAGGAGCTTTTTGAGATCAAATAGAAGAAAATACAAAACATTAAACATGTTAACAATACAAAAGCCATATTAAACGCAGACTACTTTAGACCCGGAAGTAGGATTCGTCACGTCATCACTTAACAACCGGATGGCCACTTGAGGCTGGCTGCAAATGAGTCAGTCCCCCATAGACATTGTTAAAATGCCCAACTTTACTACAGAAAAAAAAATACAATGGTCTAATACAAAAAAAAGGTTTTGGCCTCTTTGGGTAATTTTTTTTTTAACTCATCGATTTGGAAACTTCTAGACTTCACCTGGCCTTCTCCACCATATTTGTAGTACTTTTGGAGTATTTTTAAAGTGATCTGTTAATATTGTCTGCTTTGTGTTTAACTGAGCTAATAAGTTTGTGACTTTTGGTAAGTGAAATTCTGGATTTTTTTATTGGTTATTTAGGAAAACTTAAAATTCAATCCTCTTGTGCAAATATGGATGCTGCTGGCTTAAAAAACAACAACAACATCAACGATGACAACAACAACAACAACATGGTAGCTGCTAAATGTTAATGCTGAGGCTTCAAATGTCTCAGTTGGTGAATATAAATAGTCTATTGTTTACAATCATAGACTGTATATAAATGATGGACAAACATATAGACATGTTATATCTACTCTCAGGTTTTAACATGGAAGTCTATTAGATTGGCTCACTTTTGGAGTGAGCCTCAAGTGGGCATTAGAGGTACTGCAGTCATTGTTTTTAGCCTGTGACATTGGTTGCTGTTTGCAATACACCCGTATGCATAATCATCTCTGTAGGTACCGTTCTGATCTTTTTCACTTACCTTTCCATTGATTCGTAAGAAATGGTCAAACATGGCTCCTTGATCAAATCGTCCTCCTGTGCCTGAGCTAGTCCCTGATTGGACGAGGCATACGTGAGGATGGCATCTGTCACGGAGTAAGGGGTGTGGCCTTGGACACAGTCCTGGATGTGACCGACTGGCAGCTGGGTCTGTAGAAAGAGGTGGAGCTGGCTGTCTGACAGACAGACGGTCATGTGCACCACTCTACAAAAAAACAAAAAGAAAAAAAATGACAGAGGTAAAACAAGATTAGAAAATGCTTGTTTAGACGATCAAATACTGATTTTAGAAGAAGGAGAACTGACTTGTCCAAGAAAATCTGAAGTCCCTTTCTTCTCTTCTCCAAAAAGTCCTCATTGTTGAAGGAGAAGAAGGATTTCCCTGGAAGATCTGGGACTGGTCTGTAAGGATAAATAATAATAATAATTATCCATGTCTGTGGAGATAATTATGTTAAATCTGGCATAGAAACACTGCTCCAGAGGTGCATCCTCATATTTGAGGTCACTGTTTCTATAAGCAATCCCAGTGAACCAAAGCACTCAGTCGCACTTTTTTTTCTGGTTGGTTCTGTGTGTCATCACTGAAGAAACCTGAGATTAAAGGATCTTTCAGACATATCTGTGAATCACACAAAGCTTATCTCATAAAGTCCAACAATAAAAACATGGAGCTGGAAATGAGCAGAGTAGAATCACGTTAAAGCAGATGAGTTTCCTGTTCAGTCCCGTTTTAATTTTGTTTCAGTAAATATCTGGCTCTTAGCTGCTAAATGCTCCACACAGAGCAGCTAATGTACATCCATTTATTTTCTTAACCGTTTAACCACTAACATGGGCTGAAGCGTATCCGGCTATCACAGAGAAATAGGCAGGTACACCTCAGATAGGACTCCAGTCTATCACAGGCCTAACCCTCTAATCAGAATCACCAGTTAACACATGCAAATCCAGTGAGTGTACAGTCAGAGGAAAGGAGGAACATGCTTCACAGAGCTAAATGGAGTCTTGTTTCAGGCATCCCTCTACTAGATGAGACACAATTCATCTTTGTAAAAGACAGCCTTAGATCACTAACAGACATTTACACAAAATGTTTAATTGTTGTTGCTTTTTGTTTCTCCAGACTTTTTTTTTTTTTAAAGTCCCAAATAAGTCATCCACGTTGATTCCATGTCCATTTCTCTAAATAAGGTTTGTACATCTTGTTATAGAGAAGGGGGGTGGGGGTTAACTGACTCTGTTGTGTAAAGCACTTTAAAAGAAACAACACAAATATTCTTATTTTAAGCATTCTGGAAATCCAGGATGCTTAAAAGTCTTTTCCTGATTGTTATTTTGGGATTAATAAACCCTGGGTGGCGACCTGCTTTCATCTCCATCTTTGTCATATCTCGTCTATAATATCCAGACAATAACTTGAACCTGGTATTCAATACCGCTGCACAATCCACTTTGTATTGTCTCTGTCCTGTCTTTGTTTATCGTACAGTTAATATTGTATAGTTATCATTATAGTATTGTATAGTTACTAATTAATACCTTTTTAATCCCTTTATTGTACCGAAATTTAGCACGTTATTTATTTTATAATGTCTAGTTTTATATCTCTTGGAGATATATCTTTTATATACTAATAAATGCACCGTGGGAGGCTTGAGGTGAATTTCGGTACACTGTACACTGTGTATACTTCTGTATTGACAATAAAGCTCTTGAATCTCTATGAGGACCAAAGAACAGAACAAAACTGGACCAGCTGACTTACACCAAACCGGCGTTCTTCTGCAGCTTCTTCTTGAGCCACACAAACTCACTGTACCGCCGCCGCACACAGGATGTCTTGGCTGTGAAGGCTTTACTGTTGGTCTGAGAAAAAAAAAAAAAAAAAGTATTAAAAATGGGAACGTTGGTGATATTTTGAGGGCTTTTTTCATAATATAATTAAAATCAAAAGGCACAATAGCCTGACGCCAATAGAAAGAGAAGGGGGAAAGAGGTGTTGTTCTCTGTGCCGGAAATATTCAAAACTACATGAAATGCAGATTCTTTCAAAACAGAAAATAATAATCCCCAAATATTTCACTTAGTCCTGCCTAAAAACATAATAAAGAGTCAGATATTTTTAGGCCAGTGGCTGGGTTACATACGGGCCAGGTTTTTAGTAAACTCATGCCACTGATGATCACACTCATGCTGTGACTTTAGTGAGTCATGTTGCAGCTGGTGAAACTGCTGCTGAGCTTATGAAGTTATCACATGTCTGATTTGTTCCAGTAACATGTGACACTTTCTAGTCATGTCTACATAACAACGAGGTCCGTGGTTTTTAAAGAAATAACAAATAGAATCCAAATTCATGCTTTTTAAGATGTAAAATAAAATTGAATTAGGAGCAAACAATGTCAAAACTACAAGTTTAGAGAAAGAAGAACGGAAGCGCTACAAGGTCCTGACATCTGATCCCACAGCACGCTTTGGTGATGCAGGTAGGATTACAAAGGTCATGGAAAATGTGATAAATATCATCTGCAAGTATACCCTCAGGGAAAAAGAAAAAGCAAAACAAAACAAGGTATTGTGGTAAAATGATATTTTAACTTTGGTCGTTTCTTTAATCCAAATTAGTTAAAGAATAATGTGTTCGTCTTAAAAATGTATTATTCATTCATTCATTAATAAGCAATCTACCAACACCTGTGACCTGGTACATTCTAATCACCTCTGTCAATTCTTGATATATATTATTATGTATTTTTTATATATTGTGCTATTTCTTAAATGTGTAAATCTGTAACATTTTGTAGTGTTAAATAGTCGACTCTGTTACTGTTACTGTACTGGAGCAACTGTAACCCACATAATTTCCTTAGGGATTAATAAAGTATGCTGATTCTGATATAAAACACCGAGGGTGATCAATGGGCTAAAATTTTTAAATTTCAACCAACAGGTGAACAAAAGTGCTGCTAAAGATCTAAACTTCTTAAAGATGATAAGAGAAAGACTTTAGACCTTTCTGCCGCCTGCCTAACAATAATGTGTCGCCTCCTGCATCTCCCCATTAGGTATCCTTTATATTGGCCTTCTACAGATAAAGGTCGTGTTTAACACATGTAAAGTCCTCACGCTTTCCAGAGTTAACACCCAGAAGACCCCTTGGGACCTTAAAAGTAATAGTTGAGCGGGGAAATTATGAATTATGCATGAAATTAGGACAAAGAATGCGCTTTGTCCACTTAAATTTACAGAGATCTGTGCATTCGCTTTTACTTTCAGCCACTTGGAATGTATTTCAAGCGTCTACTTAAATTAAATCCCATTTATAGAAAAATGCACAGCACTTGTGATTTCCCTTTGTTGGAAAGTCAGAACCTCTGGTGGGTCGCAAAAATGTTTATATGCAGGAAAACCCCTGGTTAGATTTAGACACAGAGAGAGCTTAGGCAGTTAAATGTTGGACAGGTTTATAGTTCCTGTGAAGTAAGAGGCAATAAAAGTGCTAACTTTTGTCCTAAAAAAAGTATTCTTGAGGAAACTGTCTCACCTATGCAACACAATAACATGTCGACAACAAACAAACCCATGTAAGATCATGTGAGGTTGCATAGTTTTAGCCAATATCATGAGTCAGCTCCCACAAACACACAGACACAGAGAGGAAATCCGCCCAGGCATGAAGCCTTGCTGCTGAAACAGCATTCCTCGGCACGGCTGGTGTCTCCATAACAACGTGAAACTCCTCCCCCCCTAAAAAAAAAAAAAACATTCAAGGAGCGGTAAAGCCCCGACTCTTTTATACTCTTATCTGTTAAAAAAGTTTGCGGAAATCCTTGAGGTGTTGTTTCAGGGAGAAATGTCTTTATGTGTCACAGACTATTTAACATTCAAGTCTGTGTATTTTTTGCATTTTATCTGCACTGTAATCACTGCAAACAGTTAGTTTGCAGTACTCCATCCATCCACGCAGGCATGCATGCATGCATGCAGTGAAGCCAAAACCTCCAAAACTCCTGGGAGGACTCATGCATGTGTTGAGTTTGCCTCTTCATTGTTGGACACCAGCACCCAGGAGGCATCCTAGTGAGACAGTGCACCACCTCAGCTGGCTCCTTTCAATATGGTGGAGTAGCGGCTACATTCTGAGTCCTTCTCAAATGACCGAGCTCCTAACCCTAGCTCTAACGGAGGCACTTGCAGCAACAACTCATCCCTGACCTGTAGTGGGTTCTGTGAACCAGCTGAGAACTATGACCTCAAACTTGGAGGTGCCAATTCTCATAGCTGCGACTTGGCTACACCCAGAAATCCTGTCCATACAATTTTGATCCCAATCAGTGAAAAAAAATTAAGTCCAGTGAAGTCCAACACCTACCGGGAATGAGTACAACCTATTACCGGCAATGAGGACCAATGGATTCAAACCAACAATTTTCCTGCTCTGAGGCAGCAGTGCTTAAACACACATTCACTTTGAATTATGACTCTGGTTTAATTAGTTGATATAACCTAGTTTAAACTACACATTTCTGCTTATAAATGATTATCAAAAGACAATTAATTTTTTTTAATGTGTTAACAGTCAAACGGAGACGTATGTTGACATAAAACTACTTGTAATGCTCATCTGTTATCTGCACTATAATCACTACTACAATTAAAGTGTGGAAAGAAAACCCTGTGATGTCCCAGAACTGTACGTGTTCTCTTCAGGTGTTTATGTTTTTTGGTCCAAAACTTTAACCTGAATGAAAATCTTTAATCACCCACAAACGCTGTGGCCAAACATTTCTGCTGCTGGTTCATTTTCATACTCACATGCAGGAATATTTTATAATCCACATAGGAGTTCCAGGAGCCTTCGTTCTGAATGCGGGGATCTTGAACCCGCACTGCCACAAACTCCTGAAAGATAGACACACAAAGCGTGTCAGCAGTGCTGTTTGCATGTGTGTTGTGTCATTATTGTGAAACCACCACACTGTTGGCACGACACAGGCCTCTTCTGCAAACTTTGTTTTTTACAGAGGCTTTTACCCATCAGTCTGTTGTTCTCCAGTTTAGCTAAAGGCTAGTGTGAACATGTGTAGAAAGCAGAACTTGTGTTGAAAATTAAAACATTTAAATAAGAGAGAGAAAAAAGGTACTTACATCTTCTTCGTGATTACTGATCATCCTACCGAGTGCTGCACTGCAAAGAGAGGAGCAAACAATCAGATCAGCTGCGTCAAAACCTTTTGAACATTGAGAAAGTTTCACCAGTGGCGTCATGAGCTCATGAATCACCCTTTGAAAGAGAAGCTGGGCAGCTCAGCCTAACTGAGTCACTCTCACACTTCTATTTACCATGAGTAGCCCGCAGCCACTCTTCCACAGAGGGGAGCATGTGTGAAGTGAGATTAACATGCAAGCTTAAAGTCACAGTTTTTTTGCTCTCTTTTTACCCTGACAGAGAAATGAATACATTAACTGGTTTAAAATAAGCTGCAAGCACCACATTTTCACTGATTCTTTTAATTTACAGTACAATCCAAGAGTGATACAGATTCTCCACTGAGGAATACCTTTTAAATGCAACCTGCTGAGTTGCATCTTACTAACAAGCCCAAAGGAAGCTGTGGAGACATGTTACAGCAGCATTTCTATTCCACTGCTGATGCAGAAAGTGCATCAATTTTTTTTCCTGCTTGCTCCTAATATAGATGCCAAGTGCATTTTACACTGCTGGGAAATGCAGATAATAGTACACCCATAATTTTCAATTAATACAACTAATCTCACTTTGATCTAATCAAAAACTAAAGTGATTTCCATGTCTTCTTTGTTAGGCTACATGGCAGTGCTGGAGCTAAAGGTGCTAAGCTTAAAGCGATCCAGTTTAACCAGCTGCAGTGTCAATGTGCAGATGTCATGTTAGAAATGAATGCATAACCGATTTGCAGCACCAATGTTACCTTTTGTATTTTATTTTATTTGTAATAGGCCATACTCAGTCGGTCCAATTTGTGCAAAAATAACACCCTGCTGTTTACGTGAGAGAGCTCACAGCCTAAAGCAGGCAGCCCGAGTTAACCAATAACGCTGATAATCACCATCATGACACCCGTTAACGCCAACTGGGGTTTCAGGTTTTTGTTGACACAAGGAAACCCCAGCTATGTTGAATTTTCTTCATAGTACACCTCACAGGACTAAAAGTATGCTGTTTAGTCTGTTTCCTGCTTTGCAAGCTTCCCTGTTATCAGTAACCAAATACTGGAAGTTGGTTAAACCACTGTCAGTTCAATTCTTTAATTTAACTTTGACTGACTGGTTTCTTCCACCAGTTCTTAAAACTAGTTTGAAAATGACATAACACTGTCTGAGTGACACCTACACGAAACCCAAAAGTGTCCACGTGTATTGAGTCTTGTGAAAGTTCAAAGCAACTGAAAAAGGGTATTGATACTCAGCACAAAGTGTAAACTATGACTGCATCCAAATATCAGCTGAATATCAGGACCAAAATCCACCACGAAATTGGTTATTGGTCTAATTTAGTATTGATATCACCTCAGAATTTGCCAGTCAGCGCTTCCTTATTGTAAACAATATGTACACGGGGGTTTTCAGGCAAAAATCAGACAATATGTGACAAAGAACATGCTCTTAATTTTTTTTGGCCTAAAAAAATTTCCCCATGTAATGGTGGTTTTGTGGCCAGTCTTAAATATAGATTCCTCTTATAAAGTGCACTAGCAAATAAGCTATAAATAACACACAAGCAGGATGCGTAGAGTTCAGCAAAAGAAAAAAAAAACGATTTAAAAAAGCCAGGATGATCCACATGTACATAGCTAGTCTCAAAACAATCAACACAACAGGGACAATCACTTTAAATCTCCTTTTACTGTTACAGACACTTTTAACAGCTATTCTCCACCAGAAACACCGCGTAAATGTGTTTTTCTCTGCTTTAGCTGGCATTTCTTGAACCAGTTTGATAACAATCGAAAACAACCACATATGAGCACCCACTTGGAAGAGGTGAAGACTTAACAACAACGTGTTTCGTTTAGTTTCCTGGCCTGACTAATTGTACTTTTCAACAAGGTGGCTAACAAACAAACACCAGCTGAAGGGCTAGCTCCAGCTAGCAGGTACTTACTTTCATACGTTGGCTGCTGTGGTCTCGCCCGGTCGGCTGTGATCGACGTTGCTGGTTTCGTTTGTCGATATTTCTGCTCGATTTGGCAACAAATTCTTCAAACACAGAGGACTGTGTTCACCGGTAGCTCCTATCTCCATTTCGCAAGTCACAAGCTCCACCCCTGCGCGTCACGTTTTTACGTCACCGCGTAGTGCAAGGTAGCACGTAAAGAGGGAGGGGCGTGAACAAAAACCCGCTGGCTTTGAAAAGCTAGCGGGGTTGTTTTCTTTTTCTGTTTATTAGTAAAAACAGCAAACGATGATCAAATTGTTTTAATGTAATGCTCAGTTTGCTTAAATATTATGAGTAAAAGTTTAAAGCGGGTAAATTTGGCTCTGTGGATGCGGTACTGTCCTGAGATAACTGAAATACTGATTATATGTAATTCTTTAAAATATTTAATACCTCTATTCTTAAACAGTTTTTTGAAAGATATTTGTCAGGCACAATGAAGTTTTATTTACATCTCAGTCAGTCAAATAAATGCTGCTTGACTGTTGTTGTTGTGTGGTAGGTATGGTCAAACGGAAAATACTTTTTTTTATGGAAGCATTTTTTTCCACCACAGAAATTTTTTACCACATCAAAATTACTCAAAATCTTATTATCTCGACATTTCAACTTAATAATTCAAAGTTAGGGTTAGTGATTAAGATTAGGGTTGTCTGGGGCTTACTAACTCTTCTCAACATTTGAGAAAATAACTCAAAACTTACCCCCAAAAAAAGGGTAAAACTCCGACATTTAAAGTTCTTGACTCAAAATTTAGACTTAAAAATGGCAAAAAAAAAAAAAAAAAAAGTCAAAATACTGTGGTGAAAACACACTTCCACAATTTCTGACATCTTTCTAAAAGCACTACTTTTCATACTTTATATAAACGTAACTAAAATACTTATTTCTTATAATTGGTAATTTATTTCAACATGTGAACAATATACAAGTACATTTAGAAAAGAAAATAAGAGAGAGAAAAAAATACTATACAAATTACATACAAAAAAAAAAACAATCAGTACTTGTGCTCAGTGCTGAGCAAGAGCCTGGATCCACTGCTCATTTCTTTATATATATTTTAATTCTTTAATACAATCTGAACTCTAGGAAAGCGTTTAATATAGTTTTAAGTAGTTTGCAGGAACAGTTCCCTAATCTTTTTTGAGGACTTTCTAAGCTCATCTTTGGATGCTGGTTGGTTTTTCTTCTGTTCTTTGTCATGATGATGCCACACTGCTTCACTAATCAGAAAATCTGGATCTTTTATTATGATTCTGCCAAAAGCACATCAGAATTATATGCTGTCCCATTCACTGCAAAGAAAGCACTCTGACCATTCAAAAAATACTAAAATAAGAGTTTCTAATAAATACAGTATAAAAATATAAATGTGTACAAATGTGTGTGTGTGTGTGTCTGCCTGAGTCATTGTAGAGTGCACTGTAAAGTGTACTGTTTGTTTCAGCTTTTATTATCCTGTACTGCCTTCCTGATGCTAATAGCTGGAACAGGTGATGTCCTGGGTGGGATGCGTCCTTCAGGATGCTGTGGGCTTTACTTTGGCAGTGGGACCTTAGAGATCCTTAAGGAGAGAAGAGCACAGCTGATGATCTTCTGTGCTGTGCTGATGACCCTCTGGAGTGCTGTCTTTTCTTGAGCAGTGCAGCTGACAAACCCCACTGGCATGCAATATGTCAATACACTCTCAACAGAACATCTATAGAAGGACATCAGCAGCTCCTTGACTATAGGGTGTTGTTTTAGTACGAAGCAGAACGCCTGCTATTCCTTCAGTAAGATTGAGGTCCGTGCTTCCAGGAGGCCAGTGCATGACTGATAGAGTTGCATTGTGTGTTTTTCTATCCAGGTATGCTTTTACTGCATTGGCAGTGTTTTGGGATGATTGCAAAATGAAGCCATTGCCTATCAGATGCTAGATGGCAGGACATCAAAACCTGATGGTAGTTTTCTGCATTCATAATTCCATCAGTTTTTAAAAGTTCCCCAACACCACTGGCTGAAGTACAGCACCAAACCATGACATAGTAGTTATGTTAGCAACCCAGTCCCTAAAAGTAAAAAGCAGCCAAAGGGAAAATATATGAAAGACCCCCAGAAAGCCTGGAGAACTAATTCTAAAAATTACAAGACAGTCTGGGTCCATGGAAGCAAAATATATGGATATAATCAGTGGCACATTAATGTGTATGTACATTTATTATTAATGAGATGTAAACATTTTTCATGACACAAAACTATAATAATTTATGGTCTTTCGCGCTCAATTTTGGTCCCTTATCGTTGCAGTTTTATTTGTCTAATCATTTTTCATCTTTATCTTTTTATGTATTTATTTCGTGTATTTTTCTGTGATATAAAGAACACTGTATTTAAACAGGGTTAGCTCAGGACGCCCGCCGCCTCCCTGGGACCCCGGCAGTACCGCTTGGTAGTCCTCCCCGCCTGGGTATTTATCCAGCTGTGCACAGATTTATAAAGCACCTCGAGCATCTATAACCTGTGTTTATAACGCAGGGAGGTCCGCTTCGTTCATCTCCAGCCCGCCGTTTGCGCGCATGCTGCTTCCGTAGATCTGTATATCGTCCGCACTGAGCGCGAGTGGCGCGTGCTGGCGCCGAGCGTTCCATCCGCGTGCTTCGCGGTCTGCGGAGGGGCTCCTCCTCGCGCTCCAGCGGGCGTTCCCCCCTCCTTCTTCTGCTCCCTTCACACCAGACGAAGGGGCGGAAACGACACATTTCGCCGTGGAGAAGGTAGCGGCTCTGTGTTTCGACAACAAACCGACACAAACGTTATTACCGTAAACCTGCGATAGCCGTAGCTGTTTCATTTCGGCTCGGGCGGAAGTTTTAAAACAAACCGATTACACTGTAAGTCATCGGTGAGTTCCATTTTTTCACCCTCCTCCTTCCAAAGGTGCTCTAACGCTGGATTGTGCATGAGGCTAACGTTAGCTAGCTGGGAGGTTTATTTTAAGTCAGTATTAAAAAGACACCTGCTCAGGAGACTAGCTCCGCATACTGCGCGGTTATTCGCGGTGTTTACATCCGACAGGCATCCCTGAGCCGCTACATTAGTTGCTACCACGAAGGCAATATGGAGGAATCGCCAGCTAGCAGTACACTGTGGGTCCCTGCAAGGCTTTTGTCGTGCGCTCTTTTCTTCTGCCTCTCGCTCTCTGCTAACGTTAAAAATAATCCCTTCTACACTGAGCACAGAGGAGTATTTTACACCGCGACGACGCCCCTTTCCCCCAAAGTAGTCCAGTTTCTTTTTTAATTAGCCCCTCCACGCTGCTGCTCAGCCGCCGCCAGGTGTTGCAAATCTCACGTTGTTGATGCTGATTGCTACATGTACGGCCATAGATGCCTCCCTACTCTGCCTCCGCTTTATTATTAATCGACTAAATTATGAATAAAGCCAGAAATGTTGGAATCGACATACTGGGAGGATGCATACTCATTTTTTGTTGAACCTAGAATAAAATATATAACACATATGGTAAAATCTATTGTTCTTTAATAGCTGGACAACCTGTTCTCATGAAGCACACACCAAACACATTCAATGGGATTATTTTAATCAATGGGAAATGAAAAATGTGGAATCAATAACAAAAACATCACAATTTTAGTACTCTTAATTCTTTGAGGCATGAGTAAGATCTGACAGATCAGCTTTGCAGAATGAACCATTACTTCCTTCAGTTTCCACCATACATTTGATGTACCTCGTCCCTGAAGTGAAAAACCTTTAACACTCTTTCCTCAGTGGCAGGTTGCACACCTTATCATTACCAAAACCTTTCATCACGGAATGAGAAAAGTCCCAAATCTGAGCATACACCTGTCCAGTTACTGTTACTGCCGCCTCCTCTTGTTCTCCACCTGTCCTCCAACCCCATACCATGAATGAGTGGGGATATTTGCTTGTTTTCTTCAGGCAAAAGTTCCAGCATCACCTTCTTGACCAGCCCAGATTCATCACTGAACATCTCTTTAATCCAATAATCCACCACCCATGATTGTTTTTTTTTTGTTAGCCCACTCTGAGCTTGTTTTATTTTCCTGTATGGAAATCCCATTTCAATCAGCCTCTCTTCCACTTCTGTCACAAACATTAAATAGTTTTTCTTCTTTTTTTGCTTGTTGCTGTGCATTTCTATCATGAGTTTTCTGTTTGAATGATCCAAATTGTAGACACAACTGAGAACAACCTCTTTAGTCAGATTCCCTCTTTAAGCTCATTAGGGTCACGCTTCACCATCAACAGCTTTTGCAGACTTTTGCATATGTACATTTACTATGGTTATGCTACTTGAGCTGGAAAAAATGCAATTTATTAAGGTAATGAAGCCAGAATATCAGAGATTTGTTTATTTGCAGCAAAGTGAGAAAAGAGAGAGAAAAAAAGCTGAATGAACATCCTCCAAGTGTGGTGATTCCATCATTTTTGCTGGGGCTTGTATATGCAATTGTCTTACTTTGCACTCGGCAGAAGCACATGGAAATACCATTCTGTGAGCTTATATCATGTCATATAAGGTTATAAATCATGGTTAACATGAGGCAATGTAGATTAGACAATCACTTCTTTGACAGAAAAGCTCTTAAACCTTTAAAAAAAACCCACAATCATAGGCTGATTGTAATAATCGGCATTGCCTCTCATGCTTCTCGTCATTGAATCCCATTCTCCAATGCTGTTTTTTTCCAACATGCAACAATCTTGACGTTGACCAGGCACCTGCGGGTCCCCAGGTCTACCTGATGAGTATGAGCCTGACTACAGAACCCTCTAACGATGGTCCCACTGTTACAGAAGGTTTTAAACATCATTATTTCCTAACATGAATTTCTGTTTCACTTGTCGTTGTGCGATTAAGGTGTCTATCAAGAAATGAATCGTGTACGTGACTCTATAAGTGTTTGTGATGCCATTTGAACTCGGCAGACACATGTCAGCGTCTTTAACTCTGCAGGCAGTAAGAGTTCTCAGTTTCAAGCCACTGAGGCATCTGGGGCCACAGATGTGTTCTCATTTCCCCTGTTTGCAAACCGACAGAGAGCAAAATGACTTCGGCTGAGAAGAAGGACAAGAAGCCAGATGAAGTGGCCGAGGAAGAAGAAGAGGAGGAAGAATATGTGGTGGAAAAGGTTCTGAATCGACGGGTGGTGAAAGGCAAAGTAGAGTACCTTCTTAAGTGGAAAGGCTTCTCTAAGTAAGTGTTTAAAAAATTAATTCATGGGTCACTGGTTGGCTCATGTGAGCTCATTCACACTTTTATCTTCACCTGACAACCCAGATTTGCCAAACAAACGCCAGATGAACGATGCACTTCTTAACATGAGCTATGCAAAAGTTAAGGTTCCTGCTAGGGCTGTTCGATATAACGATATATATCGATGACGATATAAAAACGTCTATCGTTTCATTTTACGCTATCGTTTGTTTCGTGGTGTCGCAAAATAAACTGTTTTCGGCAATATTTTTTCATCGTTTTGATGGTCACTGTAGTGGCTATATTAATTTCTCTCTTTCTCTTATATTTAATATAACCACACAGACGGACAAGCGCCTGTTTTTATGCGTTGTCGTTAGCATCAACAACAGTAACAGCATCGCGTGTCCGCTTGTTTATGTTCCACATAAACCTTTCACAATGAAGCTCAAGATCCTGTTGAGACTTTTCAAAATAAACTGAATAACGTGAAAGAGCAGATTATTTACGGATGAGAAGTAAAAAAGAGCCGCCAGGTGCTAAAAAATAAACCTTAGACTCAAACGTTAGAACAGGCTTTTCCCCGCAGCACACCGTGTAATAAATACTCACAAAGAAAACGGCGGCAGTTACAACTTATGTCTAAAAATGTATCGTTTCATGCATCAGTTAAAACACTTGACTCCAGCTACATGACGCGCAGCTGGAAAAACTTCCCGCAAGTCGAGCTGCCCGAGATTCACAGAATTTACAGAAAATGTTACATTTTTGTGATTTATATCGTTATCGGGACGATAGAATTCTTATATCGGGATATGAGATTTTGGTCATATCGCACAGCCCTAGTTCCTGCTGTTGTTGGTTTTCTGTAAAGGGTTTTTAATGTTTTTCTAGCATCATTAAAGGTTTCGAGTATCTGGTACTACGGCAGCGCGGTCTGCTAGATCGGATTCAGATCTAACAGGTGTTTTTAATGGAGATAGAGTCATATGTGCCTCAAAGTTTTAATGAACATATTTGTTTCAAAGGTTCACGTCTGTGGTGTGGGAACGTGAACTCTAAGGAGCCACATGTTGACTTTGAAAACAGCTGCTATAAGAGTTAGATGTCATTACATGCAGCTTAAAATCAAATCATTTAAAAAAAATGCCAAAGAAAACACAGTTTTACTCACATTAGTGTTTTTGTACCAACAAAGAGATTTCTAAAGAACTATTAGCCAGAAAATCGGCATATATTGCCACGGGTGGGTCCTTAAAAAGTCTGATCTGATCTATCTGCTGTTCTCTGATGCCTTCATAGGAGGCATCAGAGAAGGGAAGCAGGCCGACTTACCAAAATACTCTAAAACTGGACTGAAAATCAGTGGTAACAGGTGTTGTGGAGTGATGAATCCAAAAATTGAAATTTTTGGATCAAATTGATGTCAGTATGTACGGATAAGTGTCTACAGCCCACCGTTAAAACACGGTGGAGGTTCAGTCATGGTGTAGGGCTGCATTTGAATCACTGATGTTGGGAATTTTGTCAAAATATCTGGACTCAATATCTGCCCCCACCCACCCAAACATCAGATCTTTGATCTGACATGCAATCTGACTGGCAGTGGCCTAATTTTTCAGCAAGACGATGCCAAAAACACAGCAAATACCTGTATTAAAAATGGACTGGCCTCCCCAGAGCCATTGTGTGAGGGAAAGTTATTGTATAGCTTGTGTAAGTATCTTTGCAAAAAGTGAGAAAAACATCAGGACTCTATGTTATCAGACTCCAGTGATACTCAGCTGGACTCTGGAAGCAGCTTTCGCATGATGATAGTGGAGAATATTTTGACTGTAAACATCACAAGCAACTAAATGAGGAGTTAAATCATATTTTCGTGTATTTAAATCTACAGTGAAGATAACACGTGGGAACCAGAAGACAACCTGGACTGTCCAGATTTGATTGCAGAGTTCCTGCAGTCCCAGAAATCAGCACATGATGGAAAAAGGAAGGCAGCCGGAGAAGCAGGAGACGACGACAGTAAATCAAAGAAGAAGAAAGATGATGTGAGTCCCAATTTTTCCATGAGTCTCGTTTAATGCCAAGTTATCTAAAAATACACTTCACTGTTAAGAAAAAATGAAAGGAGCACTTAACCTGATATACCAAAAAGTCAGGATGTTGTGTAAAATGTAAATAAAAACTCAATGCCGCGATAAAATTCAAAACAAGCTAATTTTTTTTGTGTTCTGTTGTCAATAAAATATAGGTTTGTGAGATTTGCAAATTACTGTGTTTCATTTTTATTTACATTTTACACAACATACCAACTTTTTAGGAAATAGTTTCTAATTTCTTGAGAACAAAATGATGTGATAACAGTGGAAACCAGGATAACCAGTGATGACAGGATTAGTTCCTGTATGCATTCCCAACAACATCTGGGCATGCTTCTTCACCTCCTCCTAGACCTGAATCATCAGTCTGTGCTGCTGTTTAGCCCCATTTGATGTACCAATAGTGTCCCAGAGGTTCTCTGTTGGATTCAGGTCAGAACATGAGGGGCTTTCCGTGGCTTCCATGCCTTCAACGTTTAGGACTATGAGGCTGGGCAGGACAAACCCTGGGCTCTCTGCACCAGCTTAAGGTGGTTTGACACCAGGTGTGAGGATTCCATTCCAGTACCTTTAACCCAGAAGTCCCCCCTATAATCATTGTTGACCCACTTCTCAAGACTCTCACATCTATCAAACATGCTCAGTGTAAACCTCTTCCTCTTATCTGTGAAGAGAGCAGGGTGCCAGTTGTGGACCTGCCAGTTCTAATGTGTTTTTCTTGTGAATACCAGTCAAACTGCAGTGCTGGGCTCTGAGTTAGGTCAGAGCCGTGTACATGAGTAACCAGCTGGAGGTTGTTTTGTTGGGCTCTGGTAGTGTTCCCCCTGTTCCTCCCAGGACCTACCAGAAATGTCTTGTATGATTGATTAGAAATCTTTTTGTCTCCGATTTGACGGTTTTTCTGTGGGCATCCTGTATTAGGATGGATTTAAGTTTTATTTTGTTTCTTGATCCTCAGACAGAGAAGTTAAGGGGCTTTGCTCGAGGTCTGGATCCAGAAAGGATTATCGGTGCCACAGATTCCACAGGAGAACTCATGTTCCTCATGAAATGGTGTGTAAGTGTTGCCCCACACGTTGGGGAATTCAAATGTGCCATTAAATGCGTTTCTACAGTAGGTTAAATGACTTTTTCCTTTGCCCTTTTTAAAGGAAAAATTCAGATGAAGCGGACCTTGTGCCGGCGAAAGAGGCCAACGTCAAGTGTCCGCAAGTGGTCATCTCTTTCTATGAAGAACGGCTCACCTGGCACTCGTACCCCTCCGAAGACGAGAAGAAGGATGAGAAAAACTAGCACAGGGCGAAGGGGCAGGAGGAGAAGAAATGTCATTTTGAACTTCTGTGTACTTTCCATGAGGGAGGGGAGGGGAGGCGAAGAAGGGGGATGGGCCAGAGGCAAGCAAGACATCCTGGACTCATTAGTCTTCTTGGCGTAGTATCACTCATTCGATTCTACTTTTATCCAGATCAAATCTCCATGTAAATATCCTTCAGATTTGCTTGACAAAAACCAGCTCAAACAAAGCAGTGTTAATTTTCCCTTCACCAGGCTTTCGATGTCCTTTCCACATCTGGCTCATCTTGCAATGACATCGTATCAGTGAGGTGATGTTTTCATTTCTTTCGCGTGCCATTGTTTTTACTCCGTTTATCAGCGCTCTCCGGGGCCAAAACTGTGTTCATTTTAGGCGTTTCCTTAGCATCCGTATTGATGTACGGTTATGAACAACTTCTGTAATATTTTGTTCTTTGGTAATCTTTGTAGTGTTTGTCACGTCTTGCTTGTCGCTTTTGGAGAATAAACCACTTTTTGTTACAGTGGCTTTGTGTCACTTTAAATTTGAAGATAATTATCATCTTTATATTCTGGTTAATTTATCAGACTGGCTAAAAATGTTGTTTTATTTCAAGGTAACGTGTCTGTCTGTAGTTTAGATGCCTGAATTTTTCTGATTTTCTTTATCACATGCAGGTTAAAAGTCACTGTTGAGAGAAAAAGTTGGATTGCATTTCAATAAATGCCACGATGTAAAACTGAGACCAGAGCAGGAAGTCAAACAGCGTTTCTGCTGTCTGGATAGCCGGTTACTTCAAGGTAAACCATTGTTCGAGGTATAATAACTGAAGGGGACCGATTAGGGCTTTCTTTATTTTCTGGCAATTATATTTGCATGACAAGCATAAAATTGCTGGTTTGACTTCGGCTGGAGACACAAATCCCCTCTGGGGTTGAATAAGGAAGGGCATCCGGTGTAAAACATGCTGCAGCGACCCCTTGTGACGAGGAAGCGGCTGAAAGTAAACATTGACCGACTTTCTAACAATATGTGAGATCTCAAAGGTGAGCGCGTGCACGCACCTCAGCACCATTTCAAGCAGGTTTTTCCCTACTCTTGACCATTTATGATGTCAAAGAGTAAATATTTCTAATCTGATCATCTCAGGCACAGCAGGAGTCCCACCCATGTGCTGTTCGAACAGGGCACATCAAGCTGCAAAACCAAACTTGGAATACAAGTGCATGGAAATGTTGAGGTAATCTGTCAGCTCTACAGAAGCATAAAGAAAAAACAAAGGAAGGCAAAGTTGGTGATTTACATTCCTACCTCACCTATTGCTCTGGGTAGTGTCCGAAAGAATGAGATCGCAGATACAAGCGGCCAAAATGAGCTTCGTCTGGAGGATGTCTGGGCTCAGCATTACAGATCAGGAGAGGGGCTCAGAGCAGAGCTCGACACTGAAAGGAGCCAGCTGGAGTGGTTCGAGTATCTGACCATGCCTCTTGGATGCATCCCAGGTGAGATGTCTCAGGCATGCCCTACAGGGAGGACACGCTGGTGAATGATATCTCTCAAGAACACCTCGGTATCTCCCTCCAGAAGAGCTGCGGGAGTTCCCTGAATTATTGATGTTTTAACACGCCACATCCAAACCTTGTTTGCAAGCAGCAGAAAGGTGGCTTAAAGGGAGGAGATGACCTGAGGGGCTGGTCAGTATTAGATAAATAGGGGTTATTTTGAGCTGTGGATCAAGCAAAGTTACTCTAAAAGAAACCAAAAATAATAGAAAAAAAGGAAGCTGAAAATAAACCTTTTTCAGGTTGTTCATGGTCAAGGTATCTAGTGCCTTCGCCGACTGGAAGCCTGAAACATGGACAACTAGAACACAAGAGTCACAGGTGAAAATAAAAACACTTTATTAATCAATAAAAACAATTCTTGATTGCCAGCAAATACCTCAAAACGGAGGGAACTACATCCAAACTCAAAGCAGAGGGTGTGACCGTTAATGGAGACGTTTTTAAACAGACTACATAAAATCATAACAAACACAAACATGAAAATATTTACAGAACAAGACAGACAAAAAAAGTGCACTAAGTAGTAGCAGTACTAAGTAGTTGGTGTTACACTGAAGTGAATGTTAACCAGAGGTTCATGCCTGAATATCACATTTAATGAGGACACTTCTCCGTTCAAAACTGTTTTTTTTGGACATCATCTTAATGTTGCGAGTTCTGTTCAGCCTCTTGGAAAAAGATCTAGCCTATCTCCTATCTCAGCTGACACAACGGACCTATTTTATTTATTTTTTTAAGAAGGTGATATAACACATGTACTGACAAACTTCATTCAAATAGACAAGTAATAGCACTTCTACTTTGAGAACATTTTTTTAAAATCCCTCCTCTCTTCGGTTCTCAAAACCCATAAAAGTGACGGAAACGTTAAATAAAGGCATTCAGATCAAAGTGGCCACGACACGTGTCGTCATTTCACACATTCGAGTTGCTTTTGCGTTATCAGTCGCGTGGCTCGCTCTGTTATAAACACAAAAACTTGATTGAAGCCAACACTTTGGCTTTACAGCAGTTTAAAAAAAAAAATCCTCAAGTGGTTTTTCGTACAGTCGCAACGCCGTACCAGGGTCGTTCAAAGTAAAACAAAATCTACAGGGCGAGGAGAATCAGGCAACTCGATTTAAACTGCAATTATAGAGAACTCTAAAACATTTCCAAGAAAAAAAATTGGCAAATATGAGTAGAAACTGAATAGAAACTCGCAAAGTAGTTTTTTTGTTTTTGGTCATTTTTTTAGTCAAGCAACCTTATCTAACCAAAAAAAACAACCTGTTTTCTTGTTACAGCTTTATGTTTTTGAATTGATCTTTTCTTTTTCTTTTTCCACAATTTCCTTTTTGCTTTGTTAATTTACATATTCTTTTCTCATTCATTTGCAACTAGTTTTCTATGAAATTTGCATTTTTTCTTGTGAATTGCCTGTTTTTTCTCATAAATTTTCTTTACAACAGACTTTTTACTTTTTTTTTTAAACTGTGAATTTTCATTTCATTTTCTTGATAATTTTCTGCAGTTTTAATGTAAATTTCCATTTTTTTCCTCATGAATTTGCCTGTTTTGTTTTCCTAAAATATCTCTTTCGACTGTAAATATTCTCCTAATTCTTTTTCTCTTAAATTTTTCAGGTCTTCTTCCCATAAATTTGCCAGTTTGTTTCTTGTTTCTGGTTTTGAAATAATAAACAGGTTTTTTCTCCTCAATTTGAGGTTAAAGCAAAACAATTCTGAGAAAACAAAGAAACAACAACAACAACAGCAACAAAAATCTCTATTCTTTTGTCTCAGGCCTTCACCTCAGCTTCGCCAAGCTTTTTAAATTGTTTTCGCCCTTAACCGGCCCTAATACACTGTTGTATTTAACATTTGGCGCGTATGTTACTTGAAAGGGAAGTTGCTACACCCCAGCGTCAACTGAGCCTGCCTTCTGTTAATGCTAAAAATGGGGCATCCAAGAAAACTGAATGACTTTGACTCAAGACTGCCTGGAGTTGGTTTTAATAATGCACTACTCTCTGGAGCTCCTGGCCCATCACCGTTATCTTGAATTCTTCCTTTAACTACAGGCTCAGAATTTAGAATTCAACAAAAAGGGTGTAGGCGTCTATGTAAAGCTGATGTGGCTAGACCTATAACCTTGCTTATACTACAGATTATGAACAGTTAATAAGAGCCTTCCTAAACGCAGCTCCCGTATTTAATCCTGCAGCGAAGGAATAGCGACAGACACGGCAAAATGCATACAGCCAAGCCTTTTAAAGACAAATTACAGTGCTATGTATAATTTATAAGGAAGTCGATACATTTTGCAATGCAGCGTGCCTCCTCCCTAAATCTGCTCCCCTTCAAAGACTTCACCTCCAGGCCTCTTTCAGCAGTGACCAGCGCAAGAATGCTCTCAGCCTCCCACTCCTCTCATCTCAACATCCACCTTCCACACATCAAACCCGATCTATTTATGGCCTTCTAAACTTAGATGCCACCTGACTCGAAAACTGGAACCTACAGAATTAGAGTGCAGTGTTGGAGCATTTAAGATGTATACAGATCATGTGATGTGCACCAAATACAACCTTTGGTTAGTATAGGTGTTAATTGGCATCCTAAAATAATGGACTTCCTTTTGGCCTTTGGTATCTAAACTCACAACCATCGATGCATTTCTTTGCAACTTAAAAGCCTCAGTGACTATGAAAATCACCAAAAGTCTCCAGGGTGGGATGTGATCTGATAGTCCTTTAAAACCTTCGGTGCATAGGTATTCCAAACATCCTCGACAGTGTTCTTGTACTCCCCCAGTCCCTTCTTTCACCCTGCGAAACTCCTCCATCCTCAGTGGTTTGGTGCAAAAGGATCAAGAGCAGCTAATTTTTTTTCCTTCTTCCTAATAGCTCGTTTTATGTCCTTTTATATCCCTCTTCTCCTCGTCTAAATAATTAAATCTCAGTACTCGAACGAAGAGCTACTTCTGCGTCAAAGTTGTTTCCAGGAACAAAAATTGTAGGAACAGAATGAAACGGGAGAAACTAATGCAGGAAGAGTAGTCAACAATGCCATTTTTCTACTCACCACAATCTTCTTAAAGGAAATAAGGACATCTCTCTCGTGTCTGCAGAAATCTTTCTTACTGACTTAGCAAAGTTATAGAATAAACAGCAGTTTGTGCTCCCTCACTTCTTTTTGTCCTTCTGTTTTTTCTCTGGCTTTCGGTTCTGCTCGGCGGTCGTCACGCTGCGGGGCATGATGAGCACGCTGCCGTCGGCGCTGTACTGCAGCGAGTACTCGCTGGGAGGATAGGGCCGGCCCTCCTCGTCCCGCAACTGAGTGAACACCTCTTGGTACAAGCTTTGCATCTTCTGCTTCATTTGCCGGATGGAGCGAATGAATTCCATCTTCTCCTTCAGCAGGCGGGCCTTGTCGCGCCTCAGATCTTGGACGCCCTGCTCCAGCTTTATGATGGTGTCCAGCTTGCGTTTGCGGCAGTTCTGGGCTGCCATCTTGTTCTTCCCGCGCCTGCGGATGTCACGGATAAGGGCCAGCTGGGCTTCGCTCAGGTGGTGCTTGGCTAGCAGCTCGTTGAACTCTTCCACAGGCAAGTTGATGATCTTTTCGTTGGAGAAGGGGATTTTCATGGCCCGGGCTCTGCGCTCGTCGCGGCTTGAGTGCTTGTCGAGCAGGTCCTGAGGAGGCTGAGGCTTTGAGTTCTGTTTGTCACGGACAGTCTTCTTCCCGACCGAAATGGGGAGCTCTGGGTGCTCAGAGAAGGCAGAGGAAAGCGGCAGGTTGTAGGTATGATTATGGCTGATGCTGTCAAGTTGAGGGAGAGTGTGGAACTGGGAGGGGTCCTGATAGCTCATACGGCAGAGCTTGCTATATTCAGGCTGGTAACCTCCAACAGCTCCTTCCTCTGTCTCTACAGTGGCCACCTCAGAGTCAGTGCTGTAGCCCACAGCTCCTTCCTCCGAGAAAGTGGCAGACGTTGAAGAGGAGGAAGCTGCAGATGAGCAGGAGGTTTCTGAGCTGCTTGGGGAGGCCGGGCTGTGGCTGGAGTCCAGGGAAAGACCAGAATCTGAGTCAAGCTCATCCTCCAACTGGGACGCCTGGGCCTGACTGAAGCCCTCCTCCATGGCGAGGTCCAACAGGCTGATTTCGTCAAGCATCGACTCCTCCAGCAGGGTGCTGAAAGGATCGGGGAGGACAGGGGTGGAAGTAACGTTGTTACTGGAACTGTTCACGTGTGGCGGGAGAAAGATCCCAGTTAGGTTGGTGGCTCCGAATGTGGAGTTGATGTTAGTGGAGTTGCTGGAGGAGGGTCTAAGTGTGGCGGTTCTTGGGGCAATGCTTGCCGAGTCCAGCTGAGGGTTAAAAATCTGAGGGAAGTCTTGGCTGCAGCTGGGGAGGGAAGCCTGATGAAGGCTGACATCCTGGTTTATTGGTGTCGAGCGAGTAGACAATTCAAAGTTTCCCGCAGTGCTTGACTCAGTTGTCCCACTTATGGCACTTACGCTGCTTGAATTGGTGTGGAGAGAAGTGTTGTTCACTTCCATTGCCTTTAAAAAACGAGTTTAAAGAGAAAAATGCATTATTTTAAAACAATGTTAAAATAATTTCAGTATTTTGAATTTAATGTAGACCTGAAGGTGTCTGGTGTTACAAAATATACTTCACAAGCAATCATGAGGACAAAACAAAAACATCTTACTTGTAGCTCCATGATGGCCATGATGTCTTGCCACTGCTGCTCCAGGTCTAACTGTGGTTCTGCTGAGGGCAGCTGTGGCACCAGAGGGAGGCCCTGAGATGTAGAAGGAACTTCTTCATTGGAAACGGCAATTTCTGGGCTGACAACCGGGGCTGGAAACTGATTAAAAATATCACATAAATTAAAAAATAACTTGATTTTACATTATATGTAGCTTATTGTGCCAATTTATCCAATTTAAAATATGAGACTGTAGGTCTGATTTATCTTTCAGCTGCACTAAAGTAAGAACTGCTCAAGTTTTGAGAAAAGGGGAGTGCATCGTATCTCATCAGTCAAATCCAAGGCATCCTGCTTAGGCTGCTCTAGCCTGCCTTGAATTACTGCTTCCTCCACCCCAACTCCTCACACTTGTCAATATCATATTTGCTTTTCCTGATGGCTGGTCTGTTCTGTTCCCTAGTTAGTGGTTTCTGCTGCTGCTCTCACTGCCTTAGGCTTTCCGCACATGTATGTGGGGGGGAGGGGAAGGAGCGATGCCACCAAAAAAATAAAATATGTGGCCATGACAATTTCAACAGCAGATTTTTCTTTGTTACCTCAGTTTCTTCTCCAAAAGGGAATGTGGCCTCCAATAGCCTCAAGCATTCTTGTAGAGACAGTGAGGTCTGTGTGCCGAGAGCTGGAAGCTGGTAACACCGAAGAAAAAAAAAAAAAGAAAGGTAATAATCTTAAAGTGTTTTCACAAGAGAAGCTCTTATATTTTATTTGTCCAGACAAAATGGCTTTTTTTGTACACACATGAAGAAGTTCATATATATGAATTGGTATTGGGGATTGCTGCCTAAATTTGAATAATTATCCAGGGTATAAACCAGGGCTTCCCTCACCAAAGACATTCCTAGTTGACAAGTAGTTGCCATTTTAGGTCAGCAATTCTTAAACTGTGGGGCACACAACCAGGGAAAAAAATATGGAGTAGAACTTAGTTAATTGAAGGTCGGCTTTTTACTGCATATTCAGAACTCTGGTGCTCACTAAAGTGGCTGCAGCCATCCCGTCAGAGGAAAATCACCAGGACGATTAAAAAAAAAAAAAAAAAAAATCAGATACAAATATTTTTAACCAGCTATTTTTACAAGGGTTTTTACTGGGGCTTCTGAAAAGCCAGAAAAAAAAGGTGTGAGAACCACTGTTTTAGGTCATTTGTTAACTCTTTGTTACATCTTTTTAATTCACTTACACATATGCTTTTTGGGGGGGAATCAAAAAATGTTTTTTTTACTTAATTAATTAATAAATTTTTTACTTCCAGGTAGGAGAAGAAAATCTAATCAACACTTACATTACAAAGAAATACAACAGCGAAGTTTAAAAGCAAAAATATACATTTTACAAAAACATGTGCACCCAGCCAGGACAGCTCCTAATCTAAGAGTGGTCCATTGTGGCTAACATTAGGCTACATGCACGTTTAAACAGTAAATCAGTGCTTGAGGTTAACAACTGACTCACCTGAGGGGTTTCCGGGCACATTATTGAGGTCATCCTTTACCGTCTTTAAATGATATCACACTTTGGATTTATAGCCCAAAAACTATGCAAATGATTTTGTCAGTTTGTGAGCGGTTTTATTTTTTTTACGCAGCCAATCAACCAACTCAAACCCGATCATGGCTTCTTAGTCACTAACTTTGCCAATAGAAATCAAGACATTGCTTTCTTAACAGTGCTTGTGATTGTTTCACATCACAAGCAAACTCCAGCAGATTCTGCTTGGAAGCAGACTTGAGACCCTCCTTTTTTGAGGGCTCTCCTTTGGGCTTTCACACCCTGCCCATATTAGCTCAAACAGTTTAAGGCTGTAAGCATCAGTCATTCCGACAGTCCAGCTCAGGGGTGTCCAACATGTGGCCCAAGGGCCAAAAATGTCTCCCAATGTGGGGGTTTAAATTATTATTATTATTATTTTTTTTTTTTTTAAGGCAGAAATTTGTGACTTTTCACTGTATTTTTCTCTTTAAGGAAAGATAACCTCATGAAAGTCTGAACTGTTAACCTGAGGCAGAGATCTGAGTAATCGTCATTTTTACAACCTTCTTACTAACAAAGAAATCACCCATAGCATACAATACTAGGCCAAAAAAGTACCGGATAAAGAAAAACAAAACAAAAAATAAACCCAACAGGTGGGGTTTTTTTGGGTTTGTTTTACTATTACTTTCATTATATATCAGAAAAAGTGTGTGTGTGTGTGTGTGTGTGTGTGTGTGTGTGTGTGTGTGTGTGTGTGTTGGGGAGAGGGGGGGGATTTCTGTGAATTAACAGAAAACTTCTGTTTTATTTTACAGGACAAAGTCCAGGAAACGAGCTGTCAATACTTTTTCTGTAATTTTACCATGCAGCCAGTTTCCTTTGATTTACTGCAGCAGCATTTCTTTGTAATGTGGAAAAACAGACAGTCAGAAATGCACTTACTTTTCTAAATACGTCTCGATCTGGGCATAATTGGTTTAAAAACAAACAAACCCCAACCCCTTCTTTTAAGTCTAGCTGCTGAAATTTTAAGGCCTAAACAGACAAATTCCTGTAATCTCTCATTTGTTTCTTGGACTATTAATGCAGTTAGTTAATACTCTGTGTATTTGTCAAGTCAATCCCCAGCTAATGTATCTAATCAATATTTAACACAAATTTCTTTTGCTTTTGATTTCGTTATGGGTTTGTATAAACCCTGTGCTTGACACTATGCGTCTCTATGCAGTTGTACTTTTATGGTGGGTAACATGATCTTGTGATTCTGAACTGCCTCTGGTTCGCTGGAAAATTCTCTTGGATGGGAAGCCTTAAAATAAATGCAATACAGTCATGTGTGTCTCTGTGAAATGAACTTCTACCTTAATCTAACTGCAACGGCTTGATGTGCTTTATATTACCGGCTTGTGTGACTCAACAACGAGATGATGCTATTACATACATGCGGAGCAATTTTGATTTTGAGCACAAATTTTTAAACTTGCAACATCTTGGTCAAATGCAGCAAAGAAACTAAGTGGAAAGTCTCTACATTTATAAAATTAATACTGAGCAGAGAAAATTTCCTTTTTATCACCAGTGTACAGCTCCTATTTTTAAGTTTCCTTTTTATGTCTTAAAAGGCAGGCGTCCGACTAAAAACAATAGCATATAATGAAAGGCTTGGTGTTAACAAACCTGCTCAGGAATGCTCTCTCCAGTCTCTCCATCCACTGGTGGAGCCCCTTGTAAGTTCACACCATTTCTCCAGCTTTCTTGTTCCTCATTCCTGTCTTTGTTCTCCTGTGGGCTGGGCTTCTCCTCCTCGTTTTCCTTCTGACGGTTGCTGTAGTTAAAAACTTCTCTTCCTGCGCCAAGATCAATGTCCTGTCGCCATAGGATGTCAATCAAGTCAATGTCCTGAAAAAACACAGAGCAACCATTGAAAAATGGCCCTGTATAGAGAGGAAAGGTACTTTAATAGCCACATACTGACTATCAACATATTTGGCATGTGCACAACTAAAAATATGACCTAATATTTGATAAATCGTCACTTTTTATTAAACCTTTTATATGGGCTGTTTTCATCTGAGAGTGGATATAACACAAATCAGATGATGTAACCGTGACATAAACACTTGGGCACGGTAGTTATCATGTGATCAGAAAGAAGTCTTGCTTTATTGCAATCCAATAATGACTGTGAACTCGATCTCCACAGTGTCAATATGGCCATTGTGTGTTGAGAATACTTCACATAATAGTTAATGTGAGAAATAACAACACATAAACACTAAACGTAAAAGAAACAAACAAAAAGATTGTATAGTTATCATGTCTTTCGTTCCATTTTAAGGTAAGGAAGTAAACTTGGGGGGGGGGGGCTGCTCGCCATGCATTTCAAAGTTGGAGAATGTTAAATATGGCCAGAACCACAGCTGTATTAAATGTGACTCAACTGGTTCGACTAAAAATATCACACACTGATAAAAGACCTAGGGTGGAGGCTGTTTTTATTACTCACCGTAAAGCTATGTTGAATGAACTTTTTTGTATTTATTTTTAGTGGAAACGGATACTAAATACTGGATTTATTAATAAATACATATATACAATGTTTTCAGGTAACAAAAAAAGCATTTTTTCCTCTCTTCTTTCTTTTTTTATATTTTTTTTTTACTTTGCTAGGCTAGACTACTCTTAAATCTGCCATTCACAACATAAACACACATTCACACACACACACACATATATATATATATATATATATATATATATATATATATATATATATATATATATATATATATGTGTATATATATATATATATATATATGATTTTATATGGCCTATATGTATCATAGTTACTGTAATTATTTAAATTATTTTGCTTTATGCTGCGTTTAATTTTTGGCTTCTGTAACAAACAAATTTACTCATTTGTTGAAAAAAATTCTCTTTTAACATAACTCAAATCCATAAATTCTGCTAAACGGAGAGCATCTACATTTTGATTGATGCTCTCCTGGTGGAAACATACCTCTTTTGTGAGATCATCATTGCCATCCCTGTTGCCGTGCTCCTGGTTGCCCTCGGGGGCCACAGCTCCCAGGCTGCTGTCCGCTGTGTTCAGACTGTATGTGGATTCAGGCGCTCCACTTCCTCCCCTCATGGCCGGGGTAGCGTCAGGGTTGTTAACGTCCTCTAGGCCGGCCCCATTGTCCAGGGTGATGGTGGGGCTGGACTGGCTGCTGGCGGACACCACAGTATCAGAGTCACGATGCACTAGCCAGGTGTTGAGCTCTGTACTGGGCACGAAGAGGCGATCCAGCTGGCGCACCTGGTTTAGCAGTCGTCTAGTGGTGAAGAAACGATCGAGGTCCACACTTTTTGGATGGATGCCATAGCCGTCCAGCGTGTTGCGCAGGTTGTGAAACTGTGTCTGGGTGTAGGCTGAGCTAGGCCCCAGGATGATCTCTCTCAGTGGGGGCAGCTGATTGTTTAGGTAGGTGTCAACGTCCACCCGCACCCCAATGAGACTCAGAAGGATGGTGAACTGAATCAGGCCCTCTGTGAAGTACTTTTTCAGGTAAAGCATTTCTTTACAAAGGAACAAAAGGTGAAAGTAAAAAACAAAAACAAAAAGGGGGCCAACTTTCTTGGATCAATAGTTCTCCACTACCACTAAAAGACTGAGATAGATACATGAACATAAAAACCAGTTAAATATAGCAAAAGGGGAGGGTTGTCAACAGGATTATCTATGTCAAAAAGCTGTATAGGATCCAAGATGAGGTTTTCACTTTTTTAGAGAGTCCAGTTTAAAGTCAAAGCTCTGCTCTTCAAAAGAGTGTCATCATCCCATTCCTGGCAAAAGTGAGAAATAAATGTGTTAATGCTCTTTTGCAATAAAATTAAACATTACAATACATTCAGCCCTGAAGCACGCCAAGCCTTACCTACCTACATTTGCTTTAGGCACATGTTAATGAAAACAGGACTTGCTAGCCCATTGCAACCACTCCATCCTCTAAAGACTAAATAAGTGATGTCGGTTCGCAACGCGCAATGCCTCCTCATTGCTGGACATTCAGCAGCCCAGAGATGGTGAAGAGAGAGCTCCAGGCATCACCCCACCCTTGACAGGACAACTACTTCGTGTGGGTGCTGCTGAAGGTGAATGAGGGAGTCCAGAAAGCTCGCTGGGCTGCTAGCATACGCACCAATGTTAGGTGGATGGCACGGTCCCTCCCTCCTTTCGTCCTTACGACGTTAGCTGTTAGCTGCCCTGTCTCTTAAAATCCGGCTATCGGTACTACGCATTACCTTATTACACAAGACAAAGTAGCTGTGATGCGTTTTATCCACTTACCCTTAAATAAATGACAGCTTTCTCTGTTTATATTTTAATTTTAGGACTGCCTACTTCCGCTGTAGCTAGCATCAACAATCTCCCTAGCAACAAGTGGTGAAAAGGTGATTGACAGAAAGTACAGCCATCCACATGCTTTGGGCGCAGCGACGACACATGACTCCAGTTACTCCCGACCAATAAGAATAGGGCAAGGGCGGGGTTGACAGAAAATGCCCAACTACTATTGGAGCTCAAAACGTACACTGTGCTAGCCTTATGAGCTAGTTTTCTTCTAACTACCTAAACAATTCAGTTAGTTTTAAAAGTAACGTAAACAAGATACACCACTATGTTCATTGCCCTCCCGTAAACATCACTTTTATTAATTTACGTGTCTGCTAACGTTAGCTTGCGCCGTAAGTCAATGCGGTTTCGCCGCACAGTATTACTTATTTAATTTAAAACCTTTTGATTGCAATACTTACGCATGAAGATTTTGCAAGTGTGCCTTCATGCCTCAAAGTCAGCTTAGAATAGTAACAAGTCCTTTTTCATTAAAAGTTCCACAGTGATGCCAGATACAGCACTCTCCAGCCTTTCCTCATTGAATGGCCCACCATGACTTGCAAAATTGCTAGCTAGCCCGGCTAGCCTAGCAGCGCCGCTTGACACCAAAACACGCTTTCACACAGAGCATGCGTAGAACATTCTAGTGGCAAGCAAGCTTTCATCAGCCGACTGAAAATTCCCCCGCTGGTAATCTTCCACAAGTATACGACGGCAAAATAAAGATAATAATAATAATAATAATGATGATAATGAAAAAAGGTCAAGGGTGAGGACATGCATGTAAAATTTCGAAATAAAAAATATTTTGTAATGTTTTGATTTACAAGAATTAAAAGTAAATATTACGGGAAAAACACGCAAAATTACGTGAAAAGGGGGAAGTTAGTTTACTTAAAATATAATTGGAACATTTAGGAAATCTTGGATTTCCTTTCTTTTTCGTTTTTTGAGTCAATTATCGGCAGCTTTACTTATCAAGGTTCAAGCTGGGGAGAAATTCAGTGCATTCTACAATTGCAGGCCATTTTCTGGCCCAGCCATGAATTTGAAAACAATATGCACAAAATATTTTAAAAAACATCTGTCCTGAGACTAAATGTAAACCTAGTTGTTGAAAAGTGGTTTCAAAATATAATTTTAAATACAAAATAGCTCTCCAGAACCCAGAAAAAAAATCAGTGTTAAGTTATAAATCCACGTTTTTGTTTTGATTTTATTGACCTCTCTTGGAACTTTTAAACCATTTTTATTTTTATTTTGTAATTGTCCATAGCAGGTTGTGCCTCACAGCATATGTGCAATGCTGTTACTGAAACCTTTTTAGCCTGTTAAACAAGAACTAGTGGTAACACTGTGTCATCATTCATATGCTTTGTATTTTTCCGACCCTTTTTTGCATTGGGACAGTCTAAAAAGTGCAGAACGGGAAAGCACATTGCATGCATATTAAGTAATAACTTTACAGCCAAAGTGTCCTTTTCATAAAACACAGCGGCCCTTTATTCTGCTGTAATATTGTTGGAAATATTGAGGGAATCACTTTGTTACAGTTGGTTACTGCACTTTTCAGCTAAACAAAGTGGTAATGTTGAGCTGAATTAGTCATATTTTAGTCATATTTGTTATGACTAATGTCATTGACTAATTTTCATTTTCCGTTTTTCCCCTCATATATTTATGAGGACTTTTTTTTTTAGGTAAAAATATTCATTTTTATTTAGCTAAGTTTTGACATAAATTTGACCTTTTTCTTAGTGTTTTCTTGTAAATTTACAACTTAAATATTGTAAATTCTTGATTTACAAGAATTTGTAAATCAAGAATGATGAGTTGGGGGTGATTTAATCACCTTCACCCAGTCTTTTAAATTTCAAATATTTAGTTTTTTAATTATAGTGAGTCTTGAAAGCAATGACAATGCTTTTCAATGATAATAAAATGAAAATGTATTTATATTATAAATATATTTAAAGAGGTTTGTAAGGTTCCTTTGCAGTCATAATAACATATAGAAGTCAAAGTATGACATTCATATTATGGATGCATAGTCTAAAGAAACAAAACACACATACGGAAAAACAAAATAAACCAGAAAATTCTGGCAAACATCAGCGACAAAGAAGATCTTGTTCTTCAGCCAGTGGTCATGAAAAGTTTTCATCATTTCCGACGCGGCTTCAGTGAATAGTACATGGCTCAGCTGAAGGTCCAGATGCATCTCTCAGGTCTTTGATGGATTTATTCCTATTTCTTAATGACATGACCTTCAGATACTGTTCATCTGCTGTTTTTCAAAAATGTTTTCAAGTCTGTCGCTCCTTTTGCCCCAAACTTGTCCAGTTTCCTCAAATTTCTTAAGGTCACACTGCACGCTACGCAGTGTGTTTGTTTTTTGGCCAATAGCTTTTTTAGAATCACCTTGTTGGTGCAAATATACCAGTTTATAACTGCAAATCAGTGTTGTCTTTGGCATTTTTCAAGCATTCCTCTGAAAATGGTTAGGTACAAGGACTGGACTGAAAATGAGTGAAAAAGCAGTCAATGTCCAAAGAAAAACTTCAGAGGTCCACTTTAGAAAAATTTCAAGAAAATCAGGTTTCTTGGAAGCGAAATATAAAGAAATGAGTGGTGGCTCCGGACTCTTGGACAGTAATATATTTTGTTTTAATACAGGGGCATCAAAACTTGAAACCTGCTTAAAATCCAGTTTTATTCCCTGGTTTTAAACCAATCCTAACAATACACAAGTTATTTTTATCACGTTTTAGTATTTTCAACATTGTTTGTTTCTTTATCTCTACAGCAGTTATACAAAAACGCAAAGAACAAAAAAAAAAAACCCAACAAAAGTTTACATTAAATATCACTTTTTTAATTTCTGTTGTAGATCATGACAAAATATTTTCAGTGACTGTCTGAAGTTCACTAAATATTAACCCCCATCAGGTTCACAGGCCTGTTGTGGTATCGCTTTGAAATGTCTGCCTCGATCTGTGAAAACAAACATAACAATCATCAGTTACTTCTGAGAACATTGTCGGCGTAACACTTAGAATTTGTACCGTTTCCATGTCACATAGAATATGAATACCTTTATGTGTCTGCTCATATTTAAACAGAGATCTCACAATGACAGTTTTCAGTATTTTCTGCTTCCTGCAGCCTCCTCATTTGACATAGTTAGTAAATTATCCACCGTGCCAACAGAAACAAATACAAAAAATAATGCTGTACCAGCTTCTGGAGTTCCCGGGTGCATCCTGCCAGCAGGTCAACACGAGGCTCCAGCCTGGACTGCTCCTGCAGGGCTTCCTGCCTCTTCTCTGCCATTGTGGCTCCTTTCAGCACCAGAATGTCAGCCTGCTTCATTTTCTGTCTCAGCATCTCTGACACGCGCTCAACATACCTGAACACGCACATCACATTAAAAATAATGAACAAAAGGTGCAACATTTCTGATGCATACAAAGGGGTTTTTCCACTTTATTTAAAGACTGATGCTCATGATAGAAATGATTTATGTCATTTATACTGAATAAGTGGCTCTGTATTGTAGCGGTTAACTTATTTGCCTAACAAGCAAAAGAGCCCCAGTTTGAGCCCACAAGGAGTCACAGAGGGGTTTGTGTCAGGAAGGGCATCTGGTGTAAAAATCTGCCAAATCAAATATGCAGAGCTACCCGCTGTGAATAAGTGAGCAGCTCAAAGTAGCTTATATTATTTATACAGAATAAAATGTATTGTCAGTGTACTTTACATAAAAAAGGACCTGCTACAAGGCAATTAATTAAGCATTCTATACTTTAATTTCCCTTCTACAGAAGAGAGACAGAATAATAAAAGTTAACTGTCTCTTAAATCACAGCCAGTTATGGTAGAAATGAATCACAGAGCTAATCACACTAACCACAGACATGAATGTCAAGGTAATATCAGGCTTGCAATTGTTTATCTGCAAAGGTTTTTTCTGGGTCTGATTGGAGAAAGGGGATCCTTAAGAGTACAGAAACTCCAGATTTTGTGGCACAAATTCTAACTTTCACTTTCTGAAATAAGCACAGGGATGGGGAACTCCAGGTCTCAACGGCCGGCGTCCTGCAGGGTTTAGATGTGTCCTTGATCCAACACGGGTGATTTAAATGGTTAAACGACCTCCTCAACATGTCTTGAAGTTCTCCAGAGGCCTGGTAATGAACTAATCATTTGATTCAGGTGTGGTGACGCAGGGTGAGATCTAAAACCTGCAGGACACCGGCCCTCAAGGCCTGGAGTTCCCCACCCTTGCTCTAAGCTATAAACTTGTTAAGCTATTATATACAAAAGTCACAATAAAGTGCTAAAAGAGAAGTTTGAAATGATAGTTCTTCATCTTATGTGTGTTATTTTACAACAAGGTCATGTATTCACATTGTTTCCTGAAATAGAGCTCAGTGGTGATCATGCTGATATTCTGGCGACCATCATACCGTGGAGAGGCGTGAATCATGAACAGGTGCTGCATCCGGAGAGAGGTGAGCCTCCCCAGAAGGTCCTGCACCTCAGACAGCATCGCCTGGATGTGTTCGCAGGTTTGGCCTTGGATGACCGAGGGGGCCTGCTGGAACTGGCTCATAGCTACCACATCGCCCTCTTCTCTCATCTCACTCAGACGCTGAGTCAGGAACACCTCCAGCTGCACCAACAAATGAAGCCAGAGTCATGCGTTAGTGACAGAAAACCAAATCTGGCATTCAAACACTTATATATAAATATCACAGTAAAAAATGCAATTGCACCTCAACAGTGGGAGCATTCCTTCAGGTGAAATATTGTTAAACTGAGATCCTAATCTTCTGTTATGTCTGAATGCATAAGACCATATCAGCTAAACATTTATCAGGACCAGATTTTTCTATTTAATCCACGTAAAAGATTATGAAATCACACCATCTGCCTTTATTGCCTCTTTCCTGAATTTCTGCAGTTCTCTCTGTGCAGAGGTCTTCCTTATCGCACCAGCAGCTGTTTAACCATGCAGCAGAGACACTCCTGACTAGTACCAAACACCGAAACCATGACCCAATTCCAATCCTTTTCACTTCATCTGGAGTATAAAGTGGCCGCCTCTGCATTTCACTGTTGCTATGCATTCGTCTTGATTCAGTGCTACAACTAGAAACTGTTTGACCTCAATCTTGGCGTTCTTTTTTCACCATTTTAACTTCATTCTTGCAGCTTTGTTGCCATCTCTTTTGAGCTTATCTAAAACTTTATAATGACATGTAGCCGCTGTGCTCACAAGAACGTCAGGCTGCTTGTTAGTGGTCTCAAAGCCTTCACCTTGATAACACACTGCAGCTACTTTATTCAGCTTTCTTGTTTTCTTTCTTCTTGGTTGACTTCGTCCTGACTGGATTGCTTACCTGCCAACATATGTATGTTTCTACAATCTGAAATAACCTTCTTAAAGGCATTTGAATTACATACACCAGCAATTTTCAGCTGCAGCTGTGTCTTTATTCTTACTTAGCCACTGCTACAGAGAAGAGACACACAAGGAGATTCTTCAAATCTGAAGTTATACTTTGAATACTACATTACACTTTACTGCACTATTATTCATGTTCAGTAGTACCTAAAACATGTGAATTACTGCAACCTGTTTGCAGTGTGCTCTGCCTCCAGACAAAAATCAAATGAGGCAGGCTTCAGACACCCCCTGTACCCACTTAATTAAAAGTACAGATAGATGTGTGCTGCTCTGATGGCCTTGGGAATAAAATGTTTTGATTTGGATTAAATAATAAGTATGGTGCACACAACTACATGGATTGACTGCTAAAAACTGAGTCAACTCTTGAGTTTGGCTGTTAACGCAAACCTTGGACATTTTACCTTTTGTTCCACAACATGAAACACATGTAAATAGCTCACTGGTTAATATATTATGTGTACTAGAGAAGATGCTTACTGGCAAATGGCTAAATAAGACTGCAGATAAGTCGTCATCAAAGTGAATGCAGGAGGTGATGGTGAAGTCATAAGACTATGGCGTACTTTATTTGTAGCCTAATGGCAGAAATACCTTTGGTGGCTACAGTCATGTTTCAGACATCAAGATTTTTCTTGCGTCATCCCAACATTTACAGTCCCTCCTCTCACCCTCCACACTCCCTGCCTTTCCTTCTCTCTCGCTGCCTCCTAACATGCCTTCCCCCTTTCCTCTTCCTTTGCATTCGCCAACAGTAGCAAAGCTTTCACCAGCACTCTGACGAACATTCAGCACTGAAGGTGGTCTTCGTTAACCTGGGCTCTGACTGATCCAGTATGGAAATCTCATTCTTCATGATCCACATGTTTGATTTTGGCCAAGATTTTATGCCAGATGCTCTTTCTGACACAACCCTTCCCATTTATCTGGGCTCGGGACCAGCATTACACATACACTGGCTTGTGGACCCTCGCACAGTTGTGTTCCAACAAAACCTGTAGACGACATAAGCTTTAACCTTCCAGGAACAGGGTGTTCCTAACTTTTTGGGTGGCCAAGAAAAAACCCCAAAAGCATTTCCCCGGCACTTCTATCTGAAACTAAGCAGTTCAATTAGACCTTTTTCCTTAATTTAAATAGATTTAATGGCTTAGTGAGGAGACCTGTGGGACTAAATGATATTTACAAATTTTCATCATCAATAATTTTGTCCAGAACATTTTACAATCATCACACAACCTTAAGTTAAAATACAAATGTTCAACCTAAAAAACTGAGCAACACTTAGCTAGTCACTGAAAGGTCACTCCTTCTATCCTTCAAAATGTTAGTTTTTAAAAACTGCAATAAATATAAACAACAACAAAAGACTAAAACCATACAAATACAAATAAAATAAAAAATTACAAAATGTCCTCCGTGTCAGTCTGTGGAACTGTTACCTTACACGTTTTTGTCTGAAAGTTAAAACTGATGCTGTTAAATGCTTTTCACTATCATTCACTCCAAACACACCAGCAAACCTGGTGTGTTTGGAGTAAAACAAAAAGTTTTTAACAACACACTCTCCCTCTAAGCTGCTTAATGCTCCACTTGTGTGTTCTGCCTATAGCTTTATATCATTAGGCTATATACAAATATATGTGGGTCTTCTTGAAGTAATTTGAGATCGAATGACTGTAGTCTTTACCTCCATCAACTCGTCAATGAACCGGCTGCGTGACAGAGGGTTTTCCAGTATAGTTAGAGCATCTTCACCCCTTGCCACTCCCTCAGGGCCTTCAAAATAAAATGAGTCTTTTTTAGCAAATGGACATTTCAGCAGCTGAGCATGTGACAGCTGCAAACATAAAAAGGATTAGAAGGGGGAAAAAAAAAAAGTTTCTCACAGTCTGTGCCCACATCCACAATTTCAATTTCAATGGGAGCTTCTGCGCTGTCACCCCAGTCGATACCGCCTGCCCCGGGGTCCTGATGAGGGAGACGGAGAGAGAATAGTTCAGCCTTTTACCTCCCATTACTCAACTGACTACCTTCTCCCAAAAAGTAATCAACACTGTGGTTTATTACAGCTTTTTCTGCCTGGCATAGCTCTACAGTACTTTTAGACATTTTCACCCAATATATTCTGTAGTTCCGCAATCATGTAACCATATACTTTTACTTTATCCAGCAGTTCTCAAACTTTTTCTGGCATATTCCCTTCAGAACCTGAGAGATTGCACCAAACAGAACAAAATGTATTATCAAGCATTAACAATTATAATGAAAGAACAAAAAAACAAACCAAATTTAATTTGACTTTATTAAAAGTTAACAAAAATGCCATTAAAGCGTTTTTAATATTTTATGGTGCAATGTTTTTGACCATTCATTCATAGCGCCTGTATATTCCAAGCAACTATACAGTAAGATATCTATTTTGACCATTTATCCATTAATCTGAGGTTATGCTTGACTCAATGGCCACTTCCTACACACACTGATGTTGCAACACAATACATCACCACAACATTGTATACGTCACTCACTGCAGTCTCCTGAAATTAATTGTGTCTCTGCAGGGAAAAATATACCTGGTAGTGCGTCACTCAAACAAAAACAAAAAAAGTGTCTTTTATTTTCAATTTTTTTCTAATTTTCTTGAACCCCCCACCCCACTCCCAAACACCTCTACTGGTTCTGTTCACTTGCAGGACCCTGCACTGATAGACTGTGGAGATGCAATTTTCCACACCATTGGTTGTGCCAAAGAGCTGGAGTTGCATGCCAGCAGTAATGGCACAAATTATGTTGCAAATTGCTGCACATAAGGGGGACAATAGCGAGCAAGCAACTTTGCTTTAGTGGAACCTACACAATGAAAAAAAGTTTTCATTATTATTGTTGTTATTATTTTACCAGGCTTCATATGTACGATTTACCTTGTAGTTTTAGCCAGTTATTTTTGGCCATTTGTATGTTAACTTGTGACCTATTTGGTGTTAATCAGCTTGCTAACATGTTTTCACACACACTGAATTTCTGCTGCAAAATTCAGGCACTGCAGCTGGTTTAAGATGAGGATGTACCTTTAAAAAAAAAATCACTATATCATATATCATTGTTTTAGAGAAAAGGATGCAACGCAGACGTGTTCAGACGCCCTACCTTGGAGTTCGGCTCCAGGCTGATTCCCCAGTCTATTCCATCCTCGGCTGTGATGCCTGAACTCACACCCAGGGAATCTGATACTTTGCCAAAGTCGCCCCAGTCGATCTAAAACAGATTTTAGAAGACGAAGCAAAAACAGCGGTAAGAAAGGACTCCTGCTGTGAGTGGACATTTGGAATCACTTTGAAACATGCAGGCATTTACTGATAATTTCAATTATGGCCCAGTTTACATAGTGAACTGCATTAAGATAGAATAATGAATGGTTCTTACTAGTTTTAATTATATGAGCACAACAACAAGAATACACATGCAGTAAAACTAACCGTGTCCTCTGTGATGGTATCAGGTGGTGATTCACCCACAACTGGCCTTTCAACAACTGTGGGAACTTTCCCCGTTCTCCACTCATAAAATGTTGCATTCCCTCTTTTTTGGGCAAATGTCAGCATAGGGAGTACTGGCTCAGACCTACAAATGACAACATGTGAGCTCATGTGACCCAGCACAAACATTATCTATGGTTTATGTAGTTAAACAGAACAGAAAGTGTTTCTTTCAAGTTTACTTTCTTAGTTTTTTGTGAACTGCTCTAATGGATATACACCGATGTTTGAGCTGTATCTGCAAAAATATACATTTGAGTGAAACTGCGACAAAACAAAACATAATATTTTAAGTCTGGATGATAAACTGGATTTCAGTTACAACTGAAAATAATTTAGCTTCCAATATTATGAAAACACAAAGTTTTTACACTGAAAGCTGCAGTTGCCCAGTCACAGATGCATTTATAAAGGCCTTTCATGCTTTTTTGGTCCAAGCACACATCAACATGTGGACTGGAAGAGTCAACCACTTTACCTCTGATTAGCAAAGGAGCTGCTTTAACTCATGAGTGAGCCTTTGGACAACCTGGTCTATCTTGAACGAGTTAGGATCATGAAACTTGAAGGATCATTAACAGTTGCCTGCAGCCGGCTTTGTCTTTTTAACTCAGATTGTCTCTCATCCCATCTGTTTTTGGCTCACTCTTCACAGAATGGCCCATCTTTTATAACTCAATTATTAACTTGTTTTCAGTTTGAACGACATTTAAAGTTCAAGGAGATTCCCCGTGAAAAGTTTTTAACCATTTGTTAAGTTTGTAACTAACCAATTTTAAATACTTAAGATTTCAATATTGCCCAAAATAACAGAAATTATGTTTTTTTCCCCCCATAACATGGCATCTCTACTGTATCCCTTACTCACCAGTCACAGACAAAGTTTGTAAAGGCAGCATAAAGTTGTATTTGCTCTTCGAGCCTCGCAGCATCCTTCCCGACTTCGTCAAGAACCGCTGGCAAGTCCTTCACCAGAGCCTGAAGCTCTCGAGGAACATTTTCACCCTGTAAGAAGCAAATAAGTCAATCAAAGGCTCAGAAATCCTCACATAGCACACGATTGTTAAAGCTTTTCCACCAGTTTAGATTTGAGTTTAAAATCTTTGTTCTTACATTCATGGCCTTACAGGGTGAGGCCCCCGCCTAAGGTTACTGCTTTCTGTTCACATTCGCATCAATCAGTTAATAAAATGCGTAACTCTGAGTGTTTGTGTCTGAATATTCTCCTAGAGGTGTGCACGTTCTTGCACTTACTGTGATGCCATACTGTTTGCAGGCAGCATAGTAGCGTTCCCTCAAGTCTGCAGCTGAGCTCTGGCACTCCACCTCCCGCCTGCTCAGCTCCTGCTGCAGCTGCTGAGCTTTGGCCAGCTGCCTCCTCAGAGCCGGGCCTTCGTAGCTCACGTTGCGGCTCAGCAAGCTGGCCAACTCCACTGGGACACACAAACACATTTTTTATCATTCAGCACATGCAATTATTTTGTTTCTTCAGCTGGATTTTGTGGTCGATATCCTAAGCTACACAAATGCAGCAGCAAAATTAACACTTATAACCTTCCTGCTTTAAAAGAGGGAGCCTACAGGTATAAGCAAGTTAAATCTTGACTTAAATCAAGACTTCAGGAACTTTAACATATCTTAGACTAAATTTAAGGGCTGGAAAAATACACCAAAAACCACAGACTGTATAACAGATACAGCATAGCTTCAAGATCTGAAACAGCAATGGGAAGTGCTTTAATGCTGCATTCTTTCCATCCAGCAGGGGGCGACTCCTCTACAGCCACCAATTACATACAGTCTATGGTGAAAATACACTCTTTTAAAGTAAAGTTAAAAATAATCACCAAGACAAAATATAAGGTGGTTCATGTTGCTAGATGTCAGTTTTAGCTGCTAATTTAAAGTTTTCTAACCATAGTGAAGTGACTTCTATATTCCTCTACATCAGCTGTATTTGATATTCACGTGTTAGACTTTGTACATCCACGAGGCCCTACTTGGGAAACTTGATCATTAGAAGGTGCACATAGAGCTCTAGAATTTAAAGAAGTTCTCTTGGACTTGCTTCGTGCTGCTATATAAGCAATCTGTACATGGAAAGTTTTACATTTTAGTCCCCAACACCGGATGATTAAACTGTTTTTCTGTTAAGGCAGCAGAGTTGTGAAATTTGTGACCACAGAACATCAGAAAACGCGGTTGAAAGAGTCGCAGTTCTGCAGACAGCAAACTGTGTGAAAATGAACTTTGGTTAACATGGTTGAAATTTATTTGCACTAAAGAATGCTTTTATATTTACTGATCCGGTTCATCTGTCTAAAAACTACAGATGAAAGTGAGCTTTTAGGTCAAATATATGCCTTGTTTATTGTCCCTACAAAATAAACAAGCTAAAAAAATAAAAATAGACAATATGACATAAAGTGACAACAAACGGTCTCATAAGCACTTTGTGTAAACAAGTAGACTCGTCTTCTTTGCCTTTTCCACCAGTATGTTACAAGGTCAGCATCCAACTGGGCCTAAACCAATTTCCCACCTGGACCCAAGTACAGGGGTCCCTATATTTAAGACATTCTTTTAGGCATAAGCTACAATAATTAGGTTAACCAGATACATTATCTCATTGCTAACTGGTTTAAAGCATATTAAACAGCATGAAAGTCTTAGCTGAACTATAAAGCATTAACACATGTTTGTACACAGTCGCATTTCACGACCTAAATGTTTAAATGGGACAAAAATAGCAGCACTGAGAGATGGAAATTTGCACATTAAGAAGACAAAAAACACTTAAAACTCATCCATACTGTCAGTAAATATGAATTAAAGATATTTTAAGATTTATTTTCAAAGGAGCCAAAGATACGTAGCTGTGTTCACAGGTGTTTTTATACTATAAAGAAGACATATTGATATGTCTTTCCCTTATTTTCCTAACACACTTACCCAAATAGACATTATCTGCTTCATAAAGAGACACAATCTCCTGCCAGTCCTATGAAAACAAAACCACAAGGGAGAAAGTTTTACAGCAGAAAACCCAAATAAAAAAAATCCCCTTAACATGTGACATTGACATGTATGAATCCTCTCACCTTCATCCTCTGTGATGAGTATCTGCCAAAGATGTTCTTGGAGGAAGCCTCAGTTCCCTTCAGGATCTCCACGATCCTCAAGCAGTGAAAGTAGTGAATGTCTGTCAGTGAAAGTAAACAAAGCACAGAAATAGATGAAGATTTAAAAACAGTGCATATTAACAGCTGCTTAAAATACAATAAACACCAAAGCCATGCTCCTCTGCAACCCCTGCTGGTGTTGCAGTAGCAGTGCAAGAGTCTTTGGGAGTTGCCTGAGGTTAACTGCTAGTTGTCCAAAAGTTGTGCAAAAGCATGCCTGAGGTTGGCTTGGGAGGGACAGCACTTATTGCTAAACCCTGTGATGCTCTCCTGACTACCATTATTAGCTTAGATTAGACAGTATTTTAAAATAAGACCATTAAAAAACTCCAATGTTAGTCTCCACTTTGTTGCAGTCATTAGCAGGGTTGTAACACCACCTTAAAATAAGAATAATGATAACAACAAGAAAAAAAAAAACATTAATAAAGTTGTGAAGTGGGGTTTAAGCCTGCATTGATGATTATAAAGTAACCCAAAACCTATATCTGGTTGGAAAGGGGAGTCCCTGAGAAGAGTAGAAATGGTGCTAAATAGCCTGCTGGGTCCATAATAGATTCATCTCTCAGAGAAGTGGAAGGATGGGTGGGTGTATTGAGTTGTAGGGGACCTACAAGAGCCGGAGAGGAGCGCCTTGATCTCCTCGTTCTCCGGCATGTCCTGGATGGCAGCATTGATCTTCTCCCTGATCACCTTCACTGCACTTTGCCATTTCAGGTTACAGTGCCTCCGATCCACCAGCCAGTCTGCAACCACACAGAGCAAGTTTACGTCTGTAACATCTGTTTCAGCCAGCAGGCTAAAGGACTACAGAGCTGTATTAGCTGCTTGTAGCTCAGCTGCAGAGGAACACATAGAAAAGCAAGTGCTTGTTTTAAATGTGCGTGTTTTTGTCTTACCTAAAAGTTTGCTGGTCTGTATGTCGATGGGAAGGTTCTGAATGTTCCGCTGAAGGGAGACAGCCAATAGATTTTGTTATTTACACCTTATTTAACTAACGTAAAGGACAATATCACATTAAACCGTTAGGAAGACATTGTGAATAAGTATCTTAAAAAATGTCATAGGACAGACTGTTTTCTTTGCTAACTTAAACTCAGTGTAAAGTGTTCATTTCTCTGTCACTTAAGTGGACTTTTGACTGTGTCAGCTAGCTAGCGTTAGCTCGCAGGCTAGTTTTTAAAGCCAGCTCGGAAAAAAAAACTAAATTTAATCTCACCTCCATTATTTCCTTTTCTTTTTAAAAACGTTTCCGACCATTCAGGGCTTCATTATACGATTATATTCCGGTTTATATCCAGGATTATCATCACCATCCGGAGCTTTCCTGTTTATGACACGTTAGGAGAAAGAGAGCCAATAGGAGGAGGCGATGTTGCCATGTCGATAGCTGCATTTGGATTGGTGAATCGTCGTGGCCCCTGATTGGTGCAACTAATGAGACTGTCGCTAGAGGGCGGTAGTGTCACTTTACTTAAGGTCAGTTGTTCCCAAACTAAGAGTAGCCCATGAAAAATGTGGAAGAATACCTGGAAAATGTTGACCATTTCTTGTTATGGGTCAGTCATTTGTTAAAAAAAAAAGGTCTCATGATATTTCTTGCACAGTTAAATAAACATAAATGTGGTTTACCTTCAGAAAAGGAAATCTACATCTATCTATCTAGACAGTTATTACCTGCAAGCCTGTTAAAATAAAAACATTTGACACAGTTGTAACAAATGTGCTCCAATTTCTTTAAAAATGTATTTAAATTATTCTGGTTCTGTGTCTACATCTCATTTATATCTCTCTTTATTTGTTTATTTCATGCTTTCCTATATACTTATTACTCTATTATCCAAGCACACTATTGTAAGTATGCTATTTCTTTGCACTTAATGCTTTGCATGTTTAAATTCATGCACAAAATTGAGGGGAAAAGAATCAGAACATTAATCCAAAGTTTTATATCCACAAATAGGAAATTTTGAATTCTAAACTTAAATTTATTGTTTAAAAAAACTTAAAAAATGAAATTTGTTGAAATGAGACGATGAAATGATGAGAAATGGGCTAGTGGAACAAGAAGCTCAGACGTGGACATGGGATGAGAACATGGCGCTGTTGGAATGCCACTATGCAATTAACCCCAACAGAAAGGGTTAAATGAAGAGGATGTGGGACCTCTGGACTTTTTGATGCCCAACATCTAGACCAACGGTGAAAGAACTAGTAACTCAGTGTTCCAGCATTCGGAAGAAGCAACTGCTATCACAGCTGGAGATTGATGAGGTACAACACAAATGCTACAGCAAGGGGGAGCCAGGATGTCAGGTCAGGAGGGAGATCATCACCCCCACCCGAGATGTGGTACCAAGCCCAACAACTGGTGTGTTGAAGTCATTGAGTGAGACCTCAGCGATTAGTAGATCTAAGACCACAGCAACCTTCCTGAACAGGGTTTATAGTAACCATTACAGTGGCAGACATCCCAGAAAGGGTCTCCAGTATGAAGAGTCGGACAGGCCCCCGACATGATTCACTCCTGCTAGCTGAAGAAGCTAACTGCACAAAGGAACCAACTGCTAATAAAAGAGGCACAAGATCCCTGAGGATCCCCAGAAGGGACCAGTCCCATCCAACTACCAGCCAATAACCTGCCTCAGTACCACATGGAAGCTCCTGGCGGGCATCATATCGGCTAAGATGAACAGGCATGTGGCTCAATACATGAGCGGGGCACAGAAAGGAACTGGCGGAAACACCAGACACCAATTAACGTCACATTTTATGTCCATCTGTTATATTTTATACATTTGATAAGATATCATTATCTCATCAAATGTATAAAAAGGTTGCTCATAGGGGGTCATATGATTGTTGGGTTTTTCTCTGTATCTATGAAGCGCCTCGAGGCGACTTTTGTTGTGATTTGGCGCTATATAAATAAAATTGAATTGAATTGAATCATTATTAATACTTATTTATTTATGTTTGATTTTGGCCGTTCAGTGATCAATAACTAAACATTAAACTTTGTTAACTAAACTATTAACAAAACATTTATTTACTAAACACGTTTTTTAAACAGTTAAATGTGTCGTTACAGTTTTATTTTGTTCATTATGTAACATAATTTTAAATATGAGAAAACAGAGACTGACACAGTGTATTATTGTTATTGAAAAAAGTGATATGGGTGAAAAACAACAGTAATAATTCAACAATTTGGCTTCTTGTGAACTCCAGACTGGACAAACCTGAAAACACAAGCATTAAATCCCTGCAGCAACAGAGTTTCTGTAGTGGCCTAATTTCAGTTCATTTGAATGGTGACCTAACTTGCAAATTCAGCGTCTATTCACTGTCTGTGATTTTAAACAAGCCATGCAAAGCAGCTCGATTGCTCTCGTTCTCTCCCTCCAGCTTAAAGCCATCACAAAGACTTATGTAAGAGAAAATGCTCAGTGAAAGGTGACTTTATTCTGACTCCAAAGTCCACATTAAAACAATACTTGGATTTAAAGTGAGACTGATAACGGGGGTTTTATTTACAGTTTGGAAAGCCAATCACCTCTCAGGTTCACATTAGCCCTGATGTCAGAGATCTTGATATGGGACTGAGCTGAAAATCACATGGCTGCAACATTTACTCAGTCATGCACTCAGCTGGGCGGGCTCTAGGTGTGTGTGTATGTGTGTGTTTGAGGAGGGTGTGTGCTAAAGAGGAGTGCAGAGGGACAAGGTAAGAGGGAGAGGCAGAGGGAGAGAGATGCTGCACCTGTGCACGCTCACCTGAGGAGAGGAAAAAGATTCCACAGAAAAACAAAGAGAGGAGATAGAAAGTTTGTAAGCATGGTGAGACAGTGTCGCATGTGAGAGAGTCCCCTTTCAGCCAGCACACTGTGAACAAGGTAAGAGAACGAGCGCACCTGAAAGCCTCCAATGAACTGCAGTGGAAACTAGACTTTTATCTGTGCAAGAAATACACATTTAACTCTAATTACAAAAATCAACATGCTACTTCCATCTTTTTCGCTGGTATTTCCACAGCTCAGCAACCCTGATCAACATATTAGAACTGCAGTACTGTATTTGTATAGCCAAACAACAGCTAAAGTCAAATTTCCAAGTGAAAATGTCAAAAGTTTTTTGTTTCTAGATCCTTAAGTTGGAGAAACGACTTTAGTTTTTCACAGTATGTAGATGCAAACTGGATATTTTTGAGTTTTTCAGGGACAAAAACAATAAATATGGAGACATTAGCTTGGGTAACTTGAGGTGAGTGCTGTGTTTTAACAGTCAAATTATGGCTGAAGTAAAATTCTTTGGAAAAGAGGCCTGACTTTCGATGATTTCAGCCTCTCAAAAGTGAAAACTTGGGGTTTTTACTTGTCTTATATCAAACAAATTCAGAGTTTGAGAGCTTTTGATTTACAGAAGAAAACATTGGAAGAAATCAGCTTGAGCTGGACAAACTGTGACACATTTTGACCTTTGCCACTGTTTTTAAAGACAGTTAATTGAATAATTAAAAAGGGTTGAAGCCTGAAGGAGACACTAATGCATTATCTTACATCAGAAAATATTAGGAGGCCCACAGGGTTACTATGCATGCTAAATAACATAGTGCAGATATGTTTTAACATGATTTTATTTGTCATGTTTGAGCTGGTTAGAATAACACTAAGTCATAAAAGAGCTACAGTCACAAATTAACCTTTTTGGACTTTGCACCTGTGTGAAGTTTACAATTCAATCAGCCTGTGGATTTTTGTGACCTTTGAGAAGGCAGGAAGGCCTCTGGAACAAATGACTAAAAGACATTTTTATTAATGGAAATAATCAGACGAGCCAAAAAAACTTTGCTGCTAGGGGTCAACAGCAAGTCTGGTACAAGGGATGAAACCTGAGAATCTAGTGAACCTTCAGTTTAAGTTACGAGGGCAGCAAAGCCCTCGGTGCCCTTGGAGGCTCCTCTCTGTCTTTCTGCGGCTCAAAAGTTATTCTTTTCAAAGACTTTGCAGGTCGTTAGTGATTTCTGATTGTGCGCCACAGTTCCTGCTGTGATCTCTGAGGCTTTGCTTGGGCGGCTCACCCACACATAACAGAATACATGGTAACTTATTAAAATGGAGGGCCTCCTTTGTGTCAACAGGAGTTTTTGTCTCAAAGGTCATATCTAAGTCAAACACGGCATTCTTTTGGAAATATGTGTGCATATCGACAAGCTGTCTTACTTAACATGGTGTGAAAGTGCCGAGAAGGTATTCTGTCTTGTAGAAGCTGTTTTGATGGCGAGTCAAGAAAATTATGCAAATGCTCTGTAAATGTTTGCTATGAAGAAACCTGTCCTTTTTGTGTAGGAATAAACAAACAGATGATGAAACAGAGAGAAAAAATGCTAAAATCTGAGGAATGTGACATAAAAGAAGCTATGGAAACCCAAGTAAACACATTGAAGTGGTTCAGACCCTTGTAAAAGCTCTTCTTGGTGAGCAACTATCTGTTACCTGAGCATCTGTGAAAACCACACACCCAGGTTATTAAGCAAAGAGCAACCCCGGGTCCAGAGGAATAAATGTAAAAGGTGCCTGCATTGCTGTTTCCAAAACTTAAAATCAAAGAACCTTTGCACTCTTCGTTCGTGCCATTTGCCAAACATCACATGGGTCAGATAAGAGTAGGATGAGTGTTTCTGCAAAGGGCATAGACTCTTTATTTGCATAGGTGCTACATGATAAAATAACCACACCAAAGGGCCTGACTTCCTGTCAGCCATCATAAAAGAGAGCGATATGGCTGTGTTTGTGAAAGTCATAAAATCTGGTTTATGAGCCACGCTTTTATCTAAACACTTTTTTTAAATGTTTCATCCCAACCTTCAAGTTTAAGTTTTAAATGTTGCAGTGAGAGGTGGGGTTAATCTAAAATACTTAATAAACTGCTCACTATGTGTTTATCGCACATTCACGTTTTCATTGAATCTATCTGGTCCCCGCTTTAGTAAAGTAGCTCAACAAAATTCCTCTAAATTCTGGTAAAACTAAAATAAAAAGACCTCAGAGCTGGACTTACCATAATAGTCTCACTGATTGTGCTTACAACTACAGTAAAAATGCTATTATTTACAAGTTCACAGCTTATTTTGTGGTTTTGAGGACATGATGCACTGCTTTAAACGTGAAACTTACAAAATTCAGTTTAAAATATGTAAAGTAATTTCTGACTTTTTGTATTTTGGCAGTTTTACTTGGAAATAAACCATCAGAACAGTTGCAGGTTAGCTTTCTGTCAAGCAAAGGATCAATTTGAAAACTGTAAAGCCAAGCAAACACGCCTGCAGTTAAATGCAGTAAAATAATAATAAAAATATTCCTCAGAGATTTTGGTTCATGTTGACATGACAGCATCACACAGTTGCTGCACATCCATGATGTGAATCTCCTGCACCATTGCATCTCAAAGATGCTCTAATAGATTGAGAACTGGTGACGTTTGACATCATTTGAGCTTTGTGACATGGTGCGTTATCATCTTCCAACAACCAGCAGCAATATTCAAGCAGGCTTTGGCTTTTAAACAATGCTCAGTTGTTACCAAGAGGCCCAAAATATGCCAAGAAAATATCACCCACAGCATTACACCTCCGGCAGCCTGAGCCATTGATAGACTAATTTTGCTGCAGAAATTAAGACTCATCAGACCAGGCAAAGATTTTCCAGTCTTCTGTTTTGCAGTTTTGGGGATCCCTTGTTAACTGTAGCCTCAGTTTCCTGTTCTTAGCTGACAGCAGCGTTACCCCGTGTGGTCTTCTGCTGCTGTATCCTATCTGCTTCAAGGTTTAACATGTTACATAATCAGAGATGCTCTTCTGCATACTTTGGCTGTAGGAAGTGGCCATTTGAGTTTCTGTTTTCTTCCTATCAGCTCAAAGCAGTCTGGTCATCCTTTGCCCTCTGACATCATAGGGATTTTAATTATGTGGGAAAATCCCAGCTGATCAGCAGTTTCTGAGAAACTCAGATCAGCCCATCTGGCACCAGCAACCATTCCACGTTCAGTGTCACTTGAATCACCTTTCCTTCCAATTCTGATTATGGTCATCGTGACCAAGTCTAAATGCTGCCATGTGATTGGCTGATTAGATACTGAGGTTTAGGAGAAGCTGAGCAGGTGCACCTAATAAAGTGGCTGTAAGTGTATATTCTTTACAGACATAAGAATATATTAAAAGAAGGTGGAAGAAATAGAAAAATAAAGACACAAAACATATTTTCTGTGTGTATTCAAGATGATTTATGTAAGGCATGATCCGACCCATGAACATGTTTATGACCTCTTTGATACGATAAAAGAGTTGGCATGAAAGAGTCAGCGATTGCTCCATAAGGAAGTTATTTGACCTGTTTGGTTACCAGGTGACCGAGGACCACAGAGACCTGGGTGTATTATTCTGTTATCGTTACCTGTGTATGTATCCATACACCTGAAATAATACAGATGATATCACTTGATGAGAAAACCCAGAGGCTTTTGGTCATGTTGTGATTCTTAAGTGAACAACAGAAAGACACCCTTTGTCATTATGTAACACGTTTCCAAACTCCTGGTTCAGCATCGGGACGACAGCTTGCTTCCCCAGTATTTGCTTTCCTGACTTTATATCAGATCACATGCGAGCGATAGAGGATCCTGTGCAGATAATCATTAATTTATCAGCTGAGAGCAGAGTGTCAGGTGTTGCTCCCCCATTGGGTTACACCTCGTAATCACGGAGATGTGCACTGGATGAAGTAAGCCAGCCGTAGTATCGTCTGCTTTCTACAAACTAGTCCTGCACAGAGCAGCGGAGTAAACAGTGTTGTTTGTCTTTTTGAACTGGTTCACCAACAATGAGAGAATGATATAACATTAAAGGCATGATGTTCAGTGCAGACTGAGATTAATTTGAATGCAAATCTGCAGCAGAAAATTTGTACAAGTGAAAAATTTGCATCTACTTTTTGACATTAAATGTAAGTAATTGGAGCTATAGTTATTGTAAGTTAGCAGAACTTCAAATATTAATGCATTTTCCCTTTAAAAACCTTATAAATGAATTTCAGAATTTAAATCTTTTGATTACATGCTATATGTATAATTTAACTTCAGATCAATTAAAGTTCTTATCAAAGAACTTCAGTCACAGTTTTACAGCTTTGCTGTTCTCGCATGAATGTAAATAAAGGACATCCTGAGCAAATGAACTAAAACACAGAGGAACAAATATAAAACAATGAAGTGTGGCAGAGCATGTATAAATTTAACTAACATCCATAAATGACTGTTGCAAATCTCTGGGTTTTCCTACACTGTAATATCATTGCTTTAATCTTTATTAAACCCGGAAGCAAAACTGCTGAGATTAAAGGAGAATGCCCTGGGGCAATAGAGGTGGTACTAATTTAACATGTTTTTCAATAGCAGGAGAAACCAGAGCTACCTGGGGAAACAAGCGCAGCAGCATAGACAACACTCAAAATTCACACAGAAGCAGCTGCTTGGGGGCCCCCACATCAGCAGAGGGCCCCCAATTAATTTAATAAATATGTTAACTGACCGGTTTAATCATTCACTGTGAGCGCTGAGCTTTTGCAAGTTATTTATTATTAACATTCACTAACAATAACAACAATAACAGAAATGTCAAGGGGTGGTGAGCTCAGGGGATATTGTATGGAAACAGCAATTACAGTGTTAACCTATTTTTACTCTCTAGACAGTTAGTTTCCATTTAATTTATTTAACACTGTTTTTAAATTTGCGCTGTTACATAAAATAATATTTCGGTCTGTGGTAAATTCTTTGTGACTGTGCTGCCCTTTTGCACAATTTAAAAAAAATTTAAACAGTGAACTTGTTTTAAAAATCATCATCTGCTTGTTTATTGTATTTCTTTCCAGCACAGAATAACTAAGCCATTAGAATTGTTGTGTTAGATGCGTAATGCAGAAATGGTTTGGCAAGGGCAATATAGCTAATAGTGGCTTTGCTGACGTGGGTGGCTGAGGGCCTTTAATCAAATCCTGCTTAAGGCCTTGTAAAACTTTAGGCCACCTCTGTGTACGAGGCTTTGCAATTTACCACATAAAATCACCTTTAAATGATTTTAATTAATTCAAAATGGAAAAAAAAACAAGTAAGTGGAACTGGAGTTTATTTTATACAAACTACTGAATTACTTCTTAAAGTACATTTTGAGTTATGATAATCTAATCCAATGTTTTGTATTTTTATATTAAAACCTGAATTTTATTGACGTTAGCAAAAACAATTTGACAGAAAAAACATGGCTGATAATGGCGTCTCTCAGGGATCAACACCGGGCCCACTGTTAATTACTTTCAAAGTGCATTTATTCAGTGTAATTTCCCACTCAGAAGTGTAATGTACATTTTTATGCTGATGATGCTGTCTTGACTGCCACTACCAAACTTTCTCCAGCTTAGCCTTTCATGATTTCAGACCTTTAAATTAAAACTGGTTGCAAGTGATACATTAAAGTTTCATAAATACTTGGCTATTCAGTTGATTCGTAACACTACAAAGCTCTTATTTATATTGTTGACCAGGTATGAATAAATGTAAATGTTTGACTGGTTTCAAATCTTCCTCTGGTCAAATGATAGTGATAAAGAGACTCGGTATATTTCAAAATTCTACCAAGTTTTGATCTAGCTGTACATACTGTAGTTTTTTTGTGGCCTAGACCCTTTCCTGACTACATTTAGATATGCATTTATAGATGGAAATAAAAAGACTTTTTGTATAGATAAAGACTGACTAACATGTCTGCATTAAAACTGACAGAATAAATGCTGTTTTGAAGTGTACAAAGTAATGCTAAAACACTTTATTTACCTAGAATTCTTTGCTATTGCTCACCACACGCTAAGATCTCTGAACTTTACAGGTTGATCCTCCAGTCTCTGTTGGTGCCATGGCTGACTCAAGCTGGTGGAGGCTGACCTTCTCACGCAAGAAGAAGTCTGAATCCAAGGTTCTGTATGAAATCCCAGCAGAGCATGGCAGTAACACTGGGAACAAAGACCACCCGAGTAGTAACGGCTCTCCAGAACTGGACAGCCAGTTGAATGCCAAACTGGAGAAAATCGTCGATAAATCTGCCACCAAAGGACGCCACGTCAAGGTCTCCAACTCCGGCCGCTACAAGGAGAAGAAGAGGGTCCGCGTCACGCTGGCCGAGAACCCAAATCTGTTTGCAGACAACAACCTCAGTCAAGAGAATCATAAAAAGAAGACAGAGAAATAGCACAGAAAATGCACATACTTGATCAGTAATGTGTCATATACACATAAGAAGCTTCAAAGATGGCTTGAATGTATGCAAACACCACCATGTTGTCCTACATGTACTACTACTGTGCTACTATTCACCACACACAGGAAAACACAAGAAAAAAGACACTTAAATAAACAACGAGGTGTCAAAATTTAAAGATCCACCCGGCAGACGGGAACTAAACACAGTCCTGGACACATTTTTCTCCAGATTTTCTGTCTTTTAACTTTTATATTTACTTCCTTGTGCTCACGCTGTTGTTTTATATTTTCAAAAATGACATGAAGGAAAATTTGGGGAATTCTCGCCTCATGATTCAAATGTAACATTGGTGTCATTTAAGTTTTCATTTTTTAATGTTGTAGATGTAATGTTATGTTTCAGGTTTTTATGTTTTGTTAAATGTCAAAGGAAATTTTTATTACATTTTTATGACCAAAGACTTGACGTCACTGATTACATCTGAAACATTATGGTGGATGCTTTCAAATATAAAGGCCCCCAAAAGTATCAAGTCATCATTGAAAAGACTTGAATTTCTCAGCTCTAAGAAACAAAATGTTAAAGTAAATGTATTTATTTATATATCTATATACACTTGTCAAGTAAAATATCCCCAAACGGGGAAGGACAAACATCTTTCGTCCATCCTTGTTTCCACATGTTCTTAAATGAAAATTATAGATTGTATATGAAAGATTAATGTAACCATTAACGATCACCATGTTGATCTTGTCATCCAAACATGCAACAATGTCAACTTTTTCTCGAGGCAACAGTCAGTTTGACAACATATTTTGCAGCCACAAATATTAAACGTTTACTTGTGAGGAATACATGTGCAAATTACAGCTCTCATTGTCATGAATTCTAAGTTGACACCCTGAAAAATGCTCTCATGTTTCACATATGAAAACATCTAAATTCACGTTGGTTTCCTTGGATGTAGAAGTTGGATAAGAGGGTGGAGTTCTAAATTATCAGCTAGCCCTAGAAAGCCTGATTAGATAGGTGCAGTCATAAACCGCAGAGTTTCGATAATGTTCAGTATCGGTCAGTACAGCTGATCACACAGGAAGAAAAGTGGCAGAAATTCCTTTAAAATGCTCTAAAAGGCACCAACATGGTTTAGATGTTTTGAAATGTACATGGCAAGCTACAGTTGCCTATATCAATGTCTGTCACTCCAGCCACAACCGTAATAATGCAAGCTTTAAGCCTTAATATGCTTTAAAAAAGTCAGTTCTTTAAAAGAAAATCATCCTCTCATAGTTGCTGTTAAGGGGGGAATTAGCTACAGGGACAAAATTCAAGCTGTAAATTCAGACTGACTCATATCTGGAGCCAGGCTTTTAGAGGAACTGCAGGTTTTGGCTTTATTTTTCGAGCCTGGAGGTTGCCCCAGGTGACCGCGGTACAGTTTATGGATACAATCATATCAGAAAACATGACTTGGGTATGCTAATTGTGCTTTTGTACGAATCAAATATCTGTTTATGTCATTGTGAAATAACTTCATGCTGTTTTGTTGGTTTAACTGTCCAAATAACTCCTGCAGCCATTGCATGTGACACATCAACAACAAGAAATGCTGTCTGTAATTTTTTTCTGAGATGCTTTTTTGTTTGTAATAAATATAAAAGTTGTTAACATGTAAGATTTTCTTCTGTTTGTGCTGGAGTCTACAGTGAGGAGAGCTTTTAACATGCAGATGGTGGCCTGTTTAAACGCGATGATCTTGGTCGTTCTTTGGGGTTAGTGAGCTGTTCAGCCTGTTTTGTTGACATGGTGATAGTAAGCAGGGTGATATTTGACACCCTGTGGTCTGCTTCTGCATTTTGTAGTGGAGCTGCCCTGCTGTTAGCTGAGAAAATGACAGATATCATCGAGTGATTCACAGAAATCCACAAGTCAACAGTTAATCCATGAGAATATTGCATGTTTCTAGTGATTCTGAGTGATCGTGTTTCGCTGAATCTTGGTGTTTGTGTTAGCTGTGCTACTGACATCTGCTGGTCAAACGCACACTCTGTCCTCAGTTACAAATTAAAACTTTATTAATAGCTATTTTCCCACATTTACTTCAAGCTATATACCACAATTTCATCCTCAAACAATACAGGACACACAACAGTTGGCACAAATGACATCACGTGCTCTTTTAATCTCACTATTAAAAGGCAGTCACTGCCATAGATTTAAGCCTGATACAATCAATTTAAATTAAGTTAACCACCAGTACAGGTCACATATTTTCCATTTGTAAGTGTAAAATCATATTTGTCACCAATTAGAAGAAAAATATACTTTAGTTGTTCAGTTAACAGACTTGTGATTTTTTCACGAGTTGCTAACACGACTGAGGCAGTAAACTCTGTCTAGAGACAACAATGAATTTGAAACAAATATTAGTTTTCTCATGAGGAACAAGCTCTCTTTGTCATAAATTCTAAGATGACACATTGAGCATGCTCTCATATTCCCCATATAAAAGCCTCTAAATTCATTTTTATATTTATTGTTCAGGTTATGGCCAAAGATGATGTTCTGAATCCATAATTAGCAAAACAGTCACACTTTTCTTTCTTTCTCAAGCAATTGTCTCAATTTTCCATATTTTCTTTAGAAAACTACACACCTGTACAGAAATAATCACACCAATGGAGAAGAACAGCAGCTAAGTGTTGATGAGTGGAACAGATTGTGCTTTTTAAGAAATAAGAAACAGTTTTCATGTCCTAGAAGGTCAACGACTGCACTGTTAAACAACCACAGCCATACTGTTAATCATTATTTTGAGTGGGTAAAGTTTGCTCCACTTTTTCAGGCCAGTGCCCTTTTTCCATTACAAAGCATGGAAAACTCAAAAGTTGCACAGTCAGATTGTGCCACGCTGCTCCACTTATCCACTTAGCACACATGGTTCACCTCAAAAACAGCACAGTGACATTTGGCTTGTTGATAAACTGCGCACAACAGCACCTATGCAAGGTTATTAATGTGAGGTAAAGATGGTGATCTTTTTAAATCAGTGATAGTCGAGATGAAACATGTCCTCTCCTTTATTTCACAGCCTGCTGATGCTCCTCATGGGGACAGTCGCTGGTACACCCAGCCTCCCTCTGCAGCGTGCTGAAACTCTCCCAGCTCGGACTCTCCGTCCTTCAGCTTGGTGAAGACGATGCGGTCGTGAAGTCTGTTTGTCTGTCCCTGCCAGAACTCTATTGAAAAAGGCTTTACGATGTAGCCGCCCCTATTGGAAAAGAAAATCATGGGACAGTTAAAGGCAACGAACCGAAAAAGCTTTAAGAAGCCGTACCAACATGTTATTAACTTTAATTAAGAGCAAAGGTTTACCAGTAATCAGGCATAGGCACCTCTGTGTCCTTGTACTTCTCCTCCAGTTCTGCATTTTTCTGCCTCAGATACTGAAAGAAATTGTGAAAACTGAGACTTAGACATTGTACGCATTACCTACAACGTGCAGGTGGAGCAGCTTCGGCGCTTACATCTCTGTTAGGCACAGTAGTGCTTTGTCGGCTCACGACAGCGCCGACCTGGCTGCTCTTTGGCCGGGAGTGGAAATAATCGCAGGAGCTCTGGTAGGGGATCCGCTCCACGGTGCCTTCAATGCGAATCTGAAAATCAAAATTAAATTTAACTTACATTTACTATGAAAATAAAAAGTTTAAAGAAGAACGTAATATTAAAACGTAATAGTAAAATTAAGGTTTCTGCACCTGTCTGTTCAGTGGTTCCCAGTAGAAGACCAGGCATGCATGCGGATTGCTCTCCTGTGAAGAAGAAAGTGATCAGAGGACCCGACAACACGGAAGAAGCCTTAAAGATTCATGGATGAAGTGAAGGAGGACATGCATAGGGTTGTTGTGACAGTGGAGGATGCTGGACACAGGGTGAGATGGAGGCAGACTTTATCAACAAGGGGCGACAAGTGTCAGTATTTGATTTAAGACAAAAAGAAGACAATGCATATCAAAATTCATGCAAAACATTTGAAACCTGATGAATAAAAAATTCCCGCGATATAATTTTTATTTAGAATAATAAAAACAAAGTCTTCAGAAAGCAATATGTACTTATCAGTAAAAGTATCAGTAAAAGCCAAAGAATAAAAATGCATTTTCAAATGTTTTTTTTAAAGATGTCTAAAATCAGTGGATCACCTGCTTCCATCTCACCCTATAACTGGCATCTAACATGAACCTTCTGTGTGGTCTTCTTCTCTTCTTCCTGCCTGGCAGCTCCATAGTCATTATATTTTGTCCATTATATCCACTATCCCTCGTCTGTGCACGCTAAAACCATCTCAGCCTTGGCTCATGAAGGCATCAAAAACCCTTTGAAACTCTAAAGCAAAGAAATGGCTTGATAACGTGTTCTGCATAAATTATGGGCAAAAATCCAAAGATAAAGAGTTTATTGTCCCCAAAGTCATAGAAATGTATTTCCAAAGCTCAAACCAGTGAATTGGTGCCATTTTTGTTTGTATGACTGATACAGATGTTGATTTGTAATTTTTTGTGCCTGCTAACTACTCGCTTAAGAAATACATTATTGATAAAAGCAAAAGAGCTGGACTCAATAATAGCATTTAAACACAGTAATGCACTATCTGTGAGACAATAACACAGGAAACAGGAAGAATTACACATTTATTCAAAACCACCTGAGGGCAAAAGAAGCAGAGCATGGATGTAGACGGCTGCTGACAGAGTCAGCGATAAAGATGCTTCTTACCAGCTCGCAGCCCTTTCTGCTCTCATAGTTGGTGAAGAAACGGAAACCTTCACTGCTGTAACCTTTCAGGAGGACCATGCGAGCGGACGGACGTCCATCCCTGAGTACACAACAGATACGATTAATTGTACAAAACTGTGAAAAGAAATCAGCTCCAATCTGTTCGGGGGGCAGCGTTTCTTACTTGGTGGCAGTGGCGAGGCACATAGCATTGGACTCTCCTATTTCAGGACACTTGGTGGCTTCATCAAACCAGTTTCCAAACTGCTTGATGGGGTCGAGAGACACGAGCTGACTCTCCTCAAAGCACTGGAAACAAAACAACCGATACAGATGTAAAAAAACACAGGAAAACAGCCACTTTTACATAATGCAGGATTCAAATGATTCACTGATGCTTTTGGATTATAGTGAGTACAGGCTGTAGGCAGTATAATTACGATTTAATTAATTATTCAATTGTGTTTATCACTTTTAAACATGCCAGAGAAATATGTCCTATTTAGAGGTCAAAGCTGAGGTGTGAAACATCTGGGGAACACCTGCTTTCTCCAGCTGTATACAGCGTGACCAGATGCAAACTTCCTAAAAGTAAATTTGTGTGGGACAATAATTACACAGCCTTTTATCTGAATGCAACTTTCCAAACAATAAGAATAAAAGGAAGATTTTTGCTTGATAGTATTCTTAAATCCATATTATTTCACAGGCTTGACCCACTCAGTAGTTTTTCCTTCTCTTTTTGGTAGTTTCTATACATCATATCCTGCAGAAATCTGCAGAGCTCATGACTTTGTAGTGACTTCCCTTGCACTTTTCCCTGTTAAGCATGGGATAAGTGAAAAAAACTGTTAACTGGCACTTTATCCGGGAAGATATAAGCCAGATTTTATGGGTAATGGTTTTAAATACTAGAGCCAACCAATATGTGGGATATCATCTGAATATGTGGGATGAGGGACAAAGGATAAAAGTGTGTGGCATCATCTACAGCTACAGCTAGGATGTCCCATTTTAATGGTGGTGACAGCACACCATTCATCAATTTTTTGTTGTTGTTGTGGTCATTTTTCAGTACTACTCAGGGGTGTGTGTTTCATTAAATGATATCAGTTCATATGAATCTCACACGAAACGTGCTTAAAAACAAAAACAAGGATAGCAGTGTCCCTCACAGCAATAACTTCCCTGTTTTGAACCTCCTGGGGCTTTTCTGTGTTAAGTCTCAATGACCTCAATGTGCCTGCGTGGCTTTTTATCCAGGTACTCCGGTACTTCACTGAAGTAAGACGCAACCCATACGGAAACATTTAACGCAGTGGGATCTGGTCACAGACTCTATCCATGGCAGCCAGATTACATTCCAGCTGTGCACACTCACTGTATTTTTTTTGCACATCTAATTCAGGGTTCATAAAGTGACCTTGCATTTGCACAGCACTGACAGAGTGGCTTCAGTTACATGACTCAATACACTGTATCCCAACGCAGGTAACTCAGCAGTTTCTCACCTCCAGATCTCCTTTGTACCTCTTCCTCATGTTACTCAGGTCCATACTGGTTCCGCTGCAGTATTTCGAGGTAAAAACGCGCGGCAGCCCTACTATCCTAGTGGCACGAGAGGGCAGATTTCCTCCAATAAAGCAAATATGTCTCAATATAATCGTACTGAGTATGCGCCTCATGCCTGTAAAACACACGCTGACGTAACGCTCCCTTACGTAAAATGTTACGCAAAAGAATGCTGTAAGAAAATCATCGATTTTAAAAATCATTTTACTCTACTTATTTAGAAACTATGTAATCTACGGATTTATTTTCATATGAACTAAAAATGCAAACAAAAACAAAACAAAAAAAACCCGAACGTCGGTAATTGTGCGTCATTACGCTAGGACGCGTTCGCGTACAAGCCCACTCGGAGTCTCTTCTCCGGCATTGCAGCAATTTGCTTATTATTTTAGCCAAATTATTTAGATAATACGTATATGGATACAGGTTATCGGTTTTTAAATGTTTTCCGACGTGTTCGTCACAAAGCACAGCTTCATTTAGGTAATTTTGTTTTCTTTTTACGCTTAAAGTTTGTTAAATATGAGGAAGGTTTTCTTTTTGCCGACATGTCAGTAAACGCAGCACGCATGCGTTCGTCACTTTCCTGAATAACGACGTTTTCCTGTGAAAGATGGCGGCGACCTTGTGTTCGAAATTGCTGCCAAAACATGGTAAAGTACTATACTTATACCATTACTTTTTCTTTTTTAAACATTGCGGTTCTGGTTAGTCTGTCTAATTTTCAGCAACTAGCTACTGTTAGTAGCGTTAGCGGGGACTCCGTCTTTAGCTGTTATTACGCTCAGTTAGTCGATGTTAGCTCCGCAGCGCTCACTGACAGGTTGTACAGCAGACATTTACCTGACATTTGTGGCTTTCAGGATGGCTTCCCCTCACACAGAGTGTCCGACACGGGTCCAAGGCTGTGACCCGCCACAGGAAGCCTCTGCACATCCAGAAACAGAAGCTGCTAGCGGTTACTCAGTACATCCCCCCCGCACGGGAGTTTCCTCCAGGCGCTTACCCGTCCCAGACCAAACACGTCCAGGAGGTAACACACCAGCATGTTCAGCCTTTTACTGAAAGCCTGCACGATCGGAACAAGTCTCACTTCATATAGGACTGCTCAGCATTGTGTGCTTATTTCTTGGATTGGCTTAGGTTTACAAAACCTTTGAAATATGTTGCTTAAAAACAGGCATTTGACATTGCATCCTAAACAACTTTTACCAGGCAGTCAGCAGCTGATGGAGCAGTTTAATAACTGTTGCAAAAGAAATGGGAATATACAACAGTGTTTGTACACGTGCTTAAGGACATGATAAACTTTATCTTCCACATCTGCACTTTGTATTTAATTTGCAAGGTAATTGGAAAAGTTGGTTTCATTTAAATATTTGCAATATTGTCATATTTATTTTTCGCTTGGTCATTATGAAACCTTTAACTTGCACGGTTACCCTACCCTATCCCATGATGTGACAGAGCATTCTCCTCTGTCACACCAACCCTCTTCATGTCCTCCTTCACTAATTGTCTCTGTGCTCTCCCTCTTTTCTTCTTGCTTGCAGCTCCATCTTCACGATCCTTTGTTCAGTATATCCACTATCCCACCTCTAAACATGTCCAAACCTTCTTACCCTTACCCCTCTAAGTTGTCCTTCCCATGCACTCATTTCTAATCCTGTCCATCCCGCTCATTCCCAATGAAAATCTTTACATCTTAAACTTGGCGTCCTGTCTTTTTGTCAGTACTATAGTGTCCAAACCATACATCATAGCAGGTCTCACTAACCTCTTTAAAATCTTACCTTTTACTTGTACTGCTATGCTTCTGTCACCTCGACACATGTCGCCACCCTGCCTGCACTCTTGTCTGTTGCTTTGGATGTCTTTTTTAAAAAGTAGCATAACAACTGTGTATACAACTCTGATAGATGTAAAGCTTATTCAGAACTTTAGCTACTCTTACCATTTTCAAAGATGAGGTTATTTTTACCTGAAAGCTTCATCTTTTACAGTAAAATACGATATATTTTCTGCTGCTCAGTAGGTAAATGATAAAAACATTTTTTGGAACCAGAATTTTACACATTACAGAATTAATTGGGCTTTTATTTTGTTACTTCAAGCAGATTTTGAAAGTATGCACTTATGTCCTTTTGTTCAAGTAGTAGTCTTTTTTTTCCTGGTTTGGTCTGCAGGTCTCGTGCTTTACTGAGTGTCAATCTCTTCCGTCTCATTCCTTCAGGATAATGATTTGACCTTACTAATGAAGAGGGAGTTGAAGAAGTTGTTTGAGGATTGTAAAATGATCGCCGTGGTCCAGAACAGCAGCAGCAGTGCTGAAGACATGATGACTCTCAGGCACAGACTTTATAAACACAACATCACAGTCAAGTTCTTCCCCAACAAGGTAAGACTGACGTTGTTGATTCTGTGACATTTCCTATTTATCGGGAATCAAATACGTTTGAGATGTTTCTGAATAATAACATAATAAAACAGCTTTCATTAATCCAAATCTAAGTAATAGACAGTGTTTTTGGTAACATTTTTAGGGTCAGAAAGGACAACAAAGTGTGGATTATATTCTCTTGAATGTTGACAGCTGCACACTCCATGGATGAGTAGTCCTGTAATACTTCTAATGTGTGATTTAGACTTCTGTGGCGAATCTATGTCATAACTTACTTAACCACGCCTTAACCTTCCACGTAACCTGATGTGCACCTTCTGAAAAGTGTAACCAATGTCAAGTCGACGCCCAGCGTAACGACTGAATTTGTTCACTGTCTGATGGCACCCAGGACCATCCCTTATACTTTACATAAACTATAACAGCAACAATAAATCATTTTCTGATGATACATAAGACGATAAACTTTGAGTTGTTGTTTCTGTCTGCAGCTTTTTAGCTCACAGCGTCCTTCATATAGAAGAACATCCTGCTGCACAATTTCACATCAAGGATCATTAATCTTCTAATTCACAGTTGTTTGTTTTCAGGTCGTGCGGTCGTTCCTGAGTGACTCCATTTACTGCAACATGGGTCTTCTGTTCGTCGGCCCAACGGTTATGTTTGTTAGCAAAGAGCCGAAGGTGAAAGAGATGCTGACGACTCTGAGGGGCAGCCCACAGATGACACTTCTGGGTACGTTTATCCACGTGCGAGGAATAATTAGCATTGGATATTGTTATGATGCCTCGGGAACCATGAAATGAGTTCAGGAAAAGTTGAGCTAAATTGTCTTCTAAATTAACTCGTCAATCTTCTGCTGGTGACAGTTTGGGGCTGTGGGTTGAGATAAGGTTCCACAACCTGCTTGTGTCTAACCTTGGAGCACAATCGGTTGGTAGATGAAGTTAGGGATCCAGTTAGTTGGGATAAGCAGTTACTGCCTCTCATCTAGAAAATGCCAAGTGTACTGTGAGTGTACACAAGGATACTGTGGCCCAAATTCAGTCTGTCCTCTACAGACGTTCGCTTTGTCTGCATGTTCACTTCCTTAAATGGAAGTGTGTTTTCAAACCCTCCAACACTGAATCTGCACCAAATCACGCTTATTAACCCAAGTTTGTGAACCGGTGTTAAAAACTGTTTGTAAAATTAAACAGATAATATTTTGCCAGCTGAAGCCTGTCTCTGTAAAACAGATTTCAGATCAGTCCAGAAATGGAAGGAATCCACTGCAAATATCTGTAATGATCTTTGCTCTTCTTTCATCAGGAGCCTGCATAGACAACACGCTGCTGAGTGCACAGGGCATCGTGAGCTACTCCAAACTGCCGTCAATGACTGTCATCCAGGGCGAGGTGGTGAGCGGGCTCTCCATGCTGACTTCTCACACAGCTTACCTGCTGCAGCGCCACCCGGCCCACCTGTCACAGCTGCTCCAGCAGTATATCAAACAGCAGAGCTCGGATGGAAGCGCAGAGGCAGCTCCTAAAGCAGAGGAGGCCACGTAGAGCTACAGAGGACATTACTGGGACTGGTGACTTTCAGATCGAGAGCCAAGTGGAACAGCAAACGACTGTAAATGGACTGGATGCAGTCTTTGTTTTAATTTGGCATCAATCAGACTTTAAAGATTGAAAAGAAAGTCTTGAGTGAAAGAGATAAATTGGTGACACAGTGAGCGTCCACCTTTCGGACACCTCAGCCTGGAGATGTCTGGAGTTATTGGATAAATAATGCTTCAAATGGCTTTATTTAAGTGTTTAATAAATGACTTCAGCGCTTACTTTGGCTCATGTTGTTTCTATGAAGACTTTCTGTTACTGAGGGAACAGTGCGAACAAAGAACAGTGTGAGATAGCATACTTCTGCCACGGTTAAAAGCACACTCCACACCATACATCAGTCAAGTCTTTGGATTTAGAAGGACTAGGATCGCTTGTGATATTCTTCCTATTTCAGGGTGACGGGCATTTGTGATGATATGGTGCAAAATGTCCAATTATTGGGCAAAATCTTTCTCGCACTTTCATGCAAATCTGGGCAGAACTTTTTCACAGACACTACCAATCACATATTCCCATTGGTTGGGGTTATAATGCTTCTGTTTACATTTCAGGAGATTTTGTTTAGTACAGTGCCAGATGGAGTTGTGACCAAGTGGCATAATAAAAACAGCTCCAGCCATAATAAACACAACTGGTCACAGATCTGATGAGTTAATCTCCATGTTACAGATTACAGCATGCTAATCTGGGTCAAATGGGAGAGATGCATATTACTCATTTTCACTTCAACAGTATGCACCTCTGCACAAGATCAGGCAAACAGTAGTACAACAATGTAATTTAGAGTGCAGAAAAAAAGGAACCGTATTAAAAAAATTTAAGATTTTATTAACAAAACGACAGAAACTGCAGAACTGAATCTATTAAAATAAGATATAATATTAAAGAAATGGTAAATCATGGTTTATTGTGAATTATTAAGAATTAAGAAGGCCATATCAAGACATTCTGGTGTTCTCCTGGAAGTTATTAACATATAAAGGTCATTAATATCCCCTAAAATACTGTATTAATAAGTTTGTGTGAAGAGGCTTCAGGTTTTGTCCATTTAATCTCTGCTTCAACCTAAAAATGAGTAAACCGAGTGTTCAGAGAGAGGAGCCTGCTTAGATTCACTCTCCACTACAGCCCTAGACTCTCAGTGTAATTCCAGCTAATGCGGATAATGGGCAGGACACATTGCGCATGGTGCGCGCCGCCTGCGACGCACGGCCCTCCTTGGATTTGAGGGAGCTGCTGTCACCCGCCGCAGAGAGGGCACGGTGGGTGAGATTATGTGATTGTCTCTGGATAAAGCATGCAGTCTGACTTCTTTTGTTTCAACGTTTGTCGCTATTTTTTCATCGAAATGCTGAGTTTTCACAGATTATTAAACGCCAAATGAGACTTTTGTCGGATTAATCAGACGCGGAAGGACAGACGATGAGAGTCGGAGGTGGATTTCAGGTGGGAGTTTTTAAAAATTGCTTTTCCAAAATAGATTTGAAAATACCAGACAAGCAATGTGAAAGTTTGGGCTAAATCTTAATGGAAAACACAGAATATAACCACCAGTATTCTGTGTAATTCAGCAGTTATGTGTGGTCTAATCTGGACAGCGAATGCGTCATGGGAATATGTTAATCTGCACATACATATATATATATGTATGAAACAACACTAAAAGCATTTGATTAAAATGAAAGTAACCTTTACTTGTCGTTGTGCTGAGGCAGTAGTATATTAATCCAGATTAGACCCTATGCAGACTTCAGTAGTTTACAGGTGAAACAAAGGACTTGTTAACCAAGGATGTGAAGTGATCAGGACAAGAATCTACCTTTAAAACTGTTTCACTGCCCTTTGTAATGTTTTGTGTTTTAAAAAAAATTCCCTCTGAGTTTGGAGTCCAAAAACGTGCTCAGCATTTAGTCTTTTTGATGTAAGTTGCACGTTTTCTTGTATATACTAGCGTCCTGAACACTATTGGTAAGAGTATTTTATTCCACACAAGAGATTATAACAGTCATAATCTGTGCATCTTAACTCCACCCTCAGGCATGATGCATGAAGTCTCCACCTTGGCTGACTTGTTGTGTTGACCACCATTCCCCCCCCCCCCCCCCCGTGAGCTCATTAAATCACTCATCCATCTGCATGCACATTGTTTTAGAATCAGAATCAGAATACTTTATTAATCCCGAAGGAAATTATAGGTTACAGCAGGCAGCACGCTAATGGCGCATGCGTCATTAGCGTGCATTATCTAGGTTTTCTGGGTCAAATGAGGTCAAACAGTAGTCCAGCAAATAACCATTCATCATCTTTGAGTTATTTATTGTTTTATTGCAGTTCGGAAGTTGAGTTAAATGAACTGGAGTGTGAGTGGTTTAAATGTATGCAACTATGATATTTACACTGTAAGGATAACTTCTAAACATGGGAGATACACAGAGGTTTTTTATTTTTCTGTGTCTAGAACATGAAACCAAAATAAAATGTGAGTGGAAATCATAATCAAACTCAGTGCGGACTATTGTGCATGAACCTTTCTGACTAAGCAAGCTCAGAAACCTGCAAATCCTTTCATCCTGTTTCCACCACAGGCTTTCAGTACTGAGGTCAGTTACTCTCATCCTCTCTTGCCCTTACATAACAGCAAGGCAGGCTGCTTCTGGATAGATTTAGACAGAAATCAAATTGAATGCACTGACTTAGCATCCCAGTACTGGCAAAATTACTTACTACAGTGTATTGGAAAGATTTGTAAAGCATTTTGTTGCACCCGAGAAACTTTCTTTAAGTCAGTCAGGTCAAAAAATATAAATATGAAAGTTATATTCCCACAACTGTACAGTGATTCTGCAGACTGACGCTGTGATGTCTGTGTTAAAATGCAAATTTTAACACAACGAATATTAGTAGCTTGTTCTCAGACTCACAAATTAAACGCAAATACATAAAACACACATAAACACATACACATAAAATACGACAAATAGAAGAGTTTTCTTTGGAAAAAAAGTATTTCTTTTCTGCAGCTCTTGAAAGTCATAAAACATTCTAAGTAAAACAAACCATGGCATATATTTATATTAAGTGTATAGAAGTGTTATTCTGTGGTAATCATGATTAATATTATTGTGTCAGTGCTCTCCGTCTTCAGATCGAGTTACTCCGTGTCCAGGTTACTCTAAGTAGCTAAAAACATCTCTTGAAAAACCAATTAAGAAGAGGTAATCCTCTCCTTGCAGACGGTATTGGCCATGGTGCCACACACTGCACAAGAGTGGATTACCAACAAGGCAAACTGCACGGGGATCCCCCAGAAGCCACAGATTCACCCACCTCCAGTAGTTTTAGCAGTTTAATTAGCTACATATGTGTTAAGTTGCTTAAACAGCTAATTACCCAAAATTAATTAGGCTAAATATTTGGAGATCCTCAGTCCATCTGAGAGTTTTTCTAAAGATTCATATTGCTAAAGAGGTGTGTCATCAAATGACTCCAAACTGATGCAGGATTGTTTGATGTGTGGTTTGTATTTAGATTAAGGGGGAGGGCCAGAAGGAGCCCTTAACACAGGGGTGGGCAATTCCAGGCCCCAAGGGCCGGTGTCCTGCAGATTTTAGATCTCACCTTGGGTCAACACACCTGAATCACATGATTAGTTCATTACCAGGCCTCTGGAGAACTTCAGGACATGTTGAGGAGCTAATTTAGCCATTTAAATCAGCTGTGTTGGTTCAAGGACACATCTAAAACCTGCAGGGACACCGGCCCTCGAGGCCTGGAATTGCCCACCCCTGCCTTAACAGATCAATCCAGTCATAGTCATACAGTAGCTGTTAAACCAGCCCGTGCAAATAATTACGTCTGCACAGGCTGATTAAAATGTCAATTAAGATTTTCTTGGCCTATTAAATATCAGCAAATGAAAGCTTAAAAAACCATCAGCCTCAAACCCAAAGTAATAAATTTACTGCCACAGATGTCTAAGGATGTGCACACATTTAAAGATCTGGAACCAGGTACATCTGCTTTTTTAATCAAACAAATTTAAAATGTTGCATCTGCTACAAAATAAACTTGTTAAATTAGAAATCTGCTTTCGCTCTTGTGTCTTTGTAAATAAAATAATAAAATAATAATTTAAGACATATAATGTTATTTTATTTATATTTGTACAACTAAACCTGCCTTTTGTGAAACTTAAAAACTTTGATTTAAAAGACAAAATTAAAATCATTTTGCTATAAGAACAACAATAAAAACATGTCAGGAATGAAGACCCAAATATAGACTCAACTGGGACTATATGTATATACACACACGGACACACAGAGGGCGATCACGGGAAGAGGAAGCAGGTGGGGAAATAGGAACAGCTAGCCTTATTGAGCTAAACATACAAACTTTAAAACTGTTAGTTAAAGTTAAAACTGTTAATAATAAATTGTCACATATTTCCCCCCAAATCTGTGCACCTTAAAGCGTGATGTATTCATTATGATAAGATAAAACATAACATATTCTTAGATAAATCTTCCAACTTTGGCTTTGGTTTTTGGTCAGTAAAATGCTCTAAATCAGTGTGCTTGACTCTAGGATCCAGAGTGATCTGGTTGGAGGATTCAGGTGTGCTGTGCTATATCCAGGTAGCATTTATGATAGCAGGCTTGAACCAAGAGCTCAGCTCTCACCTGTGTTAGGTAACTGGATTACTTCGATTCCTTCCTTGTCTCCTGCTCTGCTCAGTCTGTTAAACACTTTCACTTGTTGCTCATGGAACTTTCTCACCTTTCACAGCTCTTCATACAGGACTAAATTAAACTGACCTAATGCAAGATTTGGTGAAAATAAGACATCAAGGTAGAAATGTATCAATATATTTAAAGTTTTTGTTTGTTTGTTCATGCAGGATTGTTTGCCAACTTATTGTTCACTTAAGTCCTGACTTTTTAAAGGCTCATAATTATGTTTATTTTTATTATTCATAGTGCTAGCGGGTATACAGGCAGGAAACGGGAAGGTGTCAAAGGAAGGAATGATATGTGACACAGTTAATATCACAGGTCTCAATGAGAAGTTTAATAATCAGAGGAACATATCAGTTTTCACCTGTCACTGATTAGTTGATCAATTATATTTTTTAAACCACTGGAATTTAAATATGTTTTAAGAACACAGTTTAAGCAAATGAGCTTCGACAGCTGATGGTGTTTGAGGTGCCAGAATCTTAAACACTCAAATGATAATTTTTCTCAGATTTGTTTAGATTTGTCGCCCAGAACATTAAGGTTATGAGAAAAAAATTGACCTTTTGTCTGATATTTAGAAGACTAATAAAAAAAATAATTATGCACATCCAGTTAAGAGGCTGTCTGCCTTACTTTGGCTAAAATAGATTTTTGTTGCAGCTAAAATAAGTGTGCACTAACTCTTTGCTAAAGGGCTGGTGTTACCTTTTAAAGGCCAGTTTGGATCAGGCGGAAATAAATGGGAAACAGGCTTATTGTACATGGAAGTGTCTCCAAGCCCAGTGTTCACTGATTTGGTTTAAAGGTTTGGTGCCGTTTTTTGTTTTTGATATTATAGGATAGTAGATTTTCTCTGGCAAGTGAAAATGTAAATGTTTGAGAAATCACTACTTAAGAAGTCTTGTGATGGTTATTTCAGTTATTTTTTGATTAGACTTTGACTGCTGTGGATGTGTGATGTGCTTTTCAGTTTTATGTTTATGTGGCTAAGAACAATGGGCCTGCATTGATTCATCAGATGTGGCATTCATTTCTGTTTTAAATTCTGCTTTATAACAGCTTAAAAATGGAAATAATTATAAGGAAGTAGGCACTTGTACTCTCAGAATAACCATCATCTCCTTGGTCTTCCTTTGATTTCAGGGGGATTTTGGTAGATCGCAGCAGAACTCGCTCACAACAAGAAGGGGAGTCTGAGGTCGGCGCTCTGAGATGGACCTGTCTGGATCTTCACTCAATCGCAGCCAATCGCTGGCAAGCGGCCTGGAGAAGACTTCCCACACCTGGAACAAGCCAGCCCACTCTCAGAGCAGCAGCACTCTGTCATCTCGCCACTCCAGACAGGTCAGACAGTTTGGTCTATGAAAACATGAAAATAAATAATATTCATCAACTCCACATTTCCTCTCGATCATCCCCATCCTCCCAGACGTTTTGAGACTGCTGAAGTTATATATATGTTTAAAAAGTCACATAACTTAATCAGTCTAATAAACAATCAAAAAACAATCAAAAAAGAACAGTTTATATGATCAGATGCAGCAAAAAAGCCACAAATCTTCAAATATATTTGGAATTTTTGCCTTAAAAAGTATTAAAGCGGTTAATCGGTTATCAAAATAGTTGCAGATTGATTTTCTTCAATTTACAACTTTAGGATATTTCCATTCATCCATTTAAACTTTCATCTTTATCCATTTATTTACACTGTAAGCAAGAAACGACAATTTTCCTGTTGAATCGGACACTTAATTTTTCTTCATACTTTCCACAGATTATCAAAGACTGGGAAGTAATTGACGACCTTCAGGTTGAAATGCAGGGAGCAGGTGACGATCCTCAAGACAGGACCGCCCCGGGAATCTGTGAAGGATATCTTCTCAAGAGGAGGAAATGGCCACTTAAAGGCTGGCACAAGGTGAGAAGTCAGTGCACTCATTCACAATGCTGCTCAAACGTCGGGTCTCTTTAAAATCCGTCAGTTTCAAAAAAAGATGATCTCTTTTTCAGCGGTACTTCGTCTTGGAAGGAGGGATCTTACGCTACTCCAAAAATCAACAAGATGTAAGTGAAATTTTATGTTTGTCCAGACAATGCAAGGATTGACCTTTCAAACCAAACCACACCACCTCTAACCCAACTTTAATGTGATGTCTGATTTATTCAGTGTCAGTAAATAATCTTAATAACAAGCTTTCATATCACTTTGTTTTTGACAGGTGGCCAGGGGACGAGTCCAGGGCTCGCTAGATGTTAGCCTCGCAGTAATATCGATAAACAAGAAATCAAATCGGATTGATTTGGATGCAGAGGACATTCTGTATCATATGAAGGCAAAGAGTCATGAACTCTTCTACATCTGGGTAACCAAGCTACAAGCTCACCGCCTGTACAAGAAGAATGAGGCGGCTCATCTTCACAGCAGCGTCCTCCACACTTTGTCCCTTCCCACTGCGGCTGAACAAGCTCAGGGAAATGGAGATTTGGTAATAATGGAGTAAGAAAGTGACGTCAGACTGAAAGCCACAGTTGTTACAGGCCACCGAGAGTAACCCGGTGTTCTCTTGCCTCTAATTTATCAGAGCGCCACGGGGATGGCAGATTCAGCTGGAGTGTCAGGCGTGCTGCCGTCAGCTAACACAGCCGTGAACACGAAGGTGTCTGCCTGGCTGCAACAAAGCCACAATCCAGACATCTGTGTTCAAGGTATTTGTCTAATAATCCTAGCTGCAACGACAAAACTGAACAGGTGATTCTAAAAGTGGCAGTTTGTTGAGTACAGTCTTCAAGTTTCAGCATTAGGTTATATTGCCTGACATCCTCTGTTCTTCAACTTGGTTTTCTCTTTTTGATAATATATAATAATTGAGTGTCCATATAAAACACCCACAAATAGTATTTACAGAAAAGAAGACTTAAAGTAGGTGACTTAAAAATGACCAATGTGTCCTATGTGACTATTATTAGATTATTTATTAGGTGTGCAAAATGTCTAACTAACATTTGCTTTTGAGGTTGGTTGGAGTTCAGGTATTTTTCCGACTGTTCCAATAAGACAAGTGTTATTTACTAAATTCATTGAATTACTGATTGATAAAATGGTGAAAGAAACCTAATACAATTATCCAGAGTTTCGTCAGACCTATTAAAATCACATTCACATCTCAAATATTACAAATGTTGAAAAGAAAAAGCTGGAACATTAAAATTAATATTAGTTATCATTAATAATGTATGTACTGTTGGATAGTTTGATTTAAATCAAAGTATATTGTAAACTTTTTATATCTTACATTTTGTATGCAAATTCTTTAGGCATGAAAAATAGCAAGCAACAATAACAATGAGGTAAAAGTACAATAAGTTTACTTAAATGTATTTTACTGTGTCCCGTTACTGTTTAGAGTTAAATTGGGGAAAATATAGTTAAATTTTCTTTTTTGTTGTTGTTGTCATTTTAACATGCTAACACCATTTAATAGGGGATAGTCATCTGCATAAAACTTGATAAACATCAAGTTGTTGTCTCAGTCCACCAGATTTAAAGAAAAAGGTGTTTTTCTTGCGCTCACAGTGCAACGGCTATTTCTGTATATTAGCTCTGTGGCCAGCAGGACTCTTTTGTGATTAATTAGTTAAAAAAATTTGCTTCCTTGATATTTCCTGCCAGAGCTGAACCGTTGTCATCTGGACCTTTCTGAGCTAAACCGCTTAATCCAGAGGCTGCAGGCACTGGAGGTGGGGCAGGCCTTTACTAATGGAGACCTGCAACGGATCATCAGCATACAGGTGCATATAGGCTGATCATTCAAGCATGTTGTACATACTGCATTATGTCTCCAGCAATAATCACATGAGAAAATAAACCTTTTTTGGTGCAGAATCTGTCACTGGAGAAACCGAAGAAGCCGAAATCAGGGAAGATCTGGGGTCATTCCCGCACACTGTCCAGAGTGGAGGCCCTGGGAATGGTAAGAATGGTCTGTAACCTTCACTTTCTTAAAAAGGACACGATCAACAAGATTGCTAAATGTTCATGTTCAATTTGACATATAGTACATCTTGGTTTTTGAATTTATACATTGAGTCAGCATATTGGGTTTATGAAATCCCAATTCTTCAGTAACATTTTGGGACCTTTCTCTAATCTAATCCAAAGCCTATTCGTGGGATTACTAAATCGGTGAGTCACTATTAGTACATGAGACAACTTCATGCTTAAAAATGTTTGAATGTTCTTCAGTCACACTCTACAGCAGACTTCCTAACCATGAATTATAACTTCATGAATGATGTTTTTTTTCCAGGGTAAAAAGGAAAACAGCACTGCCAGTGTAACCCATATTCTCTACTGTGTTGAGACTTCCTTAGTTATACATATGAGGACTAAGGTGCTGCTTGTGCACCTCTCGATTTTTGTAATCTGGCGTATGATCATCGTGGTTTTTGCTAACATTTTAATGATATAAAAGTACAAAAGCTCAAAGATGATATAGGAGTTGTTGCAACTGCTTGGAAAGATTTTGTGGACAAAATGTTGAAAAAACCCCCCAAAAACTCAGCAATTTCTTTGATCCTGGTTTGGCCTCCTCTCCTTCTATACCAGCGCTGATATTGAACTCCAATTGTTCAGGAGAATACTGCAGTTACCTGTGCTGTAACATAACGTGAGCATAAATGGGTGTGACTGTGTGATGTCATCGCTGTTGCTCAAAGCGACCAATGCAGCAGGTAGCGGCAACCGAAGATGTGTCACCTATGGTGTTCACGCTGTGGCTGTATAAGCACAATGTATGAGTGGTTTCTTGTGTTAATCTTGACTGGAACATATTTCTTAGAGCCCTGGAGGTGGAGAAAGAGTCTCTCCACTCTAGGTTACAATGTAATCAACCGTTTTGCACAAAAAAGAGCATAACAATGGCATGACTGTAAGATGTACGAACAAACTTGTTTACAGCAAATCTGCTTTTCCTGTCTCCAGTAATGTCAGCTGTCTATTCTACAGCTTTGTAGGTTTTCTTTCTTACCAAACAACAGGAAGTGATCAAACTAAAAAATGGCAAATTAATGCATTTGTAAGCAGCTTGTAAGACAGACTGTGGTAGCAGACATCCACATTTAAGACATTAATATGTCACTGATTAGAATGTTGTAATTTTATAGATTACACTCCTAGCCATGTCTTTATATTAGCCAGAAGCATAGGAGTATTTAATAACAATAATAAAAATTCGGTGCAATTCAGCCATCATCTTAACTAACTAACATCATGTGTAACACCCAAAAGCTCCAGATTTTATTCTAGTTTGTACAAATACATGTTAATGTAGATAAATAGGCTCAATAAAGAAACAAAAAGCAAGCTTTATTAGGAACAATTACAGAATACTGCAAAAACCTAATGTATGAAATCCACACAATCACAGACAATCAGACAGGGAAAAGGATACAGAGGGAAAAATGACTATATATACACACACACAATGTGGACAATTACGTAAGAAGACTTATGTAGCGAAATAAGACAAAGGTGTAAGAAATCAACAGCAGGTGAAGACAATGATGGGAGTCTACTCATCCAACTCATCTAAAAGAGCACACATTTCCCCAATATTAAACTATTCTTTCCGCTCCGTTGTAGGTGCTTTTGTAGTCTCTGTTAACCCCTAACATTAGAGGTCTTCACAAACCCAAAGAGGCCTAAAGGTGACATGCAAATACAACACACAGATGTCCCAAATAGACCCAAAGATCATTTGGATCCTCTCAGATGTTCTGTAAGCACAAACCTGAGATGGGCAGTAAAACAGGACTCCCACTTTCAGCAGTACTAGTAAGATTTGTGAAGATCTCTGTATGTTGGTGGTGCATTCCCATTCCCTGGTATAAACATTGGGACTTCCCTTCATAGTGCTAGTTAAACCTCTGCTGGATAACACAACACAACAGTGACATCTACTCACACAAAGATAGATAGCAAGGGAATCAACCACAGTCCTTCCTCTGTTCACTTCACAGCTGTCCTCAAGTCACCTGAGCAACTCGGCCCACCTCGGTGCATCGGTCCCGTGTATCCCCGACTACGTGTACTCTCAGCTCTCCCCTTCCACGGTCAATTCGCCCGAAGGGAAGAAAATCCAACAGGACATCTACGCTATGTCTCAACGAGGTCAGAGAAACATATAAACACAAATATGTCATCTACCGGTAGACAAAAGTTAATTTGAGCACATTTATCCTGGGAATCGCTTTATTGCAAAATATGTAAATGCCACAGATACCTTCCTGTTCAACAGAAACTGTTGTTTAATGCTCCTTTAGTGCTCAACTCTCTGAAGTCGGTGCATGAGACTCTGTCCCAGGAGAGGCAGAAGCTGCAGGCAGTCTGGGACGCTAACAACATGCACCAGTCTAACACATTAGCTCAGGTTAGATTTGTCATCTGGACTCTCTGTCCCACTTTATCCTGTTTGGTTTTTTATACTTGGTGGCTGATTTTCTTTGTTCATTCCTTTTTTTTCTTCCCCTGGTGCCAGCCTGAGGCAGTGAGGCATTCATCCCAAGGACCTCCTTCAGTGGCAGACTCTGCTGCAGAATATTTTGATGCCAGTGATGACATCCTGTGGGGCAGCTCCTCTGAGGTGTCTGATGAATCCGGACTAAGTGACGGAAGCACCACCAATTCTGAGCCGGAGGAAGGACACAGTGGGTACACCAGTATCAGTGACCAGGGTTTAAAGTGTATAAAAAGTCAGTGGGTTTTTTTTATATCCTAAAAAAAATAGCTTTAATGTACTTGAATAGTATTGCTGAATAGTTCTACCTACTCTTCTTTCTGTATCTACTCTTTGATGTGAATATTGTACTAACTAAAACAACAATTCACACTATGTACAACCTGAAAACCACTGGCACTGATGCAGACTCTTATTCTTGTTATTGCCTGAATAGAAACATCCAGCCGTACTTTTATTCTTGATAATAATAATATTATTTTCTTTAATCAACATTGCAGCATCAGCTACCCGGAAGTACCGTGCCAGCATTTCCAGGACTCCCAACAGTGTTGTTCCCAAGAGCACTGGACGTCGAACAAAACTGCCTGTTCACTGTCCTGACAATAGCCACGTGGGGCTCGTGGCCATACTCTATAACAACATAGGTAAGAACCAGGAATCCAGACTTACTCAGTACTCGAATTGATAATATGCAAGAAAAGAGTCTTCGTGGCAGTTTTCAGAGCCCTCTGTTTTGTTTCTTCACAGGTAAAGACTTGGCTCGAGTGTCCATGCCAGCTGTTCTCAATGAGCCCATTAACCTGCTGCAGAGGCTGTGTGAAGAGCTGGAGTACAGTGAGCTGCTGGATACTGCCAACAACACATCAGACCCCTACCAGAGGATGGTAAGTCTGTCCACACTTAAAACGAGTTAACATACCATAAGATATACGTCCAGCTCAATGTGTGTAGTAAAAGATTAAAGGAAGTGCCTTAAAACTGCATTCTTTGTGATGGCCAGCAAGAGGCGGCTGTTCTGTTTGCAAAAAGACCTCTGCCTACATATCAGCCTATAAAAAAACAGCCCTCAGCTTTCTCACACTGTGACCTAAGTTAAAACTCTCACTTCGCTATGAACTGGTATTTTCCACATTAACACAAGCTTTGTATATCACTTACTCTACTCATCAAATCGAACTTTCTGTCAGTTACCCAAAATGAAATTTTGACAGAGTGGGGCAGATCCAGCATGCACTCCAGGTGGACAAGTGCAGGTGGTTAGAACTTACAGGGGCCTTTGAAGTGATCCAGAGATGCACAAGGAGATGACCTTAAAGGGGAAATATTTAAAATCGCAAGAGAAAGAAAATATAGCATAGAAAGCAATAACTAAATAAAATTATTTTACATGGGGATAAACAAAGCGACCTTTTATGTTTTGTGTTTTATCTCGTTTAGGTTTACATTGCTGCCTTCGCTATCTCTGGCTACTCCACTGCGACGTTCAGGAACCGCTACAAGCCCGTTAACCCGATTCTGGGGGAGACCTACGAGTGTATCAGAGAGGACCGAGGTTTCCGCCTCATCAGTGAGCAGGTATCTTAATCAGGTGTATCATGGTTATCTTTATACGCGGAAAACACTCAGTTACCTAGAAGGGATATTTATACAGCTGAACAGATATAGAAAAGTAGGAAAAGATGAATTAGGAAGGATAATCTAATTAATTAATAATAGATAATCATAGAGCTAATGATTATTCTTTTTAATTTAGAGAACTCCAGTGTTCCAGCTTATATTTGGGTATAAAAAATGCATGCAGTTTGTCTAAGCCTATCAATAATAATTTTTTACTTTTGAACAGGTTTTTGACAGATCTCTGAAATATCTCTTTAAATATCTTTGTAAAATCGAATAAATTTGTTATGCATCGTACGGTTGATACAAAATCCCACCGCATACCTCAACTTGCCTCAGGTCACACCGTTTGGGAAACGCTTTCTTAGAGCATGAACCATACCATGAAGTGCAGCAAATGAAAGGCTGATACTAACACTAGTGCTGGTGCGGCATTAGTTCTGCCTTGGTGCTTTTTAAGAACCACATATTCAACAGACAGTGTTAATTAGCAATCCTAATCTGAATTAGAAATCTAGGTAATTTCAATGGTAAGAGGATCGGGGTAGAGTCTTTAGTCTGGGCTGTCAATTTTCTAGTTTTTTGGATTGAATGCATGGAACCGGCTCTAGATTGGTTGGTGGCAAAGTGTCGGTGGAATAGGATTTGGTTTTGTAGTGCATACAGGTAAAATTGCTGCAGGTAAATCTGTTGGTTTAATGAGGAAGATGTATTAAATGGACACAATGTTTCCTGCTTTTTTAACTTGGGAACTTTGTTTCATTGTTGAGGATGAAATAGTTAAGACATAATTTTGTGATGAAGTCTCTGTACTTGCCCAGGTCTGCCACCATCCTCCCATCTCTGCCTGCCATGCTGACTCAGAGAACTTCTCCTTCTGGCAAGGTGAACAACTTCTTTTATCAAACCAGCACACTCTCTTTATCTGTTGTAACTAGCTGTTTCTGTCTTCTGACTTAATTATGCTTTTAGGAAGGATGTGAGTATATTGTATAGTGTCACCAATACTTTCTTACATCTGAACAGACCAGCGATGGAAAAATAAATTCTGGGGAAAGTCGCTGGAGATCCTGCCAACAGGAATGGTAAACGTGACTCTGCCGAGGTAAACGATCTGGCTTTATTTTCAATTTTTCCTCTCTGGCTGACATATTATAAAAGAACCCAACCAGCGATTGTTGATATTTGAAAATTTTGTTGGTAGATTTAAATGTTTAGCTAAAATGAGATGCAATGAGAAGCTCCTGATATAAAATACAAAGATAAGATAAGATAACCTTTATTAGTCCCACACATGGGAAGTGTGGGTGGTGTGGTGTGACTTAGACATCTGGGCCCGTATCCCTAAAGAATCTTTGTGCAAAAAGTGGCTCCTAGCGGCCAAATTCTAAGAAAATTCTCAGAGTCATGACGTTTTCTTAGAATTTCCCCTAAAAGTGACACGACAATCCCAGTTAATATAAAAGCTATTCCTCAAGATTCCTAATGCTTAAAAGGGCTCCTAAGGCGAGATCTGCTAAGAGCAGGGAAGAGGACTTTTAGTGGCTTAGGAGTTCCCCTAAGCAGCTGCACAAAATGGCCAACAGAAGAGGCAGGAGAGATGTCCTGCAAACACTGGATGACAGGGAATTATTGAGACGCTACAGATTGGATCGTGCAGGAATCATGTTTGTGGTGGATCTCCTTAGAGATGCAATTACTTCACCAACTCGACGCCACAACACTATTACACCGGAGACGAAAGTAATCACAACCCCGAGGTATTTGGCATCCGGGAAAATGCAACAATGCAGCAGTGATGACTTGGGTCTGCAATCACAGACATTGCTAAAAGCTGAGCCGTGTTACCCTCGTTAAGACCACACTGGACTTGTAACGTTGTGATTTCTACTTCATTAAGGACAGCCCCTTGAGATAGGCCATCTTGTTTTCAACAGGGTCCATATGGGAGTGAAAGTACAAAATATGTCAGCTAGGATATTAATATGAGCAAATAAGACACAAATCATTATTTGAACAGGGTGTAATGAGTTTAAGTTTTCACATATTTTAGATTCTAATGTTAGGCTATAACCCCTACAGCTTACTATTCATTTTCCAGATATTTTCTTGAATGTGAAATATTATTTACAATTACAGTCAGCATAAGATTAGAGTGTATAATTATGTTTATTGATTTGAGGGTATATCCTTTGCTCATTATCACCAAAAGCTCATTTCCATCAAACTTGTAGGATCAACCAATCACGGCTTTTGAAATGATGACTCATACCTAGCAACGGGGTCAACCACACCTCCTCACTAAGATAGGATTTTCCATCCATTCCTTGCTCAGAGTTCACTGAAAATGTTCTGGAATCACTTCTAAGCTAAAACTCCTGGCAAGGAATTTTTAGGTTAAGTTAGGAGCTCTCTGAGAGGATTCTCAGAATCTTTAGGGATACGGGCCCTGGATGCTACCCACTTCCAGGTGGGGCATAGCAGCTTTTTGTGAGACCATTTACACTAGCACATCTGCGTCTTTCCCACTGTGTCAGAAAGGTAGCTTTCCAACTAAAATTCCATTTTAGGGGCAATAATATAGCCAGAAAATTGAATGAGTAGAGTATTCAGTGAACAGCAGTTGGTTTGGCTTTGTAAAGAAAGTGATTTCAAAGCACTGAGCTGGCACACCATCTGAGGTGCCATAATTCCAGTGGTTCACCCTCAGGGCCACACCTTAGGATGGTAGTTAAGCTTTACATTGCCATGAGAAAAACTTCTTAAACGAAAAAGAATAAAACACTTGGTCATACCCGTGAATTGTTTCGCCACAGTCTGGATACTGTGGACTCCTGTGCTGTGTCTAAACTCAGTGTCGCTGCTGGAAACTGATTTTTTTTTTTAAATTACACATGTTCAAAACCTTAAAAAACCCAAATAAAAGTATGAATCCTCACTTTTGAAAAGTTGCAATCAGAATTATTTGCCATCTTTTTTTATTTAAAATTGACCATCTGTGTCAGTGATGACCAAATATTCTGCATTTGTGGGTTTTCCTCAGGTATGCTGACCACTATGAGTGGAACAAAGTAGCGACTTGCATCCATAACGTCTTCAGCCAGCAGCGCTATCTGGAGCATTATGGAGAGGTCATCATCAAAAACCTCAAAAGTAACATCTGCACATGCAAGATTACTTTTGTCAAGGTGAGGGACCACTCAGCGCTCGTGTCTTACACTCTTTAGATGCGAGATTAACAGGTTTTTCTTCTGCCGCAGTCTCGTTATTGGGGTTCAGAAACGAATAAGAATGAGGTTCAGGGTGTGGTGTTGGACCAAAGTGGGAGTGCCATTCACCGGTTTGGAGGTCTGTGGCATGAAGGCATCTTCTGTGACACTCTGCCGACTCCAAAATGCATCTGGAAGCCAAGTGAGTCCTAAATAACTAAGACATGCTTCCTTAAATGTTGTCTGTTTAGTTTTGACCATCATTTCTTTTTAGTCTGAGTCACGTGGTGGGTGCAAAAACGTCTCTTTAGAAGTTTAAATGGAGGTTAAGTGAGATGATTAGGTACTCTTTCTACCAAAATAGCTAATCAGGATAAAGCCAAGTGTCACGTTTGTGCCTCAGTTCACCTAAGAGGCTTCTATCACCCCACAGATCAACAGCCAAAGGATTACCTGCTGTATTATGGTTTCTCCAGCTTTGCCATGGAGTTGAATGAACTCCCTTCAGACTTGAAGCCTCTTCTGCCTCCTACAGATACGCGCCTGCGCCCAGACCAAAGGTCAGAAATCTTTCCAATGCAAAAAATAAAAAGGGAAAACCAAAACAATACTAGATGGGATTTGAACACAGCTGTGGTCCATTACAATGCTCTGGAATATTATCTATCTACAAGTAGATAGATCCATGTACTGCCCACTTTATTAGGCATACCTGTTCAACTGCTCCTTAACAGAAATAAATATCTAAAAAGCCAATCACATGGGAGCAACTCGGGGCATTTAGGCATGCAGTTATAGTCAAGACGACCAGCTGAAGTTCAAACCCAGCATCAGAATGGGGAAGAAATGTGATTTAAGCACTGGGTATTTAAGAACAACTCTGTGACACTGGGTTCAGAAACTGACTCCTAGTCACAGAGAATATTATACAAATTGTTAAAACCAAGGTAGGCAGAAGTGCATCTCTGAAATCATAACATGTTTAATCTTGAAGCAGATGGTCTACACCACAGGTGTCGAACTCCAGGCCTCGAGGGCCGGTGTCCTGCAAGTTATAGATGTGTTCTTGATCCAACACAGCTGATTTAAATGGCCAAATTGCCTCCTCAACATGTCTTGAAGTTCCCCAGAAGCCTGGTAATGAACTAATCATTTGATTCAGGTGCGTTGACCCAGGGTGATATCTAAAACCTGCAGGACACTGGCCCTCGAAGCCTGGAATTCGACACCCCTGGTCTACAGCAACAGAAAACTACACTGGGTGCCCCTCCTGTCAGCTAAGAACAGGAAACAGATCACACAGACTCCCCAGAATTGGACAACAGTAGATTGGGAAAGTTCATTACCAGGCCTCTGGAGAACTTCAACACATGTTGAGGAAGTAATTTAGCCATTTAAATCAGCTGTGTTGGATCAAGGACACATCTAAAACCTGCAGGACACCGGCCCTCGAGGCCTGGAGTTCCACACCTGTGGTATAGATCCATCCTGTCTTACATCAACAGTTCAAGCTGCTGCTGGTGTGGGGGATATTTTCCTGACACACTTTAGGCCTGCTGACCATCATTTAAACACCACAGCCTAAACAAGTATTGTTCCTGCCCATGTCCATCCCTTTATGACCACACTGTACCCATCTTCTGATGGCTGCTTCCTGCTGAATAACACACCAGGTCACAAAGCTCACAACAATTTAAAACTGGTTTCTTTAACATGAAAGTGAGTTCAAATGGCCTCAAGTGGCCTTCACAGTCACCAGATCCCACTCCAACAGAGCATCTTTGGGATGTGGATGAAGAGGAGATTCACATCAAGGATGTGTAGCTGTTGTCACATGACAAACAGAAAACTCCCCTAGCACTTTAAAGTCCTTCTGTGCATTCAGGGGAAAGAGAGCAATGGCTGTAAAGGCCATAATGGTTGTTTTCACAACTACGTAGGAGGAGCCAGGTAAGAGTGGCTTTGTATGTAAAAGTCAGCACTCCTCTGCAATACTGTACAGACTATAGTGTGGCACAAGCTAAAATCATCCAGAAACACGGAGTAAATATGGTGTAAGCTTGATGTCACCTTCTTGCAGAATGCTGGAGGATGGAAGGGTGGATGAAGCTGACAAAAAGAAGGACGAGATTGAAGAAATGCAGAGAGAGCGGAGAAAAGAGCTCGGCAAAAGGGGTGAAGAGCATGTTCCTCGTTTTTTCAAGTAAGTCAATTCCCTTTAAAATCCAGGTTCATTGATAATTTCCATTTATCTTAATTGTAGTCTTCCAACCTTGATATTTGGTTATATCTTTGTGTCTGTATATTTGAAGTAATTGTACAGTTCAGGTTATTTGTGTGCCACATTTAAAAACAACTGCTTTTAGAGGAAAAAGCAGGCAGCTCCATAGACTGAAATTTGCTTTAGTACATGGATAAATCACAGAGGTGGGACCAAGTCATTGTTTTGCAAGTCTCAAGTAAGTCTCAAGTCTTTATCCTCAAGTCTCAAGTAATGTCAGGCAAGTCAGAGTCAAGTCTCAAGTCACTGGTGTAAAAGTCCGAGTAAAGTCACAAGTCTGAAACTTTGAATTTCAAGTCCTTTCGAGTCCTTTAAAAAAAACAAAAAAAAAAACGAAAAAAAAAATGTCGCAGTTATATGCTAAATGTAAATATTAGACCATGTGATTTTTAAATCTGTTTTTCTCAACACATGACGAAATAGTGAACTTAGAAAATATACACAAATTGTGAAATTGCACCTCTATAAAATGCAGCTCAAATAAACTTAGCTCCAAGAATAATTTTCACCGACAATTCTGAGATAAGCTGCATGTTATTCTTGGATGCGCTTGTAGGACCGGCTTTAAAATAGCATGACAAAAATATCATACACATTAAAGTTAGTTGACATCACAAAGTTAGATGAAGTCAGCTATCTCATCGTAGCAAAAGAGAAGCACCACCTACCGTTCTTTATGCAACTTCAACTGTCGGACAAAGTTGGAAGTTGTTCCATCGCTGTCTGTGATTCTCTGCTTGCATGTTTTGCATATTGCATTTCGTTTTTTTGTTGACTACTTCATAGTTTATGTACCTGAAAATAATAACTCCTTGCAGCATTTTTGAGCGTTTGTTTTCTTCTTAAAAAAAAATCTGGTTAATTTGATTTGCTGTGCTACAGCTCATGCACACATACGTACGGAGTGTGGTTGGAATAAATGAATGAATGAATTGAATTAATGGTGCACACTTTCTATATAATATGTGTGTTAAATTTTAGATTTGGGGTGAAATATCAAGTCTTTTCAAGTAAACCGGTTCAAGTCCAATTCAAGTCCCAGGTCACTGGTGTAAAAGTCCAAGTTAAGTCACAGTCTTAGAACATTTTTTCAAGTCAAGTCTAAAGTCATAAAATTAATGACTCGAGTCCAAGTCATGTGACTCGAGTCCACACCTCTGATAAATCATTCAGTAAAAATACTTACAGTCCATTCAGTTCTTGCAGCTTTATATGGTAACTTTGTAACTTCAGTAACATTATTTAAACATTTAAAATCATTTCTGCCATCAACAACATGCAAATTCATGAACTGTAGAAATGCCGGTGTGCAAATTATTATTCTTTATGGTTATTTTACATCATCAGGAGATCCAAAGATTCCTCTGGACGGGACGTGTGGTTGACAAACGGGACTTACTGGAAACTTCGAGAGAATCCAGGGTTTGCTAATCTTGAAAACTTAACTCTGTGGTGATGAGATGAGACTGCAGAAATGAGTGGACAAAACCACATGAAAGGACAAGATCATGGATATTCAGCCGTGGATATTCTGGACAGCACATATGAACCACTCGGAGAGTGAAGATAGTGCTGCGGATCTGTTCTTGATTCTTCTGCACACCCGTGACTGGCTCATGGGAATCCTCAGATACCCAACAAACATTAATGGAAATACAATAAAATCTTATTCATTTAATTTTTTAGATTACTTAAATCAATATGCTGTTTTTATGTGAATTTCTTTTTTCCCCCAACAAACTCTAAACTCTTTAAGACTTAAAAATTGCTTTTCTCTGTGGTGTTTCTATCAGGATGCTGCTTTGTGATAGTTTGATCTATTGCAATTGAGTTTGAGAAAAAATTTGGTGGAGTGGTGGAGACCAAAATAGAGCAAAAAGAGTGTAAAGAATATATACATATATATAGTTCTAGAAACTGGAAAAACACATGACTTTAAATATAAAAAACAGTGTCCTTAACTGCTATGTGTGCAAATGTTCTATATTGAGTATAGAATTTGATTCCAATGGTTCAAAACTTTTGAACATCTAAGCAGACCTTTAATTCAGACACACCTACACACACACAGACACAGGGACCACCTACAAGGTGCATTACTATCCATTACAATCTAGGTTTAGATAGTAATGGACAAAAACAGCTGGTTCTATTGATTCCCATCTGTGCTCAGTTTTCATTGACACTCCACAATTTTATGGATAATAGAAAAATACTGTGTGTATCCTTTGGCACACCCTGACTCCACTGGAGAACCACTGTGAAACCTCAGTTTATATGTTACAACAGACTCTTTATCCAGGCAAATCTAACTTCAGGCTACACCAGGGGTGGGCAACTCCAGGCCTCAAGGGCCGGTGTCCTGCAGGTTTTAGGTATCACCCTGATCAACACACCTAAATGAAATGATTAGTTCATTACCAGGCCTCTGGAGAACTTCAAGATATGTTGAAGAGGTAATTTAGTCATTGAAATCAGCTGTGTTGGACACATCTAAAACCTGCAGGACACTGGCCCTCGAGGCCTGGGGTTGCCCCTGGGCTACACTATACAACATATTTAACTGTCCAAAAAATGAAGTACTCCAACTTGATATCTGTTGCTTCCTCTTTATGAGAACGTTTGCCTATCGTGGCTCAGGACATTCTGGCATAAGAGATTCTTGATTGAGAATTTCAATTCCTTTTGCCTAACTAAAGTCAAAGACAGAATTTGTCTGCTTTAGTTATGTTATCATTGAAATGTTTTTTTTCCAAAAAATATATATTATTAACATTTTTGTATGTGTTTTTGACCTGTAATCTAAATAAGAGTTACAAATGTTCAGTAATCACATATTTAAAAGAGGAGATAATATATTATCCTTTGTTTATATGTCATTTAATAGGAAAATGAGTATCCAGCTGGTTGGAAACCTGCACATACTGTATTTATACATTACATTAAACTGGTGATATCATGACTGTGTTTTTACTGGGACTGCATTTATTATGAGATGCCCTTTCTTTTAAAAGACCACTGGAAGTTTCTGGACATAAAAGAAGAAATAGACTTGAGATTGTTTATAATTAAGCAAGGCTTTTACTGCACTTCTTTTGCAGCAGGGGAAGGAGCTTAAAAGATGCTTTCCATAATACGACTATACCATAACACTTGGAAGATGTGTGACACACAGCTGGAATATTTCCTTCTCCTCTTCACTTCTGCTGCCCCCTGAACACGAAGGATGTTATGAGCATAAAAGAAAACATGCCGCAGTAGGAGAAACTATTTTCTCACCTTAAAACCAAGTGTTTACTATTAACCAGGTGTCTGAAGGGGTGTGAAAAAAATAGTCTTTTATTTGTGCCTTTGGTTTCCTGTGATAAATGATGCAGTTTCCTTCTTCGAACCACTCATGTTGAATGGAGAAAGTTGCAACCTATAATCAGCATGTTCTGCACATCTCATTAATCAAATTAAATGTGCACAACCTGTAGGTCTCCTTAGTGTCTCCTTATAGATGCCCTGTTTTTGAAACACTGTACTTTAGCTATCTGAAAAACTGTCCATCCAAACCACTTCAAACTTGGCACTTGTACAGCTGGGGTCATAGTGAATTCAGCATTACACACTGCACAAACATCCATTCTCTCGTGTTTCTGGAGTCTAGCCTGGCTATCAAAGGACAGGAGGGTACACCCTGGTTGCATATCGTTTTACTGTGGGAGGAAGCCGGAGTACCCAGAGAGAACCCATGCAAGCAGAGGGAGAACATGTAGAAAGGTCCCGGCCAGATAGTGGAGTCAAACTCAAGGCCTTAACTTCATCATTGTGGCTGCAGCTCAGGAGGTAGAGCAGGTCACCTACTGATCAGGTTAGTGGTTTGATCCCTGGCTCCTCGTCTGCATGTCAAGTATCCTTGGGCAAGAAAAAAATGTATCTTTTTTCACTAGTTTTGCTTTTGGCTAGGGGCAGTGTCACTACTGGTATAACGAGATGATACCTGGCCCCTGCAGAGATTACACAGGTAGTCCAACATCAATATGTGCCACTGGCAGAAGATTTCCTGAAGGAGATTCCAGGAGATAAGCAGCTACTCTACGAGGGCTGGACAGGGCCGTAGAAAACCCTTAACCATCAGAAGGACCAGTATCTGCTCCTTTGTGCAAGGACGAACAGGATGAGCACTACCATAACTACAAAGCAGGACACTAACGTGAATGGTTCTGACCAAACAATCAGAAACAGACTTCATGAGGGTGGCCTGAGGACTTAACGTCCTCTAGAGGGCCCTGTGCTCACTTCCCGGCACTGTGTTGCCAGACTGGATTTTGCCATAGAATACCAGAATTGGCAGGCCCACCACTGGCGACCTGTGCTTTTCGCAGATGAGAGCAAGTTCACCCTGAGCACATATGACAGACGTCAAAGGGTCTGGAGAAGCAACATTCCTGATGCATGACAATGCCCAGCCTCATATGGCAAATAGGCAGTTCCTGGAGGATTAAAGAATTGATAACACTGACTGGACCCCACAAGCCTGACCTAAATCAACAGAGCACCATTGTGTTTTGGTCCATTCTACACTGCCAGGTTGTGTCTCAGTGATGCCCTGGTCCAGATCTGGGAGGATATCCCCAGGACTAGGGATGGGAATTGATAAGAATTTTGCATATTTGAAAAAGGGGAGACACTATTTAAATAGCTGTGCCTGTTCAAAACATGACTGTGGAGGACTTGCAAACTCTAGGTTGCAGCTTTCTCAACATGAGTGAGTGACTAATATCATTTGTCACAGGAAACCAAAGAGAAAAAATAAAATATTTTTCACACCCCTTCAGACACCTGTTTAATGAACTTGTTGTTCAGGTTAGAGTTAGAATGAGGTTCAGGGTAAGGTTTTGGTTTGACACTTACACTTAATTTAAAGCACACTGTGCAATCCCTAGCAAAGTGGAAAACTTCATTGTTTAGTTCTTTACACATGAAAGTTATTGCAGACCTTTTATAGTTGTTAAAGTATGGATTTCTGCAACATGCCATTAGACTTCTGGGAAGGTGGATGTTAGACTATGGCCTAGATTTAACATAGTACTATAACTCAGACTTTAGTTGCTGTGCTTAAACTGACATTTAAGCATTATGACTGCTTACGTTAAAACTCTCAATAGATTCATATCTGTGACTGTCTTCTCAGAGATAGGGAGAGAGGTACACATGCATACAGATGCAGGCATGTATGTTTGGCTATCTCTGACATAGACGATGGTCTCTCGTAATAAAGAAAAGCTATTACGAGAGAGTCCTGGTAATAGCTTTTAGGACCCACTAATCCAAAGGATCCCAAGCTAATACTGTACTTCCTCAGACCCTGGTAGTACAAGTGCCAATTTCGAAGTGGATTGGAAGGACAGGTTTTGAGGTAGAAAAGAAGAGATGTTTCAAAAGATGGCAACTTTAGGGAGATACTAATGTAATGTACAGATTGTGCAGATTTGATTTGATTTTAAAAAAAAAATGTGTAAATTGTAGGTTGCAGTCTTCACCATTCAAAAATGAGTGGGTCATAGGAAAAAGCTGTATCATTGGTCACAGGAAACCAAAGAAACAAATAAAAAAACTATTTTTCACACCCCTTCAGACACCCAGTTAATGGTAAGGAGTTGGTTTTAAGGTGAGAGAATTAGTTTCAGGTCAAGGTATGGTTTGGTCAATTTATAGCGGTGCATACAATCTTTCCCATAGTGGGTGACTTCAGTGTTTGCATTTATACTTGCAGTGGATCTGCGTCACAGAGCTGTGAAAGTGAGCTGAACACGTCGGTCACATTACTTTCACTGACATACAGAGAAAAGGCCTTAACTGACACTCAGTTCATATGCATATTGTCAGAACTATGAAAAGAGAAAGCAGCATATGTCTACACTGGCAGAATACTAGCTATTGCATTAACTTATGAACAAGATAGATGGACTTAGGCCCAATTACTTTGTGATAAAGTTATTATCTTAGTGCTAATCAATTTACTGTGGATACACTGCATATTGATGCCAAATCTGCTTTTCACAGGTCTGCATCTCTGTTACATGTAGTTATAATTCTGGGAAGGTGGATGTCATACTATGGTGCGAATTTAACATCTAAATCAGGCATTAGTTGTGATTCTTAAACTGAAAGGTAAGATGTCTATTAAAGATATTTAATGTCCTCTTAAAGATAGTCAAACATGTCGATGTATCCGTCTAACAGAGATAAACTTTCAAGTGAAATATAAGACCTGCTCATCTAACGTTCCTGAATGTTATCATGCTGTATATCTATACTGATGTGGACATGGCAATGTGTTAGAAAGGAGAGGAAGTGACATCATTTGATAGAAATGGCAATTATCCTATGGCACCCTGATGAGCTGAGGACTCATATACACGTGGTTTTCGACAGTGCGCATACGTGGGCATGCGAATTAACGCATTGCATGGCCCTGACATGTATGCAGAAATGTCAACACAGCGGGTACACCGAGAAGTGCAATCAGCGAGCAAAGCAGATGTCGCCAAAATGCGATCAGTGCTATTTTACGCAATAAAATATTTGCGCTTTTCCAAAAACAATCAAACAGTTTACAACATGCGTGTCACACCAAAAACAGCAGTTTCTTACCGAAGACGATTGGAAACCCTAACATCCATTAGCATTTCCGCAAGGGAAAAAAATCTCCATGTTACAATCTCCTTCACTTACATTTGGGCTTTGCTTCTCCTCACTTCTAATATGAAGTAATCCGCTCAGTGAGATGATGGGAGAAAAAAAACACATAAGGTCCCCAAAATTGTAGTAACTTTTCCTCGGAGAGTCCGCCCCCCCTTCGCACACATCGACCTACTTTCCCTGCATGGGGTCTGATGGGATTCCCGATCCTGCTTCGGTAAGAAACTTGGTTATATTTCTGGTGTGGTGTGCATGTAGGGGGATGTTATGTTGTGAACTGTCTTGATATGCTTGAGTAGAGAAAGATTATTTTATTGCATAAAATAGCACTGATCCTCTGCCAGAGGAGGAAAAATCCGTTTCTGTGGGTCCGTGAACCACCTGTCACCTGGCTCAAAGACTCTACACACTCTTCTTACTTTTAAATAGCTTTACAACACAGAACATTACGGCTAACAGCTGGATTTTCCCGTATAGGTGCAGCTAGCCCAGAGGTGGGCAATTCCAGGCCTCGAGGGCCGGTGTCCTGCAGGTTTTATATCTCACCTTGGGTCAACACACCTGAATCACATGATTAGTTCGTTACCAGGCCTCTGGAGAACTTCAGGACATGTCGAGGAGCTAATTTAGCCATTTAAATCAGCTGTGTTGGTTCAAGGACACATCTTAAACCTGCAGGGACACCGGCCCTTGAGGCCTGGAGTGTCCACCCCTGACAGCGACCAGCCACTTACTGCTGAAGAGACAGTCAGTGAAAGTGGACAGTATATCCTGGGTTTTAACACAAAACTCATTGTTGCAGCACCAAAGTGATCCCCTTAAACTGACTTTTCATTTTAGTGTCTTTATTTTCCTCCGAGTTATCGATTCTGCCACTAGTTAGCTAACATAAGCACAAGTTCTTTTTCCTCCAACTTTATTTCAAGAGGAACAATAACAACAAATGTAATACATGGAGGAGACAATGTACAATTTTACTGCAAAATTATTATAAACTAATGTAAATCTATTAGCTGCAACCAACCACGTGATGTCATGTTCCATACTGACAGAAGATAGCACTAAACATGTTTTTAAAACTTTAACTGTAAGCACTTATTTTTTAAAATCTGGCTTCACAGACAGAGTTACATGTATGTCATCTTTTGAGAGCAGGGCTCAGTGGTGTAAATTAGCCTTTATATGTGTAGCATTTCATGCACCCTCATTGTTTGGTCAGAGACATTCACACCAGTGGCCTGCTGGAGGGCTTTCACCACATGCTAAATCTTGACAAATCTACGAATCCTTCCAATCAAAACTTGTGGCCACACATAACTCATGAACACTCACACAAGAGTGAGACCATTCTGTCCTTGAATTCCCACTGAAGAGAGCAGAGCCCACTTCGCACACCTATTTCATTTTCAAGATTCATCTGCCAATCAGACAACAGAGGGCAGCAAACTGCCAGGTGGCACTGACACACTTAATTTTTTTGAACAGTGTGTTTTGCTTCCTGTGAGACAGGAAAGTGTTCTGAAGGTCCCTCCTTTTACCTGATTATTTTCAGAGAAATGTTTTATTTTTTTTAAAAAATGCCGTTAAGCCGCTGAACACTGACCTTTAAACTGCTCAAGCATAAAAAGGCTCATAACTGAAGGAGTGAATCAGTGTCAAAACAAACAACTTTTAAATTGCATCTAAAATAACTTTCTTCTTTTGGATGCTCACAGCCTGTCACAAAAACACACCTTTGTTCTGATTTCTTTGGTGACACTATAGAAAATGTCAAAGATAAAACAGTTTGATAGGCATAAAGTAGTATTTTTGGCAGTGGCAACAGGTCTGATGGAGTGATAAATCCAAATTTTAAATCATTGGATCAAATTTTTCAGTATGTACTGAAGAGGTCAGGACAGCGGTACAACAGTGATTGTCTACAGGCATCTCTAAAACATGGTGGAGGCTCTGTCATAGTTTGGGTTTGCATTTCAGCCAGAAAGTGTTGGTGATCTTGTTGGTGATTGATGAAATAGTGAATGCAGAAAAGCACCATCAGATTTTGATTCACCTTGCAATATCATCTGGAAAGCATCTGACTGACAATAGACAGAAAAAAAAAGTCATTTTCCCTGTTTTTCTGTCTGACTGTAAAATTGTAGTTGGTTAAATACTTACTCTCTGATCGTCTACAGTGCTGTACTTGTTTACTTATCTCAAAAACTGTCCACTCAATCTACTTCGTACCTGGATGGTGTTCTGCTGAGGGATCGGGTAACCGCAGCACTGCCTCTGAGATCATTTGGATGAGTGCATCTTACATTTTCCCTAAAAGTTTTTCTCAGTTTGAGGGACAGACATTTTCTTGGGAGAGGGGCACACATACACAAAGGCATGCATCTTTGTTAACTTTGAGAGGACATCCCATGACATTAAAGCACTCACAAATATCTTACCCCTCAATTTATTATTTGCTGAATCTGCTACAGAATCCACCTTCCCAGAAATGTAAATCCAGAAACAAAGACCTTATTAGCCTGTGATAACTTTCGCTTGTGATGGCAGAGCAATGAATACACACCACACGTATAAATGCAAACAATTAAGTTATCCACTATTGCAAAGATTGTATGCAGCATTCTAAATTAAGTTTAAGTATATCAAACCCATCTCACCCTAACCCAGCGGTCCCCAAGCTTTTTTGCGCCACGGACCAGTTTAACGTCAGACAAACCGGCCTTTAAGGTGTCGTGGATAAATACAACAAAATAAAACGATATGACCAAGACAAAAACTGGTATTTTGTGGTTTATTTTGTTTATTAGCAGCGTCCTCCTGAAGTGCGCCAACAACATTGAGAGTAACATCCTCCTCTCTGCCACTTAATGCTCTCTGGTCGCTATGGTAATGTTTAAATATTTCTTTCAAAATAAGACACACAGCTACAACACGGGAAAAGACCCAGTGAAACCGAGTTAACAATAAAAACCCCAGGGGTTGGGGACCACTGCCCTAACTGAACACTAATGCTACCTCTGACACTGACACCAAGGTCATTAAACAAACAGTTGGAGGGGTGTGAAAGAGATCTTTTTATTTATTGTCATTGGTTTCCTGTGATAAATGATGTTAGCCACTTACTTGTGTTTTTTGAACACGGCATCCTAAAGTCTGCATCTTCTGCACAGCCAAATTTAATTAACGTCTCTTCTTTTGTGAAGTACATAATTCATTATTGTTCTGCATTTAAGGGAAGTTTGTAAATGATAGCGACCAAAAACATTTGTTACACTGTCCCCAAAAAGTTGCTGCATCAGTTGAATAAAAGGACAACATCAACACGGCAGAGACTGTTCATGTATAAGCTTTAATTTTAATTAATTAAAAAACATTTACAATAAACCTATTCGACATTTAATAAATAAGAATTTCCCTAGCAGAAATCTTTCTTCTTATTTCTTCTTGTATTGCAGTTCAAAAGCTCTTAAATAAAGGATGATCGGTTCAGTGCACAGGGGTCATACTCAAAAATTTACATGCTTGTTGCTTGAGTTGTCTGAGCTCCATCCTTCACACCATTGCATTACAGTAACATCTCTGGAAATACAGTTCCCAAACACTAAGAGAAATGTGCTTTCAAGGTGAACGCGGACTGAGGGGAAACAGAGGTATGAGTGGTCCAACACCAGGGGTCAGGGTGAAGCTGGTTGTAATATCTGCAGTATCCAGCAGGGGTCTTTCCTTTGCCACCTGAAAGCATTTCTCTGCTGTTTGATGTGAGATCATACACTCATGTGGTGCAGTAGCATTCAGTGTACTATATTAACAAGAGCTCCATAACTCAAACTGTCAACATAAAACTCTTCTCTCGTTGTTCTCGCCACAACATCCTTAAATCTAAGCTAATTTTTGTTCTATTAATTGCACTTAAAATATGAACTGGCGATTGTACAGCTTTGTTAATGTGAGAGCACCCTTTTTCTGACAGATGTCAACAAAAACATTAAATACTACATCTTTTGGAAATGCTACACAAGCTACTTTTTCTTCAGTTCATACCGATTCAGTTTTTAGCTCTTCGTAACCAGTTTTTTAGTTTTGTTAATGTCCTGGTGAAGGGACGATTTGTTCTTGAACGTTATGTGTTTATTATTGTTTATGAGATCCGGTGGATCCAATAAATTTCAGGGGTCAAAGGCAGGATTTATACAGCAACAGGCCTTTTCACAGTCACACTAGGAAAAGCAAAGGTGCTCCCAGGGACATTAATCACCTTAAAGATCTCATTTTTTACATCCGCACTTATACAGCGACATGTCTCCTGAGAAAGAAAGCCCATATAAAGTCAGGAGTCCAACTCATCTAACTAATAATGATGATTTTACATTTTATTATCAGCTAATTGAACTGTTTCTGCAGACATTTATGTCCCAATACAGTCCACAAGGAAAGCACATTTTGCTGTAAGTTTGCCAAACATGCATATATATAATCTATATACATGTTTCAAAGTCTCTTGCAGTGCAATTTTTTCTGTTTTTTGCATCAGTTAAACATGATTTACACAAAACACAGCCTCAGCATCGGCCTCATTTGATTATTTTACAGTCAAGCTTGGCTCGTGTGAAAGAATTGGCCTGGATTTTTGGAAATATAAAACTTGATTAGGGTTAAGCAGCTTCTGCATGTAGTCGGCCTGGTGCTGTCTGAAGGTGAAGAAAATCTGACTAGTAGCTCCTCTAAGCACACTTTTGTATGTTCGTTAACCTTTACAATAACCTTTACAATTCATTTATTAAAATAAATACGTTTTTAACCCCTGGAGGGTCCTAGAAAAATGCATACACTATTGGGCTTAGAGCCACAAATCGACCCAAGACCCTCCAGGGGTTAATTTAGTAGACGAAGCTTAAACATTGTAGCACACATGCCTACATTAGTGCAGTGCATGTGTTTTGGTTTTGAACTTTTAGCTAAATCTAACGAAACTGTGCCACTAAGAGCCTTAGTGCCACTCTCTTTGAATAAAAACTAAAAACTATCCAAATAGTCTACAAGGAAAGCATGTTTTGCTGTAGCTTTCTTGTTCAGTTCAACAAACTTTTTTTAATGAAATAAATGTTATATTCAGTTCAATAAAACTACCAGGGTGGGAGCCAGGCCTCTGTCAGCCGGCGTCACCACATGATAGGCCCAAAGACTGCATTTTAGAGAGGCTACAGTTAATGGTGCTCTGCTCTGCTTTGTGTAATTTGATGAAAAAATAGACAATTTTGTTTATGAGGTGAGGAAAATGTAGAAAAAAAGCCAGAATCAAGTCTGAATATTCATTAGACATAAAGGAAGTGACTATCCGTTGGTCTCAGGATGGTAAACCGAGGACTTCATTTTACGTATTTAAAGTCTTTTCAGATTCAGTCACACATATGTAAAGAGACTCAACTTCATCTCTCGATCTGTAGAGACTTGTTTGACACCGAGTGCCTGCCTGTCGCCCGTAGTGTTGTCTGAGGCCATTAGCACACCTAGTGAGGAATGAGGAGCAGACCTCTGATCAGCGCCGACTGGTGCCTCACTCTTCATTTCTGTCACCAGGGTGGGAGCCAGGCCTCTGTCAGCCGGCGTCACCACATGATAGGCCCAAAGACTAGGGGGGAAATTCAGAGTGTCTGTCTGGTCACTTTGTGCTTCCTGTTTATTGTGGTCTGAAGGTGACAGCACCTTGTCTCTTTAAGTACAGGTGCGTGTGGTCATCCTCTATGACCCACTTTAATGGTCTACTCCAATTTATGGCAGCAGATTGAGGAAAACCTGGAGAACTACGGCAAGAATCCCCAGTCTTACTACTGAGGCAACAATACAAATTCTCATTTAGAATTTTGGAGCACACTAAATGTCTGCTGCGTGGTTTAAGTGCTCACGTTTCCCCTCACCTGGTCCTGTTTCATCAATATCAGTGCTGTTATTGATTGTGGGCTGTAGCCATGTGTGGATAGGAGCATTTTGAAGTCAGCTGAAGGAAGCAGGGTGCTCGGCCTTTGTCATATATATTTTTTAATCCAAGCAAAGTAGGGTGCAGCTGGGTTTGTGTAAATCTGCTGCTGAAAAGTTTAGCCTTGCTGAAATCACTCATCAGTGCTTCTAAATCGCCCAAAAGCTAAAACTAAAAAAAAGTGATGTTGATGGAACTGATTAAAACGGAGGGATTTTCCAAACGCTATGACAAACCGTTGCAGCTATGAAACTGCTGCTGAAAACAAACTGATACCGAATAATTTGCTACAAACTTCCCTTAATGCGAACATGTTGCCACTTTTCTTTCATATTATCTATAAAAACAGCAATAATTTTCTGGATTGTGACGCTATGATTGCAGCGAGGGACTTTTCTGACTGATGCAACGTCGACACATTGTGAGGTAAGGACTAGCTTCACGCTTAAAAGCTCTTGGTATGCTTCTTCAGAACAGTCAGATCGCCTTGGAAACTCCCTCCTCCTACATGCCCATCACACATCAGATCGAAGGAGTGCTGTGTCCAGCAATTTCAGTAACTTTCAAAACCAAATCTGATGTTCAGATTCATCACTTCACATAAAAAAATGCCCATTTGTATGGAAGTGAAACTTAAACAATCTTAACAAATGTATTACTTTGAAAGCCTACATGTGCACACCAAGATCTTTATTTCTATATTTAAACAAATACCAAAACTTGGAGCTATTAAATTAACCCAGATCCTCAAAATTATGACACTGTTATATGGAAAACATGGCAATTTGTTTAGTTAAACATAAAGAGTTTAATGCTTATGTACCTTTGAGGTTTTTCCAATATGCAACATAAGCCATAATGGAGTTTCTGGTATCATTTAAACCAAAAACCTTGATGGCACTGTTGTGTTGATTGGTTTCAGGGGAATAATTTGAACCGATTGGAAATACCCTGCAATATGTGTTCCCATGAGCATGCTACGGACAAAATATGGCCCCACTTATTAGAATATTGCTTCACAGTGCATTGAGAGGTCAGTATCTTGCTTTAAGACCTACATGCACACTGCAAACTCAATAGAAATCACAAGCACCATCCCAAATGAACTCATGTGAAAAATTCAGCCAGAGTCAGTACAACACTTTGTAAACCATGCAGATCTCTGCTGCTACATCCTGCGAAACCCTCAAAACAGTGTTTGCATCAGCAGGAATTCCTCAAATTGGAGAATTTTGTTAACTAGGAGTCAGTGTACAGTGAGAAAACAATACAGGACAGAAAACATCTCCATCTTAATTGAGGAATCCAACGACTAGGAAATGAACTGTGGGTAGTGCAGATGCATGAGATGTGACTGACAGATTCAAAAGCACAAACTCTTTTATAATACTCCCCCCAAAATTCAGCTTACTAATGTTTGACAAAGTGAACCACATCCTGGTGGGTTGATCAGTTTTGATTAAAACCTGACTGCGACAGTTACTGAAATTGACGAAGGTGGTTCTGTATTACCTGCGTCTGGGTTTGGACTTAGAGTGGCATACAGGGTTACAGTAAAGTACAAAGAGGTGTCACAATAAATTGAATAACTTTTAACATTAAATATTACTCAAACAGCTTTGCTTTCAAACCAGTAAGATATGTTGGATTGCCTGCAGGCGTGTGGACCTGCGATTTTTGCTGTGGTTGGAAAAATCTCGGCAGATGTAGAGGAACACACAGAAAATGTCGGGCTAATATGTATGAGGAAGGTTCCCCTTCTAGAACACAAGCCTGCTGTCACTTCATGGCCTACAGCGCTTCACTGTGGCCGCTAGGTGGTGTTGCACTAATTAGATAGAGGACACTGTGAAAAGCCATAATTTCTGCTCAGAATCGTCATGGGAAATGAACATGAACATATTGCAAAGATGTGTGAATGGTTGATGGTGAGAACTGACGTAGATGAGACCAAAGGAGACATGGTGAGAGTGTTTGATGCAGAAAGAACAGACAATTGCTGCAGGCGTCTGTCAGCAAGCAGATATGCACATCTTTTTTTTTTTTGTTTCGTTGTTTTTTTTACAAATCTCCAGATGTTTCAAAGGCCTAAGCCACAGGTCTTTATGTCTGTTTGGTGTTTATGTCACTTTAGGCCAGCGTTCCAGTCACTTCCACTCTGTTCGACACCAACCTTGACACTAACTTTGAAAGTTCCTGTAGTCGTCTGACACTTTGAGGGGCTGGTCACTGTCCTTCTCTACGTTCTGCAGTTTGTCTGTAGCAAAACCAGAGACTGTTCCAGCCCGTCATCGTTATCCTGGACAGACAGTAAATGTGTCAATGAGGGCAGTGTGGGAAGGTGTTGGGAGACACTGTGGCAACCATGATAATGTGTGAGGTCTTCAGTGGGTGTAATAACCATAATAGTCTGCATCGCTGTTGCTGTCTTTTTCACAGACCTCTCCACTGCGCGGGGGTGGGGAGTTTTCAGTGCTGGACGTATATGGCGACACCCTCCTCTTCTTGTTTTCACCCACACCTCCCTCAAACAGGCTAGAGTCGCCTGAGTCCGCTGATTTCACAGAAGGTGGTTCGAGCCAAGGCTCCTCTTGCACTACGCCCACAGTGTCTTTGGGCTTGTCCTGCAGCAAGGGCGGCTGAAAAGAGTCCAGGAGTGGAGGAGGGTGCAGCCTGGGGTTCCCAGGGGATGTCGAAGATGAGGAGGAGGAAGAGGAGGATGATATGGGTCTAAACCACCCAAGAGTGGGGCCGGATTTAGTGGGGTGACCGAGGTACTGTGGGGTGGGCCGGCTGGCGCTCCAACCTGCTGAGGCGGCTCCTGATACAGACACGCTTGTAGACGCAAAAGGATGATCTGAATAGTAGCTGAGAGCATGGTGAGCAGATGTCTGCAAGGGGAAGGGCTTGTAGAAACCATTTCCAGAGAAGTCCCCCTCATAGGAGGAAGTGAAGTCAAGCCGATTTGGGGCCACGCCTTGCTGAGGTGACAGGTACCAGCGGCTGTGGGGACCGGGGGTTGCGGATGGGTCTTTGTGCTGCTGGCCCATACCAATGTGCTCGCGGCCATAGAAGCGGCTCTGGGGCAGGGGGCTCATGTACTGTTCAGAGAGGTAGCCTTGGGCGTAGCAGCTCCCTGGCAGCAGCTGCTGGCCCTCTGTAGGGGAGGGGGTGAGGCGATCAGAGTCGGGAGGAGCGTACAGCCTAGGCAGGAGGGAGGAGGAGGAGGGGAAGAGAAGCGAGTGTGAGAAGAAGAGGAAAAAAAGAAGGTGTTATTTCCTGCCCAAACCTCAAACAACTATCAAACATCTCACAGCCCCTCACACCCTTTCACTGCAGCATGCTCAGCAGCAGCAAGTAATTGCATCTTTTCCAATATTAAAAGGCTGACACGAGCACTCAGGACATTCAAGTGCCAGCAGTGACCCAGTCTCATTATTAATGCTGAGAGAACGCAGGGTTCACACTGAGAACAGAAGAGGATTTGCTTTTTGTAAATACAGACATTTTTGAAATTACTTACGTGTCATAATTGTCACGGAAACCTTTAGCGAACGGGTTATGGTCTATTTTCAGCTGAGTGATCTGTGTAGGGAATAAGAGGAGGGCAATGAGAGAACGTAGGCAAAGGAAAAAAGAGAAGGAGTGAGTAACCACATTGAAGAAACAAGAGCGCAGAAAGAGAACTAACCGACTAATAATTAATGAGGCTACACTGCAGTTTTATCTCTTATTGGAAAGATTTCATCTTAAAAACCACAAAGGGGAGGAACACAAATGTAAAATTGGGAGAGTATATCTTGCATGGAGTAACTGTTCCACAGTTTATTTGAACAGCCGTAAAAAATACACCGCACACAAGAGAGATGTGAGCTACGGTGCTCAGGTCAGCCGAGGTGAAGCGACTCTTGAAGGTTGCAGAAATGTAAGTTGGTGTGTCTGCATTTTTGATGCATGCATGCATAAATCAGTAAAACATGTCGCTGACATGAATCATTGATCTCTCAACATCATTAAAGCTGTGCAATCGAAGTTATAAGAGGTGTTTTTGTGGGCCAGTTGTGGAAGGTTGTTGCCAAATACAATACAATAAATATGCAAACATGGTAGAATAGCATGTCAGTGGTCTGCAACACAGGCTGCGGTTCACACCTTAAAACATATTTTTAAAGCATACAAATCTCATCTTCATCTTTGTGTCTGAGGTGACTTACATCTGCATTTTGATAAGCAGTAACAGCGATGAACTGAGTCTCCGGGAAGATGAACGTCTGAGCTTTAGAAGAGAGGAAGGGGTCCTCCGTGCCATCCTCCTTTACCTGCACGATGTGAAGACGAGGCTGGTATTTATGGAGGGACTGGAGAACTATCATCTGGAGAAAGGGAGATGTAATATTATGGTCATTTGGCTGCTAAAGATTAAGAGCAGGAAACAAAGATACCTTTATTTTACCGATAAGCGAGAAAAATAAAGGCAGGAAATGAGCAGGCAGAAATTGAGTGTTTGCAGATGGTTTCCATCGCGACACTCATAATGTGGTTAATGTTTTCATATATCAAGAATACGAAAGGAAATGATTAAAGTAGTGTAAAATATAAGCAGAAGGTGACAGTTATTGCATTCATCGATATGTTTCAGCCACTCACTGACCACGCGAGCGTATTCACAGACAGATTTGTAGATAGAAAGCAAATTAGAGGCAAAAGCACGGTACCTGTGCCACATTGTTGGTGCTTCCCTTGTTGTTGGTGAGCTTGAGCTTGCTAAACGACACCTCTTGTCTCATCCAGTGAGCTCCTGTGTTGGGAGAGTCGGGGTGCATGTACATCCTGTTCCCTGCAATCACCGAAGCACATGGCGAGCAGCGCATGTAGTTATGAATAAGGGCTGCACGCTTTGTTTTATTTATTTATTTTCACAGTTTTGGCTTCAAGCTATCACAAAAACAAGAGAACAGGAATATCGTGCTGCAGCGAGTTTTGCTTTGATTCTCACTTTTTCTCTTCTGCACCATTTCCTTTACAGCTGTGTTTTATTCAGCTGGTTTTTTTTTTTTGTTTTTTTAAAGCTCTCAGTAATGAACAGACTAACTGTGATTAGATTTCTTCCCATAACTCAGCAGCTTTTCCATGAATCCTCCACCTGTTAACCCAGACGGTCAATGCGCTGAGACCAAGCAGTTTCAAAATGTAACCTGCCACTAACACTATGACTAAAACAGGTGCATCATGACACGCTTCATTTCTGTAGCGTCGAATTTGGTAAATTTTGAAATGAGACTTTTTAGGACAGTTTCAGTAATATCAGTGTTTTCTGAGTCATTTTTAAAATGCTGCTATTCACTTTCTGTTTTGCTGATTAGGCAGAGGGAAACAACATTTTGCTGGAGCCCCTCAGGTGTAAATTTACAAAAAACAACTTTGGCTTAAGGACTTAAAATCTTCTCTGATCTAAAGTCAATTTTATAGAGATTTACATGAATTCAAGTTGAATTTGATGCGATTAAAAATTATATTTTCTGCAAATCATCAGCAAGCACTATAAAATATTTATGGCACAAAAGTTAATGGATATTAATAATAAGTTACTGTCTGTAGGCCACTTCAGTTGAATACAAGGGAAGATGAAAAACGTCTTAAAACGCCACTTTTCCATCAGGTATTTCCCCTGCAAACTGGGATGGCTCTGTTTTCCTTCCTTTAATATTTTAATATATTCCTAGAGCAGCCAAGATTTCTCACAACATTACCACAACGACCTGCTAACCTTATTTTTGCACACCACATAAGGGTAATATTAAATCTAATTGAGTGAAGTTGTTTCACCACAAATTCCACAACTGTAGCACATCAGCAGTCACCTTTCCACAACACCTGGCATATGTGTGACAGCACCTTGCAGTTTCTCTCATTTATATATTTGTGGTTTGTCTATCATCAATCACACATAAAATGAAATCTCGGTTAACTTGCTATTGTTATGCTTAGTTTTTTCTTTTTTTTTCTGAAGTGTGAACAGGAGGAAATACTGAATGAAAGGTTGTGGAGAGAACAGGGCGTAGAAATGTAAATGTAACGTGTTAAATAATTACTTCTATGCTTGATGTTGAACACGTCTTTACAAGAAAAGACGAGAGAAGTGGCTGAAATGAACTCTGATGTATAACGAGATACTTGGGGAGAAGCACGATTGGAGGTACATCTGGTGAGTAATTCAGACACTCTTGGATGCCACGGAAGATCAAAGCGGGACCCGGAGAGCTTTGATAGGTGCTGGAGAAACTGTGAGTGCAATTGTTAGTCATATTCAAAGTGATCAAATTACTGGACATGTTTTTAGTGGGTTTAAAGAGGGGTTAAAGATGGCATAATATTCCTAAAGATTTTATTGTCGTACTTTGTAGATGGAGGCTGACTAAAAAAAATACTCCAAATTTCCAAAGTACAAATTTTCCGCGTCTTAAAAATGTTTGAGTGTATTTTTCTGGTAAGTAAATTGGTTTTTAGGATTCGTCTCGGCTCAACAAAAATGCATTCCTGTTTAAGTCAGTTATTATAGCTCCTTAAACCAAGGAACATCAGGCAATCTTTGAAAAAATTGCAAAACATGTTGTGAAGCTGCTGACTGAAAACCTCTCAGACCAAGTGTGCATCTTAATGCACGTTTTGGTTTCCCTACTGTATGCATCTAGGTTTGCTACAATACTGCTAAATAAACCACTTCCTCAGGCTCTTCCAGGCAGCACACTGAGTGAAGTCTCCTGCTTGACTGACCCAAGTTTATTTTCGATGGCGGGTTTAAATCATAAACTTCGCATTAGAATCTAGTGTAGGAAGCCCCAGGAAGATTGTGGGTTTGAACTGTTTACCGGCTACTGGTGGTAAATGCACGATGAGAAGAAAATAGCTATTTTCAATGAGTAGTAGACATTTTTTTTTCACAGGTGGAAGAGCTGTTCTTACGTATTAGGAGTACTAGTAAAACTCGTGAATCCAAAATTGCAATATTTGTCGTCCAGAATAGCCGGTTTCATTATATTACATGCATTTATGTATGTATCAGTGCAAATGCTAATCCAACTACGTTCCTTTGATATAATGCAACAGTTTATTTTAAGGTTTTAACTATAGTGGAGTTAATATAAAGCATTTTAAGTGAAATCGGTCAAGTAAAGTACAATTACTTTGGTGGTGTACGTCATCCCTTTTATATCCTTTTGCATTTTTACATCTGCTATATATAAAAGTTATAATCTTAGTCGCTTATCGTTTTTATCAGTGTGTTCAAAGTCTTTTTCAATAGACGCTGCAGCACTCTTTTTTTCTTCTTTTTTTAGTATTTGTGAATGTAAATGTAGTTGTTTGATCAGCGTACCAAATCTTGGTTTCTAACAGTCATAAAGGCAGCCCCAGGGTTTTACATTCTGTGCTATAGTTTCAGTGTACCTGGCATGTTCCCTTCTGCCTTCCCACACTGGACCCACTTGCCGCCCTGGTATCTCCAGTGGTGCTGATCAGCTAGAACGACGTCCACATAGACGTTATAGTGGGCAGTAGGATCCAGAACACTGATATTGAAGCTCAGAAAGGGGAACATCCTCCTGGAGAGACATAAGAGAAATTTATTTGTTAAAAAAACAACCCAAAAACGTTGTTTATACCTTTGTTCACATATTGTAGAGGTTTATGGATCAACTACGCCCACGTCCAAGGTGCACAGAGAAGCAGATAAAATCTCGAGAGGTTATGACTTTTTTTGTTATCACGATTATTCTGATGACAGTTACAAAATGCATCAAAGTGCTGACAGATCTCAATGTTAAACACATCTATCTATAATTGAAAATGTCTATCCAGCAAACATATCTGTCTTCAAAGTTAACAGAAAACAGCCATGTGAGGCTGCTGCCCCTGAGTTTTTAAAATAATGTGCATGTGAGTAGCGACTGAAACCCATATTACACTTTATCCATATTAGCCCTGCACATGGTTAGTGTGTTGAAAAAACAGGAGATGAGTTTTTATTCCGTATAAAAGGTTTATGTTATATTTCCAAATATTAAAACTTAGACTCCAGTAACTTGGATCACTATTCAAAATCAGCTTTATTGGTGTAGACCATTAGTTCATCCTCTGTCTAAAACAAGCCACTTTGGCTCCTCTTGCTTTAAGTCAGCTTTCTTCTCACAAACCGGAGATTTGAACAGCAGGTGGAGAGTGGAAAGTAGACCCTGATGTCTGTTGATTACATGCATATACACTGACATCATTGCATGAAACTTTATGTAACAGAATAATAATGGATTGCATTTATATAGCGCTTTTCAAGGCACCCAAAGCGCTTTACAATGCCACTATTCATTCACTCTCACATTCATACACTGGTGGAGGCAGCTACAGTTGTAGCCACAGCTGCCCTGGGGCAGACTGACAGAAGCGAGGCTGCCATATCGCGCCATCGGCCCCTCTGGCCAAGACCAGTAGGCAAGTAGGGTAAAGTGTCTTGCCCAGGGACACAACGACCAGGACAGAGAGCCCTGGGATCGAACCGGCGACCTTCCGGTTACAGATGCGATTCCCAACCCCCTGACCCACGGTACAAACAGTACAAAATAAGTTCAGCTGTCAGAAACAACTGACATTTCTCTCTTTTGAATCACACAGCCTCTAAAAATTATGGATTCCATTAAAATAATCTGTTGTTGAAAACTGAACTATTGTAAATTTTCTCAACAGTGCATGTACGTAAGCTGTTGAGATGATTCATGTTTGGCCTTTCAAACTGTAATCCTCGGTTTCCTAAGCAGCTAAAGGAGTCATGAGAGGTGGAGAGGACAGCTGACACTTGAGCTCAATATTTAATGCTGCTTTTAATAAAAGATGCCCCAGAAGATGCTCTTGATTGCTGGAGCTTTGCATGTTCAACTCGTTTTGATCACTTCAGTGAGACGAGGTAACTGGGAGGTCAGGTTGTCCCCTGGCTGGACGACCCGGGAACGGAGAGGGAGAAGCTGGGTTAAATTAAAATTAAAGAGACACACACAAACATATAAGAAATGGACTCTGAACACACAACGGCAGATAAACCCTGCTGACATTCACGTGTGCGCCAAATATCCGGAGTGCATGTCGACGCGAAACACTTACTGTAGTGATTCAGAATTACTAACCCTACTGAGTTGTAGTTCACACTTTACATTATAGCGCAACATGTAACACACAAATGTTAGTCATTCTCTGGGGGAAATCCACTTAAGGGAAATTAGTTGGACAATCATGTCCTTTAATATTCATTTTCCCAAATGACTGATAGGTGAGAAAAAGTTTGATGGAGATTTAATCGACAAGGCTTTTATTAAACTGATTTTTCCCCCCACCTAGTTTCATATTATTTCCTGGTTAAGTTAGACATCAACACGGCTTCGTGAGCTTTAGGAAAAGACCCCTTTCACAGCCACGTTAGAGGCCTGTCCTCTGCTTTGTGGCTTGTAATAATAGTTTACTTGATGAGGTGCTAAAGGTAGACTATAGATAGCAAAGATGTGCTGCTTGCAATGTTTTTGTGAGCAAATGTTCTCAAGCAGAAAAAGTATTTCCTTGAGATTTAACTGAGAATGCCCTTTAATATTATGAGACTGAAGAAATGCTCAAACTAAATGGTGATATTAGCTGTACGCGGCAAGCATCTGAAATGACTCATGTAGGTGTTTCTAAAATGCCATCTAGCAAATGACTGACTGACGTCATATTAGCATGCAAACTCAGAAGAGGTGGCATGAAAACTTTAAAGAAGCCTGGAGTTTGAATCTCATCTCGATTTACTAATTACTATTACGGATTTATTTGGTTAGGTTTAGGAAAAGCTTGTGGTTTGGGTTAACATGAAAATAAAGATGTGAATAACAGTTTGCAAAAACCTAATCTTTCTTAGAGGAAGACAGTCTAGCGATATGTAAATTTTAGGAAAGATGGCATTAACACATTGCAGAACTCCGTAGGATGTGGCCACTCGTGACCTTGAGCTTCTCTATAAAACCAAATCATTACTGAGAAATTTCAGACTGAACCACAGAGTCCTTCAAGAGACTGAAATTGACGTTTCTGGAGATATAATGACTAAAAATTTGCCTCACAACTCACCTTCCCCTAAAGATCACTGCATGCAAAAAATGATCTCATTTGTTTTATCATTACAGAAACTCAGTGATTTAAAGGAAGACCTGAGCTTTTCCTGATAATGCCACCAAATCTCATGTTCATTCATTTCTGTCTCTTTATTGCCATGGCATGCTTATAAATACCCCTGCGATGAACTCTGGGTCCATATGAGGTCACCAGAGTGTAGCTGGTGTAAATAAAGGCATTGTGTTTGACACCAGCTAAAAGCTCCTCAGGCTATGGAGCATTTGTAATGACTGACATTCAGCTCCCGCTGCCCACCCCTGCCACTTAGATTTGTTCGGTATTAAAAGTGCACAAGTGGTTTTAAACCTACAAATGTAAATAGAATAAAAACATGCCTTTGTCTATTTTTCTTCAAATAATAGATTTGGCTAAAAAAGAGCTGAAAGTGTGTAAAAGTATAGATGGTTATAATGAGTTCTATGAAAAGCATGTCGTAGTCACTTTAAGAGGGCAAAGTGCGCACAAAAACAGAAAAAATAGCTCTTCGAGAAACACCCTTTACTTTCTTGTCTAAAACATTTTGATGTGGGTGGAAAAGATAGATAAGGTCTCATGTCTATTTGATCACCGCACACTGCGCAAACTGCGCGCGCACACACACACACGTTAGAAATGAAAGTTAGACATATAGCCTAAATATAATTCAGTCAGTTAAAGTTTGTGCCGAGAACATGATACTACATGTTGGCAGCATCGTTTTGGTAAACTACAAAACCTGTTATCTCTTCTCGATCGAAACTGACCTCATCTAAAATCAGCTGGGTGATTTAGGGGTGCAAAAACAAGACAGGTGTGTAACGAGACAATGAGTAAGAGGCTACTGTTAGCGACGGCCCGAGGGCCCGTCCGTGCTGATGAGGATTTCATGTGTGTAGCCTGAATCTGCGTACATCGTTTGTACGGGAAATTAAGAGATGCATAAAGTTACTTTTACATTTGTCACATGGTATTACGATGGGGCACTTTACTTTGTGTTTAAACTGTATAATATACAAAATGAGCAACAGTGCTAGAAATAACTGTAAATAACTAAAAGCTGTGATACTGTGGTTCACTAAGCATAACTGACAGCTGAGCATAATCGTTAAGAATAAATCGATTATTCAAAACTTTTAAAAAATTATTCAGCCAGTTTTGAATAATCGATTCACTCTTAATGATTGTTACAATTATGCTTAGTGAACCACAGTATGACATCCATTTATCCCAACTACTGACTTACTGTTCTAACCAGTAGTTCACTGCTGTTAGGAAATAGCCCAATCTATTAATAAAAAATAGACAGTTCTATCTACCAGTATTTACACGGTGCATATATTATGTTTAAAATAAGAGCAAGTGTGTGAGACCAAAAAGATCCATATTATTTGTGGTAAAAAAAAAAGTGACTTTCTTTCTGCAGACTTTTATTAATAACTTTATCAAGCTTTATTTTAAGTGTTTATCATTTTTAATCTGTTTTCCATACCGTTACTGAACATTTGTAGCTGTTAGCCATATTCTTATCTAGCGGTATCAACTATTTGTTAAATTTCTTGTTACAATGAATTAAATTACTTTAATTAAACTGTAATTTCTACTGTTTCTTTTCAGATTAGTGTGGTTCAGATTTCCAATTACCCCCCTGGCAATTGCAGAAGCACCCCCTGGGCTACTCGAGCTCCCGGTTTAGGTTCACTGGCTTATGGGAATGCTCTGCAGAGAGAAAGCACAGATGCTGTGATGTTTCACATTATGCATTTATTGCTCATTAGACCTCTCAAAAGGCTGAGCTGCAACATACAGCCACTGGCTGTGAGCACAGCTGCAGCTCCAAATCAGCTTTGGCAGTGGTCAATGAGCAAACTGGTACACCAGCTCCTCTGGTTATCTTTCTGACTGTAAGGCTACAGACTTGCAACTGAGCAGCCACAGCTGAGGGTATGCAGACTGGCTGTGGCCACAGCCAACGGCAGTGTGTGTATCATAATACAGCTCAGCATTTCTTTATGAATCAGAGGAAATGCAAAAGTTATTTTCGGGTAGTGCAAAAGAAGTCTTGAATAAATTCCTGATGTGACCTGATGTACTGCTCACATATGTACCCATATTGTTTAATAACAATGCTGAAGGGTTAAAATTACTACAAAAATCGTGGTAATTCGCATTTGCATTGATTTGTAGACTAAAGGTACTTTACTTTAAATTTGGATATATAAATGCAAGCTTTGTGTCCAGTTTTCAAAAACACATCTCTATTGATTATAAAAAGAACGGCAAAAGCTGGACTTTTCCTTAATTCATGTAAAGAAAAAGTTCAGATGATCAAATGTTTTCCAGTTTGTCTCTTTGACTGTTGGCTCTTTAAGACGGCAGCACATACACACGCCCTCCTTGCTCACTAGTAAGACAAAACCCTACGCTGAACCGTCCCAGTTGGGGTTTTCTGGCTACAAGGCGAGTCCAGTTTAACAATCAATCATAGTTCTCGGTGAAACACAATCGTGGCAGCAGCTCTTTAGTGGCTCGCAAAGAACAGGTGAAAGGGCTCTTCTTCCGCAGCAGTATTTAATACAAGCGAAAACAGAAACTTGGCTGTTGAGCTCATGAATGGATTGATCCACCTACACTGAGTGAGAGTAATCTAGAAAGAAGTAGAATTGTTATAATTTTTTTTTTACCCCATTCATATTATCAGTTTACTTATAGTAGAGCCTTTTATAGGAAATCAGAACTTGAGAAGGGGAGAAACCAAAGAAAACACAACACAGAGGGGTATTTGCATGTGTGGGAGGCTCTTTGTGTTCAAAGTTCACTCAGAGACGCTGAAAAGCACTACATACATACATGATAGTGTGCAGTTATTTTCAGTGTGGTGGCGTTGTGGTAATTAAGGGCATGGTAGCTGTCATGTCTAGAGTGTCACACAAACATGATTTTACTTTTACATGGCAGATACAGTCACAAGGAAAGCACCTCTGTCTGTTGCAGTTTGGAAAATGATGATACACAGACACATGAAGTCGCTTTAACACAATAGGAAATCACAATTTCAGTTACCCAGCTACCAGACAGGCTAACTAATAAACCTGCCAGCGTGCCACTGAATTATAGAAACAGTAACGGCAAATGTCTATTTCTGAGCACGCCGTGTACGAACATGAAGAGTCATAACTGTAGTCGTTTTTAAGGCAAAATACCATAGAAGAAGATGAGTGTGGTGAACCAGTCACTAATATAGAGACAGTGACATTTAAAAGAAAAAAAAAATCAAAATAAACTGTGTGGATGTTGGAGAGCGAGGAATGGGAGGGCACAGGAGGGGAAACTGTGGGGGGGAGATGGAGGTTGGAGAAAGGGAAAAGGAAAGAGCAGAGGGTGGAGTGAAGAGAGGGAAGGAGGGAGAGGAGAGGAGAGGTGGGGTGGGGAAGGGTGGGGGTTTTGTCCTGGGGATGCGAGGCAGAAGCTTGAGCGGAGAAGAGGAACTGGGTATTCACCAGGGAGAAGACTTTTCCACATGAGCGCACCCGCTGATTCATCTGGACAGGAGTTCAGGTCCAGTTTTTGTCACCGCGCGTACGCTTGATCATCTGTGACGAAAACATGCCAGTCTACAGCTGCTGCCGGACACAAGGACTCTTTAGCACATGGACACCCTTGTTTGTGTATTGACTTATGGCAGAGGAATTCAGCCACTATAAGTGCTGAAATGTCCATTTTGGGGGGTAGTAGTCAGGGGTAGTCACCTGATACTGTGGACTTCATGCTTCAGACCTCATAAAGGATAATGCTGCTGTTAATCTGGATTTTTATCATAAACAAAGCCTTCGGACAGACTAAAAGCAGTTGTAGTTTAGTCTGCTTTCCAACACATCCAGCTTCTTGTCTATCAAACACGACACAAGGCCATTAGTTTCTACAGTGAGGAATTAGGAACAAATTTCAGGAGCACATTAATTCCCATTTGTTGGGGTTGGTGTACTGGTGTGTGCTTGTTTATGCTTGGGCCTCGCTAATGTTTCTTTCAGTAGCTTTTGGACAATCAAACAGTCTGGTAAAGATCCTATCAGCCACAACATTATAACCACACACTGTACAGAGAAGATAAATGTAGACACGCCCTAGCACATCCAGCTTTATCATCAAATGAGTAGTAAAGTCATTTTTTAAAAGACCTCGGTATGAACGAACTGAGTAGCCCCCTGTTGGCCATTACAAGAAATGCAAGTTTACCGTGTTTTGACATTAGCTTAACTTCTCAGATCCAGAATGTATAATTAAAAACACATGTTTGGAGATCAGTCGATGCTCCGGGTTCGGTGTTGTCTTCCTCGTGCCATTCCTGAGGAGTTTTTGGATTATCCTGCAGAGGGAGGCTGCAGCCATCAGGGAGCATCTGCGATAACGTTTAGGTGTGCGGTATGTGTCATTATGCCAAGTAGCAAAGTAGCATCGCGATGAATAGTGATACTGACTTCACCTATCAGCAGTTATAATGTTGTGGCTGATCAATGTATATATTAGTATTTATCAGTATACAGTCCATTTATAACAGTGGAATCAAATCATTGTTAACAATGAACTTGCCAGCAATAGAAAACAAATAGGGAAGTAGATACAATTTATATTTCTTTATCTAATTAGTCCCACAACCAGTCAGCAGCCTATCTTCATGTTCAATTAGTAACAGTATTTTTTAATCAAACTTTTTGGGAACCAAATATAGAGCTATAAAGTTAAAAAAAATATGTCAAGTGTGTCAGTAATAAGCCTAAGGCTCCAAATGCGGTGGACATTACTCACTTTGAAGAGGAGCTTAATTACACGGTATGAGGAAGTACTTGTATAGCTGTCTAAAATATTGGCACTAGATGTTTCTGCGAAAAGCTACATAGGCACACATAAACAGCTGAACAGGAAGTGACAGGTCATACTGTCAAAACCTTGAAATAGTCCCACTTCTGCTTTCAGAGAGAGAGAGAGAGAATGCGAGCAAAAACGAATACATACGACTTCTAAACATTCACCAAAAAGGCAGCTCGTGATGCAATTCTTAAATATGTTTTTCTGATATGTTAATTTCAGCATTAACTTCTTTAAATTTCTAGAGCAAGCTGCCCTTCTAAAGACACCCACTCTTATTTCCTTGGTGATGTGAAGTGATAATTTCCACAACATGAGAAGCCTACTTTGGAAATAAAGCTGGTTATTACCTAAATCATTTGATGAATTCATAGAAAAACAGCATTTTCACCAATGGGCTGCAGTATATTAGAAGAATAAAAACCACATTTCATTTTCATTGTGTGTTAATAAAAAAGCACCAGAACGGTTTATTAAGAACAGATACAGGAACCTAAAACTCATCATACGCGGCGATTACCGTTTCTGAGCGCTCATTCTACTCAAAACACAGCAGCACCATCTATTCTTGGGAACAAAATAAATCAAAGGATTGTTTCCTCTCAAAAAACTACAGGATGTCAGACTGATACAGTTTACAGTTTGCAGTCAGTGGAGCAGAGAGGGCAGATGAGCATGATTCCTCCGAGTCTGAACTTTAGTTTTACATTATTTCCCTAAAAGGTGTTTTTACGCTGAGAACTTAGTCAGTACTTTCTCCTTCCTAGAACACACACTGCATGGCCGAGCAAGACTTTCTTTGTAAGTTATGTGCTGTAATTAAAGCGAATTATTTCCTCTTTGAAAACTACCAGAGGATCGTTCAATTAGAGGCACATTTCGAGGTGATTTCCTACAAATTCAAACGCGGCCTAACCCTTTTAACAAAAAATGAAGCTGCTTTCTACTGCAGTTTCCCAAAAAAAGTCCCCACGAATGCATGTACTTCTTGGAAACAGCTGCAGGGAAAAGTTTGCCTTTTTGACTCATATCTGCACCAAGAGTACCACAGGTGTAGGATCCCTGGTCAAACAAATGAATAAGGAAGAAAGCTTCACTTTCTCTTTTCAAATTTAGTCATTTGATTTCTTTTAAATCACAAAATATCCCCTTTTTCCCATTTTCTACCACAATTTGTTCGACCCCTTGGATCATCGCGGTAACACGGTTGCGCTGACACAAACTTCGTCTTAGCCGAGGACAGCCTGTGCCATGGTATCAGCTAGTGAGGTGAATCTGAATTTAGCTCATGAGAAGTGCAGATGAATTCGCCCCCACCCTTCGCTACAGGCCGAGAAAATGTGTCTAGATTTCAAAGCCCAGGTGTGCTACATGAGCTTCTGAGAGATCTGTCAGGCTGTACACCCACCGTCTAGTGGAGGCTGAAGAAAGAAGAAAAAAAAAGAGAACCTAGTCTTTTACTTCCTGAACATCAAAGGTGCCTCACCTCCTCAGTGTGGCCATCTAAAGCTTCAGTAATGTTTGACCCTTCACTTCATTTCTCTAGAGTTTCTTTCACCCTTTCGCCTACTGATACCGAGGTTTTGATTAACATTGCAGACCCCCGGACTCCTCTCTTAAAATCACACCAAAATTATTGTGGAAGCCTGAAACCAAGATGAAAATTTTAAGAAGGATATTGCCTCTGATATTGAAAGTTTTTTCTTCTTTTTTAGTGTTTCTCTGCTCACCTTCTTCAAAATCTTGTAGGATTTTTTCTTTTTTTATGTTACAAAAAAGTGTGAGTGTCAGAAACAGGGGTAAAGATAAAAGACAGAACATTTTCATCGCCAGGATTTCACATTTTCACAATATGAGGTTTGTGGTTTTTGCACAACAAGAAAATTTGCTTTTTGTCACATGTGGAAGGATAACACCTCTGCACTCACCGACCCTATTATTATTGCGGGTAGTCTTTGACTTTTTCTTTGCTCTGAGGGAAGCTGAAATTAGCTGGAGCAAAATAAAAGTGTACTGCATGCATTTTAATTACGTGACCTGATATATGATGCTACTTACCACAGTGAGTTTGTCTACAGAGGAAACTGCCAGGAATTGCTACGTCAAATAATAGAAGATGCACGCACACACACACACACACACACACACACACTCGCACACACACACACACGCACACACACACACACACGCACACACACTTGGATAAAAACGTAATAAAATACTACATTTTTAACACTAAAATCCCCAAATCATTGGCTAATTCTGCAAAACCTGTGCGCACCATAAAATGAATTACAAGGCATTGAAGGGAATTTCTAAAACGATCCATTTGTGAACCATGTGAACAGTTAAATGTGCAATTTGTGATCAGGTTTAGCAGATAAAAGGCAAGAAAGTATATCAAAAGTCTATCTAAAAGGAGTATTTCTTACCCCCAAAACCGTAAGTGTACTGCACTCAGAATAACTTTCAGTAGTAAACCAGAAGGCAAAGAAGCCATGCAGGTCAAAGGGGAATATTTTGCAAGAACATAAGCTGCACCTACCAAACTGAAATTCATCTGTTTCAAAAAACCACAAAACGCCACATGCAACAACAACAACACCACACACACAACCTTAGATATATAGATTAAAATGGCTTGAGTAAACTTTGTGAATTTTTACTCAAGCCATTTTAATACAAAAATTTTGAGTTTCAGCCGACAAACCGAGTGAAGCCACTGGAAATATCAGTGTCATATTATGTGACAGCGCAATTGTTTCCCGTGCACAGATCCGAGCCATGAGAAACCTATGGCCTGAAACCTTGTGTCAAACACAAGTGTCGCATATTAGTGAATTAATCCTCATCGACGTGACTGCATCTTAATGCTCGGTGACCTATCAAGAGAGGCCCGGCAGCGCCGTCTCTTCCCCTCTCAGGCCATGAGCTGTGTGCGCTGCAGACAGCTGCCTGCGCGAGCCCACATGTTTTTTTAATCACAATTTCGATATCGTCATTTTTTTTAAAGCTTCCCACTTAAGAGTATCGCTATGAGGGTTGTTTTTGACTCTTGTTTTAGATTTCTTCCTCGCTGTCTGCACGAACAAGAATTTGATTAGCTCCCAAATTGAGTTTTGTAACGTCGATTATTGCCAATGACGGATGGTCAAAAAGATGACGTAACTTTTTTTTTTTTTTTTTTTTTTAAAGATTACCGCTTTCTCTGATGGTTCGAAAAACTGTAAAATTTCCTTTTTGGCAGCTGAAGAGGTGCTGATATAAAGTGAAGGCACCCAAGAGACTTTATAGGTCAAAGAACAGCTCAGCCTGCAGCTGAGACTCCACTTTGCAGTTTGTTTGCCTCTTCAACAACTTTTTAATTCGGTTGTAATTCCTTGCATAGTAACAAACCTTTGAGATGCCTCTCAGTAAAATGACATAGTGGCCTTCTGTGCGTACCCTAATAAATTTCAAATTTAAAACTCAATTCTTTAGAAACTGTCGTACTTTCACATCCTTTAAGTAGGCAACAGCTCGGATGAGGCAAATTTTGCGCAAAACTTTGCACCTTTCGATCATTATCCCAGAAAAACTCCCAACAACCACGTCACCTGAGCAGAGACGTGTTGGTGATGCCTGCACAGTCTGCAGAGCTGGAAGACGACCGCCATTCAACTCTCGGAAACAGAAAAATAAAACTGGTTTTAGACGTGAATTGAAGTGCGCTCTTGTGGCGTAGCGGAGGCTGCTCATGGTAAAGATAAGACAGGTGAGTGAGTAAATTAGAAAGTGTAAAAACCAAAGGGCAGCGGTGTGAAATTCACGCTTTCTATGACCCCCTCTTTGCTCCATTAAATGTGCTAATCGACAGCGGAGGAAACAATGTGTAGTTTTTCTGTTTTTCTGTGAGACTCACCTCCCCTGCTTGGTGATTATCATCTCGGTTTGGAACTTGTGGAACTTGGCCCACAGCGGGTAGTTATTGAGCAGAGCCTGAGTCTTCCCGCACACCTGTAGCCCAGGTAAAGGGTAGAGAGGCTGCCGCTGGAACCCGTGCTGAAAGCTCGCTGGGTAATTCTCCGGAGAAGGGGAGTACACGTCTTTACCGCCCGTGGGAAACCCGTCTCCTGCCGTCGGGATGTAAGCCTGCCCGGCTCCGCTTCTCGGCGGAGAGCGCACGCTGCCGTACGGGCAGCTGCTGAGGGTCTGTGCGTAAAACCTGCCGGGTTGCGCTCCGTATCCTCCTACCGCCTGGTCCGAGTGGTAGGGCAGCGGCAGCGCGTCCTGCCCGCTCTGAACAGAGTCCGAGTAGTAAAACCTCGCGTCCTGAATCCCCATTTTGAACTCGGCTAGATCCTTGCCGCCGCGGTGGAAGTGACTGCTGATGTCGGCGTTCTTTCCGAAAGTTTGCGTTTCAGTCCCATTCAACATGCTGAGGTAGAGGTTGCCACCTATGCCGCCCATTTGCAGCCCCGCTCCCAGGCTGTGTCAAATGTCATAAGTTTGCGCTCCGTTTGAGTAAAAACATGTACGATGATAATCATAAAAACCAAGACCAAAAAACAACAAAGTCACTTGCCCTCAACTACGACTCAAAACGCACCGACATGAATTTTTAACTCGGTGTCTCCGCCGCTCAGAGGTTCAGATATAAAAACATCCCTCACGCCTCATTAGTCTGTTCATCGATAAACTTTTATTATTGCCAGAGTTGGTGTTTGTCTTTTTTGACGTGTGGAGTCGCTAGCAGTAACTCAAACACATGCTCGCTTTTCTAACCTATGATATATACATTTTGTAGGTGGTCATATTTTGGAGGTGTGTCAGAGGCAGGGGAGGGCGCGATAGGCTCCAGATATGAAAGAGAACATCCCCTCAGTAGAGACACGAGATTACACCCACACACACAGACACGCACGCAGAGACCTTTGGGGAAAAAGAGGAGTAGAGTGTAGTCTTCTGCTTTAAAATTAAAATATGGACACAGCAGAAATGTTTTAGAAGTGACAGCAAATAAAAAATTTATGTTATAATTTTAATTGTCTCTGATGCTATTTTGCGCCTTTTGGTTCATTTGCGCACATTAAAACCTGCTGTCATGATTTTGTTTAAGAGAAAATAGGTAATAATAATTTAATGAAGTTAGTCAGAGGTGGAATTCAATTAAAGGCCTGCAGAGGTTTTTAATAATTAGAGTAATAACACTGATAATTTTGACAAAGCAACAATCATTCGCAGATGTTAAGTCCCACACGTTAAATTCGCATTTAATTTAGCGATAAAATAAACAATGGTGCAGTCGGTTCATATAAGACGAGTTTATTAATTTTATGTATTTCTACTTTTTAATAAGACTGAATAAAACTACTTAAAATGTACTTTTATCTCCTACCAGCTCGACACACCGTGCTTCTTTCAAACGTTAAAGTTTATCCGTTAACGTGTGTGATTTATTGTAATTTAGCTGAAACATATATTTACAAAAACAAGTCTATTAAAGTATTACTCACTCTGTGTCACAGGGTTTCAGGTTTTTTTGTCACCATAAACTAGTTCACATTTTGAATCAGCAACACGATTTTATTTTCATTTTCAGTCTCAATCACGAAACACGTCAAAATGTACAAGTTTATTTTTTATTTTATTATTTTTTACAGTAAGAAAAAAAATCAACAACGAGACTGACTGTTTTAGCAGCTTCAGAGAGCTCACTGTGTTATAGAAATTATTTAAAAATAAAGCCCAGTGAAATGTATCATATTTTATAGGAAATTGATTATATTTTTATATTTTTTAAAATAATATTTTGGGTTATTTTTTATGTTAAATATATTTGTAATCTTAAAAAATGATTTCCAGTACATAAAAATACATTGTACCCATTATTTGAGCAATAATCTTAAAAATAATACACTTAAAAAAACAAACCTGTGTCTATATTCAGAATATAAATAAAAATCTATGCGTTTAAGTCAAGTGACAACAAAGAGAGACTCTTACTGAGGCTAAAAATGATAAAAATTTACCTTTAACTCGAACCATTCCCCCTCCAAGCAGAGTCTTGTTTAAGGCCCTGATAATGGCATGTTTAAATGGGTCTTACTGCTGGACTGACACTACATTTTCAGTACTCAGTATGGGTATTATATAATGTTGTTATGACTTGGTTTTTTAACATGTGCGCCCTGTGGCGGCAGAACACCTCAGACAGCATCAGGTACAGTTTCAGTCCCAATATGCAAAATTAACTTTCACATATGTTTCCTGAAACTGTCAAAGCGTCACCGTTTGTAACCAATCACACATCATTTGCTTCCAAAGCTGGATGAAACAGGAAGCTGGCTGTCACACAGCAGCAGGCTCTTCTATTAAATAAGACCTCTTAGTGTTTGTGTGTCACTGGTCAGCGAGCCCGGCCTGCACGGGGGATCTGCTTTATAAACACAGATGAAAGAGATAACCCTGGGGTATTAACAGCTGCATGTGTGTGACCATACACATGCACACACATTAATAGATGAAACCCCCCTCCAGTGCAGGTATGACACAGTTATCCCCATCGACGCTGTCACTACTCTAATCCCACTTCCTGCGTCTCTCCTAGCAAGGTGAGCTCACAAGGGCGCACGCTGAAGTCATCAGTGTTGACACGGGTGGTGAGAGGGCCACAGTGTGAGCGGCACCCCTCCCCACACACACACACACACACACACCTCCACCTCCACCCATCTCGCTCACCCCTGGAGTCACCACTTCCTCTTCTATCCTCTTCTTGCTTCCGGTTAGAGCCTCAGGCCATCACCTTCTGTGGCACAAATCAGCTTTCATTTTCTGTTAAGAGCAGGTCAGGTGGCCCTCATGTGCTCATGTGCACAGGAGCATAACTTGGAATATATTGCGAGCAGGATAAAGTGTTTGTAATCCTGGTGGAGCCCGTACAATATCAGCCTATTCTGCCGGATTCTAAACTTTCCACCGATACCTGAACGTAAGCCAGTGGATAAAAGTGGGTGAGAAGGAGTTATAAATAGTGAATTATAACCGCGCTCGTACTCAGAGCTATGCGGTAACTGGAAACTGAAGTAAAATCTTGATGACTTCAAAAGAATGCAGTAAAAGCAAGTGTGGTTAACTTGTCCACGGCTTCTGTGGGTTGACAAATTTAGAGGTGATAGACGGGCACATCATCAGATGTCTTCATTAAAGGAAGGTGATGATTATGAGATAGCTAGAATTACAGCATGAAATAATTCGCTGTGCTTTGAAATATAACTGAAATATGAAAGTGAGATGTTTGATTTGGCCTGTAATTAATGACACAGTGGCTCACGTTAAAGGCCCCAGTATTATCCACATTTTCAGATGATTTACAATCTTTTTAAAATCTTGTAAATGTCCAAGACATTTCTGTTTGAATTTTTCTACCAATTAGGTTTTTCTAAACCTAATCAAACCCTGGATTATGTTGCCAAGAACGGCTTTAAAGAAACAAAATAAAATGTCACACTTGGGGGCACTGATATGTAAATATAGGTATTTTTCTCCAATTTACAGTGTTGTTTAACCGTGCATGGTTTGGTTAGATTAAGGCAGACAAAAACTTAATGAATGACAATGTGAAAAACAATATGACACTGCGAAAGGTGTTGCTTGTAAATGAGCCTACACAGACTTTTCAGCTCCATTATGGCACTCCATAATGAGTTTCAGGTCCTTGTTAAGCTTTGCTAGTCAGGTTCACCGCTCATTGTGCTGTTTTCAACCACAGCACGTAGTTGTTTTGGTGAAAAAGTTGTAGAAAACTCTCTATACCATAAATGCTCTTCGCTGAACATCAGAAAAACATGGTTAGTGAGAACAGTAGTGCAATCATCATGTAAACAAATGTGTTATTGCCCCAAGAGAAACCAAAAATGACAGCGCATATCTGATAAATCAAGCCGAAAATGAATCATGAAGCTCCAGAATGATAACGACATGTTTTCCGTAGCCACTTAAAAGATGATGACATATCAGTGTTGGGTTACTTCTGCTCCTCCATGCGGCCGTTGCAGGCTTACAGTCAGAGAACCTTCAGAACCACTTCATTAAGATTAGAAATAAGAAAGCAGAACAGTGATCTTCCAAGACAAAGTTCAATATTTTGTTGACGCATCCATCCACCCCCATCGCTTTCCTACATAGAGTTTGCCATTCTGTAAGAGCAGAATAACCAACAGGTGTTCATACCAAACCTAAAGGAAAGAATTATTCCATTCCCAGTGGTTCCTAAATTTACAAATTGTCAATTTTAAGCCCAAAACAGGCAATATCAAGGCCAGCTATCAAGAATATGCAGCAAATTTAACATGGCTTTAATTCAAAAATTTGTTTTAAATTTGTGCCCCATGTGGAAGCAGTGTTCACTTTCTACTCGTGGTTTTCTGTTATTACTTTGCTTTACAGTCGGGCCTAAATCACACTTTGAGAAAGACAGAAGTAACTTTAAGGCGTAAAGACCAGCCTGGAGTGCCTTAAACTTGCATTCTTCCTAATGACCAGCAGTGGATGACTACACTGTTTGCAAAAAGAATGCAATCTCATAGGAATCTATGGGAAAATGATCCTCCTGCTGTCTTCATTAAATATCACATTAAATATTATGCTAATGGTGTCATGGCCTTAATCTTATTTAATACAGCATAATGTTCGATTTGTATGTTGTGATTCAATTGAGACTAAAAGAGACAGTAAAGTAGTGTATGCTGTAAGCTGTTGTTGCTTTGCTGCACTCCTTACTCAGCACATCTGTCTTTAAAATAACAAGATGGTAATGGAAATACTCCTCAGCTCAAGTCTTTTTGATAAGACTTCACTAACCAGTGAGTAGCTAGATCGATATTTCACATATGACATATGAAAAGGTTTTACAGGTAATTCAACGAGGTAATTACTCAGAGAGCCGCAAGACGTCATCTACTTTAACCATATGGTAAATGGCCTGTATTTATATAGCGCTTTTCTAGTCCCTAAGGACCCCAAAGCACTTTACATATCCAGTCATCCACATTCACACAAGCTACATTGTAGCCACAGCCACCCTGGGGCGCACTGACAGAGGCGAGGCTGCCGGACACTGGCGCCACCGGGCCCTCTGACCACCACCAGTAGGCAACGGGTGAAGTGTCTTGCCCAAGGACACAACGACCGAGACTGTCCAAGCCGGGGCTCGAACCGGCAACATTCCGATTACAAGGCGAACGCCCAACTCTTGAGCCACGATCGCCCCATGCTAAAAATATCAACGGCTATTGTAGTTCTTCTCATGAGTTCGGGATGGGATTAACATGCAAACACATGGATGACTCTTTCTCCCTTTTCATGTGTTCAAATGAGATTTAATTTATCTTAATCGCACTGAAACCCTTAAAGCAGGTATAACACTTACGAGCGGACACCACAGATATAGTTTACAGTTTGCTCCCGCTCAATCTGCACTGGAAAGGCCCACCCTCCCCCCACCTGAAACCCAAGGAGGCTTCATGTTGCTCTAACTCATGACCAAAATGTTCACTATGTCAAACTCCTATACTTGTCATTAACATCCACATCCTACAGTATTTGAGCCACATCTGTCCAAAACTGAACCTTCATTGGAGCTTTGAAATAATATTGACTCTAGAATGACTGTGTCATTTATTTTTCTTCCTTCATTGTTCTAAGTCAGCTTTGTTTTGGGTGCTTAACCCCCTCAGCCATAAATATCTGGTCTTGACATTGTGCCGATGTGGGTGGGCAAGGCATGCCTGACAAAGAGTTCACAAATCAAACCCACTGTACAGGCTGAGCCGCGGCATTCATTTCATTTCAACTCTATTTTCAAGCAGTTTCAAGCATCTCTGCATGTGTTGTCATCACATGGAGAGATGAGTACGAGATTATTGTTTACCTACGATAAAAATTTACTTGACATGAATTTGTTGTCATTTAGAACATTTATGAGCAAATGTTTAAAAATCTGAAATTAGACAACTTTTTAGTTTTTTGTGATGATTTAGAACCATCAGTGCTTCTCATTCGGGTTTCCTTGGAGTTCTGAGCAGTGTGCCAGAAAACACGTTGTACCATTCAAATAGTCTGAAGAGGTAAAACTGAGGATCAAGCAAAGGTATTTTGATTCAAAGAAAATCAGCAGAGAGATGTGTTTGGAAAATATTATTGGTCAAATAGCACAGACGGTAAATAAAAGACGGACATGACCATAAGAATTTGTGACTGGGCCAACAGAGGACCGGAAAAGTAAGTAACATTGAAAAGAAACAGCTGTAGGTACATTTGCAAAATATCAAGTTATTCAGAGACGGGTCAGTGATATTACTGGGTATAAAAAGAGCATAGAGAGGCAGTATTTGTCAGAAGAATTTGAACATATTAACATCTACAGTACATATAAACAAATATCAAACTATTCAGAGAATCTGTAGAAAGGTCTGTGTACAGGGTGTAAGGCCAAAAATCAATATGGGATGCTCACTAAGCACACTATGGAAATCAGAGCATGGGCTCATGGACACTTTCAGAAATTATTTTCTATGGACGCAGTCTGTCATTCTATCCACAAATGCAGGTTTCCAGAGTGAAAAGAAGAAGCCATATGTGAACATTGCTGTTTTCTTAACACCAAAGCTCCTTTAAAATGCACTGGGGCAAAGCAGGAAACGATACTGTGGTCAGATAAACCAAAATCTTTTTGGAAAACATGGAGATCCAATGCACTAAAGAGGAGAGGGACTATTTAGCTTGTTATCAGCACTCAATTCAAAAGCATGTCTGATGATATGCAGGTGTGATGGAAATGCCAGCTTGCACATTTGGAAAGGCTGAGCGGCATTGCAGGCAATGCTGAAAGGTAAATTCAGGTTTTAGAGCAACATATCCTCCCATCTAGGCAATGTCTTTTTCGGGGAGGACCTTGCATATTTCAGCAAGAAAATCCTAAAATGTATAATAGATTTCCAACAGCATAGCTTCACAGAAGAGTCCCGGTGCTGAACTGACCTGCCTGCAGTCCAGATCTTTCACCAACTGAAAACATTTGGTTTTCAGCAGCTATGTCAGACAAGAATGGCACTACTTATTGGTTTATGAGATGTGCAATTTATTGCATTTGACTCTTTTCTGGAACTGGAGTTGCACTTTCCTGGTACACATTAATAAGACTTATTGCATATGTTATAGAGGCTGTACTATGATAGGCAGCTCTTTTCCTACACGACGCTGACAAGTTTATTAAGTTTGTAATAAAAATGAATATTGTGACGAAGCTTGGCTTTAGTTTTGGCGAGCCTGTGCTGGGAGCAGGTGTTTGGGAGCTGTGAGAAGCACGAGTGAGGACATCCCTCATAATCACTGTGCAAACGTTTCTCATTAGATCGACTTAGCTGGAGCTCAGACCCTCCATAGCAGCTTCTAAAAAACGCCTTCCTGTCTGAAGCACCATGGCAGTGGTTCATAATTAACGCAACATATGTTTATTCAAATCTCTGAACAGGGTGTGAAAGAGGGCTTCAGGAGGCACCACCCACAGAGGCTGTGAAAACAGAGGGTGGTGGAATTAAGTGAGGAAAGAGAGAATGGAGAGATCTTGTGAAGTCAAGACAGAAGTGAGACAGAAAAGATAGCACTTAGTGCTCAGCGGAATTCGCACCCGATAGCTCATGAACTCTTGGTGAAGTGCAAATGTATTCCTCAGCAACCCAGAAACAAACAAGCTGCCACTTCCTTAGTCTATAATTAGCTGGTAATCAATGCTGGGTGGTTTTCTGTCCTGTCAGACGTCCCCAGCCATCGTGGGGCAACATTAGACCTGCAGCTGTACTCTCAGGTCTCAGATGACGATCCAACATAGAGAGCATTAAGCCTTGTTTTCGGAAAGTGTTCCCAGCATATTTGGGCTACCTGACAAAACATGGAAACAGGATGTTCAATTTATAATTTTGATGCAAGTTCAAGGGTGAGCAGTGACCTTTCCGAGGGTGTTTTGAAAAAAAGAAAAACCTAAGGGGGACGAAGAGAAAAATCAAATATGTCTTTGAAATGATGCCATGTCCCCAGGGAGTTCAAAAACAGCTCTATTGGCACAAGCTGTGTTGTGACACTTCCCACTTTCTCTTACCAGAGCTTGCTTGGGATGGGAGAGTGTTGCGGTGGGAGAGTAATGGGATGGTTATCACTCTGTAGTTGACCTCTGAACTCTCTCTAACCCCTATAAAGTCAGAGAAAGTAAACCTAAGATGACAAGTTGTCAACTTCTCAGTCCTGGCTTTATACTCCACCGCTGAAATTAAATTATTTAAAGCTATCATAGTTTTCAAGATCAACACATGATCGTTTTTACTGAGAGCTCCAAGTGGTTGAATTTAAAATTTACAGACAAATGTATTTTTGCAGGACCTTTGCCTTTATGGTGCTGCTTTGCTTTAACAGTGTTTTTGACACCCATCATATTGTTTCCATGACTTCATATGAGTTTTGGATACAGTGTTGGTAAACAGTAACCAAGTAACCCAAACTTAATGACATATTGTAGCTGTCATGAGTTTCTGGAGAATCCAAATATATGATTCTCCAACTTTGATGATTTAATGTATCTACCTGGTGCAAAGATGGGTTGGCCATAAGATCAGGCTTGATTATACAGGAGTGTGTGAAGCTAAACCTCTATATCAAGAAAGATTAACAGAATACAGAAAGGGCACGCTTTTAGGTGACTCAAATATAAAGTTTATACAAAAATGCATTTTTGATATTCTGAAATATTATTTAAACATTAGAAAAACGATTTTAGGCAACTACTGCTTGCTTAAAGGAATCCTTTAAATTATATAAGAAAAGGAGAGATGGTAATGTGTCCAAGGTGACACACTGAATTAGCTAATAGAGCCAAAACTGAGGTGTCGCTCAAATACATCACATACTTCAAAACCTACATTTTACAAAGACTCTTTGTTTTTAAATTTGAGAGATTAAGCAAGTGTTTAATTATATTTAGAGCTAAATACAACCAACTATAGGAAGAAAAGAGGTCTGTTCTGTTCGTATACGTACTGCAGTACTGTTGTTATCTGGCTATATTATCCACCCTGAAAACACCAGCCACACATCACACTGCTTGTGTTGGTTTCATTGTAAGCACAGTGATAGATCTGACAGCGTGATGAGCCACAACTAAAATAAACTATGACTGATGGCCAGTGCTGCTTTCAAGCCCAGACTCCGCTTCACTGGCTGGTGCCCTGTATATGTACGCTCGTGCTGGGCTGTGCATCTGGGGCCTGCAGTTCCACGGGAGGTCCTGCACATGAACACACAACACTGGCAGCTTTATGTTACTCAGACAGCACAGCGCGCAGCTATGACAAAACTGGGCAGCTGTGCATTTCCCCCACATTCCTCTGGCCTACTCCATGAACACAGATCAACCCCAGGGCGCCCCTCAACCACCTCCCCTTACGGACGCCATACCTCCCAACTTGCGCTCTTCACCAAGACCCAACGTATACGGAGACAGTCTTTCTGTCTCTGCCACTGTTTACTTGCTGTGCTCTGCGACTACATTCAGAAATCATCATACTTCTCAGGGCAGGGCTGATCCCGCTATGCCAAATGCTACTGTCAGGGTCAGCTGGCTTTAGGTCAGCTACACGGCTGCAGCTATTTGGGACTTAATTCCAGGCAAAGCATTGAGTTTACAGCAGATTAACCATAAAGACCTTTATGGAATCTAGTTGCTGCCTATCAGCGTTTTAAATTTCATCTCCAGACATTTTCTATGCATTACTGAAATTGTGAATGAGTTGTGGTTCTGTGGTTGTGTCTCTAGTGGCGGTGGTCCCTACAGTATATTCCCGGCACATTGCCAAGTTCTGAAACTTATATTTATGAGTAATATCGAGATTATGGAAGTGAAACTGCTGTTTCTAATACTCAATTTTATTTAGAACCTAAGCAAGCAGAAGCTACTGGATAAAGCAGTTTTTACTTTAGGTTGTATATGATAGAATGAAGGATTAAAGGATACAGTTGCGTTCCTAAAACTGAGAAAAAAGCAGCGCTTCAATGGGGACACAGACTGTGCAAAGCCGACAAACAGCATCTATTAGCCCTTTGAAAACTTGCTGATTAAGATATTTTATCTTACTTTAGCTTAAAGAATGGAAACAGTACGATCCAGGTCACAAAAGTATAATGTGCTTTTTTCAGCAGGCCGTGTTATTGATGTGTGGAGGCAACAACTACTACATCTACTAAACCAACTCATCCTGATTCCCTAAATCTAATTAGCAAGTTTAAATGAAAATAAAATTTGTGAGGAAAAAAATAAAAACTTTCTCCTTTCTCTGTTCCCCCAGCCTTCTAATGTTGAGTTTGTAGCTATCTTTAAAAGATACCTACAAATCAAAGTCCAATATTGACATGGTCGGTCCATTGATGCACTTAAACCCAGCGTCATCATGTGGGTCTGTGCAACACCTGCAGCATGCACACTTTTGGGGGTGATAACTGGTTCAATGGTCTGTAGGTGCTGTGTCCAAAAAAAATATGTGGCTCATTTCCCTCTACACCTCATTTTATTAATTAATTTTAGAATAGTGTTGATCAGTGTAAATCTGTGAAGACTTTCTACAATATGTGAATAAATAATAAAAGATAATAAAATAATGTAATAAATTTAACATAGACTGAGACAAAGTAGAAAACCGTTCTGTGAACAGGTGACTTAAGATTTGAAATTCTTTTTGGAAAACATGGACATGGTGCATCCTGTGGACTAAAGATGAAAGGGACTATCCGGCTTCTTTGCAGCACTGAATTCAAAAGCCTGATGTTTGGGCCCATCAGTTCATACAGAATTAGCTGCTTGCACATCTGGAAAGGCACCATCAAAGTTTAAAGGTATATACATGTTTTAGAGCAACATAAACCCATCCAGGTAAAATCTTTTTTATTTATTTATTTGTTTTTTCCCAGGTCAGTTTCAAAAAAAGCTAGAAAACAGGGATGAGACATGCAGGGCAAAGATTAGCCTCTTTAATAGCCTTAGCCTGAGCTAGTTTTCTCGCATATTTCGAAACCACATACCTCATATATTACAACAGCATAGGTTCATAATAGAGGAGTGTGGTTCTCACTGCAGTCCAGAAATTTAACTAGCTGAAAGCATTTTGCACATTATGAAATAAAAAAGACAACAAGTCAACAACAAGTCCCCGAACTGTTGAGCAGCTAAAATCCTACATCACAAAAATATGGGATAACCTTCCTCCCAGAAGTCCAGCAACTGCTCCCGGTTCCCAGACATTTATGGATTGTTGTAAAACACACAGGGAATGCCACACAGTCATATGAGCACATAGTTGTGTCCCAACTTTTTTTTAACAAGTCGCTGCCAACCAATTCAAAAAGAACAAATTTTATTCTGAAAATGGTACTTTTATTCTAAACATTTGATATATTTTCTGTTTTCTATTGTGAATAAAATATGAATTTATGAGATTTAAAATTCATTGCATTCTGTTTTTATTTCATACGGTGTCTCAGTCTTATTAGAGTTGGAGTAATTTTGTTGTGTCACCAGTAAAAATGCACAAAGAGAACTAACATATTTTGCATTTAACTAAACAAAAAAAAAATGTAATTTATGCTGAAAACTTTATCTAGGTTTTTGGGTTTTTATTTATAAGATTGTTGTTTTTTTTCTGATGTTTGGCTCACATTTAAAGGGCATGGAAAAAAACCCTATGTCTTCCTTCAATGACAAGCTTAGCTGTTTCTGTCTATCCAGAGTAGCAACTGTACATCAGCTGCCTTTCTGGATAGGCTCTCCTTTTAATGCCTAATTATGAGGCTATAAATCCTCCTGAACAAGGTGTCAGGTGCTGCCAATTCAGCCAAGGATTTCCACTGGCTTGAGACACGTCTCCTCACAGAGGCACAGTGTGTTCATTTAATAATTGTTCAGCTCTCATAAAGGGTCGGGGCATGCAGACGGCCAGCATGGTTTCTGTTGTGTCTCAGTGCCTGCCCAGCTTTCTAATCCCACACTGACACTTGAGGGATGGCTTCATTATCCTTGACGTTACTGTAACTTGAGAGGAATTTAGCGGATGTCCGTGAATACCGCAGCAGAAATACGAGATGAAATCTGGCAGTGGAATATTTGTGAATTTAACATGCTTCTTTCTGTTGAGTTTGCCTCGTATCAAGCATAACCAACTGCCTTTCTCCCACAGCCTGTGAGTTGAAACACTTGAGCCATCCTCACTCTGACACTGACCCACTTAGTCAGCTTCCCTTGCTTCTCACTGTCTACCTGGCACTTCTTGGTTCTTGTGTTTGGTTGCAGCAGTGATGAAGCACTGGAAAGTGGCGCTTTGCTGCTGCCGAAACAGTAAAAAGATCACATAAATATGAACCCACGGTTTTAAAGTTTTAAAGAAAATGAAAAAAATTATTTATATATCATGCACTTCAAAGAACGACAAAAACACTAAGTTGATTGCATGCTGATGTGCTAGTGGGCCATGCCATAGCCCAGTATAAAAACTCCAGCTTTATCACCTTCCAGTCCAATGTCCACTTAAAACCTCATGCCTCTCCCACTCTAACTCAGGCTTTGAAAAACACTTCATAAGAAAGTGCAGCAGAAAATTACTTTTGAAGGAAATTTGATCTGAATGGTGTATTAAAATAATCCTGCCCCCTTACTCCCCAACATCCTGCAATCTTGATGCTGGCGGCCTTGATATTACAATCATTGTAATGAAGCCGCTATTGATTGAATGATTGGCAGCTTAAGACATGTGTAATGAATGACCTGAGCTGCAGATTTACACAGTGATGGACACGGTGTTCCGGGGGATGTGAAGCCTTGGAAAGTGCAGCAGAATTAAAGCACAAGCGGCTGAAGTCTGAAGTGTGTATATGTGTGTGTGGGAGGACGCTGGAGTGTGGTAGCCCCTGTTTGTTTCACTTGCTCCTGGGTGAGTGCTGGCATTTGTTTGCAATGTGTGTGATGTGAATGCGGATATTTGTGTCTATAGTTTGATTGGCAGGGGGCAGAGGGGCGCTGCTAGGGGTGGTCAAACACAACAAGTGCAGGGGGGGCGGGGGGCGCTGGCATCGAGGTGGTACATGCATGTGTGTATTGGGATTCAGATGAGACGCGTTTGAGCCGGACACGCTCGCTTTAAGCGGCGTTTCAACTGACAACAGCTTGCCAACCACAGGTCTTGCCTGCCACCGCCACCACCTAAGCCCTCTGATTCGTCTGCTGCTATCTGTATCAATCATTAAAAATCATTTATTTTTAGTGGGATGTGGCCTCTCGCCCTCCTCCGTGCCCTCTTGCCCCCTGCGGGCCCTCTCTGCCTCGGAGCCCCTCACTAATGAGTGTCAATCTGGAGGGCTGTGGCACTTTTACTGCAGACACCTCCCCTGACAAACGCAGGGCTTCAGTCAACATGAATCATGTGAATGGACACCAGCTAAAGTGACAGCCATGCCATCCACTGACAAACCCCTCGCTCGTTTCCTCCCTGGCCTTTTAAAAGTTTGATTATGAATAAGAGAACTTCTTTTTGTTTTTCCTTTTGATGCTTTTTTACTGCTTGAAGTTTAAAAGATTAAATGTGTCTGAAATCAAACCCCACTGACTACAAAGTGCAATATTTATAAGCTTTTAATCATTAAATTCTTGCACAAAACAGTGTAAACACATGTATGCTAGTTTCTAACAATTCAGTAGTTAAATGTGTTACTTTAGAGAGATGTGAAAGTCACCTATTAGAAATGACTAGAAGTCTGAAATCTCATTATACTGTTTGCTGGAATTTCTAAGCAAAATGCAAATGCTAACATACCCGCAGTGCCCACACTGCACAACACTGTAGCCTAAATCTATGCAAAGGCACTGGGACAATAATCTGAGGGAGTCATGGTCTTGTGGTTTTCTGAGACTTTTAAGATAAGATATTTGAATTAGTATTTCTGTTTGACTATTTTTCTAGTTTTGAATGACATCTTTAAGGTCATAACAAAGCATCTTAATCTGATTTGAGTCATTGCTCCACTCAACAACCTTTATTTTCTTAATTTTTTCTGAGGCATTCAGATCTGGGTGCTGGTGTGTTTCAGATCATTGTCCTGCTGCATCACCAAAGTGAGCTTCAGGGCACAAACTGATAGTCGGAAATTTGCCTTGTGGATTTTCCAGTAGAGAGCATAATTCAAAGTTCCGTAAATTCTTCCAGGTCATGAAGCAGCAAAGCAGCCCCAGACCATCACACTACCACCACCATGTTTGACTGTTGATGTTCTCTTCATGAAATTCTGTTTTAGTTTTACGCCAGATGTGATCTGACACAAAGCTGCCGACAAGTTCGCTAATTTTTTTCACCTTATGAAATTGAATCATGATTTTAAAACTGCATTTTGCATTTACTTGAGTCATCTTTGTCTGATATTAAAATCTGCTCAATGATCTGATCCCTGTTTTCACTGTATGTTGTGAGTCTTAATTTGATTTTCAGTCTTGTATTCCCGATTTTACTTCATGCTTATTCTAGTGATGTGTTTTCAGCGTTGCATTCTGCTCACGTGTTGATTTATAGTTTTAGTTCCCTCATTGTTTGCCTGTTTATTCCTGCATCTGTCTCTTTTATCTTGTCTAGTGTGACATTCGTATCTTTTTTTTTTACTTACTATTTTACTTTGAAGGTTGGTTTCCTTTCACACCTTGTATTCAGTTGACTTTCTCCTGAGTGTCCTGATTGTCTTGATCTGTCTGTAATCACTTTCACATGTCTTGTCTTGTTGTTTCTGATTCACAGTCAGACCTCAGTATATAAAAGGCCTGTTTCCCTCTTTTGTGCTTTTCAGATTGTCTGTTATACTCCCTGTTTGGGTCTCCCTGTGTTCAGATTTTTCTGTTTCATTTTCATTTATTAATGTTTCACTGTTTGCATTTGCCTAAACCAATCTGCTGGTGTCCTCCCTTTGGATCCTACCTCTCCTCAACCCAGCCAGCCATGCACTGACTCTGGTTACTGGACTGGTTTGGGACGAATTCTTGGTGTCAATCAATCCAATAATTCAGGAGTGGGAAAGTAATTTTCCCCAAGAGTCTAAATGAGCAGCTGGGATTGTTTCTGACGGCTGCACCAGCAAACAGAGATAAAAATTAATATTGAGCAGAACTGAAGTCAAGCTTATTGGGCCTCAGTAACTGCCCACCCCTGCAACAGATACTCAGACTAGATAACTTTGACCTCCTGGTGGTGCTTTTAAAGAATTAGTAGCTCATCAGTGTCATTAAGATTCATCTCATGGATGACATACATATTTGTTCTGGATTTCATGCAATATTTACTGAGACACTTTAGTACCTAAATAAAAGGAACTACCGATGCTCTCACTGGAATCACAGCGGCAGGCTACAATAACATACAGAGTTGGTCTTTCTTTTTATAGACTATGATGTGTGCTTTTATATTAGCGATCAGAAAAACCAGGTTAACAGCTGTGGAAGATATTGGCTGACGTACAGTAGGCCATCCACATCTTTAGATGAGTACTGTTGCCATTTGTATTGATAGTATTGATATGGGTAATTAGCATATGGAGGTCAAAGTCTGGTCACTTTTCAGACCACAGTCGCTCCCTTCCCCCACACTCAGCTCTTATGTGTGACATCGCTATTTAAAGGCTCCTTTTCTGCGTAATGTTGTCATGTACCTTTGAACACTCTTTGTCATGGCCGCATACATATGTATATCTCTCTGTGGTTCTTTTGTATAAAGAAATATGTCTGTGTTTTATTTATGTACACCTTTCTACGTGTCTATTCTGCATGTTCCTTTGATTCTTGGGACACTGGCGTATTCTAGTAATCAGGCGGACGTCACAGATCTATTCTAGACGTCCAGCGCAACAGCCGGCCAGCAACAGCAGCAGCAGCAGGGGGAAGGAATGCCGTCTGTCCGGAGTCCTGGGCACAGTGAAGGCTGATCCTGGGGAGGAAGCCGAGATGGCGGTTCTCCTGTTTCATGGGTTGTAGAAAAGAGAGTGAGAGAGATAGGTGGGGGGGGGGGGGGGGGGGGGAAGTAAGGGTAGGAGAGGGGTGCTCGTGGTGCTGGTTGGGCGGGGGGCTGAAGGCATTTGGTTTGGTGCCAGTCAAGCCAGCTCTCTGGCATGCTGCATTCCAGAAGATCAGCACCACAGTGTTTCCTTTCACCCACATCCACCACCCTGGAGCTCACCACAATCTCTGCACCAATTCTTTGTAATAACAAGACAATCAAACCAATAACGTGTTGTCATTTGTGTAACAAACAAAAAACTAAAAGTGAAACAATTAAGGCTGTCGTTTTATGTGTGTAATAATGAACTAATATTTACTCAGACCTCATGAAATAAGACACACAGGCCCAGAATACGACAGTAAAAACAAGAGTCAGGATGTTAAAGTTGGTGTCCTGATATAAATCAGAAACAGAAATGATAAATTATACACTCAGGTGTTCTGATAAAACAAGTCAATTTGCCATTATGAAGATATTCTACCGTTAACCCTTATATTTGATTTATGGCAACGTTTTTATCTACTCTGACTTTATCTTGGGATAAGCTAGAAGAAGACCCCTGTGAACTCTAAAATACTTATTAATATAGTTAATAAATATAGTTTCCTCAAAGGGCTCTGTGAACCCTCCTCAATCATTAAGTAGCTTTTCTGTTATGCTTGTTAGAAATGCTGGCTGCTCCTTATGGTGCTGGCTTTTAGTAGGGTGATGAGACAGAGGATGATCAATACATCAGCAGATGATTTTCACTCATCCAAACCCATGTCATGGAAAGATGTTAATCTTACAATGACATAACTAATGTCACTGACATTAGTGTTGGAAGGACTTTGGAAGGACTTGGAAATTGTTCAAGACTTGCAATTTCTTTCCTAATTTACTAGTTGGCACATCTTGTGGATCTCACGGCTGATATGAAAGGAGTCCATGGTCAGTCTCTGTCACACGCCAGCCCACCCACACTCCTCTGTCTCTCTCTCCTTAATGGATAGAGTCTCCAGTCATGCTAACAGTGCTAGAAGCTGCACAACAGTGCTTAGGGCTAAATGCAAATGTCAGCATGCTTAGGATGACAACATGCTAACATTCTTATGTTTAGTAGGTATAATGTTAATCATGTTTACAATTTTAGTGTAGTGTGTTAACACGATAATTAGCACAGTTTTCAAAGTACACTTGAGACTGCTGGGAATGCCTTTAGACTTTCAGGTATTTTATTATAAATCAAATCTGTACATAAGGTGTGTGGAGTCCTTACACATGAAACCTCTTACTTATGGTTCACTTTTCAGACCCTAACACTTCTAGACCCTTTAAGGTCTAAATGTGCCCCATTAAAAATAAATTAGAATTCAGATACATTGTGATTGACAAGGCCTTACTGTATGAGCATCGGAGAAGGGCAGTAACGCGTTACTGTAATCTGATTACTTTTTTTAGTAACAAGTAAAGTAAGGGATTACTATCGCAAAAACGGTAGATTACCGTTACTTTCCTACAGGGGCGGAGCGTGGGGGTGGCTTACGGGGCTTAAGCCCGGGTTGTTTTGTCAGAAGCCCGGGGTATTTTGGAGTGTAATTTTTTCATAGTTAGATGCCTGGCTGACAACTGTATAAAACAAAAAGTACACACAATATTCGAAGCACATAGTGCACACTGTGGGAATTTACGACTGTGCGTGAATCCCCCCCTGATATTGGTATGATCCAAGCTCAGGCACTAAGCGACTGAGCGAGGGGGCGGGGCAGCTGCTGCCCGTGAGTGCGCTGTTGGAGAGACGGAGCCAGCCATACTAAGGAGAGCTTAAGTTTGACCAGGTACCAAAGCAAATCATTCGTACTGTACAAATAATGTAAATATGACGGTGCATCACGAAAGATTGATATGAAACTGATCACTTGACCAATATTACGTTACTTGCTCTTCAAGTGAATCAACAAATGGCAAAATGAAAAGCCGAACAAATGCTATTTTTTTTAGAGTCTTAGCTTACGTGTGTTTATTTCATATTTTCAGTTCTTACCCTCCCCGACTAAATCGGTTTCAGTTATGTACTGAAACATAAGAATGGACATTAGAGGGTTCTTTCAAAGAAAAAACTCAGGTAAATGTTATTTTATATATTATGCTTTGTATGTTGTTCAGTATATTTCTATGCAAAACAAGAGGGATTTCAGTACACAGCAGGATATTCACATTTGTAACCAGATATTTACATACACTTTAGGGAGAAAACATAAAACATTTTTACTGTACAACATCAAAACTTTTGTTTTAGATAAATATTGAAATATATTTTGAATTAGTTAAATGTCAGAATAAAGAGAGACAGAGCTTTCTATTTTTTATCACTTTCATTAAATTTAGGAGTACATATACACTAAGTTTATTGTTAATTAATAAGAAAACTCCAGAGGATTCCATTCTGAGCTGAAGAAGCTTCTGATAGGTTAGTAGAGTCCATGTGAGTAAATTGGTGGCACAGCTGTGGATGCATATAAGGCAAAACACAGAGCCTGTTTCTGTGACATGGGAAAATCAAGAGATGTCAACCAAAACACCAGGAAAAGAACTGTGGAGCTCCATAAGTGTGGCTCAGTTTGAATACAATTTGGTGCCATTTGCAATTAAAAAACACAGACAGTTTCTCTCTTTACTCTTAAAGTTAACAAATATGTTTTTATATTTATCAATCTAAAAAAATAAACATTTAGTCTGATTTGATGTTACAATTAAAAAAGTGTTTGTGTTTTTATCTGAAGAGTTTGTGAATATCTGGTTTCAACTGTATATTTGATGATTGTCAGCACAAAGAGAGAGAGAGAGGAGCAGAGATTGAGATGGAGAATGAGGACAGAACAGAGATGAACAAGAGCAGGTGAGACACACATGTTAGTCAAATGGTTGCTTACTAAAAGTATCACTGTATCATAGGTACTCATGTATCTCGTACCTAGTGTTTCTTTTTAGGTTTGCTATTTTTCAAATTCTATATTTATTAAGTTCTGCAGGCTTGTTTGCACAACAAGGCTAAATAATTATATAAACTTTTCTCAATCTAAATATTGTACTTTGGTAGAATTAAATAAATAAGTGTAGTGCAGGTCTATGATGATTTTTAGTGCTATCATCTAGTTCTGATTGTGGTTATGTCTTGGTTAAGTCCTCAGTAGTCCTGATTTTGAACTGTTGTAGTCCTGTTTTAATTCTGGATCAGTTCTGGGTCTAGTTGAATTGGGGTTTAGTCCCTGTGTCTTGATACAGCCCCGACTTCGTTCTGTCTTGCTGCTTAATTAAAAAACTAGTTTAAGGTGTCCTGCATGTGTGATATATATATTTCCCTATATGAAGTCATTCTTTTTTGAACAAAACTCAAAACAGAGCCAATTAATCTTTCAGTCATTTCTACACCCCCCCCCCCCCCCTCAAAAAAAAAAAAAAAAAAAATCCCACATGCATACTACCCTTTAGGGCTAAGCCCCGGGTGTTTCAAATGTCTGGCTCCTCCTCTGCTTTCCTATAGGAACGCTGCGTTACTGCGTTACTAAAACCGTGATTTTTTTGCGAGAATGTCTCATGACAGTGACGTAAGCGAGTGCGACGTTCGTGACAACAGCTGTGTGCAGATCAACAATGGATATTAAATCGATTGTGGGAGAGAGTATGAGCGTGCAGCGTTTAAAGCGTGGAAGTACTGACCTTACTTTGAGTTTGATTCCATAAAAAGTGACAAAAACATTAGTGTCCGTTGTGCGTGGGAAGAAAACTTCTTTTTACAGCGGGAAAAAAAACCCCTAAACAAGCACCAAGTGCGCAACGAGGTAATGGGAAATTCACAGAGAAACTCGCGGATTCTTCCACTGACCGCAGCACACCTGCAACAGGGCACACCTCCGCCTACCCCACTCCTGCTTTACAGGTGAAAATAGAGCAACAGGACCGCTAGTCTTTGACTTTATTTATTTTCTGCTGTGTTTTACTTGCATCTATTTGAAAGAGTGAGTGTAAACACACAAAATATTTTATTTTATGTGCTGGAATGTGCAGAAAATAAGTTTAAATGTTAAACTAATTTCTTCCAGTCAGAGAATGGTGCATATAATTTAATTTTTACTTGATGCATAAAGTTAAAAGATTAAAACTGATAAAACAAGTTAAAAAAAAAGAGACTTTTCCATTTGATTACATTTTGTATGATGGATTATGGAGAAAAAGTAGAATTGGGCTGAAAGATCTATCGCTTTATCACCTCTTCAGGTTGTAAATCATGTTTTTTAAGTAACTAAGTAATTAATTACTTTTGAAAATAAGTAATCAGTAAAGTAACGGGATTACTTTTTTGGGGAAGTAATCAGTAATTAGTAACTTGACCAACACTGATGAGCATGCATATAATTTCTCAGGCTTGACCAAAACATTTAAAACGTTTTAGTCAGATAACATCTGGAAAGTCTAGAGAAGTCTTTTGATTTGATTTTATCCCTTGCGGAGCATGTGGCATCCTCCACAATTATATGGATGTACTTTCATTATTTGTTGCCAGTATGCTCAGCTTGAGTTGATGCTCAGGTTATAGTCAGTATTTGTGAGTTAAAATGTTAGAAAGAAATGAGTTGAGCTGTTGCAATGTACAACTTTAATAGCAGTTAAACATCACCTTTCTCTTGTTGTACATTGTTAATAGCTGTTTTGGTAGTAGTCAGTAGGTTATTCACAAAGCACCTTGGACAGATCTTGTTTTGCTTAAATATAGTATATGATCTGGTTGAGGGTACATAGTATTTTTAGTTATGATAACACTGAGATGTTAACATGTTTAGGATCTGTTTTACTTAACGTGACTGGCTTAAATGCTGCAAGGTGTTGCCTCAATGGTACTGTATGAAACATGCTGGAAATGCCACCAATGATGTTAGCATCAAAACAGCTTTAGACAAGGTTTTTATTCATGTGGAACACTGATGCCCACTAATGACTCAGATGGCTTGATCTGAAGTGACATTTTGAAGTGACATTTTAAACTTCAGGGAACATTATGCTCCATGCGCCTGCCTGGTGTTACACCTTTGCCTTCCACCATCACTGCCTGCAAGCGCCCTTGAGCAATGCACCGAATCCCAGCCTGCTGTGGATTTTATCATGGCTGTATCTAAGGAAATGTGTGTCCTCAGCTGGACTCTGTTGATTCAAATGTGGTACTTCACAGTTAACACTGTCGGGTTTATATTAAACTGTAAATATAATATAGGATTACGTCATATCTGAAGAGAACCATCCACTGTAAACCGCAAACAACAGATGAGATGTTGATGTTGAGGAGTTCTTAAGTTCTCAGATTTAGAAAAAAAAAGCAGTGCACTTCAGTAGAGTGAACAGTTTCCACTCTGTTTCTAATCTGGTTTCTAACCACATGATGCTCACATGAACATGCTGGGTGTGAAAACCATCACATCCCCTCAGTCATTTGCCCCTTTTTATTTATGTCAATGTGAAATGCATTTTACTGTTGATGTAAACAGCAAGGCAGTAGACGGAGCAAAATGCACAGTGTTATATGTGCATATATTTGCCCTTACCTGATTACCTAGATTTAATTAACTTCACAGAAGAATATCAGCCCATCTTTCTGGTGACTCAAAACTGTTGAATAGATTGGTGTTAAGGCATTCATATTCCAGTGGATAGCATGAGTGGGGCTTTTCTGTGAGAAGTTTGGATTTTCTCATGTCTGAGCAGGTTTCTTCTGGGTGCTCTGGTTTCCTACCACAGTCCAAAGTCATTCATGTTAGGTTAAGTGGTATTCTATAATGGTTTTAGGTGTGAACTGCTGCCTGTCTTTATATGTTGGCACTGTAATGGTGACCTGTCCAGGGTGAACTCTGCCTCTGTGCAACCCTATCTGCATAAGAGCATTAAGAGGATGGATGGATGGATGGGAAACAGACACCCTCTCAAATTGACTGGGGCTGAAATTTTCCTTTTTAATAAAGCTTATAGTTGGGGCTGGATCAGGTGACCCTGAATCCTCTATTAGTTACTGTACTGCACTGTACTTTCTCTGTGTTTTTACACCACTTTGCATTTAATTATTACTTATTATTAATTTCTTGCTCTCTTCCACAGTGTGTCTTTTGTTCTGTCTTCCTCCAATCACCCCCGAGGTGGATGCAACTCCCTACGCCTGGTTCTGGTGGAGGTTTTTTTGCTGTTAAAGGGGAGTTTTTCCTTCCCACTGTTGCCAAGTGCTTTCTCATAGGGGTCATCTGATTGTTGGGGTTTTCTCTGCATTATTCAAGGGTCTCTACCTTCCAATATTAAGCACCTTGAGGTGACTCTTGTTGTGATTTGGCGATATATGAATACAACTGAACTGAAATCTCCTGGCACCTCTTTGAGACTGACATTGGTGATTTTAAGTAAGTAGTAGTAGTGGCTATTTCATGGCTAACTATTGGGCTAAATTATTTTGGACATTATTTCTTCACTTGATAATATATTTTTTCATCACTTTGGTTTTTATAACCAAATACTTTCAAAATTGAAAGTAAATTTCATTTACTAATGAAATTTTAAAGACCAGAGGATTTTGAAGCAATCAAGTCACTGGTCACAATACTGCAGAATTTTAACAGATGAAGGCATCAAAGCTCAATAGTAATTTATAATATGAATAATTTGTCCAGGTGCAGGTCAGGCTGTGGTAGCCGGGATTAGTATCAAATCAGGTCAAGAGTAGAAGTTATCACTTAAATTAAGCTCATTTTCAAGTCCAGATTCTTATTCTTCATTTCCTGTACATACACACAGACATCATTATGTTTGCCATAAGCATCCATTACTGGAACATTATAACATTTGCTGATTTTTTATAGGATGCAAGTCGTTTTTTCCCCCATTGCACCACTACAGTGGATTTTATGGTTTCCCACCTCCCGATCCCACTTTAGCCAAAAGCAGTTTTTTTTCGTGTTGGAGAGTTTTTGTATAAACTTTCCTTTTTATTTCAGTTTGGTTCTTTTATAAGTTTCAGCACTCAAGTCTTATTCACAGTGGAACCGTTGTATTTTTAGTGTATATGTGTGAACCGCCCGTTGGTCTTGTTTTTATGAACTACTGAGTAAAAAAAATCAAAATATTAAGAAAGTTAGCACAACTTATAAAAGTAATATAAGAATTCAAATGTACACATGTGCTTTATTTTTTTTTCTAATGATCATTCTGGCTGTGTGTGTGTGTTTGAGTTAGACTGTGCTTTTCTGTATACAAGAAGGTGGTTTTGTGTGGCTTTGGGTATTTTTATGAACTCATGTGTGTGTATTCGTATGTGCATGTGTGCATCTTTATGAACTGGTGGGTGTGTGAGGACGTGCACGCTTCTGTGAGTGCAGCTTGGTGGACAATCTGTCAGCTCAGGTTAACCTGATGCTGAGTGGCCACACCTCGGGGGTGTGCAGGCCTGCGAGGCAGGCTCTCTCTCATCAGCAGCATTAGGCCGCCGTGTGTGATGGCTGCTGACCCCCGGCGGAGCATTGGCCGTGATGGTCGGCCGGTGTTGGGCACCAATGATGCCAGGTTCTGGGCTCACTTCCTGCCAGGAGCAGCCCTCACTCTCCTGCTGTCAAATAGTAAGTGGCGATGGGAAAGATGGCACTTTGGGTAATATTTGCTGGGCCTCATCAAGGACACCTTGTTACAATGGATTAGAGGGGGGAGTGGGAAATAGTTTGCAGAACACTTTGAGGGAGAATTAAAAGATAATTAAGGCTCATTTAATTTTCGGCCCTAACTTTTGTAGGTTTGGGGATTTTTGGATTTTTAAAAAAGTAGCTTAGCTTAGAAAAAAAGAAGCAGAACTAAAATTATGACCCATTATGGTGTATTATAAACATCATTAAAAGGCCAACTTCCTTCAACTTTGTTCAAATGCCTTTTTTGTAGCTGTGATTAAACCTATAAATAAAGTACTTTAGATAATCTTACTAAACGGCATCACCAGAGATTTTTTTTTAAAGAAAGCAACAAATATTGCTTTAAGGTGACTTTACACATGATTCCTTTTATTGGTATCATTCTCTAGCAGCACTGAAGGTTTGCTAGATCGAGCTCAGAGCTATAACCTGTGAATGGAGACGTTTGGCTCCTTGTTGTGTGATGGTCAACAACGGCAGCAGGTGCACCATAGGGAAGAACAACAGGGAAGCAGGGCCACCATCAGGAAATGACCCCTGCCACAGAAACAACAATGAAAAATCCAGGGTTTTGGAGCTTTGAAAATATGAAGTGACAAAGGGTGCCCTTTGTGTGGGAATTGACGTGGCACAAGGCTGACACTGTGCAGCCTCTAGGGGTTGATCTTCCAGTCAGGATCAAATGCCAAAACTAGGTCAGGGGGAAGAGAGAAAAAGAGACAGGGTGGGGGGATTGGTAATATTGAGATATTTAAAAAAACAAAAACAAAAGAAAAATGTGTCACATTATTTAAGTTTTCAACAACTTAAACAAAAGAAATTGTAAAGTGTATCAAGTTCGTCTTTATCACCCACTCATCTACCACTGTCAAGCATTTCTACTGTACCAAAAGAAAACATGGCCATTTCATCAGACAGACAACATCAGCAGTCAGTAGACAATCACAGACTTGTGGTTTCATTGTCAGTGCTGGTTTGGTCCTAACTGCTGAAGACACCTGTGGTTGCTACCGCAGGATCTCCACAATCTCGCAAACAGAGGGCAACTGATAATGACACGAGCAACAAATGAACTTTAAAGAGTTGCATAATTCAGATGCTTTGCAGGAAGGTATCCAGTAGCCGTAATGAGCAGCATCTGTCACTGCTAGTGCTGAATATCTCACTTCAGTGCTATTTTGGGACCCTATTAATATGGAACAGAATTGGCATCAGATATTGGGGATGGACCTTACTTGCTTACTCTTAAATTAGATGATTTCTGTTCCTGGAGCGGCCACTTAAGGCTGGCTCCAAAACACAGATGGTATCAAAGATGGAGCAGCTTCCAAGTCTAAAAAGTGAATCTAGCGCAGAACTTGCACCCTTTTTAGTGGCCACCAGTGGATATAGTCTTGTTTGCAGAAAGACTTCTTGTTCTATAGAAGTGTAGGGGAAAACAGCCCTTGAACTCTGTAAATGGTTTCCTGGAAGTCTCATTTCCCGGTTTTAAAACAGGAATCAGTGGGTGATGTCAAGGTTGTTGTGGCCATCTTCTTTATGGTCCATCCTGTGGATTGATCCCTGTGGACCCCCATGTTAAAATATTGAATTTAAGGACTGAAATGAGAATGTTTGACTGCCTTAAAAAGCATTTTGATCCCAGGTTGTGGAAGGAAGCCAGGCAGGCACAGGGAAAATGTGCAGTAAGGCTGCAGCTGCCTGGCAGGTGCAAACCAGGAACTGTATGCCACCTTTATAATATCGATAAAGGTGGCATACAGCGATAATATCACTTACAGTGGCTTGTGGAATATAATTTATCCGATTGACTTCTTGCATCGATGTTCTCTCCCCTTTTGCACAGTCGAGGAGCGTGTCAGGATACATTTCACTGCGTGTTGTACTTGTATAACTATGCATGTGACGAATAAAGAATCTTCAATCTTGAAAAATGCTCGTGAAGTCAGACTGCATGGCTAGGTGCTTGATTTTACAGACTTTTAGAAATGGGACAGAAAACTCCAGAATTAAAAAATTAAGAGTCTGTGTGGCCCAGTCCTTTCTCCATACACTTTATGTTTTTCCTGGTGCTGATTTAATGTACTCATTAGAAAGTGGAGTAAAAACCAAAAACCTCTCCAATCTGCAAAATACTAAAAAGATCAATTTTAAAAATCTCTGTATTTATAGTTATTTTTATTACATTTTTGTCAGCAAACAATAGACATCTTGTATTTAGCCAGTAATCTTTATCAAATTAATTGATATCACAGCAACATAAACCATATTTTCAAACATTTCCACCTTAAAACATGGCTTATAGTCCATATTAAAAAGTCATGCTAACAAGGCAAGAAGACGGCCTCTTTTTTCCTTCCTCTGCATTTCTGCCTACCAGCCATCACTTGCCTGCAAATTTCTCATTCTGGAATGAGGGGATTTAGCATTGTGAGATGAACAGCAGTAGTATTAACAACAACTGGCCTGATATTCCCCTCCAGAGGAACGGGGGTCTGGCTGGTCCAAGCGCACCAGCACACCGACCCTCCCTCTGGCCCATGTTTGTCACAAGCTGACCCTTCCGTTTAATTAATTAAAATTAGCATCTGTCCCCTTGGCATTGACTTGTTACGTCAGATAGAATCAGCTTTTGTACCAGTGGGTCCCTGGGGATGTTGGCCTTAACGAGGCCCAAGATCCTAATTAGACAATGCAAAAGGGGAGGGGGGGGGGGGGGTAAGAGGGAGCTGGACAAGGAGGGCTGGGGAGGGAGGGTCTGAGCAGGGGGGCAGAGAGAGTCCTGCTGGGCTGAGCTGGCCCAAAGGGAAATGAGGTATTTATACACCCAGCACCTACACATGATGGAGCGAGGGAGGCGGAGGAGATGAGCAGCCCTGATTCTTTCGCTGTCTGTTGTACATCCTCTCCCTTTCTCTGTTTACCTTCCTCTGTCTTTGTCCGGTATGTCTCAGCATTTGTCTCTTTCTGCCTCCCACTCACTTGTTCTCACCCCCGTAGTCACAGTAAAACAAGAAATATAGGTACAGACAAGAATCTGCAATCACAGATTCGACAACAAGCCCATCAGTTTCTTGCAAGCCCTCTGATTTACAAAAGAACATTTTTCAAGCAAATATATATAAGGAGATTTTAGAGTTTCATGAGAGCTGGTATGAAGGGAATTAAGATTAAAATGTGAACAAAGGTGTGCAACTTTTGAAACATGAAATAACACAATTTTTACTTTAAAATGAGGCTGTGGAGTGTGAAATAGTTTTTGTTTGGCGCTGTAAGCTTATTTATTTCTGGGCACTTTAACACAGGAGTCTATGGGGACAGTCTCAGTTTAGAAACCAGTCTCGGGTGATCATTAAAGGAATTGCAGTCTTGCCACTTCCTTTTGCAGCCATGCTGCTGAATTTCAGTGAATTTTACAAGGATAAATTTAACCAAAGTCTGAACAAAGCAAATGCCTGAAACACAATATGAATGTGGCCAGACATACATATATATATATATATATATATATATATATATATATATATATATATATATATATATATATATATATATATATATAGTTATAAATAAACTAACTTTAAGAACTTCCTTGTGATACGGATACATTCGAAAGACACAGAGCGTGACCTGCTGTCTATAGCTGTTGCTCGTTGCTTGGATTGCTGCCAGCCCCTGTTGTCTAAAACCACAGCCGTATATCTCAGTCTCACTGCACCATCTTAAGCGTCAGGGGCTGGTGGCTCAGCCTGTGTTTTCAAGCTCGTGTCATATCCTGATCCTCTCACTGTCCGGGGGTCGGTGGAGACAGATGCTGGTGCTCGGTGCTGACGAGGGACCAGCCAACATGTCAGACAGGATGTGGGCAGCAACTTGTCCCAGATAGACGTGTGTCAGTAAAATAGTGGGTGACATGGGAGGATGCCCATGTGGTGGGTGATGTTAAAGCTTCCTGAAAGTGTAAGAAGGGGAGGGTGCGAGATGGACGGAAAGTGAGACTGAGAATATATCAGCTTTAATCCACAGCAGGGCTGCAAGCCTGCATAAGATGCACGTACACACACACACACACACACACACACACACACACACACACACACACACACACACACACACACATATATATATATATGTATTTATAGATTCATACAATTCACCATGATGATTGGCTATCTCTTATCAAACTGTCCATCTTTGCTTTTCTTCTCTCTTTATTCTTCCTTTTTCTCTTCTGTGGTTTGGTTTTATGCACCAACCATGACTCTATTTTAGCTTAAAAAAAGAAAAACGCACCACAATCCAAACTATAAATGCACACGATCACCCCTCCAGCAGCTTGATCAGTGTAAGGTTAAACAGACGGTTAAATTCTACCATGATCTTCAGTGTTCCCATATTTAGCTCTCATGTCTTTGATTTGAACGATGCAATTATTTATTAAATATTTGTAATGATTGGATGTGTTGCACCAGTTTCAGTTCTGCTTACGTGTGCGCATGTGTATGTCTTTGAGGATCTGTTCATATTGTATCCGTACGCGGCTGTGTGGGGTTGACGGTGGGTGCCTGGGTGGGGTCAGTCTCTTCACCCAGTTTTGCAACTAAGAGGAATGCACCTATTTTAACTGCGTCAAATTGAGGTTGTGTCTCCAAATTATGCCCCTATCACACACATTAAAACACCGCACACACAGCCCATCCCCTGTTTCATCTCCAGTATCATGTTTATGATTTCATTCTTAGTTAGTTTCTTAGTTAGTAGCTTAGATGGGAACTTAAAAATCTTAATAAATAATATGCTTCTTTGAAAACAGGCTGATGTCAAAGGAGGATAAACCAACTCAACCAGATGATGAAAAAATAGGAGATGCTAGGGAGGTGTTGACTGCTGGCTGTTGCTTGGTGTGTGTCTGTGTGTGCGCCTGTCCAGCGTAGCTATGAGGAACTCCTTCAGCCAGTCTCCCTGTTTGTCAGCTGGCAACCATTCTCAATATAAGCTCTCTAATTGCTCAGAAAATTAGAGCTAACAGTGATTCCACTTGACACGGGCTGACATTACGGTGACACCGCAACGCCTTGTGCGCCCCAGCCCTCCCTTCCCCTCACCATCATCCCCCTCCTCCCTTTCTCTATCCCCCCTGCCCAGCACCCTCCTCCCGATGCTGTGCCAGCCCCCACTGACCGGAGCCGTGCCCTCTGTGACCGCTGAGTGCCCCCTGCTTGTTGAAGCTGTCCAAAGCATACAAAGTTCAGTGTGATTTGGTAACGCTTTCTGCCACCTCTCATATGTCATCCCAACCATGATATAGTCCTCTGTATATCATATGAGACCTATGCTATGGATGCTTGTGCTTAAAGACTGCTCAAGTGTAAATACGGCTGTTTGACGTCTCTTGAATGCAACTTTTTAAAAAGTGGGATCTTAAGACCTTGCACAGCACATAAAGTTTTCCCTTTTTCTTTATCTAATGTTGAATATTAATATTAAATGATAGATTTTTCAACCTTTCATGCCAACCGCATGTATGCATATATGAATCTGAGTAAATGCCACGTGGATGGATGTGTTCATATATCTTGGCCCCTGCAGGCCAAGATGTGTCACCTCTTTGTCCTGTCACTGTTAATGTGAGCATGGCCAGCCAGGCGTGGAGCTGCTAGAGATCAGCAGGCGAACCCCTTTGCTACACCCTTCCCCATCCGCCACCCTGCCTTCAGCACCACGATTAAATATCCTTTACTGTCCAGGCATCGCCTCGGGCACTTGGAACTTTTTATTTAATTTCGGGTCAGAACCTGTCCGTCTCTGGTGCTCGGGGTACGATGCATCACAGCGCCAAAGGATGCCCAGTGGGCGCCGTCGTGGTGGAAGAGAGGATCAGCAGTGATAGCTGTGTACGGTAGGCACCTCGCAGGTGTTACACTCGTGGCAAGTCGTAATTTCGCAACAGCAGTCTGTCGCTATAACCTGCAGCATTACCTCTTACAGTAGCACATATATGGTGGGTATAGGGGCAGATTGGTGGTTGCAACATGCAGGTAGGATATGCTTCACTTGTCACGCTGTGTAAGAAGCCCTTCCATTAATATGGCCTTTTTGGTTGCATGACTGTGTGCAAAACGCCACGTACACAGTAAACACATGGCTTTGTGGCTGAGACTGTGTGAATGTGAAAATGTTTAAAAAGTTTTAGCAGATGCAGACCTCAGATTTCACCTTGATAAGATTTTATAGATTGAGCCTGTGCCGTAAATAAGGCGATCACGTGTGTCACCAATATTAGTATTGGTAAATGGGTGTAGCGACTCGATTGGGCCTCTTATCAACTGGAGTCATCCCATCTTGTGGCACTTAAATCTGAAAAAGCTGAACCTGCAGCAGCTCATCACTGATATGAGTCTGAGTTAATCAGAGTTTGCTAACAAGTAAAATCTCCCATCAGAGTAACTGAACTATCAGTGTTGAGATTTTTTTTATAGTCAGATAAGGCTCTTGGTGTCTCTTTTTATCTTCCACAAATATATTCCCAACTGGGGACAAACACAAACTGACATCCCTTATTTGAGAATAAGTTGGATTATTCCAAATTGAACATGTAAAATTAAAGAATATTCAATTTCCTTTGATGAAAATTATATACAGACTCATTTCCTCTTACTGTAAGTTTTCTACTTAACCACAAAAACATTGTGGGTGGATCCCCACATGCACTTGCATGCTGATATACTTGTGGTCTGCTTTGCTCAGAGTTAGTCAGTGGAAGCCTCATGACTCAAAGCTTCACTAACTAAGACAGAGACGACCACTCATTATCGGGTCCACATCCAGGCAGAAGAGCCGAGCTGCAGCCCGCTTTGTCATCCTCTGTGTCATGAATACAGAATGGAAATGATTACTTAGAGTGCGAGTCATTAATGGGGCAGTGGCCCTGTCTTTCCCATTTGGCAGTTTTTGTTTCTGTTTCTCCAAATGTGCTGTTTTTCCACCATCCTACGACAAACCTCACAGCTAACTGTTCAGTTCAGAATAGCTTCATCCATTCAAAAAATATATTTCCAATGCATACGAGCAAAGAAATATGCAGTGACTCTTTTTAATGGTGGTTAAATAATCTGATAATCATATTTTTCGTCATTCATTTGTCTGAATCACTCTACAAGTCACATATGTGTGCGGGGTTATCAGTCTGGAAACAACTCTTATTTGTTTTAGAATGAGAAAGCTGTCTGTAAATTAGATAAGAATGGTTTTGTTAGTACTGTGTGGTTTTCATGACATTATCAGCCAAACTAGGGCCAGCCATGCTAGGCACGCAGTTGCTGTTTTCACAATCCATCTTCCTCCATCTCTTTGCTTTCCTATCTCATTCTCACCCTTCCTTTCGAGTATTTCAGATGAAAGGTTCTAAATTTCCTGCTAACCTCCCAGTGCAGTACACTGGTTAAATGTAATGTTTCCCTTATTGCCTCCCATTTAAGAAAGTTTATTTGTAGGTCAGACTAGATCAGAAGGGGAAGATTATGTCAACTGAATGGTGCATTTAAACTTTTAAATTTAGATTTCCCAGCTTGTCACTATACCAGTGACTACCATTCGTGCACGCACTCATGAGCAAGAATACCAAATCAACTACTTGGGGTTATTTTTGCTTAAACTGGATAAAAACACCTATCGTCACCCATGGTCATGGCTCTGGGTGTTTAAAAAAGAATGAGAAGGAGATATAAATTTCCTCTGAAAGGTTTCTGGAAACTCCCCTAACCTTAACCCGCCCTTAAAGTTGAGGAGCTCTGGGATTTGGGAGAGATTCATTGAAAAGAGCCATTTGATGTGGTTTGGACATGTCCTTCCAGGAGGAAGAGAACCTGGGGCAGACCCAGGAAACACTGCAGAAACTACATCCCTTAAATGGCTTGGGAACTCCTAGAAGGGGCAGGAGAGAGGCAAATAGGGGCTTCTCTGCTTAGATTACTGCCGCTGTGACCTGATGGATGGATGATATATAAAACAATCAAATCTATCCATCCAGCCATCCATCTGAATACCTTTCAACCTTCTAAGCAACAAACAGATGTTGATGACATATACTAAAAGAGGATCATGATGCATTTTGTTAGCAGTGTTGATGAAACTGCACTGAAATGGAACCAATAATGTACTTGGCGTCTTTGCCTGTTGTGGCCTCTGGAACTTCATGCTAGTTCAGAAACATTACCCGTACAATACCAGGTCTACTCTGAGAATCTCCACCACTATTTAGGTCAACACAAAAAAATGAAGGAGGCCTCAATTACTGGCTTTAGTAATGATTTAGTAAGTTGATTTGTCAAGGAGGCAAAGGACGGGTAAATCTGCCAAGTTAAATGACAAAAATCATCAAACTCTCCACCCCACAACCTGATTGTTAATATATACTCACCTAATCCTGTTTAGTCCCAGGACCCTCTCCATTGGGTCAACAATATCAGCTATCTGGTGAAAGCTACTGGGGAAAACAGATGTTTGTTGTACATTTTAGCCTTAATTTTCTCCAGTGGCTTACAGTGTAAGCGAGGCTTATAGGCAGTCAGCCAACATTTACTTCATAATGACCGGTGAAAGCAAAAACACGCCTCACTATTGGCTCTTTAATCTTATCCACTGGTAACACGTATCAAGTGTAGACTATGAGCATGATATTCTCGCATGTGGGATCTCATATGAGCCCTCCACTGAACCAAACACAGTTTTTCTTGTTAATTAAAAAATAGACCACTTGAGCTGTCCCCTGACTCTAAAAGTTTTTTGTTTATATTCCACCCAGAGGACCCTTGGCTCTGGCTGTTGGGCGGTCCTGTCACTCATTCAGCCGCAGTGATGGAGGTGTGGCGGAAGAGGAGGTGGTGGCGGTGGTTGCTGGGGATGTGTGATGTGTTGTGACAGCGGGAGCCAGGGCTGGCGGGCGGTCACCATGCGGCACCATATTGCCAGGCTCCCCGGGGATGAGGGATCAGCATGCCAGGCTTGCCAAGAAGTGCTAATAGGCGCAACACGTCTTGCTTTCACACATTAAGGCAAGCGAAGGGTGACAGATCAGAGCTGTGATACTGCCGCCTGAAAAGAAAAAAAAAGGGGCCACGCCACCCGTTTGCCATGCAGTGCAGGCTAATGATGAAAACTCCCCGAGTCGAGCAATATGCCCACCAATCACTCGCTTGATATGTTTGCAGACAGACATACCTCCATCTTGCATGGAGACCAGTGCAGCCTCACTCTTCACCAGTGATGCTCAACTCCATATTGTAACTGACAATAAAGCTACAAGTGTTGAAATGGGATCAACACTTTTCGAAGAAGACATCTACGTTCTCACCCAAAGCAGTCGAGGTCAAGTGGGCTGCTCCGGGCTACAACACCTTTGTCACATTTGTTACCAGAACCCACAGCTTGAATGTACTCTGCTGAGCTGAACATTTCAGTGTGGAAAGGAAATGAGAGCTACTGTGCACCAACTCTTTTTGCTTCCACCTTAGGGACCATATGGTTGATTTGGCAGATTCTCAAGCACCTGCCTCCATTTGTTTGCCTCAAAGATTACTTGGAATGTTGAAATAGCAGAGAAAGTCTCGTTGCTTCAGTCGGAGTAGCTTTAATTTCTTTGGGTTTCATTAAACAATCATTAAAGGCTTTACAGCATGGAAAAAAAGACATTTAAATAGCATATTCAGACTATACTGTGATGTTTTACTCTCCTAGTTAAGCTTCTGCTTTTGGAAACTTGGCACATTTAGCTAACAGTGTAGGCAGAAGAATAAAGTAAACTGGAACAAAATGGAACAGCCTACACAATCTATTATATTAAATGTGTGCAATACTTTAATTCAGCTCATTTTCATGCTTTTAATACACTACATGGCAAAAAGTGTGTAGATGATAGGGGTTCCTTTTGCTTACTTTGGGTTTGGGGCTATTTTTAGGCCTCTTAGATTCAATTAGCAGAAACCTGAATGCTTTTCAACACAGTAGTAGCAGTTGACCTGTCAACATAATGTTGCCCCATGTACAGCAAGTGGTTCTGCTGATGTTAAGGGAACTTGACTGATCTGCACCGAGTCCTGACCTTAACTCCCACTAACACCTTTGGGGTGAACTGAGAAAAAACATGACCCCGGTGATAAGCCTCACTAATGAAGATATGCCAAAGGTGAGTCTGGAAGACGATGCTTATATCCACTGTACTTGTTTTGATCATTTCTTTTATGCTAAAGTTGTTTTAACACATGACCTGTGGATAATGTTGGAATACTGTCCCGAGTTGTCAATTTTTACAGGTAGCACCTAGCGGAAGATGGCGGTGCTTCAGACTAGGTGAGGGTGCTGCCTGTGGAGGTTGTGCAGGACATAGAACATATGTGATGCCCTCTGAACTGGTGTGAATTTACAGGGTATTAAGCTGCCGTTTTTATGTATGGGCACACATTACATAGATTTTGTACTGGTGATATGAAAGATTAAAAACTGTTCAGTGGCCAGTCCACCTGATTAAGACATTTGCGTTCTCACACAGTTTCTTTGAGTAATGTCCGGAGAGATTCATGGCAGCAGTCCATGCAGAAAAACAACACTTAAAAACGTATGCAGTTTAATTATCTCTTTTATCAATAAGAATCCAACACCATGGCTTTTTCTTCACATCATCGTCATCACCAGTGTCTTTTGACTGCATAAAAATAGACGTCCTGATGGGGCTGATTTTGTCACTTGATATTGTGAAAAGGGGAAAGGTCTGCACACATTGAGCTCCAAGTAATAATTCAATTCTTAAATCATTTACACAAAAGAGATTTTTTGATTTGTAGGATCTTCCTCAGGTATTTGTCAAAAGAAATTTTTCCTGGATGTGCACACACTTCCTCTTTTCTCTGAAGTCATGGGGCGTAGTAGTAGTAGACTCACACATATCGGTTTTTCCTGTTTTTTACATTAAGAGAACAAGAAGATGGAAACATTTTTCAAACATTATAATTAGTTCCTTTTTACCCCTTTCTTTTTTCTTGGAGTGATTTGAGTGCAGTGTGCATTTAAAAGGCTATTTTTTTCTGTGTTAGTGGGACAAAGATGAACTTAGCTGTACTATGTACCAGACACCTGGGCAGATACCCTGATGGAGAGCTGCCTGTTCTTGATCAAATATTAAAGCAGAAGGTGGTGCTGAGAGTAAAAGCTAGTACTGTGTGGGATACATTCATTCTGATACTGACCACAAATATCCTCTAACATCCGTTACTTATAATGTGTCATTGATAAGAACATGCATTCATATATGCACTATATTAAGATACTGCACGAAGCTCAGTGTATCACACAGCAGGGTAGAGGAAGTCCCTGGCTTAACAGGCCGTTGTGAATGCAAAATTATAAACATAACGTGAATAATTTATGGAGACCGTGGCTCACCTCTTTGTCACCCCAAAGGTTTGTAGCAGCACCAATCTGTGCTCCAGGATAGGTCACATGACTGGTCAAAGTCTTATCCTCAACAGAATTTCTGTATGTGTTCTATATAATGTTTACCTGCAAATGCAACATGAACAAGCAATGTTTTATTAATGCTTAATGTAGTAGATTGTATAACCAGTGGCATGTAGACAAGCCTGCTGAAATTTAAAGAGGTTGGTTTTTTGTTTGGGGATCATTTCGTATTACAGAGATCCTTCGAGGTGGGAAACCGACAATTTGGAAAAGAAAAAAGAAAGTACAGGATAAATCCTCCTCCTCAGTTGTGTTCTTAAAGCATGGGATTTTATTGAATGCTTGTGCATGACAAGGAAAGTACTTTCCATTCATCCACAGTTCATGTCATATTGTGATATAAGTGCACAAAGAGACCATGGAAGCACTACTTTTGCTGCAGCCTTTATGTCAGAATAAACTCAATTTGTGCAATTGAATACAAACATGCTCACAGTGCTCACAAAGGGAATAGCATTTGGCTTTTCCTTTAATTTACACCCTCACTGTCTCTAAGGCCAGTGTAGGACAGTTAGTGAAAAAGACTCTCCTCCTCTTTATCTCTTTAGCACCATTCATTAAACCTTCCTACTGGGGATAACATATTTCACTCTCCCCTCTTCTATCTTTCTCTTTGTTATTCCACCATAACACCTTGACAAATAAACTTGACTGGCAATGTGTTTGACTTGTCTGTGAACTCCGCCATTCATCCATCCATCCATGCTTCCCTCTTCCCTCCCCCCATTGACGCCTAGAGTCCCTGGAGCCATGCTATGCTTGCTGAAGCGCTGTGTTGTGAGCGAGTGCGCTGCCTGCCATCAATATGGGTGAGTTACAGAGGTCAGCGGTTCAAATGCAGTTCACTGCTTCACGCCGGCACTAGCTGTGCCTCTACCCGTGCATATTATGTGTGCTGGAGTGTTGGAGTGTGTAAGCATGAGTGCTGGGATGCATATATGTGGATGTGTCCTCGTCCCTGCATTAATATTCTGTATGTATGTTTGCGTGTCATTGGACCGTGTCGATGTCTTGGCTCGTGTGTTTACTCACTCGGCCACAGCACGGAGGGTTTCGATCTTTGTCCTGGGCTCCCTGCCAGCCGGTATAATGAACATGTTGCCACTGGGGGCATGTGGAACACAAGCGCATTATTGCCTCTTGAATAGCAGGTGGTAAATCTGTGTCTGATCAGCTGTATCACTGAATACATCTCAGTCACTGAGAGGCAAATGCCACAAAGATCTATGGAGTGGTAGCAGTCATACTGCATTGGCTCAGAGAGTATTTGTAAGGTTTGCTCATATTCAAAATCCAAATTGTGGAAGCATATTCCAGTTTGGATTCAGGAGACAGATATTCTCTCCACTGTTACAATCAGACTGAAAACTTTCCTTTTTGATAATGCATATAGTTAAGGTTGGATCAGGTGACCCTGAATCCTTCCTTAGTTATGCTACAGTAGGTCTGGGCTGCTGGAGGCTTTCCCATGATGCACTGAGTGCACTTACTTTTTTCACTCACTATGTTTATACACCACTCTGCATTTTAATCATTAGTTCCCAAAAAGCTGATTCTGTTCATCTGGATGTAATGATTTCAGTGTGAGAAACATTTCATCAGGTTTCCTTATAACAGTACATACAAGGCTTTCTCTGGCTCTCTTCCACAGCGTGTCTTTTGTCCCATCTTCCTGCACTGACCCCATTCAGTCGTGGCAAATGCTCCTGAACCTGCCTGGACCGTTCTTCCTGTTAAAAGTGAGTTTTTCCTTCCCACTGTTGCCAAGTGCCAGGTGTTGTTTGATTGTTGGGGTTTTCTCTGCATTATTGTATTATCTTACCTTACGATACAAAGTGCACTGCAGTGACTGATGTTGTGACATGGTTACTATATTAACCATATTAATAAAACTGAATTCAGCTGATTGTAAGAAAATGCCTTTTACACACAGTGACAGATAAGAAACTGCCTTTCTGCCTTGTTTCCTATATATAGACTTACAGTTGTGGGTACTTATATAAGAAATGGCCAGAGAGTCAAATAATATCAGTGTGTGTGTACAGTAATGATGGATTGCATTTATATAGCACTTTTCTCTCACATTCACACACTGGTGGAGGCAAGCTACAGTTGTAGCCACAGCTGCCCTGGGGCAGACTGACAGAAGCGAGGCTGCCATATCGCACCATCGGCCCCTCTGGCCAACACCAATAGGCGGTAGGGTAAAGTGTCTTGCCCAAGGACACAACTTCCCAACCCCCTGAGCCACGGTCGTCCCGAGTAATCCCAGTAAGCCAAAACCTCAGGATTCAGAGTCCTCTACATGGTCAGTATCACAAAGGTTTTCTTATCTTTTCTTGGCAGGGAACGATTTTGATCACAGGCACACAACTGTGAATGCCAAAGCTCCGCTCACCTGCTGTTAAAACCCTCTCTTTGGGAGGGGCAACCAATCAGAAGAAAGTTAGCCTAAAGAGAGAAGCAACTTTTAGAAAGCTGAGGGCACCAAGTCAGTTTAATATACTTTGAACTATAAATCACACAAAGATACCGTACTAGAGTACAAGAATAATAACAGAAAGAGGAAAATGAGCGTAAAGCCCACTTTAAGGTTAAAACTGTTACCAAAAACAGTACACTACATACTATAAATCATGAAACAGCTACGAAACAGCTGTGTAGAACCAATTGGCTCATACAGCAATACATTTTCTCTCTTATCAGTTCTTCTCCTTCACCCTTCCTGTAAACACCTACTTTTCTGTTTTTACAGTCACCTTCATGTACTTTCTTGCTGATTGATTTTTTCAGTTCTTAGCCAAAACCAAAACTGTGATTTTATGTGCCTCGTGAATACTTCCTGTTAACAAGGAAACAGTGACTCCTGCACTGCTGAACAGACTGTGTCAATCAAAATGCTCTTTGAGGATCAGAGAGTTACAAACCAGAACCCAGCACTGCAATATAGGTCAGTTTTGGGGCCCACCCTTCCTGTGTATTATATATATATATAAAAGGTCAGATGCAAAATAAATAACCACATAAAATAATAATAATTAAAAGAAGTTGAGACTGCTTGTGGAAAGTAAACTGTCTATGGTTGATTAAAGACATTTGGACAGTGGGGACTACTTTTGCATCAGATAGTGTGGATATATTTGTAACATGACAGCTGTTTCAAAGATATTCTGGATTATAGACAAACTCAAAAAAAGTAAAAGTAAAAAAACAAACCAAATAAGGACATTTTAGAACTATGAAGACATGTTCATGTGGACATTGTTGCTAAAAGATTTTCTTCTTGACACTTGTGGATAATTTTGCATTTTAAATCAAGAGTATATTTAATTTAGACATGATCTGATTAAAATTAAAATCCAGAAAGTGTAACCATAAAGTTAACAGAAGATGGGACAAAACTCACAAACTACCTTCTTGCGTTTTGATAAATCTTTCCTAGCAGTGTCTCTGTGTCTCTAATCATCCACTGCTCTTCAAGACAGTAAACTGAGTTTGTTCCTGCTTTTCTTTTCAGCTCATGTAAAGACAAGCTGTGACTGTTTCCCCATGCTTTGGTGGAAAATGAGGTAGGATAAAGCTCTGTGGTTTGTGTGGTTTGTGTGGCCATCTAGTGGACTTGTAACACACTTCCCATATGGATACAAATGCACTGGATTTTCCTTGCTTGGAAAGTTACTGTCAACTCACTTTCAATGAGTCAAAGCTCTTAATGTGAAATGAAAAGTTTTCACTTTCTGTGCAAAACCCCAAATGCTGAAATTCACACAATACACAGTGTTTGAACATGAACACAGATGTGTAGCATAGCTGGTCTGGCTGAACCCACTGTGGATTTACTGTAAAAGTACAATGTTTACAAGAATTTGGCCTCTTTGGGCTTGTACCAAATATGCAAAAATAGTAGGTGAGGGAAATTGGAAACCTCAGTGACTGTCAGCGTTTTCGACTCCCACACAACTCGAGCGCTTTCTAATGCAAGTGTTAAAAACTACCCAGCAGCTGAAAACAAATGCCCGGTGTTCAGAGTGCCTTCAGGTTTGTTGTGTGATGTAGGAAAACCCGTGCACCTGTTATACTGCATCATTATGTCAACATCTTCTGGTGTGTTGCTGCTATTAAAAAGTATGCAAAAGCCCGCTGTGCAGACACAAAACTTTTGTGTTTTATGTTTTCCAGACCTGATATTTTTAGCACTTCTCTTGATTGTACGGTTTAGAATCCATATGATTGCATTTAAAGGTGACCTATCATTCTTTTCCTGAGTCTAAAGGTGAGGCTGCAGAGTTGTACTTGGTTTCAGACACTTTTTCTTCTTTTGAATCTGTGTGATGTCAGAGAGAATGGATACCCCTAACACCATCATCATAATTTAGCTGACCACAGAAGTCCACCCACGTACTACCACCCGGTGCTTACACAGGGAAGCCGGTTAAAAGAAGATTTTCAGACAGTGGATTGACCGAAGGGCTTCACCAACGTCCAGTATAAGATACAATTATTTTGAACTGTGAGTCATACAAAGCTACACTAGCAGAGCCCCAGAAAAAAAATAGCAGGAAATGAGCACATGAGATAAATTTAAACCAGGTTTATTTTTCAGTCCAGAAAATGTCACCTCTGACATCAAAGGCGCTGGATACCTAAGCTGCCAGTATGAGATCATCGCAAGCTATCAAACTACCAACAAAGCCTTCATTTATTGCTACTGAATCATTTTCTTTTTCATATAACCCTGTTAGGAAGATGGGGTCAAAGTGCAATTTGAGTTTCAGGTCTAACCCTGCTCACAGGTCCAGCAGCTTCAGCACAGTTAACCTCTTTACCTAAAGCCAAATTCAGCAAAGTATTGAAAAAGAAAAGGCTTCTAAGAATCATGTGTCTCTCTCTATAATGCGTATATGTATAGATCTATGAGAGGCATGCGTGCATGTCGGTGTGTATTTAAACTATCTTGAGGTGTGCTCTTGTTTGAGAGCGTCTAAGTACAAAGAGAAGTTGTTGTGTTTTTTATCAGTGAACAGAAAGCGCAGCTTTTCATCGCTTATTGACAAAGTTCGTGTGGTTTTTCTCTGTTACTTCTCTCTGCAGGCCTGCTGCATATATAGCTTCTCAGAGTTTAACAGAGTTTGTGGTTTTGTGGCCCGGATGGGTGGGTGCATTTTTCTTTTTCCTGAGGTAGTCTAAGCATTGAGGTTAGCGGCGCAGAGCAAAAGACGTAGGAAACAAACTTGGTAAGAGAGCTGGCGGCTGAAGGATGCAGGCTATGATTTAAAGTAAACAAAACGACCTCCAGTGTTTTCATATCTTAAAAGCGTCGACGTTTTCTGCGTCAGAAGCGCTTCCAGTAAACAGATTGATCTGTTTTAAAGTAATGACGCCTGACGTGCAGATAAACTCTTGAAAAGTCGCTGCTACTGATTTTCTGGGTTAATAAAAACGTATTCATGGTTTCCTTAACAAAATTCTGTTCTGGCATTTGTGAAAAACTGACATCAGTTATCAGTAAATAGCTCTCAGCCTCCCTCCCGTAACATTAAACCCGTAACATAAAAATATTTGCCTAAATATTTATAAAGGCTGTAGTTACATGACTGGACATGTATATTTTGTGATGTTTTCTAACACATCAGTTGCTTCAACTTCATCCTCTTTTAAAACATATAATTAAGAACGATTAGATGTATCTCAGTGACTCATAGCAAACACAATTTATCAGCTGTCATCACATTAAGAGACAGAACTGTTTGAGGTCTCTGTCAGTGTATTTCTTTTTAAGTTGATCCTCTACAGCGTGTCGTACCCACAACATCAGAGAGGTCTTACACGGTGATGAAGGTGCGATGTATTTTCGCAATGATCTCGGCTCACTCTGTAGCAAAAACAGCTTCTCTGCTGACTGAAACTAACAGCATAATTTCTGCTCTCAAGGACTCGTCAAGCACAACAACAGCACAGCTTATGTTTGTGTTTATGCACCTTTTGCATGTTTCAAGGATATAAAATCATTACAGCGTGCATCACGGGCACAACATGCACCAAGAGGTGAACGCGGTCTTTCATGCTCAGTAGGTTTGCGTTATTCTAAAACAAATATTCATGCTTCCTTTTACATACTTGTTGGAAATCTGTGTTCTATTGCAAGAAATTAAAGCTTTAAATACTAATTTCTATTCTAGTTTAGCTGCATTCTTATGTAAAGCCATAATTTACACTTTTGTGTCTACATTTTAACTGCTTTTTACACAGAAAACAGTTATTTTATCATAGTTTTAAATTCCAGAGCAGTATTTGCACCTCTGAAGGTTTTTCTGTATCGCAGAAAAACATGCAGTTTATCTTCACAACACCTGTAGCTCCAATGTGCAACTGGAGCTCTAAAATTAATACTGGTCAACGAAAACAGGATGTGAAATGGAGCTGAGGAAATGACATCACGGTGCGAGCATAAAGAAGCACGATCACACTTCATTTCAGTGCAAGTTTCAGTTTATTTAGTGGAATATTTACAAACAGAGAGATTGAGATGGAGAAAGAAAAGCGGTCTCTTTGTGTGGCTCTGTGGTTGTTTTCTTTGTGTTCATTAAACTTGTTGAATGCCAGCAGTGTTGCTCCACCACACATTACTTAAACACATAAATATTAGTTCTCATTAGTGTTGCGGAGAGTTCATTAGTGCCGAGGTCTCCATGTGCAATGAAGGTTTCGCATTTAGACAGCCTGACTCACATAGTTACTCATGGGCAAGTGGAGCTACACGAGAACAGAAAACTGACTTGATTTCAGCTGCAGCTCTTTGCTGGACCTAGCTATGTGTCTCCTGAGTAAATCTGAAAGAAATTTAGACTGAAATTTCATGACAAAGAAATCTATTTAATCTTTAATGCTGGCAAAGCTGATCTTTTTGTCTGTCTTTGTTAGTCTCCTGAGTAAACCAAAGGAGCCAGTTTGCTGTTAAAACACGAGAAATAAGAAGAAAGCGCTATGATTTTAGCTTTTGACGTTGACTTTTTAAACCATGGCAGCTGGTGGAAACAAAAACCAGAAATTAAACATTTAAAACCCTGAACCAGCGATCCTAAACTTCACTCGGTGGGCCTCGGGGCGGCTCGTACACGCGCGAATGTGTTGTTGTGTGAACATCCGTGTGCATCGCATTGTGAACTCATGCAGGGTGTGATCATTCTGCACCGCTGCTGCTGGCCAAAACGTTTGTGGTTGAGCACAAGACAGCATGAACCACAGTGCAGCATCTTCCCATACATGACATGAACTACCTGCCAAGCAAACCCTCAGTTTTTGAAACGACAGGAAATTATTTTCTTTGGTTCTGAGCCAACATAGGTCCTCAGTCGTAAGAAAAAGTACACATCTTAGTGATTTAATCATGTTTTAACTAAAAGGGGACATATTATGCTATTTTGGACTCTACTGGAGTAACATTGCATGATTGACCCTTCATTAAAATTCACTTTATACTGGACTTCTATCTGAAACGATGCCATTACATCCTGTCCTGCACACTTTAAAGCAGCTTTCTGTTGATTGGCTGCCCCTCAAAAACTAAAGGTGCCTTGCTGAAATGCCTGAGCTTTCTGCTCGAAGGGATTTCTTGTACCTACACAGACCTCATTATTTGAAACTTTGGTCACGTTTAAAGATGAACATCCACTATCCCATAAAAAAAAGGATAAGCATAATAGGTCCCCTTTACATTAAAGTTTATCATGTACTACTGTACTGGTTTGCAGTTTTCTACTGCTGCACAAATACTTTATGATGCAACGTCGCATCATCTTCCTCCACAAAGACAAACAGCTGTGCATGTTTTGATTCTCGTGCCGTTGCTGAATTATCAGTCAAGTCGGAAAAAAATGTGTCAAAAAGTTTCTGTAAGGACCGAAACTTTAAGACAAACACAGGTTTTTCTCTGAAAGCTGCAACCGTGTTTTTGGATATCACTTGAATATAGAAAGTACCGCTACTTAGTGAGTAAAAGTAAGTAGTGAGTAAAGTTGTAGGGTAGTACTGGCATGTAACTCACATATAATTCACATTTAGTGTGGTGTTGATTAGGATTATGTGTATATACTGATTTACAGACACTCCAATTTGAAGTTGTTGAGTAATAGAGTACATGTTTCATTAGTATTACACACTTGCAAAAATTCTGTCTATACACAGCTTTAAATATTGTACACAGAGTGATATAGTTACAAACTGTACAGACAGTATATAGAATACTCTGGAGCCATGAAAGCCCTCTTCGATTTAATGGTCAAGAACTGCTCTGAAGTTACTGTAAACCTCAGGATGCAGTTTTAAAGGACAATTCTGGTTTATTTTAATTCAGTTCTTTTTTAGCATCAATAAGTTTGTAATCACCTCCCGGTTCTTAAGAATCAGACTGGGCAGGAAACACAAGCTGTCATCAATTTTATGCAAGAATTAAGGAAATCTGCTACATGCACTCATTTTGAACTTCTCTGAACCTGACCATTTTCTTGTGAAATTCTTAATAGTTTTTAGGTTTTCCCCCAGGAAGTTGGTTAGCAGAGGTGTTAAATAGAGCTCTCTTCTCCCCCCCCACCTTGCTCCTATTTTAAAAAGAAAAGAAAGAAAATGAATCATCCATGGAATGCATTTGAACTACAAGATGACAATGACCTCGTCGCTGAAAGACCCCTGTTAACACCTCATGCAAACGACACAACAACACAGAGCATTTAAAGTAAATCAGACAGGTTTTTTTTACATTCAGTTTTAGATCAAGAAAATTCAAAAGTAACAAAGTTACAGAACCACAGCTTGTAACACACTCACGTCAAATGGAAGGTAAGGTTAAAGTGTAATAGATTCCTGTTTACGTTAAGCTTTTAGACAATCAAGATGAGCTCAGACGACAGCTTGTGTTGCCGCTCGTTGGAGATTCCAGATGTGTACTATATGCATGCTTTCTTTATTTAAATACATTTTGAAAAAGGTGTGATAATGCTGAGTGACTGTTATCATAATGACTTTCTAACTTTGCTCTGCTCTCTTGCAATGCCAATAATAATAATAATCAATAAATAAAAATCTTCAGCACTACATTTAAAACACTTAAGCATTTTAAGTCTGTAGCAGTGGATGGTGACTTTTTCTGAGTTATAATTTCCACTTTAAAACAGCAAAAAAAGCATCATGAGTCACCCGATGCAAAAGTAAGGTGTGCTGGTAGATGTGTTTGAGTCTCATCTGGTGCAGTTTTTAAGGTTTGCTCGCTTGTTGGTGAGGCTTAGGCACCAGATCCACTTCATTTGGATTTGAAAGATGTGATTGTTTTGGATCAAATTTCTAATTTTACAGTGCTGAAGACGTTTATCAGCACAGTGACCGGCAGATTAGAGTCACTAACTAAAACATTTACATCCCCAGATCGATTAGCGAGTGTATGCAGGACGTTGCTTGCTGTTGTCAGTGGAAGTCGATCACAAAGAGGGTTTTTCAACAAAAACCTCCCTGTGATTGCTTTGGTCACTAATATACTGCTGTGGTCACTGGAGGATGCCAACTTCTCTAACTAACCACTTAGCAGTAACGAAACTTGAAAAAGTGCGACACAAAACAGAAACGGAGAACGTTTGCCTTCAAAGTAAAAGCTGTACTTTACCACTGAAACCGACACGTTTCAAATGACGCAAATTTTACTTTGAAGGCAAACAGCCTGATTCTCTGTTTTGCATTGCAGTTTTCAGTTCTGCTACCAATTACCAAGTAGTTGGCAAAGCTTTACAGACAAGTCTGTGTCTTCCATCCAAAGTAGACGAAGACGGCAATCTCCTGCACTCCAAGACAATCACGAGGAGGCTTTTGGTGTAGCGCCTTATATACCGTTTTGCAACCAATTTCACCGAGTGACTACCAGCAAGTACCTTTGATTTAACCTCTTCAGTTAGAATATGAACTTTGCAGAACTCAGCAGTGCAAACACATCTGTTAAAATTTAAACCTGGTGGTATGCTAATAAGTTAACTAGCTTGCTAATGCCTAAGAACTTTACTTTTGAGTCCTTCGCTAACGTTTTAAAAATAAATTTCAGTAATCAATTGAAGTCAGCTTATTGCATGCAACATTTAAAAAATGCCAGTGTTCAAATTATTGAGAAAACTGAGAGAGCTTGATTGATTAGTAAGATTTTTTGAATTTTCAGCAGTGAAGCAGATGATTGCAGGGTCATCAGAACCAATAATAAATGTTAAAACCTGATAAATTAAGAGGCAGGTGGTAATAAACCAGAGTCATCCTTTAAACTGGTACTTCTTTGATCCATTTGGAAAACTCTTTCCTCTAAACATTCACAGGAAACTCAAAGCATCCAGAGTTTGCAGTGATTCAGTGATTTGCTCAAGAGTGCGTCACATTATGGTACACGTCCATCATCATCCTGCGGTCACAGTCACTGCCCTGTGTGCTCTAATCTGCTGCGTTCCTCTCTTCAGTAACTTCAAACCGGTTGAGATGCATGGTTGGCTTTGTAGGGACATCCCCAAACGTTAGAAACTGCACATGTAACTGAAAGCCTCGGATTAGCTGACATCAGTGTAACTGTGTTTTTTTGTTTTTGTTTTCACTTTTTGTGTTCAAAAAGTTCAGGTCCCACAAAGAGATCTTGAGTTCCCTTGTGGTAAAAATTAAACACATGTATCAAAAGAAGAGTCTCGTCTTTGCTTAAACCCTGGAGAGATAACTTTGCTGATTGGCGATGGTGTTTTTGATGTCAGATCTCTGAGACAGTAAAAATAGTACACTAAAAAGCCTGCCACTTTTTCTTCAAAGCAGGTCAGATGTCTTGATCTCATGCAACCAGCTGTGTGTTTTAGTTTTTTGTTGGGCGGTCTGGGCAGTCGTGACATCAATCTTTTACGAAGGTCAGATCTCGAGGAAGACTGAGAAGAATCCCAGTTGATATTCTTTGTACAGAAAGTATCCCATTCGGTGGGATTTTGAGCTTTGAGTCTGCTGTATGTAGCAGCATGTAAGCACATGGGAAAGATTCTTTTTCACCAGCATGAGACATGTGGTGCGTTGACATTTGCAAAAATATAACTTCATATTTTTTGCCTTACAGATAGACAATATAAATAGTAAATTACATATTGAAAATATATATAGGGACTGAAAACTGATACATTGTATAGACTATGCTAACTGAAAGGGCTAATATACGATTTGAACAGGCTGCAAGCATAAAAGGTATATACTGACTAAAATTTCCCTCCTCTTAAAGTACCTTCATCGGTGCCCCGCCCTGCAGGGCAATATCAAAACACAAAATTTGGAGCTTTCTGGCTCACTCAGACATCCTTTCTGATTCATGTTCTCCAGTTTGTCAGTTTTTTTCTCAGCAGATGAAATGAAAGACTGGAATGTTTTATACTTTCTTAACTGCCATACTTCCTTGTTTCAGAGAAGTGAAACTGGCATTTCCTTCCTTCGGTGTCAGAAACTTAAAACGACTTTCCCCGCATGCTTTCGTATGGCCCTCTGATCATCTCATTAGACCAGCTTCTACCAGGGCATTGTCCTTGGCACTTACTGCGCAGGGTCCTCTGTAAAATAAACTGCAGTGCGCGTCTGTGTGTATATGTGTGTGTCTGTGCGAGATAGAAAATTTCCAAGCAGGAATATTTAAAGCTAAGTGGTGAGAATAGTTGCACCATAGCTCCCTGAACTTTTACTGCTGGACAAACATTTTGGCATGCAGAGCCCCTGAACCTGCCAGTGTGCCTCTCACAATTTACTTTGCTAAATCAAATCCACACTTTAGCGGAAAAAGAAAAAAGAATAATAATAATAATTTAAAAAAAGACAACACAATACCCTAAATTGCCTGAACACTGCACAACAAGACTTTTAAACAAATAGCAGCAACCAGAGCCAGTGATTATACAGGCAGATCTGTCTTAAGGGCAATCAGTAAGGGACTCTGCATGTAGACTTATTTTTAAATTCCTCCAAAATAAAATAAACCTCTGCGCCACTTTGCATCTCTACCTATAGCGTCACACATACAGCAGCTAACTGGTTCACACCCTAAATGGATGGCTTGTTTGTGTACATTTGACTTCCTCTCTAGCCAGGTCTGCTAATCTCTTACATAATCTATAAGAAGAGAGCGCAGATGTGCGCGGGCTGGTTGCCATGACAATCATATCTTGCTATTCTCCAGGTGGGAGTCGATGTGCTTGATGAGGGCATCGTCAGGGTAACCGACCGGGAATATCAGCTGGCAGAGAGGGCAGCTCCTCATGTCACTCTCTTCGGTCTCCATCCAGAGCTGCAAAACACACACACACACACACACACACACACACACACACACACACACACACACACACACACACACACACACACACACACACAGGTATGGACATGTAGTCACTATCAGGTCAAATCACATGCAGTCCTCAGCGTACTCACTTCACAGGATAGTATTAGTAAGTCTGTGGGAGGCAGATTCACAGTTTCATCATTGCAGGGTAAGCGATCAATTCAGGCTTACACAAAAGGTTTTTAAAAAGAGACAAACTTGTAGTAAACCCAGGTGGATTTAATATATTAGAAAAAATAGTTCACAATTGTGAGAAATATGTGTATTTGCTTTCTTAATAAGGGCGACTTAACATCAGTACCAGCTTCAATTTTCTTTTTTTGTTGATTTTGTTGCTTAAGTACATCGTGATCCTCATGATTTAACGCTAAAGAGGACCTGCTATGAGTTTTTTCTCTGATGCACTCATACGAAAAAGAAAGTACTGAAGTACGCCCTCTTTCAGTACTAAGGTTTTGCATATTACCACATAATAAAGAATTCACTGGGGACCAAAATTCCTCCACAATGATGTGAGAAACTGAAAAAGTCATACACAGAGCGATTGCTTGACGTTAAAGCTGCTGTATGACTTGCTAACGATCAATTAAATACCTGTATTTGATTACTTGATTAGCCTCTTAATTCTATGTAATATGGAAACAGTAAGCGTGTACTTAGTTTTCAACATACTACTTTTGTATGTAGAAATAAATAATGACACAGTTGCTCATCTGAGGCTGTAGTACCTGGGACTGTATATATACACTGCTACAGCAGTGAATACTGATATTATATTTCAAATAATGAGGCCAGCAGATTTACAATTAATCCTAATACGCCTAAAGCTCAGACTTTAGTCTGCTCTCAGTGCTATTATTGGCTGATTATGATTTTGAAGAGAAGGGATATCCTTAGCTCAGGCTGCGAGCACAATAGTTCCACCTACCTGCTGTGCAAGCTTGCCTGAAAGGGCAGGGGAAGGCAGTTACAACAGCTTGTTTCAGGAAGTGGATGAACTGAGTGACTACACCAAAGCTGGTATGAGATTTTTTGTAAAATTGTGAGTCATGCTACACTAGTAGAGTCCAAGAATTAAAAATATTAGCATAAGAGCTCCCCTTTATATTTAGAGCTTTCAGATCATATGTGGTGTGTTTCTAAGCCCATTCTCTCTCTGCTTGTCAAAAGTACCCAGTGAACCCACTGCAATCCAGTGATGAGCCACAGTTTAGGTGAGCTACGTTAAAAGGAGCTTCTGTAGCCAACATCCCATAAACTGTCGAGAAGATGGATGTCGAAAAACAGGCAAATACTTGCAAATGTGGAAGTGTAGTCCTTTTTATGTCCAGCAGGGGGTGACTCCTGTGATATTTTTTTTTCAAATAAGAAGTGTGATTTCATAGAAGTCTATGAAAAACAACCTATAAGTTATGGTCTCCGTTGCTGGTTTCAAGTGCTGTTTAGTCAGATCCACAGTTTACTCATGATGACTTAGAACTGGATTTCATAAAACAATGAGTGACGTTACACTGGTTACATCTATACTTTAGATAGAGCGTACTCTTTGTCCTTTACCCTCAAAAAGGAAGTAGTTTCATCTTCACACCTAGCCAACACTGACTCATGTGACATAGTTTGAGGTAATTTTTTATATTTTTGTCCCACTGAAAATGCAATAATACAAACGTGGAACTGTAAACACTCTGTAGTCGGGGGGGAAATCAGTGGATTCCCTTTAAAGGTTAAGGAACGTGCATCATCATGGTTAAAGAAAACCAAGATTGTCAGTAGGAAATCGGAAAAGAACTGCGGCTTCATGTGTAAAAGTCTGACTTTTCACTGACTCATCTATTCTCTTCAGCCTTCTCCATCTGAGGACTTTGTGGCTTTATAAACACCACAAATACGCCTCGGTATAGTCAGTTTATCTTAAAATGTGGACAGAGGGGGAAATAAGCAGACTTGTGCTATCATAAATTAAATACAGTCACCAACACGTCTAATTGAATGTCAATTAACCAAAATGTAGGGTGTCTTTCTTCTCTAACACAAATGTGACATAACTGTTGTTAGGACTTGTTCTGCCAACAACACATGAACACAGTTTGTTTTGGTCTGTTTTGGTGAATAATCTTTCTAACCTGGAAAATATTAGAGGAAATTGTTTCATTTATTCAGTGGCTGTTGCTCAAGGGTAGAGCGGGACATCCACTAAGTGGAAGGTTGGTGGTTCAATCCCTTGCTGCTCCAGTCTGCATGCCAAAATATCCTCTGGCAAGGTACTGAACCTGGAGTTGCTGTTACAGTGTAACAAAGTGCTTTGAGAGTGCAAGTAGAATAAACAGCAGACCAGCTCAGTTACTAATTATCAGGACAACAATAAAAAAATAATCTGGTACTAAAATTATTTAAATAATAATTTCAGAAGAACATCAGTATGTGACATTACTCCATGTTATTATTCATTCAAGAAAAACTATGTAAGAAGTATATGACAAACCAAGTATAACCTGAAACCTTATTATTTTATGCATGACTTCATATTTTCAGAGGGCTTTCCCCCACTTTTATAAAGAACAATGATTCAGTTAACTGAGTCTTTTGAGTATTTATTTATGCACAGCTCTGTTAAGGTCTTGCAGGTCTTAAGTTCATGTTAAGGTCATTCTGTGTGTTAAGGTCCACAGCATTTCAATTCAGTTAATTTTGGCTCGACCACTGCAACACTATTTTTTTCTTTTTCACCCATTCCTTTGTTGGTTTGCTGCTGTGATTGTTCTTTTGCATGATCCAATTTTAGCTAAACTTCAGCTGTTGAACAATTGGCCTTTTATCTAGAGTACTCAAGCATGGAGAGGACATGACTGCAGGTTGCCCAGGTCAAGTCTAAATCATCATGCCTCCACTTCCTTTAGATAAATAATGACATGGTGTAATATAGCATGTGTTACTGTTCATCCAAGTTTACCTGGTAAGGATTAGATGACTTTTTATTATATCCTAATATGGATTTGTGCATTTGTTTTTTTTCTGTGTAGGTTAAATAATTAAAATATGTACATTTTCATATCTGAAGGATTGTTTTTAGGCATGTGGTTTAACTTCACACATGCCTGGGTAAGCTGTTTCCCCCTTTTTGCTAAGTTTGTCTAAGCACATCTTAACTCCATCTCTGTATTAAATGCAAAGTCATAAGATTGGTATCAAACTTCTAGTCTCTCACAAGAAAGCTGAGAAATGTATTTCTCAATATTTTTTAAAATGTTCATTTAAAGGAACTATGGCACGGACTTTAAGATGATTAAGCATGAGCAAGCTACCCTTAGTGGAAATTTTAAAAATGGGTCTGCAACAACTGCAGCACTGATAAAATTGACACCGAGTGCTAGTTAATGTTTTTAAAGTAACGCAAACATGCATCAGGTTGAATGTTTATGGTTTACATATATGTAATAAACTTTATTTAAACTCACATTGATTGAAGGCCAGGACTGAGCATGCTCTGCTGACATGTACCCTGGCTGCGGGTGACAGGTGAGGGTGTTAGACCTCTGAGGGACGGGAAAGGCTGAGCAGGACGCTGGGCCCCTCATGACACCGCTGGGCACTGCAGCAGAGAGCACGCCCAGTGTCCTCGGAGGGCTGATGGGATGCGGACAGGTCCACTCTTCCTCATCCTCTGAGGATTGTGGTGGTTGAGGGGCTGGTGTGGAAGGAGGAGGGGGCTCAAAGTGAAGGTGGGCCACCTCTGACAGTGGAAATGGCATCTCTCTGGAGTGGCGCATGGAGCTCTCGTCATGGCCTCCGTCTCCCCCTCCGCCACCTTGATGGGGAGATGGGGACCCTCTGTGCTGCAGTCTACTGTGGGGAGAACCTATGTGTTGGGACTGCTGTTTTGCGTAGCTCTCAACGTAGGGCCGAGGTTTCGGCAGGGTGGAAACTGGGTCCAGAGAGAAGCGGGGCGGGCACTGGTAAGCTGAGGGATCGGCAACCTCTGAGTAACTACGACGACCCTGAAAGCTGGCTCGTAGGTGCTGGCTGGGTGGTCGGCAGGAGTAAGAGGCTGGTCCATTGTTCACGTCCAGCAGGGGTGAGCGGCGGTGCATGTCCGGGGAGAGGCGCTGCAGCACCGGAGAGCGTCGCTGCTGAATAGGAGAGTGGTGCGGCGGAGGCGGGACTGGAGAATGGCGCTGTGGAATGGGCGAGTGGCGCTGCGATACTGGAGAGTGGCGCTGGTGGTGTATGGGAGAGTGAAGCTGAACTGAGGAAACAAAAAGGAAAAAAACCCAATCAAGATTTGCATGCATCTTAGCAACATGCTATAATTCATTACACACTATGGACAAGAGTTAAAACATACTTCAGCAACATTCTTTTAAGGCCTGTTCAACTGGTGCACAAAGAAAGAGATGAATAGTGTTTTATCTCATGAAGCTCCAAAACTGTTCACACAGAAGGCATGATGGGAAACACATTAGCTCTACTTATGCTGTTACTTATACAGGACAAAACACAAATCAATACACAGAGCTCAGTTGTACTTTGCAGTACACACTATATATTTATTTACTGGACGTTCAACCAGTGCTTCTTGCAAGTCTGCTGTCAGATTACTTCATGTCTGGCATGTAGGAATAAACACTCAAATAGTTTTCATGTTTTGTTTTTCATACAGCACTGTGCAAAAGTCTTAAACCACCTCTACTTTCTTTTTATTTTGCTTCCAAGGAGCCAGACCATGTTGTCCGGGCTTTCTGAAAGTTTGGAAATTGGCTGCTTTCTGCACTCACTGTTAGTCCAGTCCTTTCTCTGTCCATTTTCAGAGGAATGTTTTCTTTCTTTATTTTGGTTTAATGTTTTAGCTCTGATCTATGAATCGGTTAAACATATAAAAGGCACCAAACTCACAGCACGAACCATTGTTGTGTCTACATGTGACAAACAACTTAGAATCAATTTGTAATTTTTTTAATCTTTAGGCACTTTGTTACTTCTAACAAAGTAAAAATCTCCAAAAAGGCCAAAGGTAACACAGTTTGACAGACATAAAATTCTAATTTTGCACCAGCAAGGTGATTCTCAAAGAGATATTAACTACAAGCCAGGCATATCCTGGCATGGTGTGTCGTGTGTCCTTAAAAAAAATTACCTGAAGCAGATTAAAAGCATCTGAAAACAGAGATCACGGAATAGGTACTATAGTGAGCATCTACAGCCAGCTGTAAACCACAGTTTTATGGCTGCATTTCAGTCAGTGGTGTTGGAGATGTTTTCACATTTGATTATGTAATGAAATTATGAATGCAGAAAGGTATTTTGATCCAACATGCATTAAGTATGGCAATCCCAAACACACTAAAGCATACCTAAATAGAAAAACATACAATGAAACACTATCAGTCATTGATTGATCTCCCCAGACTTCGACATTATTAAAGCACCCTGACAAAGGATGAAACAAAAAGTAGCCAACATCCAAAAAACCATCTTTGGGATTCCTTTGAGAAGCCTGGAGAACTATTCCTGAAGAATACTTCAAGAAATATTAAGAAACCAATAGTTCATGCTGTGTTGAGGAATAAAGTTAGTCAAACCAAAAATTGCTCTAAAGTGTACAAATTCAGCTTTTGCCTTCTGTTCTATATTCCCATGTATGTTTGCACGTGTCAGTAAATCGCTTTATCCATGTCCCATTTTCCGAGTAAAGCCCAAAGAAATGAGGGGTGACTCAAGCCTTTCACAGAGCTGTATTTCATACTTAGATCTGCTTTTGGATTTATTAAACAGATTGCTGGTTGGTAAAAGAACTACATTGCGCAAAAGGTGACATAAATTACAGATTTTGACTGGTTATTTGTGTCTGTGTCGACCTCGAGGATCTTTGCCATCTGACCTCGCTACGACTTTTAAACCCCAAAACAGACACACATCCACAACAAGTCAGTGAGGTGACAATCCAAAAAATATTTTAGTAGTGTTGAATCTGTCTGCAAGCTAACATTCAGACCATGTGCGAACAGTAGTTTGCTAGCATTTTTGCTAGCGAACAGTGGTAGCCCCGTTTTTGTTTAAACATGAAAATAACTGTTTCTTTTTGGACACCGGGTACACATTGTTGTGCAAGACCTGAAGTGGCGTGCATAGAACCCTGACCCAAACCTCATGTAACACCTTTAAAACGAGCAACAGCTGTGAGACAACACGTATCACTCACTGGTGTGTGTTTCTTGTGGCTCTTGTGAATACAATAACCAACACAAGTCTTCAGGTGTCAATGCATATTTAGCCTTGCGCAATAATAGAGTACACACTTACAACAGCTTTTGTTCCCAAACAGTCACTTATATGATTCTGTTCCACTATTTTTTCGGCGCAATGTGAAGAAAAGGAAACTGATTCGCCACTTTAATTATACATAAAGATAACATTTTCATTACAGCTCATTATTTGGCAATGATACCATTATTTTATTAGATGACATTTCTGTAAGGCTCTAATCCTTTCTTCAGATGATATGACATGATAGTCACTTAATAGAGATGCACATTATGTTCCCCTATATATTCATAAAAAAAGATTTATTTGCACAAGTACAGTTGTAGTATTTCCTGTAATTACAAGATATGCTGATGAGTCAGTCAGCCCTGTAGTCACCACTTCAGCTCCACTTCCCATTTCAAAGAGGAAACATCATTTATGGCTGATTGGTTGAGGTGTAAAAAGGGAGGGGGCGTTTGTGCTCTCAGGCGCTCTTTGAATGAGAAAAACACAGTCAAATGGGACTACTTTCCTTAACTCATACAACACCCAGGAGAAATTTAATGGCTCCTCACAAATTCCCACCTCCCTGAATATTTTAACAATTCATGAAAAATATTTGTTTGCGTTACAGATATCCAGGAGGAAATCATATCCCTCGCACAATCCTGCAACTAATGAAACAGAAGTGGCATATAAGACGCTTTTTCCAGCTTTGCGAGAGTTGCCCCGGGTTTAAGGAGAACTCAGATGAAGCTTGGGGTTTTCTGTGTTTTCCCCGCTGCTAGCTATGTAAAAATGTGCACATATTCATTGAGGCTTTTTTTTTAAACATTATTTTCCAGTTTGTAGCATTTACAAACTGTCAGTCTGTGTGGTATTTTTTGGTTTGTGGTAGGTAGTAGATGCACAGTTGCGAGACATTAGCTATGTGTGTGAATATGCGCACAGGAAGAGAAAGGTGTTGCCAGCGTTTAGCACTTTTAGGTTTTACTCCACAACGTGTCTGTGTGAGTTCCTATCTTTACTTGTTTTAATGAGAAAACAGCTGCAACAAATCACAACCAGTAGTTATTTTCTGGCACATGAATGGAACGAGCAAAAATGTCCACGTGATGTGTTTAAATAGATTTTAGCTAGGTGTTTCAATGTTTAAGAGCTCTGATTATATAAAACTTTTATATCAATTATTTGTGCTTTTACGCGCACCTACACCGAAGGACATTTATTCCAATGAAATAGCTAAAAACTTTACTTTAGGATTTAAACGTAAATACTACTTTATCATCCATCTCATTGTAGTTTCATGTCAGTAAATGTACTTTTTTATATTTACTGTCTGCTTCCTGGATCATTTATAAACATGTCATTTCTACGTAACTTTTGCTGACGGAAAACTTACATGACAGCTCTTCTAAAAAATTTTCTACATGAACCGACTACCATAGTGGTAAACTGCAAACTGTACTTTGACTTTGATGCATCAGTGATAACAATAGCACCCTTAAACACTCACAGGGGAAATACTTTTGAAACGACTGCTTCAAATCGAGAAGGCTAGCGCCATACAAGAGCACTCTGCACACTGTTTTTCAAGCACTAAGTACTTTTTTTATTACCACAGTGTGAACAGACTTAGAAAGAAAGCTAAAATGTGAGACCTCTAACAGCTATAGTGTGTGAAGGCCTTTGTACAGATTTCCTATAAGAATTCAAATGAAGTGCTGAAGTGCATTACTATTGCCAAATATGGCTATGCTTAGCTTATAAATGAATGCAGAGTCCGAATAAAGACAAAAACTGTATTTTCTGGTTACAGTGTTACAAAGGAAGCTATTGATAGCCGGCAAGCTGCTAGGTTGGGTAGCTTGTGTGACTGCACGACTTGTACCGAGAACCCCGCGTGTTCTTTAAATGTGCTAGGTGGCCTCGCCTTTGATTTGGCTTTTAAGATAAAAGCCTTAGGCAGAAACTCTGCAGGAATGCTGTACTTCTGCAGTTGTGTAAAATTGGTTATAAGCAACTGACATTACAAAAGTAGACTGAGACCATTTACTTCAGATTTTAAAAAAAATATTTGTAATTACTAGAAATAAAATAAAATAGTTATTACTGTTCCTGTTTATTTAAATATTATCTAAATTATAAGCATAATAAGATTATATTTATCATATTAAACATCAAGTCATTCTTGTTTCTGGAACGATGTAAATTAAGCTAATTTTGTCATCCACAAAAAAGCAAAAAAAACAGCTGTTAAAATCCTTGCACTAGTTATAAAGCAACAGCTACAAAAACAAAATAATTATATTAATTATGTGAGAAATTAATAAAATTGTGATCTATAATCTGTCTCTGTTCTTTTGGTAGTAAAATAAAAGCTAAAGTAAAGATAATTAATCAATATGCGCTTCTAAAGATTTGCTCTTGTTAACCTAAAATGTGACTTAGCTTCAGTGTTTAAAAAAGGATAAAACACACCTATGGACACAAGAAGACAACTGACTGTAGTGCAATAAAAAACATAAAGCCGACTTCAACAATATATTGATATTAGCGTGACTCAAACATGTTGAATCGTTTTAATGTGGAATTCCATTTAAATGTCAAGGTGACAAGAAGCGCGCACATTTCTGTACACGCACATTTCTGTACACGCACATTTCTGCACACGCACATCCGTTACAGATAAGGCCGTGCAGCGTAACAGCCAGTTATCTCAGCTGAAGAGCTTCATGTGCTGCTGTGCTGTGGGTTTTGCTTTTTTACTGTCGATGCTAACCTGGACTAGCCTGCTCCTGCGTGGCTTTCCTCAGGATCTCCGTCTGCTTGGAGCTCAGCGCACGGAGGCGTCCCAGCTCCTCCGTTAACTCTGTGTACGCCAGAGCCAAATTCACCCTGAAGGAGAAAGCAAGGCAATGTGTCATTATCGTCATCGTTTTTAATCATAGAGGATCACAATGTTAACAGAAGGTGTTACAACTCCGCACGATTGCACACACATAGTAATTTCTGTCAAATCTCTGTCGAATATACACCACTGATCTTAATTACTTTGAACCATTTTTTAAATGAATGCATGCAACTTCAATACAAACGCATCTCCTCTTTAAACTCAATGAATCCTGCAGCTCTGACATGGACCTGCAAATTAGGAATTGACAGGCTTCTAGGCCTGAATTCTTAGATCTCATGTCATGGTGTATAATTGAAGTGCATAAAATCACACCATTTCAAGATGTGTCATGGCTCTGAGAGGCCATACGGACTACAGCATCTCTATTTCAAGAAGCGTAAACAAGGCTGTGTGTCTTTTAGCCCTAGCAACAAGATGACTTTGTCTTTTTTGTTAGTATAAAAACTGATCTGAACCCTGCAATATCAATTCATGTGAGGCCATTTAGTATTAAGCAAGTGGATATGAAAAATAATCACTTTACAGACTGTAAGCATTTATCTGACAGTTTAGATGCCATGATATAAGGAGTTTTGTTCAACAAGAATGTAGCAGATTTAGTAGTTAGTCACTACCAATAGCCCCAGATCTGATAAGACTGTTTATCTCACCAATTTTTATAAACTCTACAGTCTTGATCTGAAATTGACTCATTTCTTCATGTTTATTGCAAGACAGAAACCTTAATCTAACGTGAAATCCGCCAAGATAATCTATTTAATCTACTAATTTGAGTAATTTCTTATATGAAGACTTGCATTTAGAGGAAATTGCCATTATCACTAGTTCCACAAAAGGATACGTGAATTTGCATCTTTTAAAATGTCGCAGCGGGGCACATTTATCAGTCTTTGCTTTGTTCTCAAAACTTGAAAACAATAAAAATAAAAAATTCAAACATCTCGTGATTGCAAATATGAACAGTCAGTTAGACAGGAAAGCGTGAAGAAAGATGCTTGCTGTGCTCGGGCACCAAATTGTTGCCAGGCTCAGATCTGATAAAGCACTGCAAATTTAGCCCCTTGATGAGAATCTGACTCAGTTCATTCCTCCATAGAGATCGTGGCAGATAAAAAGTTGCAAACGACACATCTGTATGTACTGGGGATTTCTATTGCATGAATAGGAACAGAGTTGAACTTCAACTGCAGCACCAACACAAAAAAAGAAGCAAAGAACGAACATGCATGCGTCCTACACAGCTAATAAAACACACTGTCAAATTAAAAATATGTTCTCTGGCACTCCCGCGCACTAATTTAATTGAGCCCTCCCACTTGCATGCGTAATCCTGCTACATGGGAATGTATTAGAGAAACATATGTTTGTGCTGATATCATCCTCTGAACTGCTATATCTGTATTCTATTAAAGATATCTGCAAAAAAGTGTACGCACAAACATGCTTTCCATGCCAACAGAGGACTGCATCCTGGCATATTTTTAACACCTGGCACAAAATAAGTAAGGACAGGGAACTCGGTTCAGTTAAGCTCACAAAAAAATAAAAATAAAAAAGAAGTCATAACTTCCACTGGGTAGCTGGCTTTGTGTTGGAGGCCCACCTAGTTTTCCAAAGCTGTGACTCATACAGAGTGGTGGTATCAAACCCCTTCAGCCCCCTCCATGTTACAAATAACGTCTTCTTTGTGGTACGAGTTGGTGGAACCCGATACTAATGCTGAGCTGAATCAAGGTCAAAGTTCACCCTTATCCTAATTGTGGCTTTGGATAAATAACGGCCACAAACACGCAGATACATTCAGTGCATCCGTAGGAAAATAACAAACATTTACGCTACTTACTGGCATGGTGGGTGGAGCGTGACGTACAATATCAATATTGCCAAAGGGCTGATAAAGTGTATTCGCTTCCTCTCCTCGGTACTCTCAGGTGGCTCTTGGCTCTCAGGCGCTTTATTTCTAAATGCAGATGTATATAGTGAAATTCTCTCTTTAGATTGGCATACCCCTTCCTTTTCACACTTGTGTTATCGCACGTTTCAATTTTGTGCGTTTTGAAAATCTTTGTCTTACGGTTTTGGTGAGAATGCAACACCTCTAAGTCACGCGGCCATGTGTGAACACCTGCACTTGAGTGCAAGGGTGCACGAAGCATTTAATCACTAATAAACTGCGTCGTTTTTTCTGTGAAACCAGGACCTGTGCGTGCTTTTGTGTCTTACTGCACATGTTTGCCAGCATACGTCTCTCCTTTTGGCTCGCACCTATATTTATTTCTCTCTCCACTTTGCATGCAAGTAAATGTGTGCATACTGTAACATGTACACTACAGTACGTAGGAGGGGTGTGATAATGCTGATACAGCATTGATAAAAGACTCGTGCAAGTGAATAGATCAGGAACAGAGGTATGTACATTGTATATGTTTGTGTGGGAGACGAGTGTGGGCTGATTTTCACATCTGATCTTGGATTAGACATTTTCGAGAAAAAAGACATCACCGCACGCGCCCGTGGACGCCGACCCTCTCTGTTTGGTAGAAAACGTGTCTTTCAAACCTGCTGCTACTGTTCAACCACTCACAGAATAGACCTGGCGTGAGGCGGAAGGTAACACGCAGATACCTGGTAGTCCACGTGATGTGGCGGTAAACTTCTTGTCACTGTGTGCGGCCAAGTTTCGGGGAAAGATAAACAAATAAATAAAGATATTTATTGCGCTTAGAAGAAATGGGGAAACTAGAATTCGGACCTCGCTGAAGGGGTGGGTGTTTAACAGACACTGAATTGTGGTGGGGGCTTTTTACACTCTGCAGTCCAAACACACACACACACACACACACACACACACACACACACACACACACACACACACACACACACACACACACACACACGTACTTCTGCATTATGTTTCAAGCACTTTCAGCTAAACAAAGAGAGGTGTCAAACAGTTCTCACGCCAAGCTGCAGCGATGCTAACAATACAGTTTGCACCAGCAAACACTTGTGTTTCATGCGTCTAATTTTTCATTAAGAAATTAATAAACAGATACCCGCAAGCTGTACTAAAAAATATAAATATCCAGTTTGAATTCATTGCAGAATTTGGTTAATATTGTTTTTTTACTTGTTTGAATTTCCAACAAGAAACGGGAATTCCGCTTGAATTTAAAATCATTATGCTGTGATTTATTGGAAACAGCTCTCACGTTTTCAAAGCTGAAGATGAATTAGTCATTCTCTCTGTGTACATTAGCATAGTATAGTATAGCATAATGTGTACGTGTGTATGTGATGTGTAGGGGGGGGGGGGGGTTACTGCCAGGTGCCTGCCAGCGTCTCTGCAGTGTGGCTTGTGGTTGGTGAGGCAAGCTGCTTCACGTATTATCAGTCATGAGTGAGGCAAACGAAAGTCCACAAATGCGATCATGAAAATTTTGACTTGGAAAAGATCAGAAAGGTGAGAAGTGGTTAAAAAAAAGCGAAACATGACAAAAACAGATACATCTTGTAACTAACGGATGGCAAAATTAACTCGGCTGCACTGCCGGAAGGTGATTTCATAACTTTTCTTGCATTTAAAGGTGCTAATTAATTTATGGAATCGTTCACTGGTTACAACAACTACAAAAATATCAGGGAAGCTAATTAAACTCAAACACATGCTGCTCTCTAGATTATAAGAAGGCCAAAGATGCTGTGTTAATATCCTCCGCAGCACATACAAAATTCTATTCAGTTCTATTCTAAAATTCTTCTATCAATCTGTGCAGTTTACACTAAATGAGCCCAATTACAAGAAAAAGCACAAGGAAACCAAGTAGCGGCATATCAGTGGGAGTAGGTGATATTGTTGAGTAAAACCAAAAGGTGACCAAGGTTTGGAAAAAGCAGTAGGCTTCTACCACACACTTGTTAAAAGCTAAAAACTAAGACTGTCTTCGCTGGCAAACTATTTACTTTCAGTTTGAACCCCATCGAAACACTTCTGGGGTTTCGCTGTGTGGGAGTCAATTGCCCAACATGATGTGGTTTTTTTTGTCATTCTTTCTCGTTCTTTTTTTCTTCCTTACCTCCTCTATCTTGTAAACATGCAATGCCTGGGACAATCTGTGGGGGGGTTATTAAAAAAAAGAAAAAAAAAAGCTACTTTGTTGCCCCCTCAGTTGCAAACATATTTCTCTCATTGGTTGTACACAGGCAGGGCCATGAATACTCCCAGCTGCATTTATCACGATGGCTTATGTGAGGAAAAATAAAATAAAAATAAAAGAACAAATGCAAAGATAAAACTGGGTCTCTATTAAATAAACAGGAGGAAATGGACTGAAAGGAGTCTTAACGCTGTGCTTACACTGCCCCCTGCTGCTCAGGCTAATTTCATTCCAAACCTCCTTGATTAAATGTTAAACACACAAACAGTGGAGTTAAAGTTTCATGCACACACAGCGGAAAATACATAACATGCAGTGTTCGTGTCCAAACGTGAATACCCTTGTATTAATGCTGTGCTGGAGAGCTCATCTACTGCCTAACGAGGCCCCCGGAGGTCGGCCTGAGCGCATCACGGCGGGAGAGTAAAAATACAGATGAGCAGCAGCTCCTGGTGAAAGCATTCTCCTAATCCTCACATCAGTCTTCTTATATTCACTGTTGCCTCCTCTGAGTTTCTTAACCAGTATCCTTCCTTCCTCATATGACTAAGTTTCCTCCTTTCCATCCATCTCTCCTCAGATTTACTTCATCAGCTTTAGTCCCCCCCCCTTCCCCTCCCAGAGATCTGCCGTGGTCACTTACTGCTCATCTCCCACCTTCTTTATCCACTCCACATCACACTGCTTGCACGGAGAAGTCATTTCCTGCCGAAGTAGAGCATGAAATTAGATTAGCATGCAGGTGCTGGTAGAATATTGGGGAAAAAAATCTGACAGCAAGAGTCTATTTGAAGCCTGTTTGACACTAACACAGCTAAGAGAATGTGTACCCATAAAAACAAAAGGCTTGTGCCATTATTATTTATTTATTCAAGCACTACATGTGGTGGTTTTCTTGGCTTATATTGCATGTAAGATATGGACACCGCTGCCATGCCATTAGTTTGCAAAGTTCCTTTCTTCTTAAGCATCAAACTGAGCGTTATCGACCTCTGGACACTAATGGGGACCATCATTTACAAAATACATATCAGCTACTGAGCCCACAAACTCCTCAAGAAATTGTTTAGCAGGGGGTTGAATCAAGGGATTATGGGTAGCTTTTCCATAGATGTCTTTGTATACAAATAGATTTCTCATTTAAAATCAGAGGAGTCGCCCCCTGTGGGCCATTAGCGAGATTGCAGTTTTAAGACACTTCTGACTAGGCTTCACTTTTCAGACTCTGAATCTAAGTCCATTTTTATATACAGTGTGTGGTTTATGTGTGGTACCCTTTACAGCTTCCGTATGTGGAGGATGCCACCTTTTTAGCCATGCTGTTCCATCACAGATATGACGCAGACAGAAAGTTGACTTTCTTTACTCTTTGATAGAAGAATAGCATTTTGTGATGCGGTCTTGGCTGACACCAATAACAACTGAGGGAATTATCTGACTTCTAAGCTTCTAAATGCTTTACTGTGTTCACCAGCTTTCTGTGACTTGGCCCGATTGCTCTCTGGTCCGGTGGTGAAGCCAGACAGTTGTTACAGCTTTGATTAGGATGAGAGATTATGTACATTGGCATAGCACAGACGCTGATGTCCTTTGGATTTCATTTGTGGCCAACTGCATGCTTAATTTTTGTCTCTCGCTGTTTTCATTGGATTGTGCAGACACAGCTGACATGTACAAGCACACCGTGAGGCAGTAGATATACAGGTTATTCTCTCGCAATTGTTTTTAAAGGTCATGAGAGAATTTTAATGGGTGGTTGCACTGATATGTCAGCCATGGAGCAACTACTTAGTGAAGAGACGGTTCGCTAAAATGACTTCAGCTAGAAAATAGTATTTACCTGTTGTACCTAAGTAGACTCCTAATGTCTAGCAACCCAAACCCCCTTGACTCCACCCCTGGTTGCCACTAAACAGCGAGATCTTTACAGGGATCTCTAAATATGAGGCAAACTGCAGATATGGTTTATTTTTATGTATATAAATCATGCACATTGCATTTAATACACTGCGATATATAAATATCAATTATGGACACTCTAATTAGCTGTAGATATGCATTATTTAAAGACAAAATCGTGGCATTAAATGATAAAAAAATGACTGTGTTTAAAGGTCATGGGGGATTTTGATGAATTATTCAGCAGGAATCTCCTCTAATGGACGGAGAATAGAGTTTTCATTTCTCTTAATGCTTATCACAAATCTCCAAGGACATTTCAGGGGATGCATGACCAGAATGTATTTTTGTTTGCTGCTTCTCTGACAGTGCACAAGCCTCCTAATGCTTCCCTAGCAGATTAAAACAAGCCAACACTGACCCTCTGGCTATTCTGCAGCTGTCTCATCTCGTCCTTTAGTCTTTCGCACTCTGCCTTCAGCTCCTCCTCCCGCTGACACGCCCCCTGGGCTTCGTGCCGTGCCCCTTCTAGCTCGGCCTCCAGGCGCTGCAGCTTAAGGTCGGACAGGGCGTCAAGGCTACGGGAGCTCTGAAGGGTCAACGCCGGGCAGTCAAGCACTGGGAGAAAGGAGAAGAGGTAAAAGCGCTAAAAAACACAGTGCTTTGAGTGGTTTTCGCCTGACTAATGCAGCGTGCTGCTGTCCATGGCTGCTGTACAATCGATGAGTATGAAAGAGCAAAAGAGATGACTTCTTCCAAGGGCAGCATCGTTCAGTTTGTACCTGGGTGATGTGATCTGTGTGGGCATGCTAGTGATTCAGCGCCGCTCACACAGACTCAGTCCTTGAGCCAGAAGACAGTAACAGTACAGCAGTATCATCTTTTATCCCTGCTCCTCCTGCCTCCTCAACAGAGCGCTCGTATGTGCAGTAACAGGTTTTCCTCATTCATACGCAGCTATTAATCATCACTTCCTCACGTATAAATTAAGGGAAAAAAACCCATTGTTTACACCGTTTTTTCCAAATATTCGTTAAGGTAATTTGAAGCCTATGCAAAGTAGTACCTCCTCCTCATGAAGGTATACTATCAGCAGAGGCATCTGTTGAGGTGGCAGTGACACATTTCTTCCATCTTTCAACCGCCCACATTGTTGGAGAGGGCAGAGTTTAGCTTCTACTCACTCTAGATCAGTTTAAGTCAACAGATCCTCCTCCATGCAGAAGTAGACTGCGTGTCCTATCCTGAATTCGATGCTACAGTCACATAATGTACTGACTCGCTGAGACAATTTGAATTTAAAATCTAAAATCCTACGTTTGTTCACAAACTTTTTAAGAAGCACAGTGGAGTGCTCTGCCATGTTTGCAGAGTCTATAGAAATGCATTGTAATAAGTCCTGTTGTCTCAAGGGTTTTCCAGCATTTCGTAATGCACACTAGTCACAAAACAGATCACTCAACAGTACAGATGGAAGCAACAGCTGAATAATACAGATAAATCCCCAAATTTACAGAGCAAGTCACTTTACTGCAAATGTTTCTGAAGCCAGAATGAGTGAATTTCAGTCACCAGCTCACGCATAGATTACAGGTCTCTTTTCTCTGTGACTGGGGAGTAGGAACAAAATGTCCAGGCTGAGTCTTTCTGACAGGCTGCGGTCTAACCTGACCTCAATTAAAATGCTTTTCAAACAGACTGTTGGATTTGATCAAAGACTCCATGAACAGGAAAATGCTGAGCAATATTATAGAGTGATAGCTGTTTTCTTGTTTTTTTGTTTGTGTAAATAAAATGCACAAAAAAACTCTTTTACACTTTAAATCAGTAAGAAGAGCCAAGGGTGTACTCTGCCTCCCCACTGATGGTAGCTGGGATAGGCTCAAGCCCCCCCGATAAGGATAAGTTGAAGAGAATAGATAGATTGATGGATGGATGTATCAGGAAGAAGTCAGGCCACACTCCCTGTAAATCAGCTGATCCCTTTCTATGCATCCTACTGGCAAATTTTACATCACGTAGTCTGTTTAAGTTGCTTTAACCTTTAGCCTACAGTTGGGCTTATAGCGGTGGAGTTCCATTTCTATCTCAGCACCTACTGTGTCTCACTTAATCAGGGCCAGGGCCTGTTGTCACTGCCTCTTGCTCTACTCTGTTCTGTCCTGTCGTGACACTGCTCTCCCAATTACTGCAACAATATATCGTGACTAAAATCAGCAGTTGTTCTGAATGGCTACACTCAGTGGCGGGGCTATAAAAAGGAGTCCTTAAAGGTGACTTGAGCGATATAAATATTTCAGCACCTTTCTAGACGATAAGCTACACTTTGATTCAAATACAGATGCTATAAGTAAAAAGGCAAATCAACATTGCTTCTGTTTAAGAGAGTTGCTTTCATTTTTTATGATTTGCCTCAACAGGCTTCAACATTTGTACCAACTGAGGGTCAGCAATGAAGTTGGGTCAGCAGCACAGAAACTCCAGCTCCTCTCACCTCTGCACAGCAACCCAGACAAAAAACATTATGTGAGTTTGAATGCTGGAGTTACATAAATGATCAGGCACAAAGCATCCTAATCCAACTTCAGAAAGCTATGGGGGCATATTCTTTCCAGAGCTACTTAGCCATTCACTGAGCACTTTTGGAGAGAAATTAGTGCACTCCCTGCTTTATAAGCACGGTTTTTCACAAGCTTGCTGAATCATACCAGGATGGTTTTGTAATTGCCATAATTGGGTCCATAAACTCTAGGTCAGAGTTCATAAATGCATCGTGATTTCAGCCTTGGTTTGTGGTGTGAGTGGTTGAAACTGATCACCATATTGCCATTTCTCTCTATTGAAACATTTGATGCACACCAGTGCTCATATGGTTTATTCAAAATCAGATATAAAGATGCATAGTGAAGATATAGAGAGTAAGATTGCTGGATCACTTACTGTGTGCGTCTGGGCCAGCATGGAGCTGCAGATACTGCATGTCTTTGCTGTGCAGCTGCATGTTGAGTTTCTGCAGGGAGTTGTCCCTCTGCCTCAGAGCTGACTCCAGGCTCAGGATCCGCTCAACATGTTTCTCCACCAAACTGGTCTGTAATCAAACGCATATTCAAATCTTTCTTTAAAGTCACCGGGATTCAACTATTTACTTAGGTTAAAAATGTTACATAGTAAATATGGATAGAGAAAACACCATTTAAATTACACTTCCAGAGTACCTTTCAGAGCTGAGATTAAAGAAACATTTGCTTTTTTGGTAATCTTAGTTATCACTTGTTTGCATTTGTATCATTACCCAGTGATGTTTGCAGATAATTCCTCTGTTGTGTTGATGCCACAATTTTAGTTTTTGTTTCTTTTGACATCAACTAGTTGGTTAGAAATGGGGAAGCAGGGGTGGAGCTGAGCTAAGGGACTGTGTGAACTTAGGGAAGAATTCTTTGTTTGTTCATGTGTTTTAAAAGTGATTTGCATACTTCCTTGCAATGCACATGGGTGGTAAATAAAACAATATGTGTTTAGCATTGAGGCATCTTTAGAAATATAAAGAAGAATGACTCCTGCGGTGGATGTTGTCAGCACAGAGGCCTCAACTCGACACCAAAAACATCAAAATCCACAGAAGAACTCTGACACGTTCTTTAATATGCTTTAAAAAAAGCATCCCTAGATTCAAAAAACGCCTTTGAAATTAACTTGTGAAAAAACTATTAATGGTATTATGCTTCTGAATCCTCACTTTACTTTCAGTTCTGTATATTATGTTAGTAAGTGAGTGAAAGGATGGAAGATAAAGGTCAATGAGGCCCAACAGGTAGACGGAGCTGAATTAACAGCGAGCTGCAGCTTCAGGTGACATTGACAGTGTCTCAGCTGTTGGCAGGAAGCAGTTCCAACATCTTTGGTGCACTTTATCCCTTAATCACTGAGACCTCTGAAACTGCTGAGGCTTCTCTGTATGATGGACTTCACTATCATATGAGATGGTTTATTAGCATAGAGGGCATTTAGGGGAAGACCAGCCAGCCAATCTGTTCAGCTGGCAGCTTCGGGCGGATCTGGATCAACCTTGATTTGCTGTGTTTAAAAAATGAGATTATTTTCTTTGGGGAAACACTGAATAGAATCTTTTCAAATATGATTTTGTTTCAGCTTAACGCAGTTTTGTTTAGCGCTAGAGGAGAACTTTTGAAAAATGACTTTTTCACACCAAGGACAAATCACTCACTATAATAATTCATAAACATGTCTGAGGACAGTTACGTATTAAAGTAAAGTGAGCTTTTGGATTTTGCTTTTGGTGATGGCTATTAGTTTAAATAGATGTCTTCATTTAAGATGAGTGCAAACACTAAAGTTTTATTTTTGTAACTACATGTGTTCCACATTCAGTCATATATTCATGTCCGGTTTGGGGTGTTTGCAACATCTTTGGATCTTACCTTTATTTTGTAGATGCACTCTTTTATATTTCTTTGTGTTTAATCTTTTTCCAAATTTCCTTGCAAGTCTTTGTTCTTGTATTTTTTTGTTTTATTTTGGTCATCACTCTGAGCTTGTTTTACTTCCTGTCACTTTTTTGTCCCACTGATTAGATTCACCTGCCTCCTTATTTTATTCCTTGTTTATTCGGAATCCTATCTTCCCATTTTTCTGTTGTCAGTCTGTCTGCTCTTCTACTCCTATTCGGATTCTGTCTGCAAGGTACATTTTTAGTAGCAGTA